>NC_070606.1:98300533-99020533 GCF_027172205.1 Podarcis raffonei | reverse complement strand
GCGGGCTGACCATGTACTGCAGGACTTGCCCCAGGATCTTCCCCAACTTAAACTTGGGCATTTAATTCACCACTTGAGAAGTCTCCCTTTTCTGCCTGGTAAAGCCCTCCAGCCTGGCATAGCTTCCTGCAGCCGGCTAAGATCCGCTTTCCCCTGCGTGTGCTTCATTTAAAATTAAAATGGAAGACAGACAGGGAGAGAGAAATGCTCAACTCCCAGCAATGCACAGGTTTTCGTTCGCCTTATCGGGACAAAGAGTCCACAGCTGAACAAAAGGACATGAAGAGAAAGAGATTAGAGGCAGGCATTTTCAACAAATATCTTCCTCTGTCACACACGAGGCAACATTCCCCCACACTCTGCAGGATCCTTTGGACTTTATCAACAGCATCTTTCAAAATGTTGTGAGTTCTGCTGCTCAGCTTGTGCAAAATCCCCAGCGATTCCCCCTCCCCTTTTCTTCTAGAAATCAGCTCAACACATGGAGTAAAGGAGAAGCTGGGGTGCTGCAGTGGACTGCTGACATGGTCCTAGGCCATGGGTAGGCAAACAAAGGCCCGGGGGCCGGATCCTGCCCAATCACCTTCTAAATCCGGCCCACGGATGCTCCGGGAATCAGCGTGTTTTTACATGAGTAGAATGTGTCCTTTCATTTAAAATGCTTCTCTGGGTTATTTGTGGGGCATAGGAATTCGTTCTCCCACCCCCCAAAAAATATAGTCCGGCCCCCCACAAGGTCTGAGGGACACTGGGCCGGCCCCCTGCTGAAAAGGTTTGCTGACCCCTGTGACCTAGACCTTTCATACGTTGTGGACAGTGGTGGAGGAAGGCTCTCAGGCATGTGGGGTGGTGCTCCCAGGGGCAGGGTGAACCACCCATAGGGGCGGGGCAAACTTCCCATAGGGGCTAGGGATGGGGGGCACCCATAGGGACAGGCAGAGGTGGAGCTAGAGGCAGCAGCGCATGTCCCGGGGGGTGCGCTTGTGGTGGGGAGCGCCCCAGTGGGGTGAGCCAGCAGCGGGGACTAAGCCCAACCCCCAGAATCTCAGGATCCACAACTAAGAAACACAAGGCAGGGCTCTGCAGATTGGGGGTGGAGGTTGACAGTGGGGCAGATTCTGGCACCAGGAGGGTCAGATGTACAGCTTAGGTGTACACATGGGATGGAGCAAATGGAAAAAGCTCTTGAGCCGGTCTTTGGGCTCCCCCTAGGCCAGGGATCCTCAAACTTTCTATCCTACATCGACCCAAGGCCTACTCTTGAGGAGGCTCACAGAGGATATTGTGGTGGGTGCAGAAAAGGAATTTGGACCATCTCATGATTCATAATAGACTGCTGTGGTAACCTCAGCCAGAAAGCCACGACTGGCATCAGAGTGTCTTCTTCTTTCAAGTGTCCAATTACAGTGGTACCTCAGTTTTCAAGCGTCTCAGAAGCTGAACATTTCCGTTTTCCAGCGCCAAAAACCCAGAAGCAATTGCTTCTGTTTCTGAACGCGCCTCAGAAGTCAAACAGCTTCTGCTGAGTCCCCTCCCCCTTTTCTCCATTGAAATTGCAGACCGTCCTTTGTGCCTTGGTTTTCGATCCTTTCAGAAGTTAAACGGTCTTCTGGAATGGGTTACGTTCGAAAACCGAGGTTCCACTGTAGTGGCAATTATATCTACCAATCAAAAAGGCATTCAACCTCCTTCAGAACAGGATAGAACCTAAAGGGTGCAGGATCTCAAAACATGCTAATAATTGCACTCATCCCTCCTGACTCCCACCACAAGCAGTCTGGATCCGTTCCCAATAATACCATTTTTTTAAAAAAAAATCATTACATATACAAATCCTAATGCTGTGCACATGGAAGACATTTTGTGTTTGGCAGAGGAGAGGGAACTGGAAAAGAGGAGGAGACTTTATTTTTTCCCTCCTAGAGTCGTGAGAGCTGCATAAAAGACTTGAGATTAAAGCCTTTGAATAGTTTGGCTTTCAAATACTACATGGTTTTTGTTTGCTTGTTTGCTTTAGTGCTTCCAGCAAGGGGGGGGGGGGAAATGGTGAGGTTTTTTAATACACCTGAAAGAGATTTGCTCTCTTTTCTCTTCTCTCTGTGAGATGAGAGGTCCAGGTGGAATGTTTCGTAAGACTAGATGCTTGACATGATTGCCTCTATTATGTGTCCCTTTGTAATGATGGAAGTAGCCGTGGCAAATTTCACAAGAGTTTGAGAAAAAGGGACTCCTCAGAACCTGGCACAACTACAGACATACGTACTGCTGCACGCCACCCCAATCTTTGAGCACGAGAGATTCCGGGAGTCTAACGTGGCTTACCCAGAGTTTGTGCTACCTTTTGGAAGTCAGGTACAGAGAAGACTGTGGTGTCTTTATGATATATGGTTTATTTATATGTATATGATGTTACGAAAAAGGAGCAATGCAGAAGTGAGCTCCAGGTGGCTGGAATGGTAAACAGGAAGCTGATGTTATGGGACTGTACCGTGGGAACCAGGGACGGTCTATTCAGTGCACTGAGCACCGGATGTTAGCTCAGAGTGGCACATGACCCTGTACTGGAAGTACATGGGTGGAGTTATTCTCTCTCTGCAGTTGTGATGAGAGGGTACAGACATGATTTATCTGTACTGCTGGAACGACAGAAATAAAGACATGTAAATATATTTCTGTCTGTCTCTTCCCCCCCCCCCGGGAATGGGAGGGGGAGGAATGGTGTGTTCTTCTTCACGTTGGGAAGAATCGCCAATAAAGACCTCGCCTTGATCTTGCCGGGAGAAAGCAGGCAGGGAGGTCAACAAGGATTCAAGCCGGGCACCTGGAGGGTGGCCAATTTCCTCTGAACTTCGCTGGCTCTGCTGGCTTGAATCAACATCTACAACCTGAGCCTGGGACGTGGGTGGCGCTGTGGGTTAAACCACAGAGCCTAGGGCTTGCCGATCATAAGGTCGGCGGTTCGAATCCCCGCGATGGGGTGAGCTCCCGTTGCTCTGTCCCTGCTCCTGCCAACCTAGCAGTTCGAAAGCACGTCGAAGTGCAAGTAGATAAATAGGTACCGCTCTGGCAGGAAGGTAAACGGCATTTCCATGCGCTGCTCTAGTTCGCCAGAAGCGGCTTAGTCATGCTGGCCACATGACCCGGAAGCTGTACGCCGGCTCCCTTGGCCAGTAAAGCGAGATGAGCGCCGCAACCCCAGAGTCGGCCACGACTGGACCTAATGGTCAGGGGTCCCTTTACCCTTTACCTTTACCTTACAACCTGAGCCTATGATGGAGGTGTTCAAGAGGGTCTTGTTTCACCCGTAGGTGCAGACTTGGATGCAAGCAGATATCAGACATTGTACTATGAACCTCTCTCCAGCTTGCTGCCTTCAACAGCCTGCAACCTTTTCCCATCATGGCCATCTCTAAAACTCTACCTCAGACTCTCCCTTTGTCTTCTAACTAACCCTGAGTTTAAGGAGGGGCACTGCTCTGTTTCCGTGCGCTGCTCTGGTTTGCCAGAAGCGGCTTAGTCATGCTGGCCACATGACCCGGAAGTTGTACGCTGGCTCCCTTGGCCAATAAAGCGAGATGAGCGCCACAACCCCAGAGTCGGTCACAACTGGACCTAATGGTCAAGGGTCCCTTTACCTTTTAATGGCTCATCACCTTCCTTTTACTCTCCTAATGGCTCATCCCCAGGTGATTTCCTCATCAGGAAATTGGCCTGGTTTATACTTTTGCTAGATCCAGGGGTTCAGTGTCTGGAACTCAGAAATGCAGGGAGCCTAAAACTGAGGACACAGGGATGTATGGCACCCTTAAACTCATAACAATGCATAATACATACATACATAATTTTAATTGCATGCTGCCTTTCCATAGTTCAAACCATGCTCAGGGCAGTTTGAGCATGAAAAAAATGCATAACCACAACATAACAAAAGTCAGAAAATAAATAAAACTGAAATCCTCATATGAATGACAGTATATAAATGTAATAAACCATAAAAACAATAAAAATGCAATAAAAATAATAAAAATGCAAAATGAAACCAAACGATTGCCACATAAACCACAAGATCTTAAATAAAGAAGTAAACAACAACAGCAGCAATTCCCCCCGCCCAACCATCCCAACACAAAAGTCTGTTCAGCAGCCTCTGCTCTTGTAGCTGGAGTCAGTCCGAGCTCTGCCCTCTCAGGCTAGGTGGAAAAAAGTGTGCAAGGCACAGAGCAGTTCTTCCAGGTCTCACAGCCAAGATAGCAACTAGAGGCAGAGGGTTGAACAGGGAGTGATTGTGCTGGGAAACTACTATTTCCTTGTAGGATAAGATACCAATTGCCTTGAGCAACCAGCACAGCAGCCTGAGGAAAAGTGTGACTCGCTTCCTCTCTGCTAGACTGCAGCGCCCCCACTGCAGATGGCCCAACAGGGTATTGCAGCCATCAGCTCAGCGATTAGAAGACAATTCAGGAAGCCAAGAGGGCTGCAGGTGGTATAATAATAATAATAATAATAATAATAATAATAATAATAATATATTTATACCCCGCCCAACTGCTGACTGTGGCCTGGCTGTTCAGTCTGAGTAATACATCTCTTCCCAAAGCAAATTTGCTTGCAGCGTCATGGGAACACTGGCTGCCATTGGTTCAGCTGCTCTGATGTCACAGAAGGAAGCCCTGCAGGTCTGTAGCCAGGCAGCTTCAGGGTCAAGAAGAAAGCTTTAGCATTGAAAGTTCATCTCCAGTCTAACACGGTAAATAGTGTGTGCCTTTTCCAAAAGTTTCAGGCCTTGGAGTTTTCCGCTGCTAGATTGGTTCCCATTCTCCTTGCCCAGACATCAAGGGCAGCTTCCAAACTGATGCCCCGTGTGCGAGGATTTGATGCTCAAAAACAAACCCACAAAGCAAACCCCTCCAGGGAACACCAACCCCTCCACCGGCAAGACGCTCAGAGACTTATCAGGGGCGGAAATTACAAAGCCAGTTTTTTATCTTTGTTCAACAGTCCCTGAGACCCTGCCGTGCTTCTCATCCTGAGTCGCTTTAATTTCTGATCCATTAAACTCAGAGTGTTTGGAGCGTCATGAAAACCATTCAGTTTATCAGCATCAGGGCCTCAGGAGAGAGGAAGGTGTTTCGCAGCTCAGGTCGACCTCTTCTCTTCCCCCGCGATAGTGATGACAAGAGGAGAATTACATTCTCACAGCTTCAGCCCGGCTGCCTGGGCCGACAACCGCTCTGATCCGAGATCTGATAAATTAGGAATCCGCAGCCTCAAAGACTTCCAGAAGAAAGAGAGAGAGAGTGAGAGGTCCATGATGCGCAAGGCCAATAACATTATGCTAATGCTTGAAAAGTACTTGTACCTTCGATTGGATTCAAATAAAAGCCGAGGAAATTCTTTGAGAGTTTTTTCACAAGCAGAAATGTTAAAGACTTCAGGCACTTAGAAAGGCATGGAAGGAGGAAGAGACAATAAGATATCACAGAGAGTGTGGCGTGGTGTGGGGACCACAGGGAGGCCATGGCCCCGGCGCAAAATTCCAGGGGCGCAACCAGGCACCCCCATGCAGGTGCCAGCTTCTGCCAGGATTATCATTATTATTAATTATTGTTCATACCCCGCCCATCTGGCTGGGCTTCCCCAGCCACTCTGGGCGGCTGCCAACAAAATATTAAAATACAGTAATGCATCAAAGCCCTAAACAGGGCTGACCATAAAGAAGGCTGATCACCGAAGAATTGATGCTTTTGAATTATAGTGCTGGAGGAGACTCTTGAGAGTCCCATGGACTGCAAGAAGATCAAACCTCTCCATTCTTAAGGAAATCACCCCTGAGTGCTCACTGGAAGGACGGATCCTGAATCTGAGGCTCCAAGACTTTGGCCACCTCATGAGAAGAGAAGACTCCCTGGAAAAGACCCTGATGTTGGGAAAGATGGAGGGCACAAGGAGAAGGGGATGACAGAGGACGAGATGGTGGGACAGTGTTCTCAAAGCTACCAACATGAGTTTGTCCAAACTGCGGGAGGCAGTGGAAGACAGGAGTGCCTGGCGTGCTCTGGTCCATGGGGTCATGAAGAGGTGGACATGACGAAACGACTAAACAACAACAAAACAGGGCTGCCTTCAATGTCTTCTAAAAGTCTGGTAGTTGTTTTTCTCTTTGACATCTGGTGGGATGGTGTTCCACAGGGCGGGTGCCACTACCGAAAAGGCCCTCTGCCTGGTTCCCTGTAACTTGGCTTCTTGTAGTGAGGGAACCGCCAGAAGGCCCTCGGTTCTGGACCTCAGTGTCCCCTCTTGCCCAGGCAAAAGTGGCAGAGCAGCCCATGAGAACAGGAGGCAGGACTAGATAGGTCATTGGTCAGGTCCAGCAAGCGCTTCATATGATCTCACCTTGGTGGCTCTGCTAGGTCAATGGGTGTTCCAAGAAGTTCTCAGAGCAGATAAGGGTGTTTGCAAGAGGGTTAAAGCAAGTCCATTGTTCTTCCCCACAAAGTTTACTGAAAATCTACTGACTCCAGGGCTGCTCTACTACAGGCAATATCTGTACAGTGGTACTGTTTAAAAAGCAGATTCCAAGGAAATGAGGTCTTCTTCTTTAGTGATCACTCGTAGCCAAGTAAGATTGTCTTCCATGAACACAGTCTTAACAGTTAGTTCGTAAATGACTGTGGAGGCTAATTCTGGATCTACACGTCCTTCCACAGTGGGGACATAGGTTTCCGGGCGGGAGTTGATCACGGTGAGGGTTTGCCAAGCGTGCCTTCCTCTTAGCACATTTCTCCTTTGCATCCTGAGTTTGAGTGTCTTCAAAGCCCGGGACACCTTTGATAAAGGCTGTTCTCCAATTGGAGCACTCTCAGGTTGGTGTTTCCCAATTGTTGGTGTTTATACTACATTTTTAAAGATTTGCCTTGAGAGAGCCTTTAAACCGCTTTGGCTGGCCACCAGCATTACGCTTTCCATTTGTAAGTTCGGAATAGAATAGTTGCTTTGGAAGACGATAACCAGGCAAAGGAAGACAAGACAGTGATGTTTGAAAACCAGGGCCAGCCCAAAACATTGGTGAATCAGAAAATACCTGTCCCTGGAAAAAGCACAATAGTTTGTAAATGGTGCTGATGTATCGGGGTGTGTGTGTGTGTGTAAAACATAGAAGAGTACCATATTTTTCTGTGTATAGCATGCCCCCGTGTATAAGATGGGACTCCAAATTAGGAAAATGGGGGGAAATTGCCCAGAATTGATGAGTTTTTTGGGGGGAATTGCCAAACATCACTCACCCGCCTGACCAACACTGCCACTTGCACACATCGCAAAAGCCACCAATCATCTGTCCGCTTGCCGCAAGCAGCCGCCAATCACCCACCCAACTACCGCAGCAACAGCCAATCAACAGCAGACATTGCTGCAACCAAAAATCACCCGCCCAATCGCTGCTAAAAATCTCCTGCTCGCGGCAGCAACCAACCCCCCCCGTCCCCCCTATGCACTATCCGTGTATAAGACGACCCCCATTTCTAACATTATTTTCTAACAAAAAACCCTCCTCTTATACACAGAAAAGTACAGTAACTTCCTTCCTTTGCCTCCTGTCTTCTCTGCATCCCAACCAGCAATAGGCAGTGGCAGGCAAGCTCCTTGACAACCTCCTATGTTCTCACAGTTGTCTCCACCTACCGTATTTTTTGCTCCATAAGACGCACCTGATCATAAGACACACCTAGTTTTTAGAGGAGGAAAACAAGGGAAAAAATATTCTGAACAAAACAGTGGATGTATGATTTTTGTGGTTCATGCTGTGGCCACAGACATGTGATCTGATGGTGAATTTGGGGTGACCCAATGCAAAAATCCTGAGGATCCATGTGGATCCGTGCTTTGTAACCACTCTTTTGTGCCATTGCAACCCCAGGAAACAGTGGATGCGTGATTATTTTTTTTTGGTGCAGGCTGTAGCCATGGACATGCTATGTGATCTGATGGTGAATTTGGGGAAAATCTGGGGTGACCCAATGCAAAAATCCTGAGGATCCATGGGCTTTTACCTCCCCCCTCCCAGGCAGCCTCCGCTAGCATCCCTTATCTCTCTTCTAATCCCACCGATCAGCTGTTTCCTTTCAACACTCCCTTCCCTCCTTTGCCTTAGTGTCTTTTCTTTAGCTGGAGCAATTTTTTGCACCTCCTTTTCTTCTAATTTCTCTCCTTATTGCTTTAGTCTTCCTGTTTCCCCCCTTTGCAAGTTTGCTGTCTTTACCTCCCCCTTCCCAGGCAGCCTCCTTTATCTCTAGTGTCCCTTATCTCTCTCCCCGATCGGCAAACAATCAGCACCCCTTTCAACACCCCCTTCCCTCTTTCAAAAAAAAAAAGCATGATCTGCTTTTTGCCCCTGGGCAATTTGGCTCCAGGGCCGACGCATTCACTCCATAAGACGCACAGACATTTCCCCTTACTTTTTAGGCAGAAAAAAGTGTGTCTTATAGAGCGAAAAATACGGTAAGTCACTGCACAGATGGGGTGACTAACTCCCTACCTGCCCCAGAACTGAATTAGAGGGCATTCCAGGCAGGTCTCTTGGGGTTCAGCTCTTGCAAAGACTCGCTTGAATCCCACCCAATGATGCTCCTCAGAGTTGAGTATTCTGCTCTGAAATGATCTCAAGCTTTGGCAAGACTTTTGGGGGAGCCAAGTCAGCAGGCGATGTCACCAGCAAAGGAGCGGAAGTCCATGTGTCCCGCAGATGGCAAATCTCTGCGCTTTCAGCCTGGGAACAAAAGGCAAGGCGCTCGCATGAAAGGGAGAAAATGGGTAGCGTTTCGTGCAAGCTACGGTAAATGCAAATGAGCCCGGCAAATAAAGACGCCTTTCTCCTTGCAGTCAGGAGAACATTCCTCAATCCCGCTATCTTATATAAGACAATCATCGCCTTTATGTCTTTTTTTAAAAGGCCCTGTGTGCAGGAAGCATAATCTCTGCCATTTCCCAAAACTAAATATACTTGAGGATTTTCACCATCTGCGGGTTGTTGTTCTCTTCCTCTTTAGGATGAAAAATATTTGCAGTGTGAACTGATAGCCCCACTAAACTTTAAAAATAAAAGCAAGGGGTTGCATAAGGAGTCTGTGTGAGGTGTGCATACAAGGGGGCAAACTCTCTTTTTTTGGGAAATCATTTTTATTTGATTTTACAAATATGAATTTATAACATCCTAAATACATATCCATATATATAAAGTACTCTGATTCTCAAGACTTCCCTCCGTCCCCTCCATGGTCCTGTTGTCAACATTTACAAGTGCATATGAGTCCATATCTATATTTTATATCAATCCATATTGTCCATGGTATTTGTTACATTACAAGTGGGTTTCAAATTCTGCTAGTCTTTCCCTCTGCATACAGTGGTCTCCTAGATAAGTTATAATTTTTCCCCATTCTTTTTAAAAAGTTTTTGTCCTCAGCCAGTGTGGTGTAGTGGTTAAGAGCGGTAGACTCGTAATCTGGGGAACCGGGTTCGCATCTCCGCTCCTCCACATGCAGCTGCTGGGTGACCTTGGGCTAGTCACACTTTTGTTAAGTCTCTCAGCCCCACTCACCTCACGGAGTGTTTGTTGTGGGGGAGGAAGGGAAAGGAGATTGTGAGCCGCTTTGAGACTCCTTCGGGTAGTGATAAAGTGGGATATCAAATCCAAACTCTTCTTCTTCTCTTCTTCTCTGGTTTCCTGAGTTTTCCTTCATTGGAGCTTTTTAAACAGAATTTTTGGGGGGCCACCTGTCAGAGATTCTATAGCTGTGATTTCTGGTTTGGCAATGGCTTGGACTAGACGACACTTGGGGTCTGAAATATACTCTGAGTCGAGAGTGGATTTCATGCTCTTTATTCAGCTCATAGTGGTGAGGAGGAATGGAAGTTCCCCCAGAATGTCTGCCTTATATACATTATTTACACAATGGGCTCCACGTGATTGGCTAATTCCGGGATCCTCCTGTAGACCAATCAGGTTGCGGATTCCCTTCCACCTGGAGTTGGATTGGGTGGCTCCTGTGGACCAATCAGACTGCTGCATTCTGGATCCTATTGTTCTAGGACCAATCAGACTGCTGCATTCTGAATCCTATTGTTCTAGGACCAATCAGACTGCTGCCTTTTGGATCCTATTCAACTCAGTACATAACAGGGTCTCTACAATTCTATGATTCCATAATTCTATTGTTCTAATGCTGGACACTTTATTTGAGTCTGAGAAAATAATTTAAAAAAGAATACTATGCTGGGAAAAATAATGAATTTAGCGCAACATTATCATATTGGCTGGGGCAAAGATTTATTTATTCCTCTGTGTATTCAATTTGTTTTAACCTCCTGCTGTTGTTATGTATTTTTAAACTGGCCCAGTTGCTTTATGCTTCTCGCATTCTCCTGTTTTAATAATGTAATTGGTGTCTTGCATTTGTTTGTATCTATTTTTTATTCTGTGTCTTTGATCTGGAATCCTCCCCGGGGGTCCCTTTGGGGACTGCAAGGCAGGGTGGAAATTTTCCAGAATAAAGCGTTATCATTCCAACGTATTATGAAAACCGACCAGTTATTTCAATGCATTAATGAATTGCTGGATTTCCCACCCTGGTTCCTACATAGAAATTCCGCAATTGATTATGATGCTCCCTGATTTCGGTGCCATCTAGAGATCAGAAGGTCGGCGGTTCAAATCCCCTCAACAGGGTGAGCTCCTGTTGCTCGGTCCCTGCTCCTGCCAACCTAGCAGTTCGAAAGCATGTGAAAGTGCAAGTAGATAAATAGGTACCACTCCAGCAGGAAGGTAAACTGCATTTCCATGCGCTGCTCTGGTTCGCCAGAAGGGGCTTAGTCCTGCTGGCCACATGACTCGGAAGCTGTACGCCGGCTCCCTCGGCCACTAAAGTGAGATGAGCGCCGCAACCCCAGAGTCAGTCACGACTGGACCTAATGGTCAGGGGTCCCTTTACCCCTTTACCCTTTACCTTTATCTGGAATGGAACTCAAATACTGACTAGGGTAAAATCATTTTCACTCTGGAAATAAGTGGGCATCATCAGCAGGCAGCACCAGGGTGTGTGTTTTTTTAAGTAGGGGGGCCTGACGCAAAGGAAAATATGACATTTTCCCTGCGTCCCACGTACAGGAGCAGTTGAACAAAAACTTAAGAACCTAAGAAGAGTCCTGCTGGATCAGGCCAATGGTCCATCCAGCCCAGCATCCTATTCTCATGATGACTGACCAGCTGCCTGCAGGAAATCCACAAGCAGGATCTGAGCACAAGAGATCTCTCCCTTCCTTTGGTTTCCAGCAGCCAGTATTCAAAAGCATCACTGCCTCCAGTTCAGGTAGAGTATTTCTACCTGAGGTGAGATCCTTCAAACTCGAGTTGGTGGAGTGGAACCTGGGACCAAACAGGTGCCCTTAACTCTGAGCTATGGCTCTGCTACTAGAAACATATGGCTACAAAAGTTGGATGCGAGCTCCACTCCCTGCCCAGCAATAGCAACATCCCAGGAAGATCCTAGGCACTCAACCAGGGTCTGTGTTTCTTTGGAGATTGTCGTAGCTTTAAGAAATATGGTTTATTCACCTATTTACACCTTCAGTCTGCATGGAGTCCAGTTCTTACAGCTTGGTCCTTTCAAGAGGGGCTTGCCCCCCACAGCAGTGTAGCCCCAAGGTCCAAGTCATCTCTCCCAGCCTTCAGCCAGCCTGCCCAAGATGGATCCCAGATGGATCTCTCTTCTCCCTTCTTCTTCCCAGAACACTCTGCTAAAAACTCTCTTTTCCATCACACCCAGTTATCCTCCCGAACCTCCAGTCTTTGTTCACACCTCAGGGCCAGGGGAAAGGACAGTTCTCTTGCATTGCCAATGACTCTCAATGGCCCTGTATGTTCCTTAATGGCCCTAGCTTGGCCAGCCCATTTTGCATTAAGGTAGCCCCGAGATTCCTCTGCAGCTTGTATTTCTCCTTTCACTTCCCAAATAATCAAAATCCCACCATTTATTAATTTCTAGGGTTTTTGGGGGGAGTCCCCCCCGCCAAAAAAAATCTATAAAAATACAAAAGCTAGTTTATGATGAGTCAAACCTCAGGCCCATCTATTCCAGTACAGTGGTACCTTGGGTTACAGACGCTTCAGGTTACAGACTCCGCTAACCCAGAAATAGTACCTCAGGTTAAGAACTTTGCTTCAGGATGAGAACAGAAATCGCGCAGCGGCAGCGGGAGGCCCCATTAGCTAAAGTGGTGCTTCAGGTTAAGAACAGTTTCAGGTTAAGAACGGACCTCCAGAACAAATTAAGTTCTTAACCCGAGGTACCACTGTACTGCCTACTTTAACCGGCAGTAAATGTCTGAGACCTTTTGCAGGAACGCAACTTGATGGATACCCCTTTTCAACTGCAAGCTCTTGGTTGAACCTGATGCCTTCTGCATATAATGCAACTGATCCATCACGGGCTCCTCTTCTGAAAATGACCACTCCCAACATCAAATGGGGGGCACCTTTTGCGTGGTTGCACATAGCCCCCCGGACCTATGCAGCACCCGGCAGTACAGCCTGGCTCCCCCCCCCCTCCGCCAGACCCCTGGAGGTCTCCGCCTACCTCTGCCAGTTATCCTATCTCAGTTGGGGAGGCATTGCCAGGAGATTTGGCCAGGTAAGGGGAGGGACCACCCTGCCCACACAATAGAGGGTGGAACTTACCTGAGAATCCTCAGTCGGCTGCAGAGCTTCTCCCGCCCTGCCCTCCCTCAGTTAAGTTTTATTTTGCAGGTTAACCTCTTCACAGGTACACGGGCGCTGCTACGTCAAGGTCGCTGTTGAAGGGCCGGAAAGGAATTTTCCTGCATTGGCAGGTTTTGCCTTCCCCATAGCAAAACATCATAACCTTGGCAGTTTCAGGCCTTGGGTGGAATCCTTTAGTCTATCTTCCCTAATTGGGGGGGGCATGAAGTGGTGATCCGCCCTGCGGCGGCGATCCCACCATTTCCCAATAAAGGGGCTGTTTGAGGGGAGGCATTGGCCATACGCCTAGAGGTTGCCATTGCTCTCCCCTGTGATGGCGGCGAAATGGGGGGGGTGGGCTCTCTGCTTGAACAGGTGTTCTCCAGAGCCAGCCCAATCCCCACTCATTCTGGATAACCGGCCGGGGACTGGGAGGAATAAAAATGCCCAATGCCTAAGCCAAGGTCTCCCTACATCTGAAGCTTTAATAAAGTTGTGGCCAATTTTAATCCCATAACATAGTGTCTTGAGTCATTTACCAACCTAGATGTTTACCAAACAAGATGAATTTTAACAGGGAGAAATGTAAAGTATTGCACTTGGGTAAAAAAAAAAAGAGAGGCACAAATACAAGATGGGTGACACCTGGCTTGAGAGCAGTACATGTGAAAAGGATCTAGGAGTCTTGGTTGACCACAAACTTGACATGAGCCAACAGTGTGACGCGGCAGCTAAGAAAGCCAATACAATTCTGGGCTGCATCAATAGGAGTATAGCATCTAGATCAAGGGAAGTAATAGTGCCACTGTATTCTGCTCTGGTCAGACCTCACCTGGAGTACTGTGTCCAGTTCTGGGCACCACAGTTCAAGAAGGACACTGACAAACTGGAACGTGTCCAGAGGAGGGCAACCAAAATGGTCAAAGGCCTGGAAACGATGCCTTATGAGGAACGGCTAAGGGAGCTGGGCATGTTTAGCCTGGAGAAGAGGAGGTTAAGGGGTGATATGATAGCCATGTTCAAATATATAAAAGGATGTCACATGGAGGAGGGAGAAAGGTTGTTTTCTGCTGCTCCAGAGAAGCGGACACAGAGCAATGGATCCAAACTACAAGAAAGAAGATTCCACCTAAACATTAGGAAGAACTTCCTGACAGTAAGAGCTGTTTGACAGTGGAATTTGCTGCCAAGGAGTGTGGTGGAGTCTCCTTCTTTGGAGGTCTTTAAGCAGAGGCTTGACAACCATATGTCAGGAGTGCTCTGATGGTGTTTCCTGCTTGGCAGGGGGTTGGACTCGATGGCCCTTGTGGTCTCTTCCAACTCTATGATTCTATGATTCTATGATTCTATGGCTGCAACTCGAATCAGCCCCATAACCATACAGCCTGTGCTAACTAGGGCTGGAGGAAACTGTTTCCTAAAACTTCTGAAGGGCACCACATTGGCAAAGGCTGGATTAAGGGCTGGGTACTGATGCCTAGTGTTTCCAACTGGCTAAAGTACCTCTAACTTTTTTGCCGAATTGGGGCCATTATGCTTGTTTGCAAGCCGCACAAATTTCACCTTTGCATATGCTCACTGCACGATCTTTATTTTCTTCCACATTGTTGAAAACAAAACACTGGCTGCATCAGATCTGATTGCAAAGTCTTAAATATCGACGATGGTGTCAGACAGAAACAAAGGACGCAGCTGGGTTTGCCGAAATGACGACGGTTTTCATCGCACTTGTAATTAGGAGCGGGGGGGGAGGAAAGAAACAACCGTCTTTTTAAGAAATGGAGCAAAATTTGATTGAGGTTCAGCAAGAAGGAATAAATATGGAAAGCAATTATTCCGTCTTGGTTGCGATTCACTGACGGCAACCTTATTTAAAGGCAGGGGGGAGATGGATTTGGTTGCAAACAAGGAAAGCAGGGAAGAGATAAATGTTTCTTTCTCTTCCCCACAGTTAAATTAAACCAAATGGAATGACTGGGATGTGACGATGAATTGACTTTTGCTAAATAAATAAATAACAAGTTAGCAAGCAGCGTCTGGGAAGCACAAAACTGGAGCGAATTGTGTGAAATTTGCTCTGGAGACCATCATCGCTTCCAGAATTCCTTTGATCATTTTGGTGGGACGTCAACAGTCTAATGTTAAAAAACAGAGAAAGGTCCACACGATGGATTTTCACTGTGGGTTATAACTGTCAGGAGTTTCATTCTCTCTCGTGCTGCAGAATGTGTGACTACTAGATCACATGCTCTGTGTGTTGACATTCCATTCTTTGGAAGCATGGGGACGGAAGGAACTGTGCGCCACTTCCGTTTTCTTTGTTCTTTGTTCTGTTCTGTTGCTGTGCTTTCTCAGAGGAGAAGAGACACACCATGATTGCTCTGTTCTTCATTTTGATCCTGTAAATAAATCACTCCTCAGTCTCAGCTTCTGCTAAACTCTGCTGCTTGCTTGAACGTCCGGAGAGGTGAATTCTGTGCTCTGCATTCCGGACCGGTGCCAGGAGAAGGCCGTCTCCCACCCAGAAGCACCGACAAAAACCTCATCTTGCATGTGAAATAGTGAAGACTACTAGAGAAGAGAATACTAAACTTTCTACATGACTGATTCCCACCCCTACCCCATTTGCGAACATCCAATGAAGTTCAACTGTAGCCTTTCAGACTTTTCCCATGGGTTGGGTGCGCGTTGCTCCCGGGAGGGAGGGAGGAGTCAATAGACACAGAGGGTTGGTTCAGAGAAAGAGTTTATTTCTGCTTTCTGGATAGCAGAAAGGCACTGCGTGATCAGTCACAGCAAACACACTTAAAGAGCAGTTAAATACAGCTTATATCCCCTTCAGGTCCCCTTTCCCCCTCCCCAGAAATCCAGCCTCATGAATTTGTACACGTAAGTTTACATCCTTGAGCATGAACAGAAATTCCTGTTTCTGTACTCTTATCTTGGGGTAAGAAGGTCACCCAACTATAGGAGTACTCCTGGCGCCATCCCTGGGCGCAGGGGCTGACAGGCCTGTCTTGCAAGGTCTGTGCGTCAGTGTGGTCAGGATAGTTACAACCTATAAGATAAGACCCAGATCTGCCATCTCGTCTTCACTCGGAACTGACAAGGCCATCCATTAAGCCTTCATGGACTGATAAAGGAGAAGGCTTTGTTTATACAGCTGGGTTTGTGTTATACAGCTCAAGCTAATGGATTTTAGCTAATGGATCCTTGAAGAAGGAATTTGGGAATTTTGGGGCCCAATTCAGGTGACTGCAAGGTCAGGTTTGGGTAACTTGTTCCTTCGTTGCAAGTTTCAGGACAGATAAAATAAATTTCTTCTTCATGCAGCACATTGTTGAAGTATGGAACTTGCTCCCATAGGGCCCAGATGCCCTGACGAGTGTTTGCATCCCTTTCACAACACTGGAACCCATGGGCTATTGGTGTTTCGCAACTTTGACCTGCTGAAGGACCTTAGCCAGACCTTAGCAGAGCATACACAGAGTTCCAGAAAGCAATCAGTTGCAGGCAGGATGGACGAAGCAGGAACAAGACACTGCTACTAGTAACTTGATTACTTAGAGGTGTTTATTATTTGCAGCAGACTCTACAAGTTACTATATACAAGAACAGAACCAGAACTTAATTAGCTCTCTCTTAACAAACTCCAAACGACTCTCAGAACACCACACAGACCAATAAACCTTCCAGTCAGTAAGGTCATAAGTCATCATGCCTGTGTGAGACCTCAACCAATGGTAGAGCTGTATCCAAGGTCTCATATCTCCAGGCAGAATAACTCCTTTCGGCTCAGTCATCTTGGCTTTCGGCCAACGCTTAATTGACTCTGTGTGAAGCTGCACAGAATGGCACATAGTCAAAAATCCCAACATGGGCATCCAATGAAGCGGAAAGGTACTTCTTCGCATAGCACATAAACTATGGAACTCACTGGCACAGGAGGCAGGGATGGCCACCAAAGTAGGTGGCCTTAAAAGAGGATGAGAGAAATTCATGGAGGACAAGGCTGTCAGTGTGTGCTGGTCCCGTGGGTTACCCGAGAGGCGAGGTCCAAGTCTGGTCCGTGGTCAAAGGTGCGACGAGGAGGCAGTCCGTAGTAGCTGAAGCTGGGTGCAGGGCAGGGAGTCGGGTGAAGTCAGGAACAAGCTTGCAGGCAGGGAGCCAGGGCGGGTCAGAAGCTCAGGCAGGAAAGCAGGACAGGGTTCAGGCAGGAACTAGCAACCAACAATGTTGCTCCCGCAACTTGGGACTGGGGCTGGCCGGCTTTTATCTGCCCCGAGGCATAGGGCGGCCCCGATCCTCTGGTGACTCGACTCTCCTGGCCTGGAGGCGAGCCCTCCTCCCGCGGGAACTTAGTTCCCTCCTCCTCTCTGCCCTGAGCCTCTGCAGCTCAGGAGAGGCTGGAGGGTTACTGGACCCAGAGGCAACCTCAGCTTCCTCTGACGGGGCTGAGAGTGGAGCACCTGCAGGCAATGGGTCCTCCATCCCCTCAGGAGCCAGAGCAGACTCAGCTGGTGCCTGCACCTGAGGATCCAGCACAGGTGAGGGCCCTTCAGGCTCATGCTGCAACCCGACTCAGCTGGTTCTGGAGGCAGGGAATCCTGTGCAGGCTGGGATCCCTCAGGTTCAGCAGGCCATCACACAGGGGCTACTTTAGGATGGCTCTGCCCTGCCTCCATAGCTGGAGGTTGCAACGCCTGTGGATAGGTCCAGATTTAGGTTTGATGAGGCCCTAAGCTACTGAAAGTAATGGGGGCCCTTTCTATGTCCAGCTGTCCCTTGTCAACAACAAATTGACGCTGTGTTTTGCTGTTGAATATTTGCTATATGATAATTTATAGAAGGCTGATTGCCAAAGAATGGATGCTTTTGAATTCTGGTGCTGGAGGAGACTCTTGAGAGTCCCATGGACTGCAAGAAGCTCAAACGCATCCATTCTTAAGGAAATCAGCCCTGAGTGCTCACTGGAAGGACAGATCGTGAAGCTGAGGCTCCAGTACTTTGGCCACCTCATGAGAAGAGAAGACTCCCTGGAAAAGACCCTGATGTTGGAAAGATGGAGGGCACAGGCAGAAGGGGGCGACAGAGGACGAGATGGTTGGATAGTGTTTTCGAGGTTACCAGCATGAGTTTGACCAAACTGTGGGAGGTAGTGGAGGACAGAGGTGCCTGGCGTGCTCTGGTCCAGGGGGTCACGAAGAGTCGGACACGACTAAACGACTAAACAACAACAAAATTTATAGACTAATGGGTATCTCAAGCCATTTGCACATAACAAAATAAGTATTTTATGAAAGTAATTGTTGGACTGAAATACAATTAAGAAGACGTATATTGATAGTGAATACAATTAAGATGAAATTGCTGCTTTAGGGGTTGTTTTTAAAAGTATGGAACAAATTAATCCATTTTACATTACTTTCTATGGAAAAGCATGCCTTGGTTTTGGAACACTTTGGTTTTGGAACAGACTTCCAGAAAGGATTAAGTTTGAGAACCAAGGTACCACTGTATATAGAAATGAGCAAACCAGGGATATTTTAGGGAGCAGGCTAGCAGCCAGGGCCCATTACTTACATCCTAGGAGCTGACACAACACAAAACACTGTGGCTGTATGTAGGTTTTATTTTATTTGTTTTTTATCTTCTATTTTGGAAATGTGCATCCAGAAATGTACATTTTTTTCTTTAATTTTTTTGGGGCCCCCAAGAGAGAGAGGACCTAAGCTATAGCTTGTTTAGCTTATACGTAAATCTGGCACTACTTGTGGATACTAGTTGTGGTTCGAGGACCCGACCCCTGCGATGTGGAAAGAATACACAAGGACACGTTATATAAGGTTAATGGGCAATGAAAGGCCACAACTTTATTGATTACAGCAGTGAAAAGGTATTGGCTTAGGCATTGGATCTCTCAAGCAAGTGGGTTTATTCACCAGTAGGTGGAGCCTGTTGATGCTACTCCAGCTATAGGCTCACCCCTGATGTCACCGAGGGTCATGCCATGGCCTCCCGCCAAGCAGGCATCGGACGGAATACACGACCGCCAGATTCCTTTAACGGAATACCCCTAAATTGAAGGCATAGGTGATGGCCACACCTAGCTCTTCGACACACCACAACACATTATTCCAATGCCTAACCTACCCACCAATACCACAAAAGTTGTGACGATTGCTACGACGAAGAATGAGGCCGGGCAGAGGCTGGCGCCGCAGCAAAAGGCTGCTGAACACGCCCCCTCTCAGGCACCTGGTTGGATGCCTGCCGAGGGGCGTGGGCGCCAGCCAGGTGAGATGGAGGCAGGGGGCTAACGCCCCCTGCTAGGGGCGGTGCTCGGCTCCCACCCACAACCACTCCCCTCATTTGCAGGGAGTCTTTACTTGAAACCACAGCAGGGGAGAGGGTGTCTAGTCAGCCACCTTAAGAAATGGATGTATTGAAATGGAGATGCAAAGAGGTTGAGGGAACAGTTTTTCATATGTGGTGGACTTGTAAAAGGGTAAAAGAGCACTGGGAAATGATTCATAATGAATTGAAAAAAAAATTTTTAAAGTACTTTCCCCCCAAAAAACAGAGTCCTTTCTGTTGGGGAGAATCCAGACTGAAATTCCCAGCTGTCAAAAAAGGTTATTTATGTATGCTACTACTGTTAGCCCCAAAATGGAAAATGAGCAAGAAGAATGGCAACTCCAGTTGACAGAATATGCGCAGCTTTCGGACCTAACATACAGAATAAGAGAACAAGAAGAAAGTACGTTTAGAGAAGATTGGAAAATGTTTATTGAGTATATAGGAAATAACTGTACAGCTGAAAACTCTGGCAGCATTAAGATAAATTCAACCGTGTAAATAAGTTTTGATGGATGTAATAATGGAATACTGAATGGTATAGTTTCTGTAAAATATGCAGGGATTTATGATATGTAAAATGAACCATGGAAAGAGAAGAAGGGAAGTCATTGATATTTCAAGGATGTAAAAATGAGTGCTTTAAATTGTAAAACAGAAAATTTAATAAAAATTATATTGAAAAAAGAGAAATGGATGTATTACCAAGCCTAATATATTGTACAATGTACGTTGCAATTTACTAATGTTAAATAGACACAATTGGAGTATATCCAGTTTCTTGGAGTGGTCACCTGCATGATAAGTCTGCTTCACCCAGACTGTCATTTTGGAAGTCATGTGCCCCCAGTGGAAATGGTTGTGCCCATCTGAAAAGTGCCTCTGATTGCCCATTTTCTCCCATTGGGGGGTCATTCAGCTACAGCACTTTCCAAGCCAGGGTAACTCTCTGGGCTTCCATTCAGAATGGCGTGCCTCTTCGACGCCAGCTGAACGCCGCACCGTGAAGACCGTGTTTGAAAACAGCTGATGAATGGGCGCTAACGAACATCGAGGAAATAGCAGGGGGAATCGGAGCTATCAGGCATGGCGTGATTCAACGCCGGCTTTCATTTCGAAGGCTCCTCTCTGCCCCTCCAACCCGCCAAGATGCTTTACATTTTAATGGGATTAATTACCTTGTGGAAATCAAAGTGCGCAGGGAATTGCCAGCGACAACAAAGGTTTAATGGTCTATTGAGCACAAGTTGAATTAATTGGGTTGGGGCGTTTATTGGCATTAAGGCACAAGGCTCTCCGGCTAAAGGGGGTTCCCGTGACTCCCCATTTGCCAGTGAGGGGGAGGGCTTTCATTTTGTTTGCGTATTTATATGTCAGCTGAAAGGCGTGTTCATTCAAATGCAGATCTTTGCATGGCTACCGCTGGTATGGGCTGATAAGGATTTCTTGATAGGGGCCAAATGGATACAAGGATGACAGTTTGGGTGGGGATGAACGTTAGAAAGAAGATGGCACTGCCATCAAAAAGGGCAGCCCTCAATCAAGTTCCCCACCCCCACCCCATAGCAACAGCCCTCTACATTAAAAATGGCAGCCAAAGAACTTGGAAAGTTCTGTGTTTGTGAGTCAAGGACCCGCCACCCGCATAGGAGTATAATAATACACAAAGACACATTATTTTAGGTTAATGGGCAAAATTAGGCCACAACTTTTATTGGTTACAGCATGTGAGTAGTATTGGCTCAGGCATTGGATGAAACAGCAATACAAGACTCCACCCTGCACAGCTGGGAGTCATATCAGGGTTAAAAACCAGTGGGAGGAGCTTGTTGATGCAAATACAACTGAAAGCTCCCCCATGACGTCACCGGGGGTCGTGCCATGGCCCCAGCCACCAGCAGGGCATTGGGCAGGATCCACGACCGCCGGATTCCTTTAACGGAATACCCAAAAGAGGAGGGGTAGATGATGGCGCATACCCAATCCTCCAACACAGCACACATATTCCAATGTCTAACCGCCAAGACCAGAAAGTTGTGACAAATTGCTACGAGGTAGGCGAAAAAAAATTCTTAAGGAAATTTGCCCTGGGTGCTCACTGGAAGGACAGATCCTGAAGCTGAGGCTTCAGTACTTTGGCCACCTCATGAGAAGAGAAGACTCCCTGGAAAAGAACCTGATGTTGGGAAAGATGGAGGGCGCAAGGAGAAGGGGATGACAAAGGATGAGATGGTGGGACAGTGTTCTCGAAGCTACCAGCATGAGTTTGACCAAACTGTGGGAGGCAGTGGAAGACAGGAGTGCCTGGTGTGCTCTGGTCCATGGGGTCATGAAGAGGCGGACACGACTAAACGACTAAACAACAGGTGAAAAAACCAAGAGGCTGGTGCCAATTTGCGAAATGGATAAAAAAGTCCTACCAGGCCCCTTGGGCAACCAAGGCAACCAACCAAAGTCCATAGAAAGGTCAATACGCAAAAGCAGCTGACCTAAGAGGGAGGGAGATGCGAAGAAAGCAGGAACAGACTGGGAGCAGAGCGCTGCAACGGCTGTTTAAATGAGGCTAGCCCCGCCCACCAACCGGCCCTATTGGTCAGCTGGAAGGCTTGGCAGTGGCAGCAGAAGCAATCAGGAGCAGGGAGCCAAAAACGCCTCCCTGCCCCGGCGGGAAGCTGCTCCCGCTCACAACCCCTCCCCTCTGGGAGGAGGAGAGGCCTTCACCTCTCTCTTTTAAATGCTCCCTTTCAACTCTGGGCAGTTTATCCAAAGTCTAGAACATCAGGAGGGCTACAGGCTCCCCATTCCTGCTCTGCTGCATTCTTGGTGGTCTGGCCTCACTCTGGCTCCCTGTGTTGGAGCTGGTCATCTGGAGCAGGGATTTTGTTTAACTCACGGATGCTTCCTGCATGATTGAGAACTTTGATCGCCAGAACATCTCCTGTGAGATATTCAGAGTTGCTGGAATAACTTTGATCTTCAAATATCTCAAGGGATGTCACATGGAAGATGGAGCAAGCTGGTTTTCTTCTGCTCTGGAGGGTAGAACTCAAACCAATGGCTTCAAGTTACAAGAAAGGAGATTCCAGCTAAACATCAGGAAGGACTTTCTGATGATAACAGCTGTTTGAGAGTGGAATGGACTCTCTCGGAAGGCGGTGGACTCTCCTTCCTTGGAGGTTTTGAAGTGGAGGTTGCATGACCAACTGTCATGGATGCTTTAGCTAAGATTCCTGCATTACAGGGACTAGATGACTCCTGCTTAGGAAAGGGAGATTAGCAACTGGTCAGTAGTGAGGTTTCCCGAATCCAGGGAAGGTTTCTTAAGGAGTGGTTCTACCACTGCTTCCTTCAAACAGGTGGGGACCACCCCTTCTTGCAAAGAGACATTGATCACCTCCCTGGCCCAGCCAGCTGTTCCTTCCCTGCTGGATTTTATCAGCCAAGAGGGGCATGGGACTAGAGTGTAAGTGGTTGCCCTGACCGATCCGAGTACCTTGTCCACATCTTCGAGCCTTACCAACTGAAACTCATCCTTGCTTGTGACAGCTCTCAACTTCCTCCCCCAGGGTCCCTGTCTTCTCAGATGCGGTGCAACTATCAGCCCTGATATGCAGGCTACTTGATCTTTTGTTGTTGTTGTTTAGTCGTTTAGTCATGTCCGACTCTCCGTGACCCCCTGGACCAGAGCACGCCAGGCACTCATGTCTTCCACTGCCTCCCACAGTTTGGTCAAACTCATGCTGGTAGCTTTGAGAACACTGTCCAACCATCTCGTCCTCTGTCGTCCCCTTCTCCTTGTGCCCTCCATCTTTCCCAACATCAGGGTCTTTTCCAGGAAGTTTTCTCTTCTCATGAGGTGGCCAAAGTATTGGAGCCTCAACTTCACGATCTGTCCTTCCAGTGAGCACTCAGGGCTGATTTCCTTAAGAATGGATAGGTTTGATCTTCTTGCAGTCCATGGGACTCTCAAGAGTCTCCTCCAGCACCAGAATTCAAAAGCATCCATTCTTCGGCAATCAGCTTTCTTTGTGGTCCAGCTCTCACTTCCATACATCACTACTGGGAAAACCAGAGCTCTAACTATACTTCGTTGGCAAGGTGATGTCTCTGCTTTTTAACATGCTGTCTAGGTTGATCTTTAATCTTGATCTTTAATGCGTGAATAATTCAGCCTGACTAAATATTCCTGTGCCCTCAGATGGGAGGGTGTGTGTGCAATCCCAGCGAGTGCAAATGAAACCCTCCCGCAACGGCTCTTGAGATAAAATGTTGAGATGCTCCTTAGTGTCAGTCTTTGTCACTTTCATGGCATAATTATGAGGGTCATCTCAGGAAATCCTGGAGATTTGTCTCTTGAAATCTCACTTTGTCTCTGCACGCAACCCGTGACTAGATGCTAGAGACCTTGAACAGAAGCAGATTTTATATTTCTCTGCGAAAACAAAAAACAAAAAAGTGCTTTCTTTAAAACAAAACATTTGTTTCTCTTTCCCCGAAGGACCATCTTTCTCCAATACTTGCATTTCAGAAATAATGACAAATGCAAGGCAACAGGGGACAGGGGAGAGAGGGGGCTTTTGAGTTACTCTTTTATAATTATACACCTCAGGATTCTGACAGCAGGTGCGTGAGGTTATTGGGCTTATTCCACTTTGGCGCTCATCCACCGTAAAATACAGCAGCCCAAAGTATCTAATTGTTTCTGACTTCAGAGTCAATAAATAAATAAACCATTTTCATATCGGTTCTACTGTTCTTATTTTTCAAAAATGTGTCTACGAAATGTAACAGAATGCCCCTAGCAGCAAACCTTGCTCAGAAATTCAGCTCAGCCTGAATACATTTAGCAAAATAATCTAAATAAGCATACATTTTTAAAGACCCTATACCTTCCTTGACTTTTCAAGAGCCAACAATTGCAATCTCCAGCTCACTTACTTTCCCTTGAACTCCATTTGGCTTACTCAGGGCTGTCTTAAGCATATGCGGCACCGGGGTGCAAAGATCCACCCGGTGCCCCCCCCCCCCGGTTGCCCAGTCCCAGGCGCGCAGGAGGGCAGAGCCAGCAGGCCACTGCAGCCTCTCACTGGCTCAGTCGCCCCCAAACTCTGACCGACAGACGGGCTCTTCCCCGGACTCAACTCTCAGGCCCCGGACTCTCAGTCCGGTGCCCCTGAGAGCCCGGCGCCCGGGTGCCCCGCACCCCTAGCGCCTATGGGTAAGGGAACCAAGGATGGATGGGAGGGTTTTGCAACCTGCAAGGCAGGAGCCAGGGCGGGGGGTGGGTGGGAGGGAGAGATGGAAGAAGGTTCACAGGATGTGGTGGAAGAAGAAAAGGTTGATCAGGCAACAGATGGGCCAGTACATGCCCTCTCTTCCCCTACACCACTGTCTCCTAGAACCAGGGGGGCCTTGAAGTGGGAAGAGCAGCAATGATGTCCGTATAGGAGAAGTCTCAGGTAGAGAGTGTGCAGCCTATCAGGGGAGGGTATATAAACTGGCAGAGGGGAGGGGTCTCACTGTTGCTGCAACTGCTGCACAAGGCGCAGATCTGTGGGGGACACTTGCCTAGTGGCTAGAGCCGTGTGTGTGTGTGCATCCAGAAAATTGTGGGATTTGCTGCAAGTCCTTATTTTGTCAATAAAGATTTAATAATAATAATAATAATAATAATAATAATAATAATAACAACAACAACAACAACAACAACAACAACAATAATAATTATTATTATTATTATTATTATTATTATTATTATTATTATTCCCCAGCCACTCTGGGCGGCTTCAAAAAAAATATTAAAATACTGTAATACATCAAACATTAAAAGCTTCCCTAAACAGGGCTGCCTTCAGATGTCTTCTAAAAGTCTGGTAGTTGTTGATCTCTTTGACATCTGAAGGGAGGGTGTTCCACAGGGAGGGCGCCACTACCAAGAAGGCTCTCTGCCTGGTTCCCTGTAACTTGGCTTCTCACAGTGAGGGAACTGCCAGAAGGCCCTCTGTGCTAGACCTCAGTGTCCGGGTAGAACGATGGGGGTGGAGACGCTCCTTCAGATATACTGGACCGAGGCCGTTTAGGGCTTTAAAGGTCAGCACCAACACTTTGAATTGTGCTCAGAAACGTACTGGGAGCCAATGTAGGTCTTTCAAGACCGGTGTTATATGGTCTCGGCGGCCGCTCCCAGTCACCAGTCTAGCTGCCACGTTGTGGATTAGTTGTAGTTTCCGGGTCACCTTCAAAGGTAGCCCCACATAGAGCGCATTGCAGTAGTCCAAGCGGGAGATAACCAGAGCATGCACCACTCTGGCGAGACAGTCTGCGGGCAGGGAGGGTCTCATCCTGTGTACCAGGTGGAGCTGGTAGACAGCTGCGCTGGACACAGAATTGACCTCTGCCTCCATGGACAGCTGTGAGTCCAAAATGACTCCCAGGCTGCGCACCTGGTCCTTCAGGGGCACAGTTACCCCATTCAGGACCAGGGAATCCTCCACACCTGCCCGCCTCCTGTCCCCCAAAAACAGTACTTCTGTCTTGTCAGGATTCAACCTCAATCTGTTAGCCGCCATCCATCCTCCAACCGCCTCCAGGCACTCACACAGGACCTTCACTGCCTTCAACGATCAGACACGTTCCTTCCTGGGGTGAGCCAGAACAGAAACCCAGTTGGGGAGAGATAATGCAAAAGAGCCAGTGACGGATATGTTACTCCTCTGCTCAGCCCCCTTCTCCTTTTTAAGGAAACATTATTATTTTTATTGTGACGGATATTTCTCCATGCGAAGAAAATAACATTAGTACAATAATAATGAGCCAATAAAACCAACAATGAAAGAGTGGCAGACTGCTGAGCTGCTGACGAAAGGATATTAGCAGGAGGGGGCAAGGCACAAAGTTACAGAACAAATCATATAGTACAGCGAAGCAGAGGAAAATCAAATAACAGAGCCATTAAAATATCAGGAGCAAATATGAGAAGCCACAACAAGGAATGACCACCAACTAAAATAAGGGGCAACGCACTGATCATACTTAGGGGCTTCCATTTTATTTTCTTGCAGCATCTCAGTGTCATAGAATTGTAGAGTGGGAAGGTACCTCCAAAGGTCATCTAGTCCAACCCCCTGCAATTGCAGGAATCTGAACTAAAGCATCCCTGGCAGATGGCCATCCAACCTCTGCTTAGAAACCTCAAAGGAAGGAGAGTCGGCCACCGTCCGAGGTGGACCAATGCAAACAACAAATTAATTAATAATTGCTGGGGAAGAGGAACATGAGTGGGGAGAGATCCTACGTTTTAGTTGGTGACTGCGAGAGCATGATGCAGGAATAGATGGGTCTTCAACCCGATCCATCAGGGCTCTGTTCTTACATGGCGTGCTACTGCTTCAAAAGCCTCTGCCCTGTTCCAGATTAGCAATCTCTCTCTCTCTCTCTTTTTGAATAATAATAATAATAATAATAATAATAATAATAATAATAATAATAATTTTTTATTATTTATACCCCGCCCATCTGGCTGGGCCTCCCCGGCCACTCTGGGCGGCTTCCATAAAAACCAAAAATACAGTAAAATATCACATGTTAAAAACTTCCCTGAACAGGGCTGCCTTAAGATGTCTTCTGAATGTCAGGTAGTTGTTTATCGCTTTGACATCTGCTGGAAGGACGTTCCACAGGGCGGGCGCCACTACCGAGAAGGCCCTCTGCCTGGTTCCCTGTAGCTTTGCTTCTTGCAGTGAGGGAACCGCCAGAAGGCCCTCGGCGCTGGACCTCAGCGTCCGGGCAGAATGATGGGGGTGGAGATGCTCCTTCAGGTATACTGGGCCTTTGAGGCCGTTTAGGGCTTTAAAGGTCAGCACCAACACGTTTAATAATTTTTATTAAACACTTTCAACATAACAAATTATCAATCCAAATAATCAATTGCATTATTTCCCCCCTTCTCCCCATCCCTAGCTCTCCCCACACACCAAGGACTTCCCTCAGCTCCCCTCTCTGATTTCTTTGCACATATTGTTCTCTGCATGTTATAAAATTGTGCATGTCCTTGCCTTATATGTCATGTCTTCAACTAATAAATTTGTAGGTGTTAATTCAAAACCTGCCAAGAAGTCCAAGTCATTTTGTTGTCTTTTTAGATAGTTTGTAAAAAGTTCCCATTCTTCCTTGAAGTCACGATTGTCCTTGTCTTTTTTTTAAAAGATATTTATTAAAATTTCCAATTTTTATACAAACAAAAAACAAAAAATTTTAAAAACACATATAGTTCACAATACTTAGTTTTCAATGACCTATTTCCCTGACCTCCTCATACCTCCCCTTCTTGTAGTCCAATTCAAATTATTTATTCAGCAAATCCTTATCTCAAAGCATTACAGCTAAAAAGCCCCTTAATTTCTATCCGACATCATTCAACATTCATTAATTTTACAATATTTCTGTAAATAGTCCTTGAATTTCTTCCAATCTTCTTCCGCCGACTCTTCTCCCTGGTCTCGGATTCTGCCAGTCATTTCTGCCAATCCCATGCAGTCAGTCATCTTCATCTGCCACACAGTTTATATGTCAATTTAGCCAGTTCCGCATAGCTTATCAGTTTTTCTTCCACTGTTCTTTCATTGGGGTTTCCTCATTCTTCCATCCTTGTACTAAGACTCTTGCCGCTGTTGTAGCATACATAAATAAGTTCTTTATTTTTCTTGGCAGGTCTTGTCCTACAATCCCTAACAAAAATGCTTCTGGTTTTTTTTTACAAATGTCATTTTAAACATTTTTTTCAATTCATTATATATCATTTCCCAAAAATGTTTAACTTCTCTACATTCCCACCACATATGATAAAAAGTACCTTCTTTTTCTTTACATTTCCAACATATATTTGACCCAGTTTTGTACATTTTTGAGATCAGCAATATCTCTTGAGCTGGGCCAATGCCAGAAGCGTCAACCATGTTGCCGAACCACTGTTAGCCATCAGGTCAAAGGACGTCATGTTTCTCTCCTGAAGAAAGGAAGCCAAGATCTCCTCCGAAACTGTCTCTTCATCTGTGTGCTGCAAAGATGTGTGGAGGGAGGATTTCTGGTGCTGAGGCAAAGGCCACGGAATTGCAGAGAAGAAACACGAGACAAGTTTGCAAAAGGGCATGTCTTGAAGCTGATTATGTCCCCGCCACCTCCTGCCGTGATTGCAAGACGGGCTCTATAATCACATCTTATCGATAGCATTTGTCCGTATGTGTTGGTCAGCTAAATTGCTTAGCGCCATGGAAACAGGGAGGTGAGAACATCGCCTTTTAGGGACAGAAATCTTGACTCTGGGAAATCAAAGCTGGCCTTCATTAAAAGAGTGCCCAAGTCATTTCTGGAGCTGTCTCTTAACACTTGGGCTGTGATTTCAAATTGTTGTCTTTGAGGCAAGAGGAGATCCCTGAGGTTAAATGAAGAGTCTGACT
This sequence comes from Podarcis raffonei, assembly GCF_027172205.1. NCBI lineage: Eukaryota > Metazoa > Chordata > Lepidosauria > Squamata > Lacertidae > Podarcis > Podarcis raffonei. The sequence goes on along the minus strand of NC_070606.1, from coordinate 98,991,970 downwards.
GAATCTCTCATGGGATGGTCGCTGATGACACTTTGCTGGCCAGGAGCTGTGTTCCTCGGCGCTTCAATCAAAACACCAGTGTTTTTGTTTCTCCTCAAAATGTACCAAAGTGCACATTTTGAAGGTTTCCAACTGCTCTGAGTTGCTGACTTTTAAGGAGAAGTGTCAAGTTTTCAAACTTGAATATAGGAAACTGAAAAGTGGAGCGTTCAAGCTGAATTCAATGGTTCACATATTATTTTGATGGCTGCCCCATTCCGTTTCCCCCAGCCCTCCTCTCACACAATTGCAAGGCACCTCAGAATTACATGAAGATGATGTACAGATGGTACACAACACCAGTGCAGTTAGGGAAAATGTACAAAACTAGTTCAAATATATGTTGGAAGTATAAGGAAAAGGAGGGGACATTTTATCATATGAGGTGGGATTGTAAGGTAATTAAAAAATTTTGGGAAATGATATCCAACGAATTGAAGAAAATGTTCCACTTAACATTTGTTTAAAAACCTGAAGCATTTTTGTTAGGGATTGTAGGGAAAGATCTGCCAAAAAAGCTGAAAAACATCTTCATGTATGCGACAACAGCCGCAAGAGTTTTAATAGCACAAGGATGGAAGACTGAAGAAACCCCAACTAAAGAATCACGGCAAGAAAAATTGATGAACTATGCAGAACTGTCAAAACTGACGTACAAGCTACGGGACAAGGATAACTGTGACTTTAAGGATGAATGGGAACCCTTTACAAAGTATTTGAAGACGCAACAAAGCGAACTGGACTCCTTGACTGGCTTTGAATAAACATTCACAAACTTTTAATTGATAATAATCAACTAAATAGTTTGAGGATCTATACAACTTTGTAACATGCAGAAAACAGCATTTTTAGAGAAATCAAAGACTGGAACTGAGGGAAGTTGGGGGGTGGGGGGTATCTGTGGGGGGAGGAAGGAAAAATGGGGGGGAAATAAAGATGATATGTTTCTGGATAATATGTTTTGTTTTAATTTTGAATAAAAAAGTTATTTAAAAAAAACCAATTGCAAGGCACCTCAAATGAATGTGTGTAGAGCTCAGTTTCCACCATCAGCTGCCTGATGGATGCCTAATGCCTATTTCCCCCCCCCCTTATCTGTTTGCAAAAAGTGAACAATGGCATGTACCTCTAAGAGGCCATCCATCAGCCCCGACGAGAACAAAACCTTCTTTCCAACAAGCACTTTTCCCTACAGGAAAATTAATCAACAGTTATTTGTATTTCTTGTGATCCAGATCCACTGCCCCGTAATGTTTAAATCATTTGGGCTAGTCTTAAAAAGCTAAGAGCAAAAGAAGAGTTTTTACCAAAGGCAGATGCAAGCCGAAATGCTTGCTCCCACAGAAGGACGGCATTAAAAGAAGATTGGACAATATTCATTCGTTCATTCGTTCATTTCATAAAATTTATCTACTGCTTGATTGTAGGGGAAAACCTCAAAGCAGTAGCTGGAAGCTGCAATAGTTGGAGGCTGCAGGAGGGGAGAGGGCTCGTTGCTCGGATCCTGCTCGCCGGTTTCCCACAGGCATCTGCTTGGCCCCTGCAGGAACAGGATGCGGGACTGAATGGGCCATTGGCAGTGCCAAATTTGCAAGAAGATCAAACCTCTCCATTCTTAAGGAAATCAGCCCTGAGTGCTCACTGGAAGGACAGATCCTGGAGCTGAGGCTCCAAGACTTTGGCCACCTCATGAGAAGAGAAGACTCCCTGGAAAAGACCCTGATGTTGGGAAAGATGGAGGGCACAAGGAGAAGGGGATGACAGAGGACGAGATGGTGGGACAGTGTTCTCGAAGCTACCAGCATGAGTTTGACCAAACTGCAGGAGGCAGTGGAAGACAGGAGTGCCTGGCGTGCTCTGGTCCAGGGGGTCACGAAGAGTCGGACACGACTAAATGACTAAACAACAACAAAACAAGCTCTAGCTTAGGGCCCCACTCTCTTGGGGGCCCCCCAAAAAAATTAAAGAAAAGAAACCCTGGGTGTACATTTCCAAAATATAAGATAAAAAAACAAATAAAATAAAACCTACATACAGCAACAGTGTTTTGTGTTGTGTAGGCTCCTAGGATGTAAGTCATGGGCCCCGCCTCCTCCGTCAAATATCCCTGGTTTGCTCATTTCTATATAGGGTGCCTACATTCTACATGGACTGGTTGCATGGCAACATGCGCAAATGGCTTGAGATACCCATTAGGTCCATAAATTACCATTTGTTGTTGACAAAGGACAGCTGGACATATAAAGGGCCCCATTACCTTCAGTAGCTTAGGGCCTCATCAAACCTCAATCCAGCCCTGGCCAACAGGTTCTTCTTGTGTTCTTAAACATTACCAAAGACCCGGGTCCCCAAAACCTTTAGCCACCCAGAGATGCAGGCCTGACAATATCTCCACATTTCATGATGCATTTCTCCAACCCACACGTCCAAAAGTGCATCTGTTATGGGAAGATATGAGTAAGGAATGAATAATGTCAAAAGTGCATATGAACGTGTGTTTATTAGGGGAAATCCCCAGTAAAATCCTGTTGAATCTTCATGAAGATTAAAAAAAAACACAACAACAACAACCTTTTGCAGCAACGTGAAGTGCTGAATTTAAGACTGGGGGCAAAAATGAGAAACTGAGAGAAGTGAAACTGACAGATCTCTCCATTTCTACTACTGATTTTGATCACCGTAACCTGAAGGAGCATTGCGGTTTGCCAAACCCTGCTTCCTGTCTTCTGTGACCAGACAGCCGTACAGCCTGAACCCTTTCTTTAAATTTAAAAATAAAAACAGCAACCAAGCGAGGAAAAGCAGGGCGCTTGAATTTTAGCTTGGAGATTTGTGACTTTGTCCAAGACGGAGAGAAAATTCAAGATGCCTCTCTAGCTGGGGTCAAGATGAAAACAAAGCTCTCTAGGCCGCTTCAGACCACCCATTGTTCCTGCTGGCCATTACCTTGTCTGCCAGCCACACGCTCAGTTTCCCGTCTCAATTACCAGTTATTCTGAGGGCTTTCCTGATGTTAGCACTTGCACCTTGTTAGCCTAATTGGGCAACTTCCTCACCATTCCAGCAGCCATGTCCGGCTGAGCTTCTGAACTCTGGTGTTCATTATCATTAAGCCTGTCTTTAAGGCTGCTCAAGAGAGCTGTTGGGGCATCATTCGTTAAGATTATTTAAAACAAAAACAAAAAACTATCCCTAGTTTTGCACAGGGAAGGTAGGAAGAGGTCATTTAAGAGAGAGCTTGCTCGCTTGCGTTTCTAAAGCCAATTTTTGTTGCATATAATTTCTTTGTCTTGTAAGAACTTGAGGGCACAAGAAGAGCCTGTGGATCTCGAAGGCAGCCTTCTACAACCCACCAGCCATTTGGGGTCTACTACTTCCACCAGTCCCAGTCCCAGAAACACTGAGACCTGTTCTATGCACTTCCCCTCAATAATAAGTGGCTGAATATTCAATTTACATTTCCTAAAGTCCACAATAATATCTTTTGTTTTCTTTAAGTTAAGGAGTAAGTTGTTTTTCCTGCACCACTCCCCCCAACTGATGTTCAACTAATGTTGAACTCCCTGCCACATTTGTCTAGTATCACGATTTCTCAGATGGTCCTCCATTTTTCCTCTGTACTCCACTTTTGCTTTCCTGATGCCCCTCTTCATGGGTGCTTTAGCTGAGATTCCTCTATTGCAGGAGGTTGGGCCAGATGACCTTTGAGGTCCCTTCCAACTCTACAATTCCACGATTCTATGATAGTTCGACATGCATGTCCATGAATTTTAGTGTTAGGGGAGATGAAATATACTCGGAGTCGAGAGTGGATTTCATGCTCTTTATTCAGCTCATAGTGGTGAGGAGGAATGAAAGTTCCCTCAAAGTATCTGCTTTATATACATTATTTACACAATGGGCCCCACGTGATTGGCTAATTCCAGAATTCTCCTGTAGGCCAATCAGGTTGTGGATTCACTTCCATCTGGAGCTGGATTGGGTGGCTCCTGCAGACCAATCATACTGCTGCATTGTTCTAGGACCAATCAGACTGCTGCATTCTGAATCCTATTGTTCTAGGACCAATCAGACTGCTGCATTTTGGATCCTAGTGTTCTAGGACCAATCAGACTGCTGCATTTTGGATCCTATTCAACTCAGTACATAACAGGAGAGGAAGAAAAACTATTCTTTATCCACTTCCTCCATCATTTTATACGCCTCAGTCATGTCTCTCCTCTTTCTTGCTTTTCCTCTAAGCTAAAAAGCCCCATTTCATCATTGGGGAGTTGCTCCATCCATTGGTTTGGTTTTTAATTATGGTTTTAATGCCCGCTGCCCTACGATCGCAATCGCTGAAGGGCAGCTTGGAAATGGACCCAGTGGGTCATCTCACGTGGAATCAGACTGAACTGGGGCCATGCAGAAAGCAGAGGCAAACACGGGAAGCAGAAGTTTGTCCCCGTTAACTGTTGGATGGGGTCAACCTCTAAGTGTTTTGTTTATTGCAAAACCAGCAGCCAAGAGGCATCAACTCAAGAAAAAGGCCATTTTCAGATGGCGGAGTTTATTAGCCTGGTGTCAGAGAAGCACTTTCTGCAGTTAACAGACAAGAAGAACTTTTTACACAGTTAAAAACCTGCTAGCTACCCTGGCATTAAGATCAAATTAAATGCATTTTAGCTGTGAGATGGTTATTATGTAAAGCTGAAAGGAGAGAGGAGAGGATGAGAGGGAAAATATCGACATCTCCCTTCCCCCCCCTCCACATTATTGAAGATGCATTTTCTACAGAATAGACCAATTATGCCTGACACTTTAATTGACAGCCAACGCAGAGAGAGAGAGAAAACGTTTTTCCAAAGTAGTTAAGTCTCATTGATTTTAATATCAGCTGCAGTTTTTATTTCGTTTCATGTTGCCTTCCTTCTTTTAAAAACATGCTCCTGAGCATTTACAGTCATGTTGAAAGGCTCATTAACGATGAATTAAAACCCCCGAGATCTGTTTATTATTTCTTATATTTCTTTTCCACAGTGAGGGTATTAAAGTGCCACCCAGAGAGAGGCTGTTGTCTTAACAAATGCTTTTCTATGGCATAAACATTCCTTGATTGATAACCGGAGCAGGGATGCAAGCAAAGAAGCCTTTTCATGCTCAGTAAATAGCAAGTCGGGTAAAAAAAATAAAAAATCAATGGCACTTTGATTTCTGGAGAAAATGGAGTTGAATAATAGGAGTGTTACACCACCAGGATTTGCAGACTTCCTTAAGAACGTACGGAGAAGGCAAGAGCTCCAGTCCTGGTTTGTTTGTTTTTTGGTGGGGGGGTTTTTTGGTCACTGACAACCGGTACTCAAAAGCAGGAATGGACACATGTGTCAAATTCAGCTTCTCCTCCGCCCCCACCCATCTGCAGTTTGTGATCTATTTACTTCTTTAAAAGCCAGCTTGAATATTCACAAATATTTCCATATGCATTCCTCCTAATATTCACATTTTTGGTTCACAGTTTTGCCCTAGTGTGCACATGTATTTGTTTTTACAAGAGACCTAATGCAATGCATCTTGGTGTATTGTTTTCACCAATATGCCCATTTAGAGCCCTAGAACTGTAGAGTTGGAAGATGCAGGAATCACAGCTGGAGAATCTCTGGCTGCAGATGGTTATCCAAAATCTGACTGGAAAACTCCAAGGGAGCCTGTTCCGCTATCAGAAATCTCACCATCAGAAAGTTCTTCCTAATCTTTAGTTTAGAGATACACTTCCCCCAACATACCTGTTTTGTATGCTCACTTTGGTTGGAGGACTTGTGGGATGTGATACACAAGTAGCAGTCAAGTACAACATTCCTTGTTTTCCTAGAGTGGACATGCAGGGGAATGTTTGGTCCAGCCAGCCGAAAACTTCCTGTTTCCTCCTGGCTAGGACATACTTCCTTTGCATGTGACTAGAGGTGGGTGTGGCCTTACCTGTCCAGGTAAGAAAAGGGACAAGGCATGCTGCCATACTCTCTCTCTTTGACTTCGCCTGTCATTGGAGCAGCAACTTTTAGCTAGAATTGCTCTCTTGGCTCTCAGCCAACAGAGGACACTGGGACTATCTCCATATGGGATAGATCCACATGTATATACTTTGTAACTAAGTCTGCCTTCAGGGATCCAACTGTGAACTGATGATGTGAGTAAACTTCTTTTATATACTTTACACAGGATTGTGGTGTGTTTATTCTTTTAAAAAGGATGTAAGGGAACTTACCAGGAACCTAATACAGTGGTACCTCGGGTTACAGATGCTTCAGGTTACAGACTCCGCTAACCCAGAAATAGTACCTCGGGTTAAGAACTTTGCTTCAGGATGAGAACAGAAATCGTGCAGCGGTGGCGCAGCGGCAGCAGGAGGCCCCATTAGCTAAAGTGGTACCTCAGGTTAAGAACAGTTTCAGGTTAAGAACAGACCTCCAGAACGAATTAAGTTCTTAACCCGAGGTACCACTGTAGTGAGAAGCTTACACAAGCCTGCAACCAGCTATCTGCTGTGCATGTAAACGGGGAATGTAAACTCTGCTAATTAAAGAAATTTGCTAGCACAAGTTAGGAAGAATATTAATAAACAATATATTCTCTCCTGCCTCCCTGAACATTCCCACAGACAACAACAACATCAGCAGCAACAACAATTAATTTATACCCCGCCCATCTGGCTGGGTTTCCCCAGCTACTCTGGGCAGCTTCCAGCAAAATATTAAAAGAGCTTCATATCTCTACAGCTTATGGAAGGGTCTTATTGGTGGTGGTTCCCTGGCTCTAGAATGCTCTTCCTCCTGAAATCCAGCTGGGGCCAACAATGGTTGGTTTCCTGCATCAGCTAAAACCTCATCTCCTCAGCCAGGTTTTTAAAGACGTGGGTTCTCCCTTACTATTTTTCTATCTTTATTTAGCAGGATTTATAAACTGCTTCATCACCACAAACTTCTACATTGGTGGGTTAAAAATGAAATAAATATATTGTCTGAAGCTCAACATCAAAAAAACGAAGATCATGGCCACTGGGCCCATCACCTCCTGGCAAATAGAAGGGGAAGAAATGGAGGCAGTGAGAGATTTTACTTTCTTGGGCTCCATGATCACTGCAGATGGTGACAGCAGTCACGAAATTAAAAGACGCCTGTTTCTTGGGAGAAAAGCAATGACAAACCTAGACAGCATCTTAAAAAGCAGGGACATCACTTTGCCAACAAAGGTTCATATAATTAAAGCTATGGTTTTCCCAGTAGTGATGTATGGAAGTGAGAGCTGGACCATAAAGAAGGCTGATCGCCGAAGAATTGATGCTTTTGAATTCTGGTGCTGGAGGACACTCTTGAGAGTCCTGTGGACTGCAAGAAGATCAAACCGATCCATTCTTAAGGAAATCAGCCCTGAGAGCTCACTGGAAGGACAGATCCTGAAGCTGAGGCTCCAAGACTTTGGCCACCTCATGAGAAGAGAAGACTCCCTGGAAAAGACCCTGATGTTGGGGAAGATGGAGGGCACAAGGAGAAGGGGACGACAGAGGACGAGATGGTGGGACAGTGTTCTCAAAGCCACAAACATGAGTCTGACCAAACTGCGGGAGGCAGTGGAAGACAGGAGTGCCTGGTGTGCTCTTGTCCAGGGGGTCACGAAGAGTCGGACACGACTAAACGACTAAACAACAACAACATATTGTCTCTTAAGTGATACTCTTCCTCTTTGTCCCATCTGCATAAAGTCACGCTCTGGGCATCTCTCGCCTGCTACAGATACCTTTTCCTTTCCAGCCTCCATGGTTAGACCCCACCCCCACCCCCCCACCCCAGCAGAAACCTCACTACAGCTTTAGCAGCGGGAGAGAAGCAATAATCACTCCTAAAATGTCTCGTGCCGAAGCAGGGGGATCATTTGTTCACCCTCCATCCTTCCCCTGCGAGTAATTAGAACGCCGCTGTGTGTTGCACAGGTTACCATTTCCTCCGTCATTCTCTTCACCAATTTCCCCGCTTTTCAGGAATAAATCAAACACAGGCAGCTTCTTGGGTGCCATAACCAGCTATTGATTTTGCATTTGCCATTGTGAGAGGAGAAATCACACTCTTCTGCTCAGGACCATATATGACTCACGGGGCGCAGATGTCTGCATTGTTCCCCAATGTTTTTCCCCCTCTTCTTAACGTAAAGCTGTTGCAGAAGTTGAAACTTTGAGTAGAAAAATGGTGGGGAGGGGGGACAGATGCCCTGCTTAGCCTTTTCACGTTTGGCTTTCATTCTGCACAAAATTTCCTTCTCTCTCCAAAACTGTGTTTCAAGATGCAGGGCAGAAAGATACAGCACTCTTATCTCTTGGTACCCGATGGGACAAAAGCACAGGGATCTACCTTACAATGAGTGATGCCGTTGGCCCATCAAGTTCAGTGCTGACTACTTAGGGACCTTCGGAATTGACCACAGCCTCAGATTATCCAGCTGAGTCCTGGCTGAGTAAGTGATGACAACAAGTGAACTAGTGTGGTGTAGTGGTTAAGAGCGGTGGACTCGTAATCTGGTGAACCGGGTTCGCATCTCCGCTCCTCCACATGCAGCTGCTGGGTGACCTTGGGCCAGTCACACTTCTCTGAAGTATCTCAGCCCCACTCACCTCACAGAGTGTTTGTTGTGGGGGAGGAAGGGAAAGGAGATTGTGAGCCGCTTTGAGACTCCTTCGGGTAGTGATAAAGCGGGATATCAAATCCAAACTCTTCTTCCAAACATATCTTTGGAGGCCAGTTCTGGGCACCAGTTGAAGAAGGTCATAGAATCATAGAATTGAACAGTTTGAAAGGACTTGAAGGGTCATCTAGTGCAACCCCCTGCAATGCAGGAATCTCAGCTAAGGCATCCAAGACAGATGGCCATTCAACGTTTGCTTAAAAGTCTCCAATGAAGGAGAGCCCACCACCAGCTCCTGAGAGAAACAATTATTATTATTATTATTATTATTATTATTATTATTATTATTATTTACTATTTGTGCTCCTCCCATCTGACTGGGTTTCCCCAGCCACTCTGGGCAGCTTCCAGCATATATAAAGACATAGTAAAAAGCTTAAAAAGCCAGTGTGGTGTAGTGGTTAAGAGCGGTAGTCTCGTAATCTGGTGAACTGGGTTCGCTTCCCCGCTCCTCCACATGCAGCTGCTGGGTGACCTTGGGCCAGTCACACTTCTCTGAAGTCTCTCAGCCTCACTCACCTCACAAAGTGTTTGTTGTGGGGGAGGAAGGGAAAGGAGAATGTTAGCCGCTTTGAGACTCCTGAAGGGGAGTGAAAGGCAGGATATCAAATCCAAACTCTTCTTCTTCTTCTTCTTCTTCTTCTTCTTCTTCTTCTTCTTCTTCTTCTTCTTCTTCTTCTTCTTCTTCTTCCCTATACAGTGGTACCTTGGTTTAAGAACAGCTTAGTTTTGTTTTTGTTTTAATGTTTAATGATTTATTATGTTTGTATATATGTTGGAAGCTGCCCAAAGTGACTGGGGGAACCCAGTCAGTTGGGAGGGGTACAAATAATAAAGTCATTGTTGTTGTTGTTGTTGAATAAAGGTAAAGGGACCCCTGACCATTAGGTCCAGTCATGGATGACTCTGGGGTTGCGGCGCTCATCTCGCTTTATTGGCCAAGGGAGCCGGTGTACAGCTTCCGGGTCATGTGGCCAGCATGACTAAGCTGCTTCTGGCAAACCAGAGCAGTGTATGGAAACACCGTTTACCTTTCCGCTGGAGCAGTACCTATTTATCTACTTGCACTTGATGTGCTTTCAAACTGCTAGGTTGGCAGGAGCAGGGACCGGACAACGGGAGCTCACCCCGTCGCGGGGATTCGAACCGCCAACTTTCTGATCAGCAAGTCCTAGGCCCTGTGGTTTAACCCACAGCGCCACCCGCGTCCCTGTTGTTGAATAGGTTGTCCCTATTTTCAACAGAGGAATGTTGGAGAGCACGGGCTCTTCTTATGTTCTTATGAGGATAAACAACAATGCAGTAAGTGCTGTGCTGGAAGCCACCATCATAGCAATAAATAATTATGAAAGCAGGAACTCGGGGTGTCTTGCTGCTGTGAGCCACATTAGTTAAATGGGGCAGCAAGAGACCTTTTTCCGTTCCTTAAGTACCATTCCTGCCTGGGAACATGGATTTGGTCATTTCGAAGGGGGAACATTCCAGCCCTGGCTGTTTCCGGCGCACAGATCACAGCTTGGTCTCTGCGTGAAGACACACACGTGCCCCCCATCAAAAGGAGAAGGCAGCCTGTTCAGTGAGCTGGGAATGAGAATCCTATGGAGCCGGGGACTGCGGACAATTAGCAACCAAAGAATCCCGTCCTTTGAGCAGCCTTGATGGATGCTCGCAGGAGTGTTTGCTTTTCTAACGAATCTCTAAACGCAAAGCAAACAGGCCGTCCACGTCGGTCAATAATTGCTTTAGAGGAGCCGGCCTGTCAGTGGGGCAATAAAACAGAATTTATCTCTTTGTTGGCAGAGCTTGTGGGTGAGCCCAGAGTCTCGCCATGTGCAGTAATGGCTTTATTATCCTGATATCATTAGCGGGGTTCTTCTCAAAGTTCATGCTAATGGGACCAGATCTAATGAGCACTTGTGCGGTGTGAGTCAGACTCTGTGTCCTTTATTTAGAGTCGCTGGGGCTACATTGGCTTCTTTAAATATAGACAGCTAGGTGGATGGCATTGATATAAACAAAGGATTTAGGTTATTGTTGTGTGTGTGTGTGTGTGTGTGTGTGTGTGTGTGTGTGTCATTTGGAGCAAACTAATGTAGAAAGGATGGCAAAATTCAATTATGGTCTGGCATGGTGTGCCCTGATGGAGCCACGAGCAGATGGAGCGATCAGCAGAGGTGCCCACATCCGTCCCCAGTCAGGCAATCAGCAATAACATCCATTGCCTTGTCAGTGAGTAGGCGGACGACGAAATCAGCGCCTGCCCACCCTCTGAATTTCTGATAGGTATGATCGGCTGGATTCACACAGTGCAGACCCTGCTTCCACGGACTCTTGCAGTCTCGCCTCTTCCAGCCTAGCTGAGTTGCAGCTCAGAGATGGAGTAATGTGCCCTGCCTTGGGGAAATGCTGCAAAATGGACAAAGTGGACCACCACAGGAAGAGCTGCTAATAATAATAATAATAATAAGAAGAAGAAGAAGAAGAAGAAGAAGAAGAAGAAGAAGAAGAAGAAGAAGAAGAAGAAGAAGAAGAAGAAGCTCTTCCTGTGTCATCTACGGCCTCTGTCTCAGTCCAGGAGGCAAGGCGGCTTACACAGATAAAATAGAACAAATTGAAGACATAGAAAAGACCATTATTAAAATGCAATCAATCACTATTAAAATAACATTTAAAAGAGCCATTTAAAACCTGGATACCTTGGTTGGTTAGAGCGTGGTGCTGACGATGCCAAGGTTGCAGGTTTGATCCCCCGTATGGAACAGCTGCATAGTCCTGCATTGCAGGGTGTTGGACTGGATAATCAACTCTAGAATTCTGCTATTCTATTCTGTGTGAAAACACAGGCAATCGCAATACATACATCCCAGGGCAAGCCCTTTCCTCAGAAAGAGCCAGTTCCCAAAGGCCTCTAGGGGGAAAGCAGAGGCACAAGAGGAAGTGGAGGTGAGCCCTGAGTTGTAATTGTACTAAGTCAGGGCAGGGGAGGAGGAAGGGGGTGCAGTGGGGGCTGTCCGCCCCAGGTGTCACCACTGAGGGGGGTGACAAAATTCCAGGCAGCACTCACCGCAGGGCCTGCAGCACGTCCAAGCCACACGTCTCTCCTGGGAGTGACACAGTGGCTTGGGTGCCTGCAGGCTCCGTGCTGCCCCGAATGGTCCACCCACTGCCTCCCCCTCAGCTGTAGGGCGGCTGAGTGGGAGGAGGCAGGCAGACTCCTTGGAGACCCCACAAAGCATCCTGCTCTGGCTCGCCTCGCCCCACCCCACGGGCAGCTGGCCCTGCTCCTGGGCACAGGGCATGCACACTGCCCCAGGCGCCCGATCGGCTTGCTCCGCCGCTGAGTCAGGGCTCATCCACATTGTCCCACTGCTTCCAACCCGGAGAAAACCACTCTTTAGCACTCAGCTGGAGCAAACGACAATTGCGATTTCATTGGCTTGTTGTTCAATTCGGTGCTAAACAACAGGTTTTCCTTGGGAAAGGAGCAGGGCAAGGGGGAAACCGCTTGGACCCATGCCTTTGAAGGGTGGCAGAAACAAGGGTGGGTGAGCCCCCAAATTGACCAGGGCAACAAACCCCTAGCAAACTTTGAGCTGCATCAGGAACGACTGTGCGATGCGCCCATGTCTGGACCGTCAATCCCCTGGAGCGCCTGCTCATTCTGCAATGCGGAGCCTGTTTCCTTTCGGATGCACGCAAGCAGGGCCAAGGATTACAGGGTACCTTGAAGCGAGCAGCCTCTCAAATGCCTCTCTCTCTCTCTTTATGTATATATTTGCAGCCCAACACAGACTTAAGCCTCTGTTGGTCTGATAAGCTATTTTCCTGCCAGAGCTGAGGCCTCCCACACAGACAGCTGTGCCGGCTGCCTGCTACTCTCCGTATGTTTTAAGAGCATCGCCTTCTGCGCCACTTGCTGTAATCGCAGCCTCAGCCTGGCAGATATGTTTATGTGAGATTTCCTCCCACTTGCAAACACCCGTCGAGCGGAGAAGGCAAATTCTGAGTTCCCTTTGCTGCTAGAGGAGAGAGGAAGTTGGCAGATGATACTCTTGGGAATAGATTAATAGATCAATTGATTGATTGATTGATTGATTGATTGATTGATTGATTGATGGAAGGTACCCCAGGGGTCATCTAGTCCAACCCCCTGTGAGAAGTAACATGTCCTCGCCTCCACCAGCAGCAATACAGTATTTCTCTACTCTCTGTTCCCTGAGCAATCAGATTAATTTCTTTGCAACGGTGCACCGGATCATGAAATTGCACTGAGGTTTATCTCCCCAGGGATAATGTCAAGTGCTCATAATCATAATAACCCCCACCCCTGTGTAATGTTTTTGAAACCAAGAAGACAGAAATAGTGGCCTCGGAGAACTTATTCCCTGCAGTTACTAAATCTAGGTTTCTTGTCGTATCCGGTCCTCAGCATCCTTCTGAGGTTTAACTCGGGAGCGGGTGGGATATGATTAATTCATAAGGTGGTAAATATCACCTCGGGGCCAGACTGAACTTCTCTTCCCTCCCTTGGCTGCAAGCTCCTGGGGTATTATGGGTTGCCACTGGCATGAGAACTGTGCTGGGTAGAAATGTTGACTCCCCGCCCCCGCCTTTTCTCTCTGCCTCTCATCATATTCCTCAACTGCGATGGTGGCAGTGAAGTGAACATGTCTCAGAGGGTTTCAGTTAATGGGATTCTTCTGAGCTTCTTCTCTTCAAATCTGGTTTTTTGAGTTGAGCAACTGTTGCTCTGTGATGATCCTTTGTTCACAACACTAGAACTTGTGGACATGCAATAAAACTGAAAGTTGGAAGGTTAGGGACAGATAAATGGAAGCACTTCCCCACACAGCACAAAGTTGCAATTATTATTTAGGATTGTGTATTAAATTTGTGCACCGCACTTCATCATGTGAAAATACAAAATGAGAACACAAAATACATAATAAAGCAAAAACGAAAGCTAAAGAATAAAGACACACCCTTTCCACAAGCTCATTTAAAAAGCCATAGAACAGTAATCTCCAATACTTTGGCCACCTCATGAGAAGAGAAGACTCCCTGGAAAAGACCCTGATGTTGGGAAAGATGGAGGGCACAAGGAGAAGGGGACGACAGAGGACGAGATGGTGGGACAGTGTTCTCGAATCTACCAGCATGTGTTTGACCAAACTGTGGGAGGCAGTGGAAGACAGGAGTGCCTGGCGTGCTCTGGACCAGGGGGTCACGAAGAGTCAGACATGACTAAATGACTAAACAACAACAGAAGAGAAACGTTTTCACCTAGCATCTAAAGATATTTAGTGAAGGCACCAGTGAGTCTCCTTGGGGAAAGCATTCAGCAAACAGGGAGCCACCACAGAAAAGGCCCGTTCTCATGTTGCCACCCTCTGAACCTCCCGTGAAGGGGGCACTTGAAGAAGGGCCTCAGATTATTATTGCAGGGTCCAGGCGGGTTCCTATGGGGAGAGGTGGCCCTTGAGGATAAGCTATGGAATTCAGTGATGGCTACCAACCTGGATGGCTTTAAAAGCGGATTGGACAAATTCGTGGAGGAATTCTATGATTCTATGGCTCTAAATCCGCATTATGCTTGGAATTTGGGGGAAGGTGTCCCAGCAGGGAAAGGTGCAAATAGATCGGCTAAGAAGAGAGAAGTGAGTCCTTCTTGGTGTAGCACATGGTTAAACTGTGCTGTGGAACTCCCTGCCACAAGAGGCAGGATTGGCCACCAACCTGGATGGTTTTAAAAGAGGATTGGGCAAATTCATGGAGGAGGAGAGGGCTATCAATGGCTACTAGGCAGGACAGTTCTGCCCTGCCTCCACAGTCGGAGGCAGCGATGCTTCTGAATTCCAGTTGGTGGAAACCACAGGAAGGGAGAGTTGTTCTTGTGTTCGAATCCTGCTTGTGCGCATCTGGTTGGCCACTGTGAGGAAGTGATGCTGGACTGGATGGAGCCAGGAGGCCTTCCCACTGTCTCCCGAAAAGGGCAGATGCGGTTGGAGGATGGATAACAGATTGAGGTTGAATCCTGACAAGACAGAAGTACTGTTTTGGGGGGACAGGAGACTGGCAGGTGGTCGTGAATGGGGTAACTGTGCCCCTGAAGGACCAGGTGCGCAGCCTGGGAGTCATTCTGGACTCACAGCTGTCCATGGAGGCGCAGGTCATTTCTATGTCCAGGGCAGTTGTCTCCCAGCTCCATCTGGTACGCAGGATGAGACCCTCCCTGCCCGCTGTCTGTCTCGCCAGAGTGGTGCATGCTCTGGTTATCTCCCACTTGGACTACTGCAATGCGCTCTACATGGGGCTACCTTTGAAGGTGACCCGGAAACAACAACTAATCCAGAATGCGGCAGCTAGACTGGTGACTGGGAACGGCCGCCGAGACCACATAACACCGGTCTTGAAAGACCTACACTGGCTCCCAGTACATTTCTGAGCACAATTCAAAGTGTTGGAGCTGACCTTTAAAGCCCTAAATGGTCTCGGTCCAGTATGCCTGAAGGAGTGTCTCCACCCCCATCGTTCTGCCTGGACACTCAGGTCCAGCTCTGAGGGCCTTCTGGCAGTTCACTTGCTGCAAGAAGCCAAGTTACAGGGAACCAGGCAGAGGGCCTTCTCGGTGGTGGCACCTGCCCTGTGGAATGCCCTCCCACCAGATGTCAAAGAGAACAACAACTACCAGACTTTTAGAAGACATCTGAAGGCAGCCCTGTTTAGGGAAGCTTTTAATGTTTAATAGATTATTGTATTTTAGTGTTCTGTTGGAAGCCGCCCAGTGGCTGGGGAAACCCAGCCAGATGGGTGGGGTATAAATAATAAAAATTTATTATTATTATTATTATTATTATTATTATTATTATTATTATCATCATCATCATCATCATCATCATCATCATATGCATGTGATAAAGAAGTCAGGGCCCTCAAATTCTCCAACCAGTTCTTTGCTTCAAGCTTCTACACTGCTTCACCATGATACTAAATGCATTGCAAAAGACATCCAGGCTGCTAAGGGGATAGAACATGCTGATTCCTCAGGGTTTACTTGTAACTGTGACTTAAGATAAGCAGACCATCAATACCTGGGGTGGCTCAGGCACGAGGTCAGTTGAATGCTCTGCCCACACCTGTGAGCAATCAGAAGGGAAGCACACCAGAAGACTGTGATGTTTATACTGAGTCTGGATATATTCCACACTGCATATGCTCCCTGCCTCAAACCCTAAAAAACTACTGCCTGTCCGTGTGAGAAATACTGATCTAGATGGAGAAACAGTCTGACTCAGTATCTAAGGCAGCTTCCTGTGTCCTTAAGTTCCTGAGAAAGGACTTTACTCCACCCTCGCATACACCGTGCCTGCTAATATTACGGTTTTATGAAACTGTTACTATCCACGGATTGAGTGAGTCTAGGATGAGATAAGTAGGGCATAAGCCACAAAATGCGTAAGCATTTTAATTAACCAGAACAAACACAGGACTGCTGTTTCGTCTCATTTGCCCACCAGCTGTGGCATCTTCTGTGGCGTCAAACAGGCCTACCTGTCACATCACGTTATCTCCAGAATCCGAGAACGTCGCTCGAGTTTAATGGCATTAATTGCACCCGGATGGAAGCAAACACAGCTCCGCTGTCATCTATCCTTCCTCCTATCATGGGGGGGCTACTTGTCATGCTATTGCCCCCTCCCCCAGCTGGACAGGTCCTTTATTTAATTACCCACATGCTGACCCATCCGCTGTGGCTTCTGTAGCGCCCGTGTTTCCATGTTTAAGACGACAACATCAAGCAGGAACATAATCTGCTCATCCATTGAGGCAGCACAACCTCCAGCATGAGGCTCAGTTCAGGCTGGTTGTCGTCTAGCTTCCAAAAGCAGCGTGAAGCCTGGATTTGCAACGTCGCTCAGTTAAAGGGATTGCGCTTTGGAACAGTTTGTGCCGTTGCCAATGTGCATCAAGACATATGAATTACCTTGTCAGACGGGACCGGTGGCCCATCTACAGTCATACCTCGGGATAAATATGCTTCAGGATAAGTATTTTTGGGTTACTCTCTGCGGCGACCCAGAAGTAACAGTGCATGTTACTTCTGGGTTTCGCTGCTTGCGCATGGGCAGATGGTCAAAATGACGTCACACGCATGCGCAGAAGGGGCGAAACATGACCCGTGCAGACACAGACGCACTGTCACATCTTACGTTCTATTCAGGATGCGAACGGGGCTCCAGAACAGATCCTGTTCGCATCCCAAGGTACCACTGTAGTCTGTGTGCCTGCCTGTGCATCTATTGCATTTATATTGCACTTTTTCTCCAAGGAGCTCAAGGTGGTGTACACACATCTCTCCCCTTCCTCATTTAGTTCCCACAACAATCCTGTGAGGTAGATTAGGCTGAGAGGCAATGAGTGGTCACCCAGGTCCACCCAGCCCAAGGTCACCCAGAGAGCTTCGTGGCCAAGGGAGATTTTGAACCCTGGTCTCCCAGTCCCTACTCCAACACTCTAATTGTTATGTACTGAAGTTCTCACCCTGGGCCAGCAGGGGGATACTGTAGATAGTTTTCACTCAGGTCCGCATATGCAAATAAGGGATTGAAAGTGACGTTCAGTGATTGGATAGTTACAGAAAGTGGTTACTGTTGTGTTGTAGTGGAGCTCTATATAAGCAGGCTGGCTGAACCCTTCAGTTCAGTTCTGTTCTGGCCTGTGAATAAACAAGAGCTGTTTGAAGAATCGCTGTGTCGTCTGATATGTTCACCCACAACTTAATACTAGTCACTACAACACATTCAATCTCCTCTCCTAAGAATGTGGGGAGATCTTGTTGGATCAGGCCAATGGCCCATCTAGCTCAGTATCCTGTTCGCACAGTGGCCAACCAGATGCCCCAGTGGGAAGGAGGTAGCAGGGGCATAGGAAGGGGGGCAGTGGGTGCTCTCACTGAGGGGGGTGGCATTCGGCATGCCACCCACCCGCGACTCACAAGCCTACCGCGAGCCGTCGGGGTAAGGGGGGAGCTGCACTGCTTCGCTGGCAGCATTCCCCCCTTCCCCCTTCGTTTTGACAGCTTGGGGGAGGCTGGGGAGTTGCGGGTGGGCGGCATGCCGAATGTCCACTATGGGCAGCTTGCTCCACCCCTGTGGGCGGCTCACTCCACCCCTGGCTGCAGGGCACACATGCTGCTCCGGGCACCCGAGCGGCTATCCTGCGCCTGGGAGGGCACCCTCAATGCCACACATCCACACCCTTGGGAGCGCGCCCGCCCTGGGCAGCGTGGGCATATGCTCTGCCGTTGGCTGGTAGGAGAACCTGAGTACATCAGCAACACTTCTCAACTGTTATTCAGTGGAAGAAGGTACAGGGTTATAAAGACTAGGACTAGCCGCCTGAGAAACATTTTCTATCCAAATGCGGTTTTAAACGCAGTGTAAGGTAGTCTCTAGGGACACGGGTGGCGCTGTGGGTTAAACCACAGAGCCTAGGACTTGCTGATCAGAAGGTCGGCAGTTCGAATCCCCGCAATGGGGTGAGCTCCCGTTGCTCGGTCCCTGCTCCTGCCAACCTAGCAGTTCGAAAGCACATCAAAGTGCAAGTAGATAAATAGGTACCACTCCGGCGGGAAGGTAAACGGCGTTTCTGTGTGCTGCTCTGGTTCACCAGAGGCAGCTTAGTCATGCTGGCCACATGACCTGGAAGCTGTACGCTGGCTCCCTCGGCCAGTAAAACGAGATGAGCGCCGCAACCCCAGAGTCGTCAGCGACTGGACCTAATGGTCAGGGGTCCCTTTACCTTTAAGGTAGTCTCTATGGGAGTATATTGTATTAAATTATGGGGTATCAGAGTTTTTGGGGGGTTAACCAGGCTGGGATAGCAGGCTTGTTGGTTTTTGACACCCTGCTTGTAGATTTTTTTCAATTTCGTTGTTCTGTATGGGACAATGACAATAAAGATTATCGTATTGTATCATATTGTATCATATAATGACTCTGCAATGGAGGTAGAACATAACCAGTTTCCACACTGGACAGAGGAGAACATCAGATTGAAAAGCAAGCCCTGTCGTTGCATCAGTTCACACATCTGTTGAACATAGGAAGCTGCTTTCTACTGAGTCAGGCCATCAGGCCCAGTGACTCCCCAGGGTTCCAGGCATGGGATGTTCTCAGTCCTGCCTTAGATGCCAGGACTTGAATCTGGGACCTCCCGCATGCAACTGAGCCACAGCCCTGCCCAAACCTAGATGTCCATCTAGTCCAAAATCCATCCTTGGTAGACAAGTTGCACCTGAGAAGCACACCAGAAGCACATGAAGAGAACAGCTAGGGCTAGCCTGGAACGCCCCACCCATTTCATCTTCCTAGTGGGAGATGGGGAGATATTTGGGGCCAGTTTTCCTGCCCAAGTTTGGCCCTCGTTCTCCCCAGAATTTGCTGAGACAGCTTCATCACCCTGGTTTGAAGGGTGAAAGTTCTCTATGGGGAGTTTTCTGCTCCACTCCAGCCTCTGCCCTTCTTTCTTGTATACCCTTGGAATATTTTATTATTATTTTTAATAAGCATTATTTCATTTTGCTGCCTCTGGACTTGGAGGCTCCATAGTTAGCATATATTAGTTTGTTAGCTTGGCAATTGCATTTAATTTTACTTTGGCTTGGAGCCTAACTCAGTTTGCGAATGCAATCTGCTGAAGGACACAGGGAAAATTGACAAGCTCCACCATAACAGATTTCATCCAGTACAGTTGACCCAAACAGTGGGATCTGATGCTAAATCCAGTATGACTTAGACCTGTTCAGCTCCCCACTTACACAGCCCAAGAGGGATGACGTCTGCATTTCTATATCCCCTTTTCCCCTGGAAAAAATGGAGTGGAAGAAACCCCTGGACATTTCCTTGTAGGACGAGCAAGAAGCTTAAACCTTAAGCCTGCTTTGTTTTTTGGAGACTTTTATCCAGTTAAGCATGTTTAGGTAAATCCAGGATGAAAACAGCATACCGTTTCTCCAAGCTTCAAGGATCTTCTTCATGGTGTCTGGGTTAAGAGCCTTATGGCGGATTAGAGCCTCGTAGGAGGAAGGTTTCGCTCTGTGTTATTATTGAAGACTTGAAACAGGAGGAGAGGGAAGGAATCTGGGGGGGGGGGGGAGAGAATGAAGCTAAAAATCAAGAAAGGGGAGGGAGAAATTGTGCAGCAATGGAGGGAGGGAGAAGAATGGATGAGCAAAGAGGTGAAGAATACTTAGAGCCATGGTAGAGTTGGCAAGTAAACCCAACCGTCATATAGTCCAACCCCCTGTAATGCAGGAGTCATGGTGAATAGGTCTTCTTATAGGGAAAGGATAGCAAAAATAAGGGATAATAGTATGGAACCATTTAAGTTCACTCTAGTGAGATCCATGGCTGAGTCAGTGGGGATTAAATAAAAAAAAAATTTTCCCTTCCAGTAGCACCTTAAAGACCAACTAAGTTAGTTCTTGGTATGAGCTTTCGTGTGCATGCACACTTCTTCAGATACACAAGTGTGCATGCACACGAAAGCTCATACCAAGAACTAACTTAGTTGGTCTTTAAGGTGCTACTGGAAGGAAAAAAAAAATTTGTTTTGACTATGGCAGACCAACACGGCTACCTTTCTGTAACTGGGATTAAATGAAGCATGGATCTCCTCAGTCCTAGTCCGGCACTGTCAAGACGACACTTAGGGATTCTAGAACCAACACCTCCTCTTCCATCTTTCCCCTCCATCTCCATCCCTCCATCTCAGTCGCCTTGCCTGGGATCCTGGTTTTTGACATCTCCTCTTTGTTTGCTGCGAGTTTGTGCAGATTTGGTAATACCGTTGTATTCTTGGTCGGCGTTTCCAGTCAAAATCACCAACGCATGATTGCCAAACAGGTGCATGAGGGGCTGCACATCATAGAGCTCCTGAATCAATATAGAAGGGGCTTTGGTGGTGATTTCTAACAAAGGAGATAATCTTATGTACTTCTGATCTGTCTGAACTCTCTCTCTCTCTCTTCTTTCAAGCTAGTAATGTGAGCAGACATAGATGCATGGGCTTCACACAGAGCCCAGACTCAATTTTCTAATTTGTAACTAAGAAGTATTTTTACCTGCATACCACATTGAGGTATTTGCTGCCTGCATTGAAATGTAAGTAAACCTTTTTTGCTTATCTTACTAAAACGTGTGGTTCATTCTTAGCAACGTGGACAAAGAAGGGAAAGTTGTTGTTGTTTAGTCATTTAGTCATGTCCAACTCTTCATGACCCCATGGACCAGAGCACACCAGGCACTCCTGTCTTCCACTGCCTCCCACAATTTGGTCAAACTCATGTTGGTAGCTTCAAAAACACCGTCCCACCATCTCGTCCTCTGTCGTCCCCTTCTCCTTGTGCCCTCCATCTTTCCCGACATCAGGGTCTTTTCCAGGGAGTCTTCTCTTCTCATGAGGTGGCCAAAGTCTTGGAGCCTCAGCTTCAGGATCTGTCCTTCCAGTGAGCTCCCAGGGCTGATTTCCTTAAGAATGGATAGGTTTGATCTTCTTGCAGTCAATGGGACTCTCAAGAGTCTCCTACAGCACCATAATTCAGGGAAGGTTAGCAGACCGCAAATAAACAAGGATAAAAAGGTGTAATTGCCTCATGCCTAGCTTCCTTTAAGCTGCAAAAATGCTGCAAAAGTGTGCAAGCCGCTTCTGGCGAACCAGAGCAGTGCACGGAAATGCCGTCTACGTTCCTGCTGGAGTGGTATATTTATCTACCTGCACTTTGACGTGCTTTCAAACTGCTAGGTTGGCAGGAGCAGGGACCGAGCAACAGGAGCCTATCCTGTCATGGGGATTCGAACCGCCGACCTTCTGATCGGCAAGTCCCAGGCTCTGTGGTTTAACCCACAGCGCCACCCACGTCCCAACTGTTTTCATAGGTAGAAGTGTGCATATTTTACTGTGCGATCAAGAAAAAAATCCTCTAGGCAAATTAACAGAGGCAGGTGCATGACTTCTCTTCATCTGTTATCTGCCCCTCCAGGATTCCAGCTGTCTCATTGCCAAGCCGAATTCACACACTGTTTCAGGTGGGAGCCATCCTTCACAACAACTTCGCGCAGAGAAACAGTTGTCACAGCATATGTCTGGTGGCGCACAGGCCGGCAAAGATACCTACCAGATGCTTGGAAGCAAATTGTTTTTAGTGGTTGAGAGAACAGCTTCTTACCTCCCAGAATTCAGTACCAGAGGGACTGTCTACATTGCAAAACACAGAGAAGCAATGGCTGTTGAATCAGTTTAAATCTGCGATGTGAATATCCCCCAAGTGGAGACATGAAACTGCCCTAAAATTTTGGATTATGTTTGGTTGTTATGAAAGGTTGGTTAGAGGTTGCTCTGACCACAAAGGTCAAATATTTAGCCCAGGAACCCAGGAGTGTGGTGGAATGGTTAGAGTGTGGGATTAGGATTTAGGAGACTTGGGTTCAAATCCCTACTCAGCATGAAGATTACTGGATGTGGCCTTGGGTTCCAGTCACTGCCTCTCAGCCTAACCTACCTCACAGGGCTGTTTTAAGGATTAAATGTGGAAGGGGAGAATTAGGTGGGATAGAAATGAAGTAGATAAACAAATAGAGGAAAGGTAAAAATTGAACCGAGGAGAGAGCGTAACCGGAAGGCTGCATTGCTCAGAATGCTGGGGAGATGTTTTGTAAAATGAAAGAAAGGACACCCACAAATCCCTGGGGTTTGGGGGGTGGAATTCAATTCAGTTTGCATTGAAAAGCAACTCTACCTAATCTGCAGTTTCCAAAGCAATGTTGCTGTTGTTCTTTAGTCGTATAGTCGTGTCCATCTCTTCGTGACCCCCTGGACCAGAGCACGCCAGGCACTCCTATCTTCCACTGCCTCCCGCAGTTTGGTCAGACTCATGTTTGTAGCTTCGAGAACACTGTCCAACCATCTCATCCTCTGTCGTCCCCTTCTCCTTGTGCCCTCCATCTTTCCCAACATCAGGGTCTTTTCCAGGGAGTCTTCTCTTCTCATGAGGTGGCCAAAGTCTTGGAGCCTCAGCTTCAGGATCTGTCCTTCCAGTGAGCACTCAGGGCTGATTTCCTTCAGAATGGAGAGGTTTGATCTTCTTGCAGTCCATGGGACTCTCAAGAGTCTCCTCCAGCACCATAATTCAAAAGCATCCATTTTTCGGCGATCAGACTTCTTTATGGTCCAGCTCTCACTTCCATACAATATATCCAAAGCAATATGGAAACCTAAACACAGCCACCCTTCAAAATTCACTCCAGATTTTTGCAATGCAATCCTCCAGCTAGGCAGTTCTTGCGAAAATTCATATGCTAAGGTAAAGTATATATTAAAAAGCATTACATTAGTGATTATAACAGGCGAAAATGCATTCTATTAGGGAAATATAATGCATAAGCATGTGGGGAAATGAGCTTTCAGTGGGAATACTGTGCATCAACTGAACAATAAATGCTCATCTCTCTAGACCATTGTACAGCTGGCTCTCTAAAGGCAACCAGGCAGTGCTCAACTACATTCACTCCCAGTACGTTTCCGAGCATGATTCAAAGTGTTGGTGCTGGCCTTTAAAACCTTAAATGGCCTGTATACCTGAAGGAGCATCTCTGCCCCCATCATCCAAACACTGAGGTCCATCACTGGACTTCTGATCCAGCTCAAAAGAAGAACCATTTTAGTCTCTGCTGTCTGTTAGTAATGAGAAAGAAAGAAAGAAAGAAAGAAAGAAAGAAAGAAAGAAAGAAAGAAAGAAAGAAAGAAAGATGTTCTCTCATATGGAAGTGATGGCAAAGTGGCTGTCTCTGGCCACAGATCTCAAGGACTTTTTCATGCTTCTGGCATAATGTTCGCACTTCAGATAAAGTGCAGGAAGTTACATTTTCCTCGTTACAAGGTGTTGCAGCGGAGCCATTAAGGTGGACCGAACAGCTGTCAATTTAAGGCAGGAGTGTTCTCAAGCGATGGAGCGAGCCAGCGCCAATTCAAAAGCTTTCTCCCTGCTCTCACTTCATTTTCATGATTCCAGCCTTAACTCTGCCACGAAAGATCTCATTAGAATGGAGACCGTTAGATGGGAACTCCTACGCTCATAAAACACATTTTGCAAAATTCGGGGTGGCAGGGTTAGACGTATATTTTATTACATCTATACATATATTCATTAAGCTTTATTGTTGATACCGTATATCTGTATTGTGCGTTGCTGCTTCTACTAAAGCAGAGTTTCTCAAAGAATGGATCGGAAAACAACAGCGAGACTCAGGTCACAGGTGAATAGGCATCAAAGCCACAGCCACTGGTCTGCTTCCTATCTGTGTCCTGTAGCCATTTGGTTGGCCCAATTCCAGCACCACCAATTCATCGAATTATAGAGTTGGACTTGGGATGAACCCCCATCTAGTCCCACCTGCTGCTTGCATGCTGAGTAAAAGTGGCTGGGTGTTAAATAAGTCGTTGGGAGAGGGAACAGGGGAAGAGGAAAGGAAGGTCTCCTTCAAAGGGAAGAGAGAAAAAGGAAGTGTAGGAAGGGAATAATTCCAGTCTTCTTTACCAAAGTATTTATAATCCACACTTTCATGAATGCATATATAACAAGGTGGTACCAGTATCAGAAAGTAAGATAACAGATTATTACGGCGATGATTGATTGGTTGAATTTATATACCATCCTATACCCAGAGGTCTCAGGGTGGTTCACAGAAAAGATCACAACATATAAAACCAAAATAAGAAAAATAACCCAATAATACACCCACCCACCCCAAAAAGAGCCACATTTTAAAAGGATGTCCATCAGGCCAACCAAAGGCCTGGTTAAAAAGGAACATTTTTTGCCTGGCGCCTCAAGGTGTATAATGAAGGCACCAGGCGAAGTTCCCTGGGGAGAGCATTCCATTAGATTGGGAGCATTAGAACATAAGCAGAGGCCAATGGCCCATCTAGTCCAGCATCCTGTTCCCACAATTGCCAACCAGATCCATATTGGTGGCCACCCCTGCCTCCTGTGGCAGCAGGTTCCATCATTTAACTCTGCACTGTATGAATCAATGCTTTAATTGCAACTTATGGTTTCCGCTCACATCCTGCAGGCCCAAAGCCTCCTTTATTCATCCCATTAATGGCTCCTTTGCAGGAGACCTACAGCTGCGAAGGAAAGGAGATTATGCTCGGGGCAAGACATGCAATGGCACAGGAGAGAAACACACACATACACACGCTGGAAACAGATTCTGCAGTGTGAGAAAGGCGAGATGTATATAATAACCCCCAGCAGCCCTTTGACAGAGGCTCTGGCAATTGCGAAGCCCCATGGGGGAAGGACGAAGGGAGCGAGAGGAGGCAGCAAGTGACAGAGGTTGTTTGCTTGCAGTGCCTGGAAGAAATTATCCCTTTTTCCAAAGACTAGTAATTCCCAAATCGTGTGCTGGAGCATAGCTAACACACCGTGCGAGCACTGCTGGTGTGTTTCAACGCTTGTTGTGGACATCCGTCTGTCGAGAGAGACAATGGAGTGTGCCTCCTGGGGTGAAGTCAAACTGCTATGTGTCAGATGCTGGTGGTGTTTGCTCGTGAGTAACCAGGCAGGACTTTGACCCGACTTTTACAGGTTTTATTGTGCAAACTATTTACCGTGCAGATCTACAAAGTTCATGTCCGACTTAGTCACTTGCAAAATCCGGGAGTGGCCCCTTCCGGCTTCTCCCCCAACATAAGAAATTCGGCACCCCAAGCCTCCTCCTCCCCTCCTTGCATTCACCCCTCTGCGCAAGCTGGGCGACGGAAGTGGCGTGCGTCCCTCCTGGCCAGCCTAGTGAGGTGAGGCGCTGGGGCTCTTAGCAGCATCCTCAAGCCCTTTCCTCGCTTGGCTGGCCCCTTCCCTCTCTGCTCCACTGGAGGTGTGGCTTTTCCCATCGCTGGAAGAGGAACTGCTCCTCAGGAGTTTCGGAGGCGCTCTGTATCCCAACGGCTCCCCTGCCTCCCTCCCCTGTTCCGATGGCAGTCCTCTGACACTATGTTTGCAGCACTGACGTGACCTCCACAGGGCACAAGCCTGGGCAGTATATATGGAGGTCCTGGGCTGTCCAGACGACAACAACACACACAAACACCCGGCCTCATTGATGTGTCCAAAGGAAAGCAGAGCAAGATGTTTGGCACCAGCTCGGCTGCCGGAGCTGCCGGAAGGAGTCGTACAAAGCACCATCCAACAGACTTAAAGACTCCACTCCGAATTTGTGTATGGTTTGTGGGATGTAACATAAGCAGTCAAATACAACATTTCCTGTTTGCCTAGAGTGGACATGCAGGGGGATGTTGGTCCAGCCAGTAGAACTTCCTGTTACACCTGGTCTGGAGCGTCCTTCCCTTTGCATGTGACCAGGTAGATGGGCGTGACACTTCCAGACCACACAAAAGGGCCAGTCACACAGCCATCTCTCTTTTTTTGATGCTTTCCCTCTTTTGATGCCTTTTCTTCTCTTGGACTGCACTGCTGAGCATGTGGGATGAGTTCCCATATGGGATGAACTCAAACCCTCTTCTGTAACTCTAAGCTAAAACCTGCCTTCAGGGATCCAACTGTGAACTGAATGTGAGTAAACTTCTTAATGTTAGTTATGAACAAGACTGTTGTATCTTTATTGTTTAGGAGGGACTTAAAGGGGTCTTACCAGGAATAATAGAACTTAAGAGATTCTAACGAATCTGTAACCAGCTTCCTGCTGTGTAAAAGGGGGGATGTACTCTGCTGTAGCTACCAACATGAGTTTGACCAAACTGCAGGAGGCGGTGGAAGACAGGAATGCCTGGTGTGCTCTGGTCCATGGAGTCACGAAGAGTTGGACATGACTAAATGACTAAACAACAACTCTGCTGTATGAATAAACTCACTAGCATGGGCTAGGAAGGATAATATTTAATCAATATATTCTCTCCTGCTACCCACAACCTTCCCACGTAGTTTACTCCTTAGCTTTTCCTTCTCCTGAAGATATCCCTCAAGGCAGCAGAGGTTTAGGACCAGAGTTTCCTTCTCCTAAATGAGCGCCCTTTCCAGATTGACAAGCTCCATCTGTCCCTCGTTTCTGCTACAGCATGGGCAGAAACCGCCTTCTTGACTGTTAGTCCCACTCTTGGTCTTGTCTGCTCAATCCTTCAGAGCCTGTCTTCCTATGCAGAGAAAGTCCCTAACTCGCCAAAGGTTTGAGACCCATTGACCCTCACCTGGCATGCCAACAGCTTCTAGGAGCCACAGGTGAGAGCTGAGTGCAGGCTGGGGAAGAAAGGTGGTCAAATTACCCCAAAAGGAGCATGACATGTCCCCCAGCAGAGGTATGAACCCTCCACTAACACCCCACCGACCCTGTTTCAACAAATGGACCCGTTTTAAGGCTCCTTTGAGCCCCAGAGGTGGGTTCTGAAGGGGTGGGTGCTCCATTGCCTCTCTGTGTGAGTCAACGTCCTGGTCCAACTTCCTTCCCATCAGCTTCTTCTGGGAGGTAGCTAATTCTGCTGAATTACTTCCCTCGAACTCAGTTTAGTGAGAGGGGAGAATGTTGTTGTTTAGTCGTGTCCGCCTCTTTGTGACCCCCTGGACCAGAGCATGCCAGGCACTCCTGTCTTCCACCGCCTCCCGCAGTTTGGTCAGACTCATGCTGGTAGCTTCGAGAACACTGTCCCACCATCTCATCCTCTGTCGTCCCCTTCTCCTTGTGCCCTCCATCCTTCCCAACATCAAGGTCTTTTCCAGGGAGTCTTCTCTTCTCATGAGGTGGCCAAAGTCTTGGAGCCTCAGCTTCAGGATCTGTCCTTCCAATGAGCACTCAGGGCTGATTTCCTTCAGAATGGAGAGGTTTGATCTTCTTGCAGTCCATGGGACTCTCAAGAGTCTCCTCCAGCACCAGAATTCAAAAGCATCAATTCTTCGGCGATCAGCCTTCTTGATGGTCCAGCTCTCACTTCCATACATCACTACTGGGAAAACCATGGCTTTAACTATACGAACCTTTGTTGGCAAGGTGATGTCTCTACTTTTTAAGATGCTGTCTAGGTTTGTCATTGCTGGGAGGGGAGAATAGGGGGTTCCAAAGAGAACCAGGTTAAGGAATATTCCTTTGAAGGAGCACATGCCCATTTATAGTCTGAAACTATGAGCTCTTTCATATGGGCAAATTCAGGTTGTACAATTATTATTGAATGGGATGTCTTGTGCAAGAAACCTGATTCACCCCCCAAAGTGGACTTTCTGCAATAAGGAAATTGAAAGGAAAATGTGCTGGAGAATGGGCCCTGGTGGTGGCCTAAGGAGAAAGACCCCTGACTCCTGTGAAAACAGTATAAGAAACTAGCTGGGAACCTGCTTCAGTGTCAAATGTAGAGAACGGGAAAATAAACAGACCGAGTTTTTGTATCAGTCGGGGGGAAAGATGCAAAAAAATGGGCAATGTGACGAAACGTCAGAAAGAGTGTTCAAGCTGCGAAAATGAATAGCTTTATTAAACTGCAATATCATTTATAATTTATCTTCTTGTTTTCTTTCAATATAGTAATAGGATGTTCATATGACAGACGTATATTGTGTTTCTCCCTGGTTTTCTTTGTGTTTCTAATCAATGTATTCAGACGTATTGTGACATTCTGTTCTGGAGGGTGGAAATGTATTTAAAATTATTTTTTTTAAAAAAATTAAAACAGTCTAACAAGGGGGACTGCCTGATGTTAACAGCAAGAGTAGCAGTAAAATGGAGTTGCAATAGGCAGCAAGAAGCTGTATGTGCTTCTCCCATGGCACCCCCAAGGCAGGATGGTTCTGCCATTAAGACATAAAAGCGAGTCATCCTGTTCAATGGAAGGAATCCCAGCCTATCAGGGTTCATGGAGTGTGTCAGAGATTAAACGACACACGTTCTGTTTTCCATGACTATTTCCAACTGGCAATTCATAGTGAAGGCAAACGGTGTTGCCTTAACCACATGACCACATGACAGCTGTCTTCGAAGATCTGAAGCACAAAAACCAATGGATTCAAATGACAAGGAAGTCCATTCATGTGGGAATGTTCAGGGTGGCAGGAGAGGATATATTGTTTATTAATATCCTTCCTAACTTGCGCTAGCACCTTCCTTTACTTAGCAGAGTTTACATTCCCCTTTTACATGCACAGCAGATAGCTGGTTGCAGGCTCGTGTGAGCCTCTCACTATTATACAATTCAGTCTGTGTCAGATTGAATTGTACGTTCCTGGTAAGTTCCCTTGAATCTCTCTTAAAAGAATAAAGACGCCACAATCTTATTCAAAGTCAATAAAAGAAGTTTACTTACATCAGTTCACAGTTGGATTCCTGAAGGCAGACTTAGTTACAAATATGTACATGTGGATCTACTCCATAGGGAGGAATAATCCCTGTGCTTCTGCTAGCTGAGAGCTAGCAGAGCTGTCCTAGCTAGAAGCTGGTCAAATGAATGAAGGAAGTCAAAAGGAGAGAGGTGTGCTGTGTGACTCATCCTTTTGTTACCTGGACAGGTTAGGTCATGCCCACCTTCTATCACATGCAAAGGATGGATGCCCAGCCAGGAGGAACAGGAAGTTTTCGACTGGATGGTCCAAACACCCCTTGCATGTCCACTCTAGGAAAACAAGGAATGTTGTACTTGACTGCTCTAAGTGGATTACATCCCACAAGTCTTATTGAACACGACAAAGAGCTTTAATGAGGGTGAGAACCGTTCCGCTATGGAACCGACTCCCTCAGAAGGTGGCGGATTCCCTTCCTTGGAGAGGTTGGATGGCCACCTGTCGGGGATTATTTAGCTGCATTGCAGGGGTTAGACTAGATGACCCTCAGAGATCCCTTCCAGGCCTACAATTCTGTTTCTATGAATGGATGCTGTGGGAAGGGGTACATTCAGCAACGGAGGCACGATTCCTGGCCTTCCCACATTATAGCGGCCCCATTTGGGTCAGCATTGCTGCCATCTCTATCAGCACACTCATGAGTTGTAAGCCATTTTATTCCTGTTTAAATCTCACTGTGTGCCGCAGTGCTTCCTCCCTAGCAGCTGGGGTAGCTAACTGGTAGAGCGTGAAACTCTTGATCTCAGGGTTCAAGCCCCACATTAGGCAAAATATTACTGCCTTTCATGGGTTTGGACCAGATGATCCTCGTGGTCCCTTCTAAGTCTACAAATTCTCTGATTCTATAACCCCACAGAAGAAGGAGGAGGAGGAGGAGGAGGAGTTTGGATTTGATATCCCGCTTTATCACTACCCGAAGGAGTCTCCAGGTGTGGTCTGACCAAGGTAGACTAGATCTGGACACTAGACCTCAACAAGCTTGGAACAGAATTAGAAAAGAAGAAGAAGAAGAGTTTGGATTTGATATCCCACTTTATCACTACCCTAAGGAGTCTCAAAGCGGCTCACAATCTCCTTTCCTCCCCGCCCCCAACAAAAACTCTGTGAGGTGAGTGAGGCTGAGAGACTTCAGAGAAGTGTGACTAGCCAAAAGTCACCCAGCAGCTGCATGTGGAGGAGCGGGGAATCGAACCCAGTTCACCAGATTACAAGTCTATCGCTCTTAACCACTACACCACACTGGCTCATAATAGGCCTTACTGACTTTCCCCAGCCCATGCCCCTCACAGGCCCCACTTTACACCCTCCTTCAGTGATTTTTCTGCCTGGCGGGAATATACTCTTCAGCTCTTATAATGCCTCACGGATAAATGAGCCCACTGTACAATGGTAAAAATTACATTTGTTGCTTCACCCATTTTTTCCTCGCCATTCGGCCCCCAGAAAATTGCCAAGAAGATAATGAGGACCTTCGGTTGAAAAAGCTTCCCCCGCCCCCATAATAGGTGAGCACACCTTCATTCTCATTTGCAAGGGGAAAGTGGGGGGGGGGGCTTTTCTGAGCCGTTTTCACTAAATACAGCCTTCCATTTAAAAATAAGCAAGAATGAGTCATAAAGCAAGGTCTGACCAGGGATGGGCGAATCTACCAATTTCATTTTAAGAGCATTGGGACGGTCTGATTCTATGACCCAACCGCTGCAGATGTCCACCACCCACATAGCAATATCTGAAGAAGCGACAAAGACACTGACCCAAGAATCCTAGTTTTGGACCAACCTGTGATGGCCTGGGACTCAGGCTCGGACTCAGAACCAGAGGAGACTCAGTCTGCACCGGATCCTTTGCCTCAGGCGGCATCTGAACCAAGTCTGGGGCCTGATCCTGAAGAGTCCCAGTCTGCACAGGTTCCCCTGCAGCAAACATCAGCTGGGCCAAGTCAGTGTTACGAAAAAGCAGCAATGCAGAAGCGAGCTCCAGGTGGCTGGAATGGTAAACAGGATGTGGATGTTATTGGATTGTACCGTGGGAACCAGGGACAGGCTGTAAAGTGCTCTGAGAGCCGGATGTTACCTCAGAGTGGCACATGACCCTGTACTGGAAGTACATGGGTGGAGTTTATTCTCTCTCTGCAGTTGGGAATCAGAGTGTACAGACGTGTTTCTCTGTACTGCTGAAAGACAGAAATAAAGACATGTAGATACATTTCTGTCTGTCTCTTCCCCCCCCCCCGGGAATGGAG
This sequence comes from Podarcis raffonei, assembly GCF_027172205.1. Lineage (NCBI taxonomy): Eukaryota > Metazoa > Chordata > Lepidosauria > Squamata > Lacertidae > Podarcis > Podarcis raffonei. Next base: position 98,960,582 of record NC_070606.1, on the reverse strand, counting down.
GAGGGGGAGGAGTGGTGTGTTCTTCTTCACGTTGAGGAGAATCGCCGATTGGAGACCTCCCTTGATCTTGCCGGGAGACGCAGACAGGAGGTCATAAGGATTCAAGCCGGGCACCTGGAGGGTGGCCAAATTCCTCTGGACTAAGAGCTGGGACTGGAGGCTCTGCTGGCTTGAATTCCGACATCTGGTAGCAGACCGATGGATATCTGATCTATGAGAATCTGCATGAGAGGTGAGAGGTCGATGAATCGTTGCCATCCTCTGCACCTAAGGAGATAAAGAAAAGCGTCTGCCTGCAGCCAAAAGCTGAACAGACAGCTGGACACCGAGAGGAGTGTGTTTCAAGGCAACGGAGCCCCAAAAAGGTATGCTGCATTTCGGGCAAGAGAGAATGAACGCAGAAAGATTTATTTTCTGGTTCACGAGCTGCGTTTGAAAAACAAGCTCTGAGAAAAAGGCTTGCATACCAGGAATTCCTGTGGTGAGATAAGGATTCCCGTCCCGGGGAAGGTTGCTGGGCAACGACCATCAGGGCTTAGAAAGTTACTGACAAATGGGATTGGCTCAGAAAGAGAGTGAGACGTCAAAGAATGTTTTGACTACCTTTTGCAGCTGTGGAAAACAGCGTGCAGATTGCCTGCCTGAGAAAGCAGAAAAACAGCAAAAAGTTTGCCTGCCTGTAAAAAGCAGTAAACAGCCGAGAGACTTTTGGAGTTTACTGGCGTGAAAGTGAAAGCTGGCTTGGGATTGAGTGTAAAGCTGACCCTTGGATTCAGCATGGATGCCAAGAAGGGGGGAGTGCCCCTGAATGCCGTGGTTCTAGATGAACACAGCCGGCATGCTGCACTGGAAGAAAAGGACAGGGGGAGGGAGGAACGGAGTTCTAATTCCCCCACCGATGAAGCTACTGGAAAGGATGCTGTAGCTTTGAACGCTGTCCGATGTTACAATTGTGGACAGGCTGGGCATCTTCAGCGGAACTGTAAGAAGCCACGTCAGCCAAAAGGAGCGAAGGGCCGCTCAGCAAAGCCTGAGGCGTCAGGCAAAGGTCATACCAAGACTTCGGTGAGACCTGGAAAGGCATTGATGGCGAAAGGAACCACGCCAGATGTTGGGAACGCGTTTATTATCGACACTGCAGCGACGGTTCATATGTCCCCACACAGAGGACTCTTTTCAACGTTTAAGAAGCAAAGCTTCACTGTGACACAGGCCAACGGTCAGGAGCTGGAAGCGACCGGCGTAGGGACTGTCTATCTTAAGAGTCTCAACTTGACAATAAACAATGTTTACTTGGTTCCTGAATTGAAGTTCAATCTGCTGAGTGTTTCGCAGATTGCAAAGAGAGGACTGAGATTGTCCTACGATGCTGAGAGCTGCGAGATCTACAAAGATGGAGAGTTATATCTTTCTGCCAAACAGAAGGATGGACTGTATTTGTTGACTTTTGACCAAAGTGATTACATGGAATGTAATTCATCTGTGTCTAACCAAGTTTCTCTTGCAGGTGTGAGCAAGAAGAAGGTGACCGGGGTCAACAGAGCATTTCAGCGGGTGTATGCTGATGTGATTGGTCCTCTAGAACCATCTAGAGGCAATGCAAGATTTTATCTTGTGTGTGTGGATCATTTCTCTAACTATGTCTGGGTTTATGTATTGAGAAAGCCACAGGAAGCCTTGGAGAGGTTTCAGGAGTTTTGTGACAAGGTTAAGAGTATGCATGGTGCTAACATTGATTGTCTATTCACAGATGAGAAGCAGATTTTTCTTTTACAGGATTTCCAGAGGTTCCTGCAGAAGAAGGGAATAAGACACAAGGTTTCTGTTTCAGCGGAAGCGTGGAACAGGGGTGTCTGTGTACGGGTGAACAGAGAATTGCAAAAGGGGATGGAAGCGCAATTGCTTAGTTCACATCTGCCACATGAGTACTGGGCCGAGTCTCTGATGTCGTACTGTTATACGAAAGTGAGAAAGGTTTCAAAAGAGTTGGGAAGTTCTCCTTTTGAGAAACTGTTCCACAGAAAACCTTCTGTTGCCCATTTCAAGGTTTTTGGGTCTCATGTGAGAACAGAAGCTCCAGGTGGAGTAAAGAACGCCAGAGGCATTTTTGTGGGGTATGAAAAGGGTCTCTACAGAGTAATTTTGTCTGAATCTGGTCAGGTGATTCTCACAAAATTTCTAGAGAGTGCTCCTGAACAGGAGAGAGTGATAGTACACACATTTCCCACTGAGGACGATTCAGATGATGATGATTTTACTGATTACAGCTGTAATGAAAGTGATGACACTGATAGCTCGGAGAGCTCAGTTGTCACAGTCATTGAGAGGAAGTCTCACACAATAGATAGGCCTTCACAACTGAAGGATGAACCACTGTTTACCATTGGAACTAGTTCTCCAAAGAGTCCTGAGACTGGACCAGTGAGCAGAGAGGATCAGCACCTCATACGTAGGTCTGAGAGAGTTACAAAGGGTCAACCACCCAAGAGGTACTCAAAAGAGTTTGCTAACTTAGCTGTTGCATGTGTTGCTGTTGTAAACAACCGAGGACAGGTTGGAGCTGTGTCTAAGTCAGAGACAAAGACACAGCAGAGAGTTACTAGCCAAGGTAATGCAGATGCACTCATTCCTTGGAAACCAGACAACCAGAGAGGTACACTGGGGAAACCAGTGGCGGGGAGTTTGGAGGTCAATGACGTCCGGGGGTCCGGCACACTTCTCCTGCCGGGAGACGCAGACAGGAGGTCATAAGGATTCAAGCCGGGCACCTGGAGGGTGGCCAAATTCCTCTGGACTAAGAGCTGGGACTGGAGGCTCTGCTGGCTTGAATTCCGACAGTCAGGGGCCTGAGCCTGCCCTGGCTCCAGATGCGGGGATTCCCTCATTGCCTCCAGCTGGGCTATCACATACAGCTGCTTCACTACCGGTTGGGTCAGGGGAGGCTGAGGCGGCCTCTGGGTCTAGTAACCCACCGACGTCTCCCGAGCTGCAGAGACTAAGGTCTGGGAGAAGGAGAGACCGGAGTACTCGCAGGAGGAGTGCTCGCCTTCAGGCGAAACAGGGAGGTGAGTCGCCAGGGGATCAGGACCGGCCGTTACCCCGACAAAGATAAAAGGCTGTCGGACCCCACCCCAGGTTACAGGAGCAATATTGCTGTATGCTAGATCCTGTCTGAGATCCTGTACCTGTCCTTGCCTGGTTTCCTGCCTCGTGTCCTGCCTTGGCCCTGTTGGACTGACTCCTAGCGGAACCTTCAGATTCTGAACCGGACCTGAACCATGTTTCTCGGGTTACCCCCAGGCCCAGCACACAACCCATCACCCACAATAGCTCCCCTGCACATGGTTGTTACCCATGCATACTACGATGTGCTGGACCAAGTGAACATAAGAACGTAAGAGGAGCCTGCTGGTTGAAGCCAATGTCCCATCAAGTCCAGCATCCTGTTCTCACAGTGGCCACCCAAATGCCTATCAGATGCCTTCAAGCAGGATCTGAGCACAAGAGCCTTCTCCCTTCCTGTGGTCTCCAGCCACTGGTATTCAGAGGCAGGGCTACCTCTGAGCATGGAGGCAGAACATAGCCATCCTGGCTAGGAGCCACCCATAGTCCTCTCCCCCTCCATAAATTTGTCTGATCCTCTTTGAAAGCCGTCCAAGTTGGTGGCCTCCCAGAAGAGTGAGTTCTATAGTGTGACTACGTGCTTGCTTCTCTTTTATCGAAGAACAACAGGACATTTGAAAGCCATCACAACCATCACAGTGATGTCTATGGAGGGGATATATTAGTTGAAAAGGTCAAGCCAACCAGAATGGTAGTTGGGTTCCTAATGAGGATATTTGGCGAGCCAACATGACAGTGTTGTGGGATTGAGTAACAACAACAACAACAACAATAAATTTATTATTTATACCCAACCCATCTGGCTGGGTTTCCCCAGCCACTCTAGGCAGTTTCCAACAAAATATTGAAAACACAATAAAACGTCAAACATTAAAAACTTCCCTGTACCTTCAGGTGTCTTCTAAAAGTTAGGTAGTTGTTTATTTCCTTGACATCTGGTGGCAGCGCGTTCCACAAGGCGGGCGCCAGCACTGAGAAGGCCCTCTGCCTGGTCCCTGTAACTTTGCTTCTCACAATGAGGGAACCGCCAGAAGGCCCTCGGAGCTGCACCTCAGTGTCTGGGCTGAACGATGGGGGTGGAGATGCTCCTTCAGGTATACTGGGCCTTTGAGGCTGTTTAGGGCTTTAAAGGTTAGCACCAACACTTTGAATTGTGCTCAGAAACGCACTGGGAGCCAATGTAGGTCTTTCAGGATTGGACTGATGATTCTATGATAATATGGCAGTGGATAAAGCTGTATGGCAACTTTTGAGTGCTTGCTTGCTTGCTTGTTTAAAAAAAAAAAAACAAGTGCTCCATGAACTCTGTAAACTGACATGAGCACAACAGCACTCTGCATACCTGTGCCTCAGCTGGTACCCCAAAGTGTTGTGTCTCTGGCAGTGGATGTAGAGCATAGCCACTGTGGCTGGTACCTATTGTTCTCTGATTGGTTGGGATCCCCAAAGTGACCATCCCTAGGGTTACTTAAAGGGAAGAGATGCAGGAAGAGAACAGTGAAACAGTGTGGGAAACTCACAACAAAGCCTTAAATTCTGATTATGAAAACATTCCACATAGTGCCAAATTTCTCATTTCTGTGACATCTTTTCTCAGTTTGATGCAGGCGGAAAAAAACAGAAGAATGCATTCAGCAAATGATAAATTTACTACTCTTGGAATGATACCCATAAATTTTGCAGCCAGAGGTGGCACGTCTTGCTCTGCCCAACAACAGGGCCTGACCTGCACAGGGAATCCAGAAGGTGGCGGTGTGATGACCTGGGGTTCAGATTCAGATGCTGAACCTGAGGAATCCCAGCCTGCACAGGATCTCCTGCCTCCAGAACCAGCTGAGCCTGAAGGGTCCTCACCTGTGCTGGATCCTCAGGTGCAGCCACCAGCTGAGTCTGCTCTGGCTCCTGAGGCGATGGAGGACCCATTGCCTGCAGGTGCTCCACTCTCAGCCCCGTCAGAGGAAGCTGAGGTTGCCTCTGGGTCTGGTAACCCTCCAGCCTCTCCTGAGCTGCAGAGGCTCAGGGTAGAGAGGTGGAGGGAACTAAGTTCCCGCAGGAGGAGTGCTCGCCTCCAGGCCAGGAGAGGCGAGTCACCAGAGGATCGGGGCCACCCTATGCCTCGGGGCAGATAAAAGCCAGCCAGCCCCAGTCCCAAGTTGCGGGAGCAACGTTGGTGGTTGTCAGTTCCTGCCTGAACCCTGCCCTGCACCCAGCTTCGACTTTTACGGACTGCCTTCATATTGCTTCATCGACCACGGACTGGACTTGGACCTTGCCTTTTGTTTAACCCCCGGGACCAGCACAGTTGTTCTCGGCACACATACCCCCCCCCATGGAAAGATTGGTGGAAAAAGTCAAGAGTTTTGGCAAGGTTTTCCAAAAGCTTTCAAATAATTACCGAATAGAGGGCAAACAGACACTTCACACTTGATTAGCTAATCCATATTACAGCTCCATTAAACACACAATAGCATTTTCTGCCATCCGCCCCCCCCCCTCACTCCCTACCACCCACCAACCCCTTTAAAAAAATTTCCAAGGATGGGCATTCACTCAAGTCATCAGCGCTAATTGCTGGTAAAACAGAAACAAAGCTCTTAAAAGGGAAATAGCTTTTGAAGGTCTAATCTGATTAATTAAGAGAGTTAATTGTTTCCATTTTAAGCAAGCGGGGAAGGGGAGGGCAACCTCCCACAAAATTAATATTTATTCATCTTAATGCATTGTCCCAGGAACCGACACAACCTGGTTTTCACGAGGAGCTTGCAAACTCCTCCTGGGTAAACAGGAAGGAGAGAAGCAGCGTTCTCCACTAATTAAGGGTATGCTGTTCCCAACCTAACGGGTCTCGGTTTTAATCGCATGCTGGAAATTGTATGCAGATGAAATCAAAAGAGCAGTTCTCCCCAGAGACAAAGGCAGAGAGCAGGGAGTCTAAAAATGCTCATCTCAAACACATAAATGCAGCGTGGGCACACAAAGTCAGCTGTCGTTCAAAGATGTACCCTCCTCCTGCCCAATAATTAAGAAAGTTGATTGGCGTTGCCATTTAAATGGTATGTATATGCAGGGCCGAATTTAGTTTTGATGAGGCCCTCAGCTCCTGAAGGTAATGGGGCCTTTTATATGTCCAGCTGTCCTTTGTCAACAACAAATTATGCTGTTTTTTGTGTTGAATGTATGCTATATGGTAATTGATGGACCTCATAGGTATCTCAAGCCATTTGTACATAACAAAATATTTATTTTATCAAAGTAATTGTTGAACTGAAATACAGTTAGGAAGAAGTATATTAATAAGGTAAAGGTAAAGGGACCCCTGACCATTAGGTCCAGTTGTGAGCGACTCTGGGGTTGCGGCGCTCATCTCGCTTTATTGGCCAAGGGAGCCGGCGTACAGCTTCCGGGTCATGTGGCCAGCAGAACTAAGCCGCTTCTGGTGAACAAGAGCAGAGCACGGAAACACCGTTTGCCTTCCCACCGGAGCAGTACCTATTTATCTACTTGCACTTTGATGTGCTTTTGAACTGCTAGGTTGGCAGGAGCAGGGACCGAGCAACGGGAGCTCACCCCGTTGCGGGGATTCGAACCGCCAACCTTCTGATCGGCAAGTCCTAGGCTCTGTGGTTTAACCCACAGTGCCACCCGGGTCCCAAGTATATTAATAGTGAAATATAATTAAGAAGAAATTGCTGTTTTAGGGGTTGTTTATTATTAGAAGGACAACAGGATGAGCTCACGTTGAAAAAATATGAAATAATTAAAGGGTATCTGACGGATTGGCTGCAATATTTTCAAATACATCAAAGATTAATCATGGATAAAAAAAAGGTCTTACAAAAGAAACATCAAAATCTGAAAAAGAATTGATACAAAGTAAAGGAAGATACATCTCACAGATATATGATGTACTATTAGAATGGGAGGTAAAGGAAGAACAAGTGATAGCAGTAATGGTGAGATGGGTGCAAGACCTGGGTTATAATATTTACATGGAACAATGGGAAAAATTATGGGGGGAAGATATAAAATTTACGGCCTGTTATAATCTAAGGGAGAATATAATGAAAATGATGTACAGATGGCACCAAACTCCAGAAACACTTGCTAAAATGTATAAGAACAGATCACCTATATGCTGGAGATATATAGAGAAATTGGGTCTTACTTGCATATGTGGTGGAAGTGTACAGACATCTGCGTATTTTGGAATAATGTATATGAAGAACTTTTAAAAAATTCAAATTTATATTTTAAAAAGGCCATAAATATTTCTGTTAAGTATATTGCCAAAAGAAATAGGGAAACCGAAAAGAACATTGTTTATGTATGGGATAACAGTGGCCAGAATCTTAGTACAGTGGTGCCTCGCAAGACGAAATTAATTCGTTCCGCAAGTTTTTTCGTCTAGCGAATTTTTCGTCTTGCGAAGCACGGTTTCCCATAGGAATGCATTGAAAATCAATTAATGCGTTCCTATGGTCAAAAAAAGTCCAAACAAAGCCAAATTTGGTACAACAAGAGTTTATTAAGTCACACATACTGTAAAGAGCATTTCAAAATTCAAACCCAGAAATTTTTTAAAAAAACAGCAGAGTGGCCCAATGGTCACAGAAAATCATAAAAATGCAGAAAAAAACCACACAAGCTTCCAGATCCTTGCAAACCCCTCCCCAACTGTTCCCCTAGCCACCCACCACACAGAAATTCAAATCCAGAATTTTTTAAAAAAAACAGCAGAGTGGCCCAATGGTCACAGAAAATCATAGAAATGCAGAAAAAAACCACACAAGCTTCCAGATTCTTGCAAACCCCTCCCCAACTGTTCCCCCAGCCACCCACCACACAGAAATTCAAACCCAGAATTTTTTTCGTCTTGCGAAGCAAGCCCATAGGGAAATTCGTCTTGCGAAGCAGCTCGAAAAACGGAAAACCCTTTCGTCTAGCGAGTTTTTCGTCTTGCGAGGCATTCATCTTGCGAGGCACCACTGTAGAAAGAAATTGGAAAAATACAGCAATACCTAACATGGCGGATTGACAAATCCTAATGGTGGAATACCTGCAGCTAGCAAAGACGACAAGAAGGATAAGAGGCCAAACAAAACAAATAGTCTATAAGGATTGGAGAATTTTTAAAGAATACTTTAAAAATTACAATATAAAAGGAAACTTCTTGGCAGAATTAGACTGAACCTTGCATTGTATAAATATAAGTTTCTAGGGAAGTTAACAGAAACTATATAAGAAATATATAACTGTGCGGTATAAAATAATCAACAGATAAAGTACAGTGAGACTAATTGGAAGTCATTTTTAATTTCTTGTTTTACAAGTTTTACAATCGTTCACATAATTGGGAGTACAAAGGATGTTAGTTATAAGAATTGTTTTGTTTCATATATTGCTACTGTCTGTTTGTCAATTTATAGTTTGTTTATTTGACTGTATGTTTGTTTGTTTGTTTGTTTGTTTGTTTGTTCGTTGGTTGGTTGGTTGGTTGGTTGGTTGGTTGGTTGGTTTGCTTTCCTGGCATAAATGTATCTATTTTAAAACAATAAAGTTTTACCAAAAAAAATTAAATGCAATTAAGAAGAAATATATTAATAGTGAAATACAGTTAAGAAGTATATTAACAGTGAAATAATTATTAAGCTCTAACATAAAAAAAAAATTATTCATAACAAACTTAATAATGCAAACACATTGGCATTTGGCAATAGCAAAAGTTCCTTTAGAAACACAATTTACAAAGACTCATCATCTAGTCTCTAGAAACTTGCTATAACATGAAATAATAAAAGGTGTAAATATATGAGGCAAACTACTAATAATTATAAATAGCAGAATGTAGGCACCCTATATATAGAAAGGAGGAAACCGGTGATATTTGAGGGAGCAGGCTAGCAGGCGGGGCTCATGACTGACATCATAGGAGCCCACACAACACAAAACACTGTTGCTGCATGTAGGTTTTATTTTATTTGTTTTTATCTTATATTTTGGAAATGTACATCCAGGTTTTTTCCCTTTAAATTTTTTGGGGTTCCCAAGAGAGTGGGGCCCTAAGCTATAGCTTGTTTAGCTTATACGTAAATCCATCACTGTGTATATGCAACATCATCTGATTGATTATGCAGGGCAAGGTATACCTGCCCCCCCCAATATTTTATTCAAGTCGACGTCCCTGCATAGACTTGTAGATCTGGAAGGGACACCTAGGGTCATCTAGTCCAACCCCCCCTGCAACTTCTAGTCCGAGAGACTGGCCTGGTCTTATGAAGGCAGCGTCTGTGAAGACAAAGGCAGGGAGTGCTAACCTCAGGGCAAAGGCAGGCTTCAGGAAGCGCAACCGGTTCAGTCGCACAGTATCGTGCGGAAGGTCTTGGGTTCGATTCCTGGGAACAACTTTGGGTAGGGGTGAGAGGTGTCCCTGCCTGAAACCCTGGAATACTGAGCCTGATGTGGACCAACGGTCTGGTTCTGTATTACGCAGCTCTCTACGTACCTATTTTAATTTATTTGCTTCCCAATATTTATGGACCCTTTTTATCATGGATGCTATTAGTGCAAGGAAGGAGGTCTTTTGGAATAGGGACTTCTCCTCCCCTTTCCTTCTGCTTCTGCCTAACGGGAATTATTATTATTATTGTTGTTATTATTATTATTATTATTATTATTATTATTATTATTATACAACAGAGGGTAATTGTGAAACCAAATATGCTGTCCTGCCAGCAGGTGAAGACATTGTTATTCCAACTGGCTTTGGGGAACTGGCTGTTTTAATGAAAGGGGCATTGCCATGCTGCTTTAATTGCAATTATTTGTATGGTTTTAATAAATATTATATATGTATATAGTTTTCCTTATTGATGTTTAACTGCTTTTTAATGATTGCTCTGTTTTTCTATGTTTTCGTGGTTATTATTTTTATCTGTAAGCAACCTTGAGTCCCATCAGAAAAAGGTAGAGAAGAACAAGTAAATTATTATTATTATTATTATTATTATTATTATTATTATTATTATTTTATGCTACAGGGTGAACCCAGAGTGCATCATGGACAGCTCAGACAGTTCTGCCTTTTGCTGCTAATTTGAGCAGAGAAAATGAAATCCTGCACTTGCACAAATTTAAATAAGCCTCCGGTGCGACGATCGGGGTTATTATATTTTTAATTAGCATGTCTCTCTTTAATGGCAGGCTTTTTGATTATTTTTTATTATGATGATGGGTTTGTTTGCCCTGCTTGTGTTTATTTTACCTTGATCTTTCACCAGGCTTGCTCCTTCCTTCTTCCTCGTCTGTTGCTTCCTGGAACCTTCTCTCTTGCTCATTAGAGGGGCCAATCAAAACGGAGATTGACCTAAGAAGATGCGGCGGGCAGGAAACTTGGTAACGAACGTGGGCACCCTGTGCACTTTCCTGATGTCGGCGGTTCAAGCCAAGGGCTCGCCTGATACTGTTTTCACAGATGCCCAGGACCTGATTCTCAGCAACTGACAATCTGTGGCAGCCCTGTGTTATCCAACAGGCAGGCTAAGCACTTTCATAGAGCACCAGCAAAGCAGTGGCACAAGCAAAGAGAGAGATTTACCGTATTTTTTGCACCATAACACTCACTTTTTTCTTCCTAAAAAGTAAGGGGAAATGTCTGTGCGTGTTATAGAGGGAATGCCTACGGGTGGCATGCCTACGGATTTTCCTCCTCTAAAAACTACGTGCGTGTTATGGTCGGGTGCGTGTTATAAAGCGAAAAATACGGTATTTTTTACTTTTAAAGAATTTGATGGTTCATATGCGGGTGGAGCTGTGGGTTAAACCACAGAGCTTAGGACTTGCTGATCAGAAGGTCGGCAGTTCGAATCCCTGCAACAGGGGGAGCTCCCGTTGCTCAGTCCCTGCTCCTGCCAACCTAGCAGTTCAAAAGCACGTCAAAGTGCAAGTAGATAAATAGGTACCACTCTGGTGGGAAGGTAAACGGCGTTTCCGTTCGCTGCTCTGGTTCGCCAGAAGCGGCTTAGTCATGCTGGCCACATGACCCGGAAGCTGCATGCCAGCTCCCTCGGCCAGTAAAGCGAGATGAGCGCTGCAACCCCAGAGTTGGTCACAACTGGACCTAATGGTCAGGGGTCCCTTTACCTTTACCTATTTCAAAAAAAAAGAATCAACGTAGTCACCATGGGGGAAATCAGAACTTTGTTAGGCTTCCTTACAGGCCGCTCCACACTCTTCCCTCACTTATCTGTTCTCCTTTTTTAAAAATTGTTGTTGTTGTTTAGTCGTGTCCGCCTCTTCGTGACCCCCTGGACCAGAGCACGCCAGGCCCTCCTGTCTTCCACTGCCTCCCACAGTTTGGTCAAACTCAAGTTGGTCGCTTCGAGAACACTGTCCCACCATCTCATCCTCTGTTGTCCCCTTCTCCTTGTGCCCTCCATCTTTCCCAACATCAGGGTCTTTTCCAGGGAGTCTTCTCTTCTCATGAGGTGGCCAAAGTCTTGGAGCCTCAGCTTCAGGATCTGTCCTTCCAGTGAGCACTCAGGGCTGATTTCCTTCAGAATGGATCGATTGGATCTTCTTGCAGTCCATGGGACTCTCAAGAGTCTCCTCCAGCACCAGAATTCAACAGCATCCATTCTTCGACGATCAGCCTTCTTTATGGTCCAGCCCTCACTTCCATACATCACTACTGGGAAAACCAGAGCTTGAACTATATGGACCTTTGCTGGCAAAGTGATTATTATTATTATTATTATTACTTATCCCCAACCAAACCAGAGAGTGTTCTACTAACGTAGATCGAAATAATCTGATCATGTGCTGCAAGAAATCTATGGGCAATAGGTTTAGGGGGGGAACATGGAAGCTGTTACTGAATCATATGTCAGAAGGGATCACAGTTGAAGTTATATGATGCACATTTGGAAATACAGCAGGAAGACATAAGAATTAAAAAGAAATTGGGAGTGGGAAGGGAATGTTGAGTATTAAAATAAATAATAAAATGGTATGAATCGTGATGGTCCAAAGGTACTGAGTATCTCCTAAGTTACAAGAAATGTATAAAATCACCCATTACCCTTTTTTTGGAGATCTGGACAAGCAATGCAAATATTTAAAGATTTAAATCTCCAAAATTCCATGTTTGGACGCCATGTTTCGTTTAATTTTACCATTTTTGAGCATTAAGTCTTTCTGTGTTTTAGAAAGATTGCTAAGATGGTTATTGCTGGTTTAAAATTGTAGCATAATCTCCTCCCTCCTGCAATTTCTATTGATTTGCTTTGTTTTGATGCAAACTTCCTTGAAGCCATGTTCTGGCAAAAAGCACTGTGTAAGAAACAAAAATACAGAAATATTTAGGATGATACTAAGCGTTTGCCATACTCAAGAGTAAGCCCACTGAAACCAATTTGTTTAAATAAAGCGTTCTAAGTCTGCAGCCAATCAGTTCCATTAGATGACCCAAGGTCTCATATGACCAGGGGAAGAAAAGAACTTTTCACCCTCTCCACTTCGTGAAGAATTTTGTAAGCTGAACTAAGTGTTTCAGTCGCCTTGAGGACACTAGCAAAAGTAGGCGTGTTTGAAGACAAATTCTATGCTTCGAGCAGAAGAGCAAAATTCTATAAAGCTTTTTCAACTCTCCTAGGAGGCTGGTGGGGAAGTTATGATCCTTGTAATAGATCATTGTTCTGTGGGTGTCCATAGCAACCTTAATGCATGAGCCATTTTGCATCTGACAAGCGGCAGAGGGTTTTGAAATTCTCCAGAGAGTTTTGATTCCCTGTATAACATGATAGGGAACAGGCTGCATCTCTAACCACCTGGCCTATTGACATCTCAGAGAGTTTCCATGCCTCAGGTGTGTTTGCAAAGCCAGAAGGGTCAAGTGGCAAAAGGTATGTTTTATGGAACAGGAGAAAGGGGTTTTGTGGAAATAAGGCAGGCAAGAAAGTTTTAAAAGCCAAATTCAGTATCCAGTGTGTCCCAAGAGAATGTTACTTTTGGGGTTCAAGTACTGAAGACTTGTGGCTGACTAATAATAATAATAATAATAATAATAATAATAATTTATACCCCACCCGTCTGGCTGGGTTTCCCCAGCCACTCTGGGCAGCCAACCAAGCTCTTTCAAGCACCCCACCCTCTGGTTAGCATTCTTAACCTGGGCTCCCTCCAGGAGGAAGCAGAAAGTCTTGGAGGCCGGGTAGATCAGGGTGGTCTGCTTCACGATCGCCCGCACCTCTTTGAGGATGGACTCCTTTGTCCCTCCCAACTTCAGAAGGAGGTAGGGCAGGAAGGAAGCAGCCTCGTTCTCCATCAGCTGGTACCTCTCCTCAATCAGGAGACTGACGAGTTTCTTTAAGCATTCCAAGGTCTTCATCAGCACCCATGTGTTGGTGTCAAACAGCCGCAGGCTGAGCCATTTCAGGATGAGGTCCAGGCAGCAGATGACCCCATCCTTCTCACTCTCCCAGTGCTTGGTCATCTACAGTGGTACCTCGGTTTACGAACTTAATCCATTCCGGAAGTCAGTCCTTAAACCGAAACCGTTCGTAAACTGAGACGCGCTTTCCCTAATGAGGCCTCCCACCGCCAGTGCCCTTCCACCAGTGCCCTTCCACCATTCGGCTTCTGTTCTTAGACCGAGATAAAGTTCGCAAACCGGGACACTGCTTCCAGTTTTGCAGAGTTTGTAAACAGAATAGTTTGTAAACTAGGGAGGATATTGATAGACGATATATCCTCTCCTCCCACCCTGAACATTCCCACATTACCTGTCCTGAATCTTCCAGCATTCAGCTTCAGTAGATATTCAGGAATTCTAGTGTTATGAGAGAGAGCCCTTCAATCCAGCCCCAGTGACCCAAGCATGATTTCAATGATGGCACTTCTGGTGTGTTAGGTAGGCAGTTGATTTTATTGTTTAGTTTTTCACCTTGAGAATGATCTGCTGACTGGAGAGGGAGGGCCAGTGGAGAGCATGCCTGGCCAAGTCATTGACCCTCTGCTCCTGGGACTTCATACTTGAGGTTTCTTTCTCTTTTCTTAGGCAACGGGGGTCAGTACTGTTAGCATCACTCTAAGCCACTTTCTGCAGGAGAAGAGCTCTTCTGTTTGCTTTGTCTCTCTGTCCCTATAACTGCCAAACCGTGCTTGACATAGCTCCGGAAAAGGAGCGAGCTGTTTCTCAAGAAAGGCTCCAAGTCTGCCTGTGGGTTTTCCCCCTTGTATTCATACAGTTCCTCAAGGCCCGCCCTGGCTGTCTCCTTGCAGTTGATCTTCTTGAAAATAGCTGCCAGAGTCTCATTTGCTTTTTGCTCATCTGGGTGAGGAGAGCCCTTGTCCTGATGGACAGCAGCCTGCTCTGACAAGTGCTCCACGACCTTCCACAGGTGGTCCTCCAACTCAGACTCATCTCTGTTCTTGATCAGCGTCAGGTGACCCATGATCTCTGCCCCCTTCAGCTTGCAAAGAGTGTTCAGAAGAGACTTCAGGGCTCGGAATGGGTAGTTGCTCGAGTACTGCTTCAGCTTCTCCTTGGGCGTGGCCTTCATGAAGACGTGGATGTCCAGCAGAAGCTGGTCAAGATTGATGCTGCCGATGGTTTGTGGCAGGAACTTGATGGCTTTCCACAAGCACTTGGCAACCATCTCAGAAAAGGCCACCAGGTCAGTGGGGGCATTCAAGCCTTCATGGAGCAGCAGCAGGAGAGAGCTGAGAAGCCTGTTGTGGTCTGATTTCTCCAGCACCTTGCTTATCAAGTGGCTGATAGACTGGGCGGTGCCCTGCTCTTCCTGGACCTCTTCAACCGGAGAATCCAGCAGCAAAGCAATGAGGCTGCTCAGGAGGTCCTTCAGCACCCCAGCAGAGGCTTCCTGGGCGAGGCTCTCCACCTGGAAGAGGGAGACCATGTTGGAGATGATGCAGCTGTAAAGCTCCATGACTTTCTGAGTCCTCATCTCCTCCTCCGCCATCACGTGGAGCTGGTGGATGAACTTCAGCTGCCGGAGCGTTGCGATCAGGAATGGGTTGATATGGCCAGACAAGGTTTCTGCTTGGTCCTCCTGCTTTAAAATCTCCTGGATCTGCAAAAGCGCCTCAATACTGGTGCTGGTGCTGCCGCTGGCTACGCGGCAGATGATCATGTTGATGTTGGGGTTCTCAGTCCGGTAGGGGACAACATCAACTGCTTTTGGACTTCTGCAGGAGGCCATGCCATCACTGACATTCTGCCCCCCAGCTTGGTCTGCATGGGAAGCCAGATGTTCTCCCCCTGTGTGGCTGCCACCAGTTCCGTGGCTTTGTTTGTACCCTTCTAAGGACCCCAGCCTAAGACTCAGGTTGAAGACCTGGGTGTCCACTGTTTCTTCCTTGACTTGCTTGGCAGCTGCATCTTTCATGCTCCCTTCCAGCAAATTCATGTGCTTGTCAGAGATGTTCCCAATGGCCTTGAAGGTCTCAACTCCATAGACGTCCCGGGCAATGGCGATGACTTTCAAGGCCGCGCAATGGACAGCATTGTTTGAGTCTCCCGTCAAGGTGATCAGGGTCTTCAGGGTTTTACTTGGGTTTGGCTGACACACTTCTGGACCATACGTCTTGAGCAGCCAACCAAGCTCTTTCAAGCACCCCACCCTCTGGTTAGCATTCTTAGCCTGGGCTCCCTCCAGGAGGAAGCAGAAAGTCTTGGCGGCCGGGTAGATCAGGGTGGTCTGCTTCACGATCGCCCTCACCTCTTTGAGGATGGACTCCTTTGTCCCTCCCAACTTCAGAAGGAGGTAGGGCAGGAAGGAAGCAGCCTCGTTCTCCATCAGCTGGTACCTCTCCTCAATCAGGAGACTGACGAGTTTCTTTAAGTATTCCAAGGTCTTCATCAGCACCCATGTGTTGGTGTCAAACAGCCGCAGGCTGAGCCATTTCAGGATGAGGTCCAGGCAGCTGATGACCCCATCCTTCTCACTCTCCAAGTGCTTGGTCATCACGGTCAGCGCCTTGATGTGATGCTGGAAATTGGAGTGAAAGAGCTCCTCCTGCAGCCAGGTGGAGAAGCAGGTGCACATCTGGGCCTTGAGTTGCTCCACATATTTGCTGTTGGGGCTGCTAAAATTCCACCTTAGCACCTTCAGGGCCTTCTCGTCCTTTGCCCTCTGCTCTTTTGCTTTGGGGACAATGATGAAGATGGGGCCCAGCTTACTGATGTCTTCCTTCATGCTGAGCTTCACCTGTGCCTTCACATTTGGTGGCTTCTTTGGTTTGGGGACGGCAGCTTCTGACTTGGCTTTCTTGACATTCATGCCCCCATCGCTGGCTCCTAAGTTCTCTGTTGAGGAGGAGACTGGCTTGCACTGCTGGGGAGAAGCCAAGATGGATTTGGGCCAAGACTTGCCCCGTGGTAGCTTCGAAAGGGATTTGGGGAAAGGCCGGGTGGGCTTTGCTGGATGACCAGCTTGGGTTTGCTCCAGCAGAGAGAGGACCTGGTCTTTGGAAGCCGGCTTCAGCTTGTTGGCAGCTTCGGCCATCCTCTCAAAGCCAAGCTGGAGGGCGAAGAATGGCACAGCCTCGTATGCTGCCTTGTGCATGTCCTCGTGGTTGTCCTCCAGGGCAGAGTAGAGGTGGGGCACGCAACGGAGCAGGTCATTGGTGGCGGAGCTGGAGGACGGAAGCTTCTCCACCAGCCAACCCAGGAGCCCCTGCCTTTGGAAGAAACTCTCCTTCTTCGGATCTGCAGAAAGATCCTCCACTTCCAGCCATTCTTTCATGCCAGTCTGCTCAGCCCAGGCTTCCACAGTCATGAGAGCTGCAGCCCGCACACCACTTTTGCTGTCCCTCAAGATGGCGATGATGGACATCCCCAGAGTCTTGACGTGCTGGCTAATGCCTGGGCCCATTACCTTGGCCAGCTGCTGGAGGACAGAGAGCGTCTGCTTCACAAGGGCTTTGTTGGAGTCGTGCAGGCAAGCCTTCAAGGCGATGGGGAGGTCCCCCAGGCTGGGCTGGATGGACCCGACATTGCTGAGGATCCTGGAAACCTCCTCGAGCCCTTCCTTCCGGACCTTCCAGCTCGTGTCCTGCATCTTTGACATCAGCTCCTTGGAGATCTTCTGGCTAATGTCAACAGCATCACTTCTCTTGCAGGGCTGAGCGTCGCCCCCTCTCTGCTCGCTCCCGCTGTCCCTGCAGAATTTGCAGCGGCCTCGTGTTGGAGGGGGCGGATGCTGACCATTCACCTTCTCAAACTCCATGTCAATCTGGGAAAGCAAAGCCGGCTTCTCGTCCTCAAAGAAGACCCTCAGCGGGGCTCCGACATACAGGTACATCACCCCAAGGAGGCCGAAGGCAGAAGCTCTCTCGTCCGGGTGAGCAGCAGTCAAGGCAGCTTTGATGTAGCCAATAAAGTCTTGGGCCTCCAAGCTGTCGAAGCCAAAGTCCTTGATGGCACCAGTCAGCCAGCTGAGTGTTTCCGAGTGGGTCCTGGGGCTGTCTTGCAAGAAGGCCGCTTCCACCACCTTCCTCGCTGTCCAGGGCAACCCGCAGGCTTCCGCGACGGCCGTCAGAGCTTCCTTGGTGTCACCGCTGCAGATGACATCCCCGATTTTGTCCACCAGCTTCCCCAGAACAAACTGGGCAGTGGTCTTGGAGAAGTTCCCCCTCTGGGCGATGAGGGTGACGATGTGCAACCTTTTCTGCATCACCTGCAACTTGGTCTCGTTCCACCCGGGCTCCCTGTCCAGCAGTCT
Source organism: Podarcis raffonei (assembly GCF_027172205.1). Taxonomy (NCBI): domain Eukaryota; kingdom Metazoa; phylum Chordata; class Lepidosauria; order Squamata; family Lacertidae; genus Podarcis; species Podarcis raffonei. The sequence goes on along the minus strand of NC_070606.1, from coordinate 98,942,718 downwards.
CACAAGTGCCTGGCAGGGCATCTGGCTCTTGTCCATCTTCTCCACGGCCTTCTCAAACACCTCGAGGCAGGAAATCCGCTCCTTCCAGTTACTGCTGTCCATGTCCCGGAGGCAGGATGCTGGGAGGACAGCGGCAGCTTCCAGCTCACATGATTCCTCTGAGAGTTCCGCCTCTGGCGCAGTCCTTGGATCTAGCATCTTGGCTCACCTTGAGTTCTAGAACTTTGGCTAGCCATGCGGGGCATGGTGGCTTTGTCCTCCCTTGGGCGGCCCTCAGACCAGGGAGGGCAGAGGACATTCCGGGGAGTAAGAGAGGTGGTGGAAGGACCCTCAAGTCTTCCTGGCTGCCCCCCAGCCTCCTCCCTGGGCCCCTCCAGAAAGGAGGTGATGGTTCCCACACCTTGGGGAAGGGGCCCTTCCTGAGGGGTTGCTGCTCCCGCTGGTGAGCGGTGGCTTCTGCCCGGAGGCAGGCTGGGCTCATTGTGATGTCATCAGGACCCTAGCCAGGAGCTTGCAGCAGCAGCAGCAGAGGAAAGTAAAGCCAGGAGGGAAGAGAGTCTTGCAACCACCATGAAAACCTCCAGAGTGGGATGTGGGACTTGTAAGTTAAAAACAACTATGTTGTTTGACATGGTGCGTTAATTATTGAAACCCGCCATGGGCCCTCAGGATGAAGGTTGGGAGATAATTTTAAATCATCATCATCAAAAGCTAATTCTAATGGTTAAGAGTGGTGGACTTGTAATCTGGTGAACCGGGTTCGCTTCCCCGCTCCTCCACATGCAGCTGCTGGGTGACCTTGGGCCAGTCACACTTCTCTGAAGTCTCTCAGCCTCACTCACCTCACAGAGTTTTTGTTGGGGGCAGGGAGGAAAGGAGATTGTGAGCCGCTTTGAGACTCCTTAGGGTAGTGATAAAGCGGGAGATCAAATCCAAACTCTTCTTCTTCTCTTCTAATTCTATTCCAAGCTTGTTGAGATCTAGTGTCCAGATCTAGTCTACCTTGGTCAGACCACACCTGGATTCCTGTGTCCAGTTCTGGGTGCCACAATTCAAGAAGGATGTTGACAAGCTGGAAAGTGGGCAGAGGAGGGCAACCAAAATGGCCAACAGTCTGGAAATGAAGCTTTATGAGGAATGGCTGCGGGGAGTTGGGGTGTTTAGCCTGGAGAAGCGGAGACTCAGAGGAGATATCTCTTCAAATATCTGCAGTGCGGTCACAAGGAAGAGGGAGCAAGCTTGTTTTCTGCTGCTCCGGAAAGTAGAACTGACCCAATGGATTAAAATGACAGCCAAGGAGATTCTGACTAAACATTAGGAAGAACTTTCTGAGGGCAAGAGCCATTTGACAGTGGAACGGTCTCCCTCAGGAGGTGGTGAACTCTCCTTCCTTGGAGGTTTTTAAGCAGAAGTTGGATCTGCTAGGGAATTTTCAACTGTGGACCAAGTTAAACAGTACACAAAGAAACACAGAAGCATAGAATTGTAGTTGACTCTTAGGACCCCTTCCAGGTCTGTAATTTTATGATTCTATTATCACCATCTCCCTTCTATTTCACTTTGTTCATCAGTGGTGGGTAGCTATAGTATCCTATAGTACTCTAACTACTCTAGGATACTATAGCTACTCTAGACTCTATAGCTACTATAGACACTCTGTCATCCATGAGTCCAACCACCTTCATCTAGGGACCATCTAGATGATCTCCTGCTACTAATATATTTAAGGAACTTGTTGTTGGTCTTAATGTTTTTAGCACTGTGTTCCTCAAATTCTTTTTTAGCATTCCTCGCTGTTCCATTTTTTGAAGGAAGCCTTCTTGCCTCTAATACCCTCCTAAGGAAAGTTAGGAATTTAATCCTTGTGTTTGTTTTACTCAGTTTTCATTCCGTCCATACAACGAATGCATGGATGGCGGAACAGAATTCTGCCTCAAGGGGGGTTTTCATGTCCCACTTCACTAACCTGGGTGATCTAATCTGCATATTATGCAAATTTCTTTGCTAACTCTGCAATTTTTGCCCCCCCCCCCCGTTTTGTGTGAGACACCTGCTTAGTTTTTTGCTCCAGGAAGGGGCCCTCGCTCTCAAAAATCATCATTTCTATACTGCTCTATTGACATCCTGGGCATCAGTGAACTAAAATGGACGGGAATGGGCGAATTCAGTTCGGATGACCATCACATCTACTACTGTGGGCAAGAAACCCGTAAAAGAAATGGAGTGGCCCTCATAGTCAACAAAAGAGTGGCGAAAGCTGTACTGGGATGCAATCTCAAAAATGATAGAATGATCTCAATACGAATCCAAGGCAGACCTTTTAACATCACAGTAATCCAAGTTTATGCACCAACTACTGGTGCTGAAGAAACTGAAATTGACCAATTCTATGAAGACTTACAACACCTTATTAGAAGTGACACCAAAGAAGGATGTTCTTCTCATTATAGGGGATTGGAATGCTAAAGTAGGGAGGCAAGAGATAAAAGGAACAACTGGCAAGTTTGGCCTTGGAGATCAAAACGAAGCAGGGCAAAGGCTAATAGAGTTCTGTCAAGAGAACAAGCTGGTCATCACAAACACGCTTTTCCAACAACACAAGAGACGACTCTACACATGGACATCACCAGATGGGCAGCATCGAAATCAGATTGATTATATTCTCTGCAGCCAAAGATGGAGAAGCTCTATACAGTCAGCAAAAACAAGACCTGAAGCTGACTGTGGCTCAGATCATCAGCTTCTTATAGCAAAATTCAAGCTTAAACTGAAGAAAGTAGGAAAAACCACTGGGCCGGTAAGATACAATCTAAGTCAAATCCCTTATGAATACACAGTGGACGTGACGAACAGGTTTAAGGATTTAGATTTGGTGGACAGAGTGCCTGAAGAACTATGGATGGAGGCTTGTAACATTGTACAGGAGGCAGCAATGAAAACCATCCCAATGAAAAGGAAATGCAAGAAAGCAAAGTGGCTGTCCAACGAGGCCTTACAAATAGCGGAGGAGAGAAGGCAAGCAAAATGCGAGGGAGATAGTGAAAGATACAGGAAATTGAATGCAGATTTCCAAAGAATAGCAAGGAGAGACAAGAAGGCCTTCTTAAACGAGCAATGCAAACAAATAGAGGAAAACAACAGAATGGGAAGAACCAGAGATCTGTTCAAGAAAATTGGAGATATGAAAGGAACATTTCGTACAAAGATTACCATAATAAAGGACAAAAGTGGTAAGGACCTAACAGAAGCAGAAGACATCAAGAAGAGGTGGCAAGAATACACAGAGGAATTATACCAGAAAGATATGGATGTCTCGTACACCCCAGGTAGTGTGGTTGCTGACTCAATATGCCAGCAAATTTGGAAAACTCAGCAGTGGCCAGAAGATTGGAGAAGATCAGTCTACATCCCAATCCCAAAGAAGGGCAGTGCCAAAGAATGCTCCAACTACCGCACAATTGCACTCATTTCACACGCTAGCAATAATAATAATAATAATAATAAATTTTATTTATATCCCGCCCTCCCCAGCCGAAGCCGGGCTCAGGGCGGCTAACAACAATCAAATAATCAAACAATCAAATAAACCAACATTCTAAAAATATTTCATTATAAAAATTAATTAAAATCAAGTTAATGGCAACCATTAAACAAAGCTCTGTGCAGGTTGCCAGAGGAGGGAGTCAGGCTGCGCCCTGACCAAAGGCCTGGTGGAACAACTCTGTCTTGCAGGCCCTGCGGAAAGATGTCAAGTCCCGCAGGGCCCTAGTCTCTTCTGACAGAGCGTTCCACCAGATTGGAGCCGCAGCCGAGAAGGCCCTGGCTCTAGTTGAGGCCAGCCTAACCTCTCTGAGGCCTGGGACCTTCAGGATGTTTTTATTTGCAGACCGTAGGTTTCTTTGTGGGGCATACCAGGAGAGGCGGTCCCGTAGGTACGAGGGTCCTAGGCCGTATAGGGCTTTAAAGGTTAAAACCAGCACCTTAAACCTGATCCTGTACTCCACCGGGAGCCAGTGCAGCTGATATAGCACCGGATGAATGTGGTCTCGCAGCGAAGACCCCATAAGGAGTCTCGCCGCGGCATTCTGCACCCGCTGGAGTTTCTGGGTCAGTCTCAAGGGCAGCCCCACGTAGAGCGAGTTACAATAATCCAGTCTGGAGGTGACCGTCGCATGGATCACAGTGGCTAGGTCAGGGCGAGAGAGATAAGGGGCCAACTGCTTAGCTTGGCGGAGATGAAAAAATGCCGCCTTTGTTATAGCTGTAATCTGCGGTTATGCTTAAAATTCTACAAGGAAGGCTCAAGCAGTATGTGGATCGAGAACTCCCAGAAGTGCAAGCTGGATTTAGAAGAGGCAGGGGAACCAGAGTCCAAATTGCAAACATGCGCTGGATTATGGAGAAAGCTAGAGAGTTCCAGAAAGACATCTACTTCTGCTTCATTGACTATGCAAAAGCCTTTGACTGTGTCGACCACAGCAAACTATGGCAAGTTCTTAAAGAAATGGGAGTGCCTAATCACCTCATCTGTCTCCTGAGAAATCTCTATGTGGGACAAGAAGCTACAGTTAGAACTGGATATGGAACAACTGATTGGTTCAAAATTGGGAAAGGAGTACGACAAGGCTGTATTTTGTCTCCCTGCTTATTTAATTTATATGCAGAATGCATCATGCGAAAGGCTGGGCTGGATGAATTCCAAGCTGGAATTAAGATTGCCGGAAGAAATATCAACAACCTCAGATATGCAGATGACACAACCTTGATGGCAGAAAGTGAGGAGGAATTAAAGAACCTTTTAATGAGGGTGAAAGAGGAGAGCACAAAATATGGTCTGAAGCTCAACATCAAAAAAACGAAGATCATGGCCACTGGTCCCATCACCTCCTGGCAAATAGAAGGGGAAGAAATGGAGGCAGTGAGAGATTTTACTTTATTGGGCTCCATGATCACTGCAGATGGTGACAGCAACCACAAAATTAAAAGACGCCTGCTTCTTGGGAGAATGGCAATGACAGGCCTAGACAGCATCTTGAGAAGTAGAGACGTCACCTTGCCAACAAAGGTCCGTATAGTTAAAGCCATGGTTTTCCCAGTAGTGATGTATGGAAGTGAGAGCTGGACCATAAAGAAGGCTGATCGCTGAAGAATTGATGCTTTTGAATTCTGGTGCTGGAGGAGACTCTTGAGAGTCCCATGGACTGCAAGAAGATCAAACGCATTCATTCTTAAGGAAATCAGCCCTGAGTGCTCACTGGAAGGACAGATCGTGAAGCTGAGGCTCCAGTACTTTAGCCACCTCATGAGAAGAGAAGACTCCCTGGAGAAGACACTGATGCTGGGAAAGATGGAGGGCACAAGGAGAAGGGGGCGACAGAGGACGAGATGGTTGGATAGTGTTTTTGAGGTTACCAGCATGAGTTTGACCAAACTGCGGGAGGTAGTGGAGGACAGAGGTGCCTGGCGTGCTCTGGTCCATGGGGTCACGAAGAGTCAGACATGACTAAACGACTAAACAACAACAACAACAACATACTGCTCTCTTCAGATCATTCTTTTTCCCTCAAAGAAAGAAATCTGCTAACTGGGTCTGGTGTCAACAGGCAACTAGATCCAGGCAGACCTGCTGGGCCGGATAAGTAGCTTAGCAAAACATTTGTTGCACATAACGGGCAGCTGGCACAGCACCATTTATTTTGACCTCTGCGGCCAAAAGTCTTGCATTAGAAAGAAATGTTTGCATCTCAAGCCTCTCCTCCTCGCTGAACCCTAATACGAAGCCTAACAATTTGTGCAAAGGAAACCGGTGCTTTTCTACAAATTGTTTCTTCTGGGAAATGTGCTTGAGCTCTGATTGCAGAATAAAGAATGAATCATAAGTGTGTGCTCTTGTTTGCTTGCCTGTTTATTTGTTTAGCCTCCGGCACACGGAGAGATTTTGTTGCCATTTATTTGCCGAGAGTGAAAAGCTCTCAGGGAATCAGAAAGTGGGAGGCGGGGTAAGCGAGAAGCCGCTGTTTACTTGGGAGGAAGTGAAAGTGCGCACACAGCCCTTTCCCCCACCATCTATCAGAACATGGAAAGAGCCCGGCTGGATCAGGCCAATGGCCCATCTAATCCAGCATCCTGTTGTCACAGCGGCCAAACCCAATGCCTTTTCTGGGAAGCCTGCAAGCACAACATGAGCACAACAGCACCATGGCCACCTGCAATTCCCAGAAAGTGGTGGTCAAAGGTCTGCTTCCTAGGAAAGGAAAGTGAGAACATAGCCAGAATGGCTAATAGCCATCGATTTGCCCTCTCCTCCTCCATGAGTTTGTCTAATCCCCTTTTAAAGCCATCCAGGTTGGTGACTTCACTGCTTCTTGTGGGAGGGAGTTCCATAGTTTAACTATGTGATGGTTATCTACAATAACAATCCCCCCCTTTGTGTAATGTATACAATATCATTTGTTTGTTTGTTTGTTTTGCTTTGATCTACATGGGTACTATTTATTGTTTTTTTTCTTTTTTGTGTGTCTTATCTTACTTACTCTCTGCACTTCTAATTTTGTACTTTTTTTTTTAATAAATTTTTTATTGATTTTCCAACATAAATTAAGACACATTACAACTCACAATACATAGACAAACAAACATATAAACACATATAATTTCATAACCTCTTTTTCTTAAGCCCAATTTCAACGACTTCCCCATGCCTCCCTTTTCTGCATCCCTGTTTTAAACTTTTTCAGCAACCCCTAATCTCAATTACTTGTAATTCACTTTCTTTAATCCTTTTTCTCTTACCCAGTCATTTACTGCTGCAAATCTGTTTTACCTTACCCATGACATTTTAGCACTCATTAATTTTACAACAGTTCTTAAGATAATGTTTGAATTTCTTCCAGTCTTCTTCCACCGTCTCTTTCCCTTGGTCACGGATTCTGCCCGTCATCTCAGCCAGTCCCATATAGTCAATCACCTTCATCTGCCACTCTTCCAGCGTGGGTAATTCTTGTGTCTTCCAATACTTTGCTAAAAGAACTCTTGCTGCTGTTGTTTCACCTCAGATCGTATAAATCTTTCACCTTTTACTAATTTTGTACTTTTTATTCTTCAGGGACGCAGGTGGCGCTGTGGGTTAAACCACAGGGCCTAGGACTTGCTGATCAGAAGGTCGGCGGTTCGAATCTCTGCAACAGGGTGAGCTCCCATTGCTCAGTCCCTGCTCCTGCCAACCTAGCAGTTCGAAAGCATGTCAAAGTACAAGTAGATCAATAGGTACCACTCTGGCGGGAAGGTAAACGGCGTTTCCGTGCGCTGCTCTGGTTCGCCAGAAGCGGCTTAGTCCAGCTGGCCACATGACCCAGAAGCTGTACGCCGGCTCCCTCGGCCAATAAAGCGAGATGAGCAATGCAACCCCAGAGTCGGTCACAACTGGACCTAATGGTCAGGGGTCCCTTTATCTTTAAAGAATACACACACACACACACTACGCATTGCATGAAAAAGGTCTTTCTTTTGACTGTCCTGAATCTTCCAACATTCATTGCATGCCCACAAGTTCCAGACCCTCCAACATTCCTTGGCTGAAAATAGGGACATTTCTCACTCCCTGCCTACCTGACCCTCCTCAGCCCCCCCACATTTTTGTCCCCCTGTTCCACGCAGAGCATTTCCTATCAGAAAAAGGGCAAGTTCCAGCAACGGGACACAGCACACAAGCCCGGAGAAAACCCCTTGATTTCCTTTTATTCTTAGGTACAAAATTACAATTACAATCGGTGCCCTCGATGGTGTTTGATGGTCGGTATGACAAGTACAGTACGAGGAGAGACTTTGTATATGTGGGCAACCCTGTGTAGAGAATCTGTACCATTATTTATTGCAATGTCCACTATACATAGATCCAAGAAACCGATTTATAAAACCCCTGCTTACGAATGGAATACAGTGGTACCTTGGGTTAAATATTTAAATCGTTCTGGAGGTCCGTTCTTAACCTGAAACTGTTCTTAACCTGAAGCACTCCTTTACCTAATGGGGCCTTCTGCTACCGCTGCACCGCCGGAGCACGATTTCTTTTCTCATCCTGAAGCAAAGTTCTTAACCCGAGGTACTATTTCTGGGTTAGCAGAGTCTGTAACCTGAAGCGTCTGTAACCTGAAGCCTCTGTAACCTGAGGTACCATTGTACACACACCAATAAATCACTTTTAGAAAGGGGCAAGATTAGATATGGATGCACAAAGCATTTTTATAAAAATATCAAGACTTCTTGCAGTCCACTCAGCTCCCCTTTCTTCCCACCCAGGGCAGTCCTGCCCCCTACTCATGGGAGCCAATTCCAGGGGGCCATGGGTGCTTGGGCACCCACAATAATATAATTGTGGGGGCCGGGCACCCACAGTTCAGCTCTGCCTTCCGCAGCCAGCCGGTGAAGCACCCTTTTCTGGGGGAGTGGGGCTCGACCAGGAGGGAGGGAACATGCCAGTCGGGCATGTGTCTCTGCCAGGGTCCTACTCGAGTGTAGGCTGAACTTCTGACATACTGAAATACTTCACGGAACACAGTAACACAAACATCCTGTCTCCGTCACTTCCCACTCTGTGGAGTCAAAACAAACACAGTCATGTGATAGACAAAAATCCCATGACTGCAAACATGGAGCAGAAATTCTAACAGAGTCCCCCACAGAAAAGGCTACAGAGAGCAGGAAGAAGAGGAGATACCGCCACTGCAATGTGGACATGCGACATCACATGCACATGTCTCAAATAGTGCGTGTGACAAGGAAAATGAGTTGGAATTTTTTTATTGTGCTATGGCACCATGAAGTCATATGTCTGATACTAAGTACTATGTGTAAAATCAGTGTTTTTTCCAGCACTCAAGAACCTTATTTTAAAATAGAAAAGACAATGGTTAACTGATTAATACAAAAATACACACTAATAATGTTTATATTAAGGGGTTTTTACAGAAAACTTGAAATACATTGATTATAAAGAGAGGCTTAACAAGAGCATTAATCAATTTTAGCTATAAACAAAGTGCCTTTTATAAAGGGAAACTAAATAGGAAATGTATTTGTATAAGAATTTCTTTGTTCTGATAAATTTATTATGCATTTCAGTATTTCAGTTATTATTCTTTTCCAATGAAGACTTATATGACAATGTCTTGGTTTTGTTTCCTTTGGCTAGAAAAACATTAATGTTTGGCATGCAGTTTTCATCGTATATGCTCTTTTGCTACTGACTTTTTCCAATAAATGTTACTTTGTAAGTGTAGGATGCGATCCTAGACTTTTGTTACAACCGAGTTGCATATTTGCATAACTTAATGGCATACTGATAATTTGTTCTGACTGAATAAACAATTTGTGAAGTTGCATTAAAAAAAAACTTAGTGTGTGCGACGTCACACACGCTACTTGCAGCCGTGTGATGCCACCCATGTGAGTTGCGGTGGCAGGCACCCACAATCCCAAGGGCAAGATGGAGCCCCTGCCTGCCCCTCGGAGCCATCATGCAAGGCTGGGCCTTGGCTGCAGCCTCGTCTCCTCCTCTTTGCCGGTTCTCCAGCAGTTGCTACAAGCTTCCCCAAGGAGGAAGCTGGCAGTGGCAGTCCATGGAGAGCAATGGAATCCTCCCTCATTGCTGCCACTGCTGCTGCCACTGCCGCAGTCGGAACAAGTGCCAGCTCATCGTCCTCCCTGAGCCTGGTGGCGCCAGCACTGGTGGGGGAAAGAGGGACATTCTGAGATCAAATCAGACGCCGGGGTGGCTTTTGCTATTCCGGGTCTGTCCCTGGAAAATTGGGACACTAGGAGGGTATTAAATTCTGGTGTTATGAGAGAGGGAGAGAAAAACTTAAGGAACTTGCTAGCGCAAGTTAGGAAGGATAGTAATAAACAATGTACCCTTTCCTGCCTCCCTGAACATTCCCACAGATACTAGATAGGCCATTGGCCTGATCCAGAAGGCTCTTTTTATGTTCTTAAGACTTATAAGGCAAGAAGATAAATAAGCTTTTCTTGGTCTTTCTCTTTTTGATATGTTAAGAAAGAGATAAAAGTGTAATAGTAAGTTAAAAGTGGTGTTGTGTAGTTTTTCTATTACTATTTCTATTACTATTTATGTATTGTTAAAATTGGTTAATTGTAATGTAGCAACTACTGTGGTTTTTTTCCCTTTGTTATTGTTGAATTCTAAATAAAGTATTATTCAAAAGAAAAGGGGGGAGCCAAAAAGGAGAAGGAGAAGGAGGAGGAGACGGAGAAAAAGAAGAAGAAGAGGAAAAAGAAGAAGACTCTAAGTTGCTCTCCATTATAAGCATGTCCTTTATAAACGGAACATCTTTTCTTGTTTTTAATTAGGGAAAAATTATTTGATGGTGAAGACATGAGGCTGCCTCTTAAGGGATCAGCCCATCGCTGCAACTTTCCAACTCTAGCTGGCAGTAGCTTTGTATGATCCAAGGGAGACAAGGGTCTTTTCCATTCCTTGTCACTTGAGAGCCAAGTTTTTGTGAATGTGTTGAAGGGAGATACTTGGGACTTTCTGCAATGCAAGCAGCTGATCTGGCTACCGGACAACTCTGGGCCAGTCCAGAACACAACATGCGGGAATGATATTTTCAACACAGTACTGGACATTGGGTTACATCCTCTGCTGATGTATATGATTGTCATTAATTACTAGGATAATTTGCATGAGAGATGATTGTTGTTTTTTCAAGCACTGGAGACTTTGCTTCAGTATTTGATATGATTCAGGGAAATCTATCATTCGCGGAGGAGATATTATTCAAGAGTTTATGTTAGCCCTGAGTTTAGTTCCACTTCTCCTTGACATCGCTCAGGAACCTTTCAGAAAAACCCATTTGTCCACTGATTTCACGATACGGCTCAGCTTCAGCCCCACTCCTCCCAAGGCAAGGGAGGCAGCAGTTAATATTTATTAACAGCAATTAATAAATAAAAAGAAAGCCTTAATGATACTCCACATCTCCTCCAATGCATTTCATCCTTGTGGTCTAGCAACATGTTTTAAACAGACAAAACAAGAGAACGTGGAACTTCCCAACTGTTATGGCAGTGCAGGCCGGGACTGGTGGGAACTGTTTTCCCAACATTTGCAGAATATGTTTGGCGAATGCTGGAACAGATGGGCCATTGGCCTGAGGCAGCAGGCTTTTCTTATGAAAGATATTCAGAACAACATATTTAATTACCAAACCACACCTTAGCAGATAATGTAAACAGCCTTCTCCAACCCAGATCTCTTGGACTAGGACTCCCACCCAGCCTGGTCAACATGGCCAAATGTGGCTAACAATTATGGGATGCGTAGTCCAAAACATCTGGAAGGCACTGAGTTATGGAAGGCTGAGCTAGAAAGGTTTCATCTCATTGGTGTCTCTCTCTTTTCTAACAGCTACTGATAGCTGACTTTTCTGCTTCTCACCAGGACAAATTTTAATATCTTCAGGAGAGAGCCAATATACTTTAAAACATTTGTGTGGTCAGTTTATTTCACTGCCAAAATGTCTTATCTGTGAAAATGGTACGTGTCTAATCATTCTGGAAATTCCTTCTCATTTTTTATTTTTTTGCAGACACACGTCTTAAGCATGAAGGCCAACATCAGTGTGGTGTGGAGAGCCAGTGTGGTGTAGTGGTTAAGAGCGGTAGACTCGTAATCTGGTGAACTGGGTTCGCGTCTCCGCTCCTCCACATGCAGCTGCTGGGTGACCTTGGGCTAGTCACACTTTTGTTAAGTCTCTCAGCCTCACTCACCTCACAGAGTGTTTGTTGTGGGGGAGGAAGGGAAAGGAGAATGTTAGCCACTTTGAGACTCCTTAGGGTATTGATAAAGCGGGATATCAAATCCAAACTCTTCTTCTTCTTCAAGGATGTCCTTGGCCTGTAAAAGACCTCCTGACATCTCCACTTAAACAAATATTAAATTGAAGAGCCTGCACTGGACTCAATCCTCCTAAACCAGAGAAACTCAAGATGACCATAGTCAAGGATAGTTTTAGAGGTCTCCATCATGACACCACTTTTTCACCTGAACTCTACAGAAGGACAGAAAGAAAATTTATAACCATGACACTTTGAAGCATAAACTTTATTGCAAGAAGGGATTTAAAAGGGCACATCAGAGTGACTTGCAATGTGGGATGGGGGGGTGGGGGTCAGTGTGTCATGAAGAAATAGTCAGAAATCACAAACGCCAAGGAAATTGTGTACAATTGAAACTGAATGTTTTATTAAAACAACTTCAAAATCAAAGTGAGGTGTATTTTTTTTTCCTTTTCATGTTACCTTAACAATGAATTTTATACAATACAGTCTTCAGCTCCTGGCATGAAGGGACTGGGAAAGAAAGAAGGGGCTGGAGGTGGAGACAGGGGGAAAGGAAGAGGTTTCCCAAGCTAACAGGATGTGAAGGTCTTCCAGAAGAAGTTCTTGCAACCGGCTTTGCGTTCCCTGGGTCCCAGAGCTGGGTTCAAGTTGGCCGATCTCTCCAGCTCCAGCCTCACTTCATCCTGCTCGCCTCCACGGGACAAATCGTCTGATTCCAGGGCCTCGTTGTCTGTCTGGCTTGGTTCTGAGAGCAATTCTGCCAGGAAATACTTGGCCAATTCCTGAGAGAGAAAGAGAGAGAGAGAGAGAGAGAGAGAGAGAGAGAGAGAGAGAGAGAGAGAGACTGAGCTCAGTATATATCTTGCTATATGGCATGATTCCTTGCAGCTCAGTGCCACCAGTAGGTGCAAATGTCTGGCTCATACCAGATTTCACAGAAACTCTATTCTCAATAACGATGGGACTCAGAGGTAGAGAATACCTTTATTTTGTTTGTTGTTAAAAGGGAATCTTCGTGTGAGTCAATACTTGATTACTCCTTTGCAGCTGGTACCATTACAGGTGCCACATTCATTCTGCATTTGTGAGAAATCAGCACCTACACTTTGGAACTCCCTGCCTATTAACAGGCACCTGCACAGTATTCTTTTCAGCACCTGCAAAAAACATTTTTGTCTGGACAAACCTACCCAGATATTTAGACAGCTAATGCTTTTAAGTCTGTTTTTAGTTCATTTCATTGCCAGTTTTACCTTTTGAATATCTTAAAGTGTTGTTTTAACTGATTTGATTGATAATTTTTTTGCTGTATTCTCTTTGTAAACTGCTTTGAGGTTTTCTTTTACAATCAGTTTTATAAAATAAATGAATGCACTATATCTTTGTCCTTTTGTCCTCCCAGGCTGCTGAGATGCTTTATGGTTTACACTTTCGGTTGTTGTTGTTGTTCTCTCTCTTTTTGTTATGTTTGTGCTTTTTGACAAAAAAAACCAATTAACCAATATTGCATATCAGACAAGAGAGAGGCTCATGTCAATAGCTTTTTTTATGATGACCACATGAGCCACTGGGGCAGAAATTGGTTCTGTATCCCTGGACAATGCCTTCTATTTACATTCATTTCATCTCAGACAAAGGCACAGCTTGAAGAGGACCTAGAATGGCCGTGGGGAATCTTTCACAGCCCGAGGGTCACATGACCTCATGGGAAATGTTCTGGTGGTCACATGCCGGTAGTGGGTGGAGCCAAAGACAACAGAGGGCGGAGCAACAGGTGTGAATCTTACATTCGCATGGTAGGCTATGCCCCTATCCACACACCTCCATTGAGGCAGGCAAGTTCAAGGAGACATTCTAGTCAGGCAAAAGTGTTCAAGGAGGGCACAAAGAAGAGCTGGGGAGGGGTGTGGTCTGGGAAGAGGGGGTGTGGCCTGGGCTGGATGGAGGAGCCTGGCGGGCCATGTTTGGTCTGTGTTCCAGAGATTCCCCACTCCATCCTTGGAAAGGCCCCTGGAGAGCCATTGCCATCTCCTGAGCTGGATGGACCACTGATCTGACTCATTATAACACAGTTTCTCATGTTCCTAACTGGGAAGGATCATATCTCCATGAGAAAGCATCTGTTTGAGATGATGGAATTTATGGAGTTGGCTGATCTCACCGGGAGAATCCGCGACCAGAAAGAAGAGGACTACCAAGAAGATTGGAAGAAATTTAAAGACTATTTGAATAAATATTCTAATATTAAAGATATGTAACCACTTGAAAGAACCAATCAGGCTTAGGATTAAATTAGACTTAAATGTATAAATAAGAAAATGTACTATAAGAAAGGTAAAGAAATTGGAATATGACTGTAATGTTGTTTTATGAAATAATGATATTGGAAACTGCTACATTCAAATTAAGAGGAAATTCAGATGGAGGCGATTAGAGGAAGTCAACTAAAATGTTTATGAAAATGGATTTTAATTAATTGGTTGAGTTTCTTTTTTTCTGTTTAGGTATGTTAAGTTTGTTATTCTTTTTTCTTATTTTTCACTTTTTTATTGTGTTGTTGCATATTCTCTTTTTTGTTATGTCTATTGAAAATTAATAAATATTATGATAGAGAGAGAGAGAGAGAGAGAGAGAGAGAGAGAGAGCGCATCTGTTTGGCTTGCAGAGGACCCCGGGTTCAAACCTCTCCAGATAGGGCTGGGAGACAACCCACCTACACCCTGAGGAGCAACCGCCAGTCAGTGTCAACCATGCTGAGCAAGATGATGGACCAGGGGTCCGAATTCAGTATTAGATAAGATCATATAAGACGGATCCAGAAGCGGTTGCTGAAGAAAATAGCTAAAGCCGTCTCCATGTACAGACACATTTTGCCTCTCAGTACCAGAGGTGAGGTTTCAGCTTTGACAAACAACAGCTGAAAATAGTAAGTAATTTTCTTCTCAGTTTTCCAGGAGCTTCTGGCTGGCAATTGCGGGCAAATGCTGGACTAGGGGAACTTTCGTCAGATCCACCAAGGCAGACCTGAAGATCTCACCTCATACCCTCTCCTATCCCCCCCCCCCAATTATTTGCAGATGAAGCTGTGATCTGTACAATAATTGATCCAAGGAAAAGAGGTTGGTTTGGATCTTCCACATGATCACCACCCGCAGTAGGACTGGCCCTGAACAGGAGGCCCATCATCTAGAGAGGTTCACCATGTAGTGGATTTTGAGGCCATCACATTTTCTGAAAGGAAAATGTTCGTGGCTTGGGGGTGGAGGGCAGTGCCAGCACCTGCCATTCCTCAGTCCCTTTGGCTCCCACTGCCAAATGGAAGGATCCTAGCTCAATGGTACAGCATCTGCTTGGTACACAGAAGGTCCCAGGTTCGATCCCCGTTGTCTCCACTTAAGGCTGGAAGAAACTCCCCACCTGAAACATGCCTCAGAACCATGGCCACTTAGTGTAGACAACACTGGGCTAGAGGGACCAAATGGTCTGACTCAGTACAAACCAGCTTCCAATGGATGCAGCTATTGCAGAAGGCAGCATCTAAGAAAAGCAGAAGGAAGCAGGAATCTGGATCCACTCAGAATGGTGGGTCACAGCATGTATGAACCAGCTCTTTAAGCTGGTGGAGATTTTCAGTGGGAAAGACAAGGAAAATTTAAAAGATTATCCAGCTATTGGACCAGCACCTTTAAAAAAGAGTTACAGTGGTACCCCAGGTTACAGACACTTCAGGTTACAGATGCTTCAGGATACAGACTCCACTAACCCAGAAATAGTACCTCGGGTTAAGAACTTTGCTTCAGGATGAGAACAGAAATGGCATGGTGGTGGCAGCGGGAGGCCCCATTAGCTAAAGTGGTACCTCAGGTTAAGAACAGCTTCAGGTTAAGAACGGACATCCAGAACGAATTAAGTTCTTAACCCGAGGTACCACTGTATTCGCATCTCACTATTGCATTCAGTCATTTTGTGCAGCTCAAACGTTTGCTTGGCTCAGTGGTAGAGAGCATGCTTTGCCGGCAAAAGGTCCCAGATTCAAACCCAAACATCTCCAGGTAGCTGGGGAAGACTCCCTGCCTGAAACCCTGGAAAGGTTCGGCCAATCACTGTGGATAATACTGAGAAAGATGGACCAACAGCCGGTGTGAGGCAGCTTTCTTTGTTCCTATGCTCGCTAACACAGTTGGCCCCTGAAACTCTGTGCTCTTACATGGTTTCGAAGCCAACTTCCTTTCCCCTCTTCAACATCCCTCTGGTCACTTTCTTAAGCCTGCAGTGTAAACACACTCGCTAGGACGCAAGGCTTCCTTCTGAGTAGCCTTGGTCAGGCTGAGCTGTTGAAGTGATGTTCTTTTCAGCACCACGGAGAGCTCCGCACCAAACAACTCTGTTAGCCCTGGCCGGTTCCCTATTACATAAAAGGACTGGGTGAAAACATAGAAATGCTTTCTGCTGTTAGGAAATTCCGGGGAAGCTTTTCTCTAGTTTTGCATGTGTTTATTTGTGCTTTTGAAATTGATGACAACAATGTGGGGTGGGGGAATTGCAGCGCTCCGGGCCAGTGCAAGGCTGCCTGAGAGAGAGGGGCAAATGGCAGGCAGAACTAGCTCGCCAGGGTTCCGGGCAGAGGATATTCATAGCCCTACCTGGGAATGTTGGGGGCTGAACCTGGAACCTTCTGCAAGCAAAGCAGATACTCTACCACTGAACTCTTCCGCTGAAAAATAAAACAGATTCCAGTTCTCATGGTCCCGAATTAAGGTCTGGTTTAAAAGGAGCATGGGAACCTGCCTTATACTGTCAGAACCTGCTGACCCAACTAGCCCACTGTTGTCTGCCCTGACCAGTGGCTCTCTGTGGTTTCCAGCAGGAGTCTCTCCCAGCTGGAGAGGTTGACAGTGGGAATTGAGTTTGGGACGTTCTGCACGCAAAGCAGATGTTCTGTCACTGAGCTTTGGCCAAGAATTAAACCTTGGAGCATGGCGTGCTTGGACTCTGAGCTACAGGCTTCCCCCTGATCAGAGTTGAGTCTAAGACACACCCAAACTGTCGAGGAAGTCCTAGGATCTTTGTAATTTGCTTCTCTCAGCCATATCTCCTAGATGTCTATATCAGCGAGCGGGATTCATTTCGGTTGTGGTGTCGTTGCATCTGAGGCTGGCTTTAGGACTGATTTTTTTTTTAGTTCACGCTGCTCGTTTAATGCCTTTGTCTACTTGCAGGTTTCTTGTGCTCTTAAAGACTTCCTACAGCACAAGCTTAGGCATATAATCACAGAACTGTAGGACTGTAGAACTGCAGAATTGGAAGGTCTGGGTCATCTAGTACAAGGTCTGGAAGGTCTGGGTCATCTAGCCCCCACCTGAGTGCAAATAGTAAGTGCATGTAAGGGTGCTTCCAACCCGATGTTTGTTGAGGGGTCAGTGCTACCTGCGACACTTAACTCAGCAGTTCCGTGGTGCAGTGGGCTTCATCAAAATGCCAACAAGTATCCCCACCCAGTTCATCCGGATTTACCATTTCTGGGGGAAATCTTATTAAATGAATAAAATAAAATAAAACAACCTGTTTCCAAACACCCATTTGGGATATCTTCTGCTGTTCGTATTAGCTCTTTATAGAACTGAGGGATGGAACCTCTATGGACAGCGGCAGTCTACCTCTGCATTAGGGGGAAGCAGGTCTGATCCAGCAGCTCCCACTGCTTCGAAGTAGTGATAGGGAAAAGGGATTCTGCACCTGCTCAGAGACTCTTTGGTTTCCTTCTAGCTCTGCTCCCACGCTCTTCTCTCCCTCCACCCTCCCTCGGACTCCTGGGTCCCTTACCTGTTTCCCCGCCGCTGCAGCCAGCGACTTCTGCAGGAATTGCCGGAGCCTCGGGTCCGAGGGGGCGGCGGCCACGGTGCTCAGCGCCAGGGCGACCGAGGCGAGCAGGGCGAGGGCGCACTGGAGGCGGCAGGTCAGCATGCTGGCGAAGCCTGAGAGAGCAGCTCTTTCCCGGGGAAAGCGAGCGGAGAAAGGAGGCGAAGAGCGCACGAGAGCCCGACGGGACGGAGCGAGAAGGTGGAGTGGCGCTGCTGATGCTGCTGCGACGTCTGCGCTCCTTGGGATCGCTGCTAAGCTCACGGGGGGAGATCGTGGCTTCTGGGATCTCTACCGACGCCCCCCTTTTATAATGCCTTTTGCTGACGTCAAGGAAGGGGTGTATCAACTCCCCCTCCCCGCAAAAAGGCGCCCGGCGCTTTTTGACGCCCCATTAAGCGCGCGGATCTGTTACCCCCCAAGTGAGGGGGCTGACACGTGTCTGCAGAGGGAGGGCTAAAAGAAGAGGAGCAGGAGGAGGAGGCATGGCGACGCTTGCTCCCTCAGGACACGCAACGCGCGCGCACACACACACGCAACCCCAAATCTCTTCGCTGGCCGCAAAGATGCCCTGTTAGCGGAGAATCGGTACGCAAAGTTCCCACAGGCGCGCTCGCAAGTCCGAACGCACAGGGGAGATCTTTGGCCTGGAGGAGTGGGCGTCGGGTGGAGGGGGGGTGAGCAGGGGGACGTTTGCGAATCCCTCCTTCCCTCCCCATGGAGGAATTGGTACTCTCCCGAAGCAGCTGCAAAGGGCAGGAGCTTGCTCCTTCCAGAGAGGGTGGAAATGACAGACGTGGAGCCAGGAAACTGATTAGAGACCCGCTCATCAAAACCTCCAGGCGCGCTGCTTCGTTTTTCAGGCAGCCGAATGGAAGTCTGCTCGGATTCATTCGGATCCGCTTCTCCGAATTTGCTCAGGACTGTAGTCTTGAGGCGTCTAGGTGGAGATTTGGCGGCCAATACGGAGGAAAGTTCTGCTGCGCAAGATCCACTGAAACGAAGGTGGAGCCGCAGAATTTACCGCCGGATTGGGCCCTCTCCTCCGGATAGATCCAATTTCCCTTGTAACCTGGGGCACAATCGGCTTCTCTTCTAACCCCGTGGGTACACGAGCCCTCTCTTAACTCCGGATTAACGCCTGTGGTCTGAGTGTGTGCCTGGCGGCCTCCTTGCAATCATAGCCATAAGAGCGTAAGAAGAACTTGCTGGATCAGGCCAGGGGCCCATCTAGTCCAGCATCCTGTTCCTTTCCCAGTTCTACAAGATCCTTTTTGAGGCCAGGTGACCAGAACTGTATATGGCGTTCCAGTTGTGGTGATTGCAGCAGAGATCTTGCAGATTTCCTTCCCTCAAACCACATTCTCTGCCACTGAGCCACAGCTCTTCACTTTGAAATAAAAGAAGTTTCCAGACCTCATGGTTCTGAACCATGGGCTGATTTAATAGGAACTTGGGAAGCTGCCTCATCAGACCATTGGTCCCATCTAGCTCAGTGCTGTCTACACTGACTGCCAGAAGCTCCCCATAATTATTAGATAAGTTCTCACCCATTGGGAACCTGGAGATGGCAGGGATTGAACCTAAGATCTTCTGCCACTGAGCTATGACCCTTCTCCTGGGGAATGGGGAGCACTTGGCATGAAATGAACTGTCCTAGACCCAGTTCAACAAAGGTCTGTATAGTTAAAGCTATGGTTTTCCCAGTTGTGATGTATGGAAGTGAGAGCTGGACCATAAAGAAGGCTGATCGCCGAAGAATTGATGCTTTTGAATTATGGTGCTGGAGGAGACTCTTGAGAGTCCCATGGACTGCAAGAAGATCCAACCTCTCCATTCTGAAGGAAATCAGCCCTGAGTGCTCACTGGAAGGACAGATCCTGAAGCTAAGGCTCCAGTACTTTGGCCACATCATGAGAAGAGAAGACTCCCTGGAAAAGATCCTGATGTTGGGAAAGATGGAGGGCACAAGGAGAAGGGGACGGCAGAGGACGAGATGGTTGGATAGTGTTCTCGAAGCTACCAGCATGAGTTTGACCAAACTGCGGGAGACAGTGGAAGACAGAAGTGCCTGGTGTGCTCTGGTTCATGGGGTCATGAAGAGTCGGACACGACTAAATGACTAAACAACAACAACAGGCCCAGGAGCCAAAGTCTACTGTTGTTTCCTGGAAGACTTTGACATATTACGGTGATGTTTGGTTCACAAGCACTAATGTGATTTCCCCTGAAACTGCATGGAGGGCAGACCACATAGCTCAACTGAAGGTCTTCCTTGCTGCCAAACTCCACTACTGTTCTTCAGAATCAGTAGAAATCCTTAACATGATAATTTAATGAAATCTTTAGCCTCTGTACAGCATCTGTGTGTGTGTCCTTGACATTGCAGGACAAGGAATGAGACACGCAAAACTCTCTCTAGCCCTAATGTTGTGGAAGCAGGTTGAAAGAACAAGGTCTGGCATACAGTCTGTGTGGAAATTGTGAACTTTTGTGCACAACTGCAAAAAAAACAGCTGCCACTGAGGAGGTGTTGCTGCCAAAGGTTTTCTCTGTGACTGCTTAAAGGTAAAGGGACCCCTGTCCATTAGGTCCAGTCGTGACCAACTGGGGTTGCGGCGCTCATCTCGCTTTATTGGCTGAGGAAGCCAGTGTACGACTTCCGGGTCATGTGGCCAGCATGACTAAGCCGCTTCTGGCGAACCAGAGCAGCGCACGGAAACGCCATTTACCTTCCCGCCAGAGCGGTACCTATTTATCTACTTGCACTTTGACGTGCTTTTGAACTGCTAGGTTGGCAGGAGCAGGGACCAAGCAATGGGAGCTCATCCCGTTGCTGGGATTCGACCCACCGACCTTCTGATCGGCAAGTCCTAGGCTCTGTGGTTTAACCCACAGTGCCACTCTATTTAATGTAGCCATTCATTTATACTTAGGCTCTTAAAATGCTTCTAAGTCACTTTGAGACCTTTTGGGGGGGGTCCTCTTGTCATGAACAGTTAAACTTTGGAACTTGCAGGAGGCAGTGAGGGCCACCAACCTGGGAGAATTTAAAAGAGGATTAGACATATTCATGGAGGAGGAGAGCACTATCAATGGCGACTAGTCAGGATGTCTCTGCTCTCCCTCTGAATACCAGTTGCTGGAAATCACAGGAGGAGAGAGGTCTCTTATGCTCAGATCCTGCTTGTGAGTTTTCCATTGGCTGGCCACTGTGAGAACAGGATACTGTGGGATGTGATACATAAGTAGCAGTCAAGTACAACATTCCTTGTTTTCCTAGAGTGGACATGCAGGAGAAGGTTTGGTCCAGCCACTCACAAACTTCCTGTTTCCTCCTGGGCTGGGACATACTTCCTTTGCATGTGACTAGAGGTGGGCATGACCTTACCTGTCCAGGTCACACAAAAGGACAAGGCACGCTGCACACTTCCTCTCTTTGTCTTCCTTCGTCATTGGAGCAGCTCTTTAATTACAGTGGTACCTCGCAAGACGAACACCTCGCAAGACGAAAAACGCGCAAGACGAAAGAGTTTTCCGTTTTTTGAGTCGTTCTGCAAGACGAATTTCCCTATGGGCTTGCTTCGCAAGACGAAATGTCTTGCGAGTTCTTGCGGGTTTGTTTCCTTTTTCTTAAAGCCGCTAAGCTGTTAATAGCCGCTAAGCCGCTAAGCCGCTAATAGCCGTGCTTCGCAAGATGAAAAAACCGCAAGATGAAGAGACTCGCGGAACGGATTAATTTCGTCTTGCGAGGCACCACTGTATTATTATTATTATTATTATTATTATTATTATTATTATTTATACTGTGCCCTCCCCAGACAAAGCCGGGCTCAGGGCGGCTAACAAGCAATAATAAAAACAAGTTGAATGAATACAACTTAAAAACAAGATTAAAAGACAACATTAAAATATTGAAACATTAAAATATTAAAATGCAGCCTCATCACAGGAGGAGAAAGGAAAAAGAAAGAGGGGGAGGGAATCAAATTGGCTCCAAGCCAAAGGCCAGGCGGAACAACTCTGTCTTACAGGCAGTGCAGAAAGAAAGCAGATCCTGCAGGGCCCTGGTCTCATGAGGCAGAGCGTTCCACCAGGCCAGAGCCAGTGTTGAGAAGGCCCTGGCTCTGGTTGAAGCTAATCTAACTTCCTTAGGATCCGGGACCACTAGGGTGTTGCTATTTATGGACCTTGAGGCTCTCCGTGGGGCATACCAGGAGAGGCAGTCCCGTAGGTATGAGGGTCCTAGGACGTTTAGCAAGAGATGCTCTGTTGGCTTCCAGCCAACAGAGGACACTGGGATTATCCCCATATGGGATAGATCCACATGTATCTACTTTGTAACTAAGTCTGCCATCAGGGATCCAACTGCGAACTGAATGTGTGAGTAAACTTCTTTTACATACTATCCACAATATTGTCGGGTGTCTATTCTTTTAAGAGGGATAAAAGGGAACTTACCAGGAATATAAAATTCAATACTGAATTGTATATAATAGTGAGAGGCTTACACAAGCCTGCAACCAGCTATATGCTGTGCATTAAAAAGGGGAATGTGAAACTCTGCTAAGTTAAGGAACTTGCTAGCGCAAGTTAGGAAGGATATTCATAAACAATATATCCTCTCCTGCCTCCCTGAACGTTCCCACAGATACTAGAGAGGCCATTGGCCTGATCCAGCAGGATCTTTTTATGTTCTTAAGACCTTATAAGCCAAGAAGGAGGAGGAGGAGGAGACGAAAAAGAAGAAGAAGAAGAAGAAGAAGAAGACGACGACTCTAAGTTGCTGTCCATTATAAGCATGTCCTTTATAAAGGGAACATCTTTTCTTGCTTTTAATTAGGGGGAAATTATTTGATGGTGAAGACATGAGGCTGCCTCTTAATGGATCAGCCCATCGCTGCAACTTTCCAGCTCTAGTTGGCAGTAGCTTTGTAAGATCCAAGGGAGACAAGGGTCTTTTCCATTCCTTGTTGCTTGAGAGCCAAGTATTTGTGAATGAGATGATTGATTATTGCAGAATATGTTTGGCAAATGCTGGAACAGATGGACTATTGGCCTGATCCAACAAGTTTTCTTATGAAAGATATTCAGAGCAAAGTATTTAATTACCAAATCACACCTTAGCAGATAATGTAAACAGTCTTCCCCAACCCAGATCTCTTGGACTAGGACTCCCATCTGTGGGATGTGAAACACAGAGCAGTCAAGTACAACATTCCTAGAGAGGACATAAAAGGGAATGTCTGGACCAGCCAGTCAGAACTTCCTGTTTCCTCCTGGACTGGGACAGACTTCCTCTGCATGTGACCAGAGGTGGGTGTGGCCTCACCTGTGTAGGTAACAAAATACCTCAGTGGAGGCAGCCATCTCTCTCTGACTCCATTCCTTGAAGAAGCAACATCTGCTTAGTGTGAGATGCTCTGTTGGCTTGCATGCAATGCAAGAGAGGACAAAGGAACTATCTCTTTATGGGATAGATTCCAGGTGTATATATTTTGTAACTTAAGTCTGCCTTCTGGGATCCATTTGTGAACACAATGTGAGTAAACTCTTTTATATACTTTTCTACAAGACTGTGTCATGTCTATTCTTTTTATGAGGAACTAAAGGTGAAATTACCAGGAAGCTTATTTTAGAGGCTTATACAAGCCTGGCAAACCTATCCGCTGTGCAAGTTTTAAAAGGGGGGAATGTTACTCTGCTAAATTGTAGAACTTGTTAACACAAGTTGGAAAGGATATAATTAAACAATATATCCTCTCCTGCCTCCCTGAACACTCCCACACCATTAAGCCTGGTCAATCTGGCAAAATGTGGCTAACAATTATGGGATGCATAGTCCAAAACATCTGGAAGGCACTGAGTTATGGAAGGCTGAGCTAGAAAGGTTTCATAACATTGGTGTCTCTCTCTTTTCTAACAGCTACTGATAGCTGACTTTTCTGCTTGTCACCAGGACAAATTTTAATATCTTAAGGTAAGAGCCAATATGTGTGGTCAGTTTATTTCACTGCCAAAATGTCTTATCTGTGAAAATCGTACGTGTCTAACCATTCTGGAAATTCCTTCTAATTTATTTATTTTTTTTGCAGATACACGTCTTAAGCATAAGGGCCAACATCAGTTAGTGTGCTGGGTTCAAGGATGTCCTTGGCCTGTAAAAGACCTCCTGACATCTCCACTTAAACAAATATTAAACTGAAGAGCCTGCACTGGACTCAATCCTCCTAAAACCAGAGAAACTAGAGGTGACCAGAGTCAAGGATGGTTTTAGAGGTCTCCATCATGACATCGCTTTTTCACCTGAACTCTACAGAAGGACAGAAAGAAAATTTATAACCATGACACTTTGAAGCAGGAACTTTATTGCAAGAAGGGATTTTAAAGGGCACATCAGAGTTGTGGGATGTGAAACACATAGCAGTCAAGTACAACATAGGGGACGCGGGTGGCGCTGTGGGTAAAAGCCTCATCGCCTAGGGCTTGCCGATCGAAAGGTTGGCGGTTCGAATCCCCGTGGCGGGGTGCGCTCCCATTGCTCGGTCCCAGCGCCTGCCAACCTAGCAGTTCGAAAGCACCCCCGGGTGCAAGTAGATAAATAGGGACCGCTTACTGGCGGGAAGGTAAACGGCATTTCCGTGTGCTGCGCTGGCTTGCCAGATGCAGCTTTGTCACGCTGGCCACGTGACCTGGAAGTGTCTCCGGACAGCGCTGGCCCCCGGCCTCTTAAGTGAGATGGGCGCACAACCCTAGAGTCTGTCAAGACTGGCCCGTACGGGCAGGGGTACCTTTACCTTTTTTACAACATTCCTAGATTGGGCATGCAGCGGGATGCTTTGTACCAGCCAAGAGTCTAACTTCCTGTTTCCTCCTGGGCTGGGACAAAACTTCCTTTGCATGTGGCTAGACGTGGGCGTGTCCTTACCTGTGCAGTTAACAAAACCAAAAGGCACACAGCCCCCCTCCTCTTTCTGTTTCTCCTCTTCTCCATCTTGCTTTCAATGTGTGAGCAGAAGTGACTGCCTTTCTGCAGTCACTTGGGACTAACTCCCTTATGGGATAGTTCCACATATATATATATATATATACTTTAGTAACCTAAGTCTGCCTTCAGGGATCCAACTGTGAACTGAATGAATGTGAGTAAACTACATTTATACTTTTAACACAAGATTGTCATGTCTATTCTTTTTAAAAGGGACAAGAAGGGATCTTGCCAGGAATTTTATATTGAGATGCTCAAACGAACCTGCAACAAGTTAACCCTGTGTATTAGAAAGGGGGATGCACTCTGCTAAGTAAAGGGACTTGCTAACACAAGTTAGGAAGGATATTATTTAACAATATATCCTCTCCTCCCTCCCTGAACATTCCCACAAGAGTGATGTGCAGTGTGGGGTGGGGTGGGGGTCAGTGTGTCATGAAGAAATAGTCAAAAATCACAAACGCCAAGGAAATTGTGTACAATTGAAACTGCATGTTTTATTAAAACAACTTCAAAATCAAAGTGAGGTGTATTTTTTTTTCCTTTTCATGTTACCTTAACAATGAATTTTATACAATACAGTCTTCAGCTCCTGGCATGAAGGGACTGGGAAAGAAAGGAGAGGCTTGAGGTGGAGACAGGGGGAAAGGAAGGTTTCCCGAGCTAACAGGCTGTGAATGTCTTCCAGAAGAAGTAATTGCAACCGGCTTTGCGTTCTCTGGGTGCCAGAGCTGGGTTCAAGTTGGCCGATCTCTCCAGCTCCAGCCTCACCTCATCCTGCTCACCTCCACGGGACAAATCGTCTGATTCCAGGGCCTCGTTGTCCGTCTGGCTTGGTTCTGAGAGCAATTCTGCCAGGAAATACTTGGCCAATTCCTTTGAGGAAGAGAGAGAGAGACTGAGCTCAGCCTATATCTTTCTATATGGCATGATTCCTTGCAGCTCAGTGCCACCAGTAGGTGCAAATGTCTGGCTCATACCAGATTTCACAGAACCTCTATTCTCAATAA
The DNA here is from genome assembly GCF_027172205.1 of Podarcis raffonei. Classification (NCBI taxonomy): domain Eukaryota; kingdom Metazoa; phylum Chordata; class Lepidosauria; order Squamata; family Lacertidae; genus Podarcis; species Podarcis raffonei. The sequence goes on along the minus strand of NC_070606.1, from coordinate 98,917,002 downwards.
CGATGGGACTCAGAGGTGGAGAATACCTTGATTTTGTTTGTTTGTTATTGGTAAAGGGAATCTTCGTATGAGTCAATACTTCATTACTCCTTTGCAGCTGGCACCATTACAGGTGCCACCTAATACTCATTCCGCATCGGTGAGAAATCAGTAGTTTTTTGTCTGGGCAAACCTACCTAGATATTTAGACAGCTAATGCTTTTAAGTCGGTTTTTAGTTCATTTCATTGCCAGTTTTACCTTTTGAATATCTTAAAGAGTTGTTTTGACTGATTTGACTGATAATTTTATTGCTTTATTCTCTTTGTAAACTGCTTTGAGGTTTTATAAAATAAATGAATGCACTATATCTTTGTCCTTTTGTCCTCCCAGCCTCAGATGCTTTATGGTTTACACTTTCGTTTGTCGTTGGGGAAAATCTTATTAAATGAATAAAATAAAATAACCTCTTGCCAAACACCCGTTTGAGATATCTTCTGCTGTTCGTATTAGCTCTTTATATAACTGAGGAGTGGAACCTCTATGGACAGCGACAGAAGCAGGTCTAGGGTCTGATCCAGCAGCTCCCACTGCTTCGAAGTAGTGATAAGAAAAAGGGATTCTGACCTGCTCAGAGACTCTCCGGTTTCCTTCTAGCTCTGCTCCCCACGCCCTTCTCTCCCTCCACCCTCCCTCGGACTCCTGGGTCCCTTACCTGTTTCCCCGCCGCTGCAGCCAGCGACTTCTGCAGGAATTGCCGGAGCCTCGGGTCCGAGGGGGCGGCGGCCACGGTGCTCAGCGCCAGGGCGACCGAGGCGAGCAGGGCGAGGGCGCACTGGAGGCGGCAGGTCAGCATGCTGGCGAAGCCTGAGAGAGCAGCTCTTTCCCGGGGAAAGCGAGCGGAGAAAGGAGGCGAAGAGCGCACGAGAGCCCGACGGGACGGGGCGAGGCGGTGGAGTGGCGCTGCTGATGCTGCTGCGACGTCTGCGCTCCTTGGGATCGCTGCTAAGCTCACGGGGGGAGATCGTGGCTTCTGGGATCTCTACCGACGCCCCCCTTTTATAATGCCTTTTGCTGACGTCAAGGAAGGGGTGTATCAACTCCCCCTCCCCGCAAAAAGGAGCCCGGCGCTTTTTGACGCCCCATTAAGCGCGCTGATCTGTTACCCCCCAAGTGAGGGGGCTGACACGTGTCTGCAGAGGGAGGGCTAAAAGAAGAGGAGCAGGAGCAGGAGGCATGGCGACGCTTGCTCCCACAGGACACGCAACGCGCGCGCACACACACACGCAACCCCAAATCTCTTCGCTGGCCGCAAAGATGCCCTGTTAGCGGAGAATCGGTACGCAAAGTTCCCACAGGCGCGCTCCTAAGTCCGAACGAACAGGGGAGATCTTTGGCCTGGAGGAGTGGGCGTCGGGTGGAGGGGGGGTGAGCAGGGGGACGTTTGCGAATCCCTCCTTCCCTCCCCATGGAGGAATTGGTACTCTCCCGAAGCAGCTGCAAAGGGCAGGAGCTTGCTCCTTCCAGAGAGGGTGGAAATGACAGACGTGGAGCCAGGAAACTGACTAGAGACCCGTTCATGAAAACCTCCAGGCGCGCTGCTTCGTTTTTCACGCAGCCGAATGGAAGTCTGGTCGGATTCATTCGGATCCGCTTCTCCGAATTTGCTCAGGACTGAAGCCTTGTGGCGTCTAGGTGGAGATTTGGGGGCCAATCCGGAGGGAAGTTCTGCTGCGCAAGATCCACTGAAACGAAGGTGGAGCCGCAGAATTTACCGCCGGATTGGGCCCTCTCCTCCGGATAGATCCAATTTCCCTTGTAACCTGGGGCACAATCGGCTTCTCTTCTAACCCCGTGGGTACACGAGCCCTCTCTTAACTCCGGATTAACGCCTGTGGCCTGAACATGTGCCTGGCAACCATAGCCATAAGAGCGTAAGAAGAACTTGCTGGATCAGGCCAGGGGCCCATCAAGTCAAGCATCCTGTTCCCACAGTGGACAACCAGATGCTTCTTATGGGAAACAGGATCCGAGTACTAGAGCAATTCTCCCCTCCTGTGGCTTTGGTGCCTCTGACTGTGGAGGCAAGTGCAATCCTGGCTAGGAGCCATCCATAGTCCTCTTCTCCTCCATGAATTTGTCTAATCCTCTTTTCAAGCCATCCGAATTGGTGGCCATCTCTGCGTCCTGCGGGAAGGAGTTCCACAGTTTAACTGCGCTGCGTCCAGAACGGTTTCCTTTTATCCGTCCTGCAAGTCTGGTCGGCTTCATTCGGATCCACTTCTCTGAACTTGCTTAGGACTTGAGACTCGGGGAGTCTAGTTGGCGATTTGAGGCCCAATCCATAGAGAAGTTCTGTTGCGCCCGATCCCCCTGAAAGGAAGGGGAGCGCCCTCCGCAGGGCCGCAGAATTTACCGCTGGATTGGGCCCCTGCAGTATCCGCTTCTTTTCCAACTCCGCCTCCGCAGATCCACAAGATCACAGATTTGTTTTTAACTCCGAACTATCTCCTATGGCGCGATTGTGTCTGTGGCTGCGCTCTTGCAATCGTAGCTGCAGGTTAAAACGCTTCCTGTCGCGTTTATTCCTCTTATTTTCTTTTCTTTATTGCCTTTAAATCCCACCTTTTCCTCCAGGGAGCTCAAGGTGGCGCGCACGGTTTCCCCCCTCCTCATTTAATCCCCTGAGAGGCAAGCGAGACTGAGAGGCTGTGACGGGCACCCAAAGTGAGCTTCGTGGCCGTGTGGGGATTTGAACCCGGGTCTCCGGGGTCCTAGTCCACACTCTGACCACTAGACCACACTGTTTCTCTAATGGGGTTCAGTGGGATGGACTCCCTGGGTCAGGGTGCAGACAGGATGACAACTTCAGGCTGAGATCCTGAATATATTTCAGGATCCTCTCCTGAACAGTGAAACTAACTTCCGAGGAAGCATCCTCAGGATCGCCCCAATAATCAATACGGATCGAGGGAATACTGTTTTCGCCTCTAGCTTTCTTCCAGGCGGATCATATTTATTCGAATTCCTGCGAAATTCAGGAAAACTTCCCGCTGCAAAATAAATGTGTCCAGAAATTACAGCCTAAATACTGTGTCCAGTTCTGGGCACCACAATTTAAGGAGGCCATGGACAAGCTGGAAGGTGTGCAAAGAAGGGCGACTAAGATGATCAAGGGGCTGGAAACGAGGCCTGATGAGGAACGGTTGAAGGAGCTGGGTATGTTTAGCCTGGAAAAGAGGAGACCAAGAGGAGATATGAGAGCCAGCTTCAAATATCTTAAGGGCTGTCACATGGAAGAGGGAACGAGCTTGTTTTCTCCTGCTCCAGAGGGTAGGACTCGAACTCATGGCTTCAAGTAACAAGAAAGGAGATTCTGACTAAACGTAAGGGGGGAAAGTAAGAGTTGTTTGACAGCAGAACAGTCTCCCACTGGAGATAGTGGATTCTCCTTCCTGGGAGGTTTTTAAGCAGAAGCTGGATGGCCATCTGTCAGGGAAGCTTCAGACGAGATTCCTGCTTTGCAGGGGGTTGGACTAGATGACCCTTGGGATCCCTTCCAACTCTACAGCTCTAAGATTCTATGATTCTAATGTCAGGTTAGTAGTGTGGAACAGGGACACAGGAACCTGCTTTACATTGACTCAGACCAAGTGTTGCCTACTCTGGCCCAGTGGCGTAGCGTGGGGGGTGCCAGGGGTGCCGGCCGCACCGGGCGCAACGTCTGGTGGGGGCGCGAGTCCAGAGGGAAGGGACAAGTTCCTTCCTCCGCCGGGCTCCCCGCCGCCACCGCCAGCCTTGCGCCCTAGCGCGCGCCCACCCCACCCCCCGCCGCCGCTGCTGCGGCTGCGCTCCACTCACTGCTCGCAGGAGGAGCAGCCGCTGCAGCAGCGCCGACGCCGCCACCGACGCCTGGCCGGGCACCGGCAGCCTCCGCACCCCGATGCCGACGCTGGCGCCATCCCCTCGGCCCAGCCACAGGCGGCGACTGCTTCTGCCGACTGGGAGGGAGGAGAGCTCCGAGGGGCCTCGACGCGCCCTGCCCTCCCCAAAACCCTCCGAGAGGAAGCCGGCGGGCGGGCGAGGGTCTCCCGGCGGAAGGGGGCGCCGCTGGCTCTGGCTCTCAGCGCAAGTCTCAGTCGCGGGGGGGGCGAGGATGGAGCGCGGCTGGAAGCCCCCGGACCCGGCCGGGAGGAGGAGAGGCGCTCGCCAAGCCCGGATCTGGAGCGCCTCGGAGCGCGGGCTCCACCTACAGCCCAAGGAGAGGAGGGGGCGGGGAGGCGCCCAAGGGGAGGGGGCTTCGGCTGCCTCGGCCCGCGGGGGCTCCGCAAACAATAAATTTAATAAATTCCTGCTGAGCCTTTGGGGGGGTCTTTGGCTCCTTCGCTCGCCCCCAGCCCCAGTGGCGTAGCGTGGGGGGTGCAGGGGGGGGCCGGCCGCACCGGCCGCAACATCTGGGGGGGGCGCGCTCGCACTCGAGTGCTAAAATCCACGGGTTAGGGGGCGCAAATTACTTGCCTTGCCCCGGGTGCTGACAACCCACGCTACGCCACTGCTCTGGCCGGCAGCAGCTCTCCAGGACTTGGGGGGGGCGGTGGTGGTATTCCCAGCTTTACACAGAGATGCAGCCAAGGATTGCACCTGGGACCTTCTACATGCCAAGCAGCTTCTCTATGACTGAACTGCAGCCTTCCTCAAAACAAAAAAGCCAAGGTTCCAGTTCTCATCGTCCTGAAGGACTGATTTAGCAGGAAGACAGGAAGGTGCCCTTCTCAACCATACCTGCCAGAGATGGAACCTCGCACCTTCTGCACGCCAAGCAGGTGTCCTGTCCACTAAGCTATGGCTTTAAAGGGGCATTGAGGGGTGTAGCAGATCTACAGCCGAGTTTTCGTCCCTTTCACTCCGTCGACTAAACCGGAATAAGGGGCGCCCCTGCGTTCTCTGAAGCCGGCTCCGAAACTAAGCGCATTCAAGGCGCGCTGAGCGTGTGGAACCCCTGCCCACAAAGAATATACTAGATTATACAAGACACTAGACCTCAAGGACACCCACGGGAGCTGAATGCTGGGAGATTCGGGCGGATAAAAGGAAGTGTTCTCCATGCGGGGCAAAATCAAACTACGGAACTCGCTGCCACAGGAGGCTGGATGGCTTTAAAAGAGGATCAGCCAAATTCATTGAGGAGGAGAGGGCTATCGATGGCTACTAGCCATGATGGCTTTGCTATATTGTTATTCCCAAATATTGAGGCTGCAGTGCCCGAAGCCCACTTACGTGGGAGTGAGCCTTACTTCTGAGTAAACATGCCTCTGTGGTAGGGCTACATACCCAAGTTGCTTAGGGTCGCGTACCCTGCAGTCCCATATACGCTTACTTGGGAGTTACGAGAGGGGAAAATTACTCCCGAGTAACAGCAATACGTCACCTCACATAACCAGGACTTTAGTTGGATCGCGCCGATCGGTTATAAAAAAAAGTAAGCTCGTCGGAGCTCCCCCCCTCCCCACTAATCGATGCTCTCCATCGATCCCTCTCTTTTCTTGAATCGATAAGTAACTGGCAAAGGGGCGGGGGTCCCGGATCAATTCACCTGTCTTCTCCAGAATATTAAAAGCCACCCCACTGTTCACAACTCCCTGCCTGCCCTTTCAAAGTTTTGGCTTGCTGAGGCCCCGATCCACTGCAGTGCGCGTCCCTTATGCGCGCTTACTCGGAAGAAAATTCCACACAGCTCAGTCTTCAACAGTCCTACTCTCTAAGTAAGCAGCAGGTGGGAAGCTCTGAGCAGGCTGAAAGCAAAGAGTAAGGTTACCCTAACTTCCGCCATAGAGCTTCAGTATGCTGATGGCAACGTAGTGTGCGCACGCTCAGAGGATGACCTGCAAACCATCCTAAATATCTTTGCAGAAGCTTACGAAAAGCTTGGCCTATCACTCAACATACAAAAAAACAAAGTGCTGCACCAACAAGTACAAAATAAGCCCTCTGCAGCGCCACAAATCCAACTCAATGGTGTAACGTTGGAAAATGTCAATCACTTCTACCTAGGCAGTTATCTTTCCACAAGGGCCAACATTGATGCCAAAATCCAGCATCGCCTGAGCTCTGCGAGTGCAGCTTTCTCCCGATTGAAGTACAGAGGGTTTGAGGACCGGGACATTAGCAGGGAAACCAAAATGCTTGTTTACAAAGCTATTGTACTTCCAGCCTTACTGTATGCCTGTGAAACATGGACCATTTATAAAAGCCATCTCCAACTCCTCGAAAGATTCCATCAACGGTGTCTCTGATAAATTTTACACATCACTTGGGAAGACAGGCGAACTAATATCAGTGTCCTGGAAGAAGCAAAGATCACCAGTGTTGAAGCAGTGATTCTTCAACACCAACTTCGTTGGACTGGTCATGTTGTGTGGATGCCTGATGATTGTCTTAAAAAGCAACTACTCTATTATGAACGTAAAAATGGAAAGCGTAATGCTGGTGGTCAACAAGAGAGGTTTAAAGACTGTCTCAAGGCAAAGCTAAAAAAATGTAGTATAAACACCAACAATTGGGAAACACCGGCCTGCAAGTGCTCCAGTTGGAGAACAGCCTTTCCCAAAGGTGTCCTGGGCTTTGAAGATGCTCAAACTCAGGATGAAAGGGAGAAACGTGCTAAGAGGAAGGCACGCTTGGCAAATCTACACCGTGATCAACTCCTGCCGGGAAACCAAAGTCCCTACTGTGGAAGGAAGTGTGGATCCAAAATTGGCCTCCACAGTCACTTACGGACTCATTGTTAAAACTGTGTTAATGGAAGACAATCTTACTCAGCTTCGAGGGATCGCCAAAGAAGAAAGAAGAAGCATTTCCAGCCTCCGTCCGCCAGGTGGCCATTCGAAGGGGATTACTCTGGAGAAAACAGATGGATCGTCTCAGCAAGAGGAAACTTAAAACTGGAAAATCCTCCCCGGCGCTCCCAAGGAGGAGGAACGGTCATAAATCACAGGGGTTCACATTTATGGGATTTTATTACTATTGTTAATATTATCGACCCCCACCTGTTTACGTTCCACCTTTGGCTATTTTTTCTAGCGCCAGATTCCAAACCCTCTATTTTATGTCGGAAACGACATTCTAAATTACTTGCGCTCTTTGTTTGCTTTTCTTCTCCCCTCATCTTTTTAGTCGATTTGTCCTAGATCTCAGCCACTTATTCGAAAGTAAACCCGCCCGCCTCGAAATCCACATGTACTTCCTTGAGTAGGAGGATCGCAACCTAAAGCGGCACAAAAAAAAAGATTCAATTGCAAAAAAAATTAAAATTATTTTTTTAAAAAAAAAAAACACAGGATAATTTTCCTCCGGATTCATATGGATGCGCATCTCAGGCACCGGACTTTTTACTTGGCTCAAAGGAGAATTCGGGCATATTTGTCCCCGGATGATTATTTTAAGGTGCCTGGAAGGAGCAGCTGTGTTCTTTTTCTCCCTTTGACGGGGCTGCGTCCAGGGCCCCTCCAGTCCGGCGGCTTTCCCTCGGGGATATTCTGCAACCCGGCATGCATTGCAAGGGGTTGGACTAGATGACCCTTGGGGTCTCTTCCAACTTACGGTTCTGTGCTTCCAGAGGCGCGGACCGTCCACGCCTCATTGCGCTTTGTTAGACCTTCCGCAATGCTCCCTCGGGAGTCCTCGCACGACTGCTGTCCGCAGGGGGAGCTCTTGTACTATACTCGCAACAAAAGCGGGACCGAAAAAACCCCAAAACCCTGTGATCGTTTGTAGGATAAAAAAGTTAAAGGGTTTCGGCAGGAAGCTCTGGGGCATGCTCCAGTCGGAAAGGAAACAGATCGTCCACCCCAAAAGGTTTCTAGGTGCAAAAGGGCCTCAAAAGCAGGAGTGCGTGTAACCGCTCCGATAACATCAGGGCACAAATCATCATGAAGCTGTAATAACAAGGATGCTTGAAGGGGGTACTGAAGCCACAACATACTAATAGCACAATCCTATGCATGCTTACAAGGGACGCAGGTGGCGCTGTGGGTTAAACCACTGAGCCTAGGGCTTGCCAATCAGAAGGTTGGTGGTTTGAATCCCCGCGACGGGGTGAGCTCCTGTTGCTCGGTCCCTGCTCCTGCCAACCTAGCAGTTCGAAAGCACGTCAAAGTGCAAGTAGATAAATAGGTACCGCTCTGGCGGGAAGGTAAACAGTGTTTCCGTGCGCTGCTCTGGTTCGCCAGAAGCGGCTTAGTCATGCTGGCCACATGACCCGGAAGCTGTACACCGGCTCCCTTGGCCAATAAAGCGAGATGAGCGCCACAACCCCAGAGTTGGTCACGACTGGACCTAATGGTCAGGGGTCCCTTTACCTTTACCTTTATGCATGCTTACACAGAGGTAGGTATGTATGCATGTATGTATTTATACAAACCCCGCCCATCTGGCTGGGTCTCCCCAGCCACTTTGTTGTTGTTTAGTCGTTTAGTCGTGTCCGACTCTTCGTGACCCCATGGACCAGAGCACACCAGGCACTTCTGTCTTCCACTGCCTCCTGCAGTTTAGTCAAACTCATGCTGGTAGCTTCAACAACACTGTCCCACCATCTCGTCCTCTGTCGTCCCCTTCTCCTTGGGCCCTCCATCTTTCCCAACATCAGGGTCTTTTCCAGGGAGTCTTCTCTTCTCATGAGGTGGCCAAAGTCTTGGAGCCTCAGCTTCAGGATCTGTCCTTCCAGGGAGCACTCAGGGCTGATTTCCTTCAGAATGGAGAGGTTTGATCTTCTTGCAGTCCATGGGACTCTCAAGAGTCTCCTCCAACGCCATAATTCAAAAGCATCCATTCTTCGGCGATCAGCCTTCTTGATGGTCCAGCTCTCACTTCCATACATCACTACTGGGAAAACCAGAGCTGTAACTATACTTGTTGTTGTAGTTGTTTACATTTATTTTTACATTTCACCTCTCTTCCAAGGACCATGCCCTAATCCTGCCATCTTTGGCTGAAGCACTCATTTAAAGCAGCAAATAGCACCAAGGTTGCAGGTTCGATCCCCGTACCAGGCAGCTGCACTGCAGGGGGTTGGACTAGATGATCTTCGGGGTCCCTTCCAATTCTGTGATTCTAGTATTCTATATGACCTTAGAACTAGGCTGCATCTTCTCACAATGGGCATTGCAGAGCTTGAAAAGGTTCAGGAAGAAGCAACCAAAATGCTCAAGGGAATGGAGCAACACAAAAGATTGTAATATGGGGGGGGGGTCTTAGTTTAAGGAGGAAAAGTGAGCGAAATGAGTCACATGATAGAAGTAAATAAAATCATTCATGGTTTGAGAAAGTGGACAGAGGAAAGCTTTCTTCTATCTGGCTTGAATCTTCTTCTTTAAAAAAAAATATTCAAAATTATAACAAGACATATTATCCAAAAACATATCATCCTTGTTTCCCCCCCCCCCCCATTTTTCCTCCCTCCCCGCCTCCCACACAAAACCCACCCCCCACCCCCACCCCCCGACTTCCCTCAGTTCCAGTCTTTGGTTTCTCTAAGAATGCTGTTTTCTGCATGTTACAAAGTTGTATAGATCCTCAAACTATTTAGCTGATTGTTATCAATAAAAAGTTTGTGAATGTTTATTCAAAACCTGCCAAAGAGTCCAGTTCGCTTTGTTGCGTCTTCAGATACTTTGTAAAGGGTTCCCATTCATCCTTAAAGTCACAGTTATCCTTGTCCCGTAGCTTATATGTCAGTTTTGCCAGTTCTGCATAGTCCATCAATTTTTCTTGCCATGATTCTTTAGTTGGGGTTTCTTCAGTCTTCCATCCTTGTGCTATTAGAACTCTTGCGGCCGTTGTTGCATACATGAATATGTTTTTCAACTTTTTTGGCAGGTCTTTCCCTACAATCCCCAACAAAAATGCCTCGGGTTTTTTAACAAATGTTAAATGGAACATTTTCTTCAATTCGTTGTAAATCATTTCCCAAATTTTTTTAATTACCTTACAATCCCACCACATATGATAAAATGTCCCCTCCTTTTCCTTAAATCTGGCCAGAATCTTCCAACATTCTGCTTCCCTGGATGTCTACTAGTTCTAGTGCTATGAGAGAGGGAGGAAATACACTTTTCTCCATCCACTATCTAGATGCCATGCATAATTTTATAGACTTCTATCATGTCGCCTCTCACTCATCTTTTCTGTAAACTAAAAAGTCCCAAGCGCTGTAACCTTTCCTTGCTGGGCAGTTAACCAACTCATAGAGGAGGCAACCAGCTAAATCAAACCAAAGCTCTATAATAATAATAATAATAATAATAATAATAATATTTATATGCTGCCCATCTGACTGGATTGCCCCAGCCACTCTAGGTGGCTTTCAACAAATTAAAATACAGTTAAGACATCAAACATAAAAAACTTCCCTATACAAGTCTGCCTTCAGGTGTCTTCTAAAAGCCAGATAGTTGTTTATTTCATTGACATCTGATAGGAAGGCATCCTATTCTATACTGTGGCCAAGCAGGAGAGAATGAGTGGAATAGCCCCCCCCCCCGTGCTGTTGTTCCCGGGGCTCAGCAGCAGATACTGCCTTTATGATCAGTGGCCCCAGAAAGCAAATTTAAAGGACACACTATCCTAAATGCATCTACTTGGAAGAAAGCCCTGTGGATCCATGCATTCCATATCTTCAGCTGGTTTAAACCTAAACTATAGTGGCTTGCCAACCTTGCCAACAAAGGTCCGTAAAGTAAAAGCTATGGTTTTCCCAGTAGTGATGTATGGAAGTGAGAGCTGGACCATAAAGAAGGCTGATCGCTGAAGAATTGATGCTTTTGAATTCTGGTGCTGGAGGAGACTCTGGAGAGTCCCATGGACTGCAAGAAGATCAAACCTCTCCATTCTGAAGGAAATCAGCCCTGAGTGCTCACTGGAAGGACAGATCCTGAAGCCGAGGCTCCAAGACTTTGGCCACCTCAGGAGAAGAGAAGACTCCCTGGAAAAGACCCTGATGTTGGGAAAGATGGAGGGCGCAAGGAGAAGGGGACGACGGAGGACGAGATGGTGGGACAGTGTTCTCGAAGCTACGAACAGGAGTCTGACCAAACTGCGGGAGGCAGTGGGAGACAGGAGTGCCTGGTGTGCTCTGGTCCATGGGGTCACAAAGAGGTGGACATGACTAAACAACAACAACAAGAACATGGTGGCTTATCTGTGCTGGGTTTCAAGCTGCAAATGACATTTCTTAAATCCATTGCTGTCAAATACATATATTATCAAGACTTATCGTTTTCTACTTTCTTAGGCTGCTTGCTTTCAGTTGCACATTATTATTCATCGATCTAAGAGTTCTTTTTCCCCAGAAATGTCAATACCCATCCAATACTGCCATATGCCCATGCGCTAATATTTGCCTAAGGATCTATTCCGATTTGCATCTTTCATTAAGCAATTGGAAGCTGGCGGGTCTTATGATTAGCCAAATTGCATGTGAAATCAGCTCAGGGCATATGGCCCTAAAACAACGGATCTTTATTAAGCAAGGAGTATTTTTGCCTCGCTCAGTTCATGCCACGCACTCATAAATGCCTGGCTGGATAATGAATTGCGAATACAGGAAATGAAATAGACATAGTTGGATCAATATCATATTCGTCCTGATTCATAAACCAGTTATCCTGAACCAAAGCACTATGGGAGTTAGAGAGTGTCCAGGAAACTCTGGATGGTGCTAACAGAGAGATGTCATAAAGGGCTGACACTACGATGCTGCTACAATTGAAGACCCTCAATATATCAGGTGGTGCTTCTTTTAAAGCCTTTTTTTATTATGCATAACTTACTGGATACAGCTAAAATTATGGAGATGTAGGCATTCAGTAGAAAAGAGAAGTCAAGCATGGAATTATTTCAAGGCCATTTAAATACATACAAAGGTATCACACTTTGGCCTCATTTTAACTGTGGCTAACTCTGACATCACCTTGCCAACAAAGGTCTGTATAGTTAAAGCTATGGTTTTCCCAGTAGTGATGTATGGAAGTGAGAGCTGGACCATAAAGAAGGCTGATTGCCGAAGAATTAATGCTTTTGAATTATGGTGCTGGAGGAGACTCTTGAGAGTCCCATGGACTGCAAGAAGATCAAACCTCTCCATTCGGAACGAAATCAGCCCTGAGTGCTCACTGGAAGGACAGATCCTGAAGCTGAGGCTCCAAGACTTTGGCCACCTCATGAGAAGAGAAGACTCCCTGGAAAAGACCCTGATGTTGGGAAAGGTGGAGGGCACAAGGAGAAGGGGGCGACAGAGGACGAGATGGTTGGATAGTGTTCTCAAAGCTACCAGCATGAGTTTGACCAAACTGCGGGAGGCAGTGGAGGACAGGAGTGCCTGGCGTGCTCTGGTCCAGGGGGTCACAAAGAGGCGGACACAACTAAACGACTAAACAACAACAACAAACTCCTGCTTGAGTGACTAATGTGTTGATTGTTGAAACTGTAGTCAAATGTTGACATTGAATACAAATTGTGGCGTGTGATGTGTCTGAAAGACCAGGGTTCAAGTCCCCTCTGAGTGGTGATGCTCACTGGGTGGACCTTGGGCGTCGGTGACTGTCTTCGCTCACCATGACCTACCTCACAGGGTTGTTGCGAGGATTAAATGAGTAAGAGAAGAACCATGTACACCACTCTGAGCTCCTTGGAGGAAAAAAGGCAAGATATGAACGCAATATATAAATAAGTAAGGCAAGAGCCAGTGGATCTCTGGTTGAACCATGAGGTTCCTGGCTTACCCAACCTCACTGGGTGTTAAGTCCCGAAATCTAGTTCAGCCAAAGATACAGCAACTTAAGTCTTTTGACAAAAAACAGCAGATCTTAAGCAAGTGTAACCCCTGGAAAAGGAGTGTTTCAGGGAGTGGGAACCGGGGGGGGGGGGCTTAGCCAAGATCCTAAATCTGCTCATCTTGGTCACACGACCTGGGAACATAAGTTAAGCCAGAAAAATGGGTGGTGTGATTCAAAACTCTAATTTAAAGGCCTCTTTTCCCTCTTTCAGACTTGGACCAGCTGCTTGGCAGAGGTTGGATCTAGCGTACTTCATGCCAAGTTAAGATCAGCCAAAAATTTAAGATTAGCCATCAGGATTCATAGCCATTAACCTTGGGCCAGTAGCCAACCCCTTAGCTTAGCCCTATCATTCAGAAATTTTCCTGCTAATCTTCCCAGACAGGTACGAACTGGTGATGTTCACTCAGTGAGGGGGGGGGAACTGTATATGCTTAGGGGTCCTGGGCTGGATCTGACAATGTCCTTCCCTCAGCCATGATGATCATTGCACAGAAGAGGGGACAAGAGCAGGTCATTCCTCCCAGGACACTGTTCCTGCCTCTGCCGCCTTCGCAAACCCACACATAGAATCATAGAATCATAGAGTTGGAAGAGACCACAAGGGCCATCGAGTCCAACCCCCTGCCAAGCAGGAAACACCATCAGAGCACTCCTGACATATGGTTGTCAAGCCTCTGCTTAAAGACCTCCAAAGAAGGAGACTCCACCACACTCCTTGGCAGCAAATTCCACTGTCGAACAGCTCTTACTGTCAGGAAGTTCTTCCTAATGTTTAGGTGGAATCTTCTTTCCTGCAGTTTGGATCCATTGCTCCGTGTCCGCTTCTCTGGAGCAGCAGAAAACAACCTTTCACCCTCCTCTATGTGACATCCTTTTATATATTTGAACATGGCTATCGCTGTGGGTAAAAGCCTCAGCGCCTAGGGCTTGCCGATCGAAAGGTCGGCGGTTCGAATCCCCGTGGCGGGGTGCGCTCCCGTTGCTCGGTCCCAGCGCCTGCCAACCTAGCAGTTCGAAAGCACCCCCAGGTGCAAGTAGATAAATAGGGACCGCTTACTGGCGGGAAGGTAAACGGCGTTTCCATGTGCTGCGCTGGCTCGCCAGATGCAGCTTTGTCACGCTGGCCACGTGACCCGGAAGTGTCTCCGGACAGCGCTGGCCCCTGGCCTCTTAAGTGAGATGGGCACACAACCCCAGAGTCTGTCAAGACTGGCCTGTACGGGCAGGGGTACCTTTACCTTTTATCATATCACCCCTTAACCTCCTCTTCTCCAGGCTAAACATGCCCAGCTCCCTTAGCCGTTCCTCATAAGGCATCATTTCCAGACCTTTGACCATTTTGGTTGCCCTCCTCTGGACACGTTCCAGTTTGTCAGTGTCCTTCTTGAACTGTGGTGCCCAGAACTGGACACAGTACTCCAGGTGAGGTCTGACCAGAGCAGAATACAGTGGCACTATTACTTCCCTTGATCTAGATGCTATACTCCTATTGATGCAGCCCAGAGTTGCATTGGCTTTTTTTTGCACATAATATGCAAGGGCTGCCTGTGTGCATGTTAAACCCAGGATGAAGAGCACGGTGGTACCTTCCAGGTATTGTTGGATTCCAGCTCCCAGCAGATGTTCAGCAACATCTGGGGCGTACTTTGAAGGAGCCACAAGGTTCATCTAATCCTTCTTCTTCTTCTTCTTCTTTGACGATCCCTCATAGCTGAGTAAAATTGTCTTCCATAAACACGGTTTTAATAATGAGTCCATAAGTGACTGTGGAGGCCAATTCTGGATCCACACATCCTTCCACAGCAGGGACATTGGCTTCCGGGTGGGAGTTGATCCCGGTGAGGGTTTGCCAAGCGTGCCTTCCTCTTAGCACGTGTCTCCATTGCGTCCTGAGTTTGAGTGTCTTCAAAGCCCATGACACCTTTGGTAAAGGCTGTTCTCCAATTGGAGCGCTCGCAGGCAAGTGTTTCCCAATTGTTGTCCCTGCAATGCAAGAATCTCAGTTAAAGCATCCCTGACAGGTGGCCATCCAACCTCTGCTTAAAAACTTCCAAGTAAGGAGAGCCCACCTTCTGAGGGTGTCCTGTCAGCCGTCAAACAGCTCTTACTGTCAGAAAGTTTTTTCTTAACGTTTAGTCGGAATCTCCTTTCTTATAATTTGACTCCATTGGTTTGTGTCCTCCCCTCTGGAGCAACAGAAAACAAGCTTGCTCCATCTTCCATCTGAAAGCCCTTAAGACATTTGAAGATGGCTAGCACATTCCTTCTCAGTCTTCTCCTCTCCAGGCTAAACATCCCCAACTCCCTCAGCTGTTCCTGACAAGGTTTCCAGACCTTGATCATCTTGGTCGCCTTCCTCTCCACACCTTCCAGATTGTCAGTATATGTGGTGCCTGCAACTGGACACGAGGCTCCAGGTAGGGTCTGACAGAAATGGTCCAGCTCATTTGTGGGATGTAATCGACTGAGAGCAGTCAAGTACAACATCCCTTGTTTTCCTAGAGTGGACATGCAAGGGAATGTTTGGTCCAGCCAATTGAAACTTCCTGTTCCTCCTGGCCTGGAGCATCCTTCTCTTCCATGAGACTAGACCTTTCCAGACCTGGTCAAAGGACAAGGTATGCTGCCACTCTTTCTCTTTTCCATCTTCCTTTCATCCTGTGAACTGCCAGACTGCTAACTGCAGTCACTAGGTCAACCCACATATGGGGTAAACCTGTTTGTATATGCTTGTAACTTTAATCCTTAAGCCTGCCTTCAGGGATCACACACTGCTCTGCCTGGTCGTGAGTAAACTTTCTTTTTCTTGCTTATGAATAAGACTGTGGTGTCTTTATTCTTTTAAGAGGGATTCAAGGGGTCTTGCCAGGAAAATATTAGAACACATTTCAATCTGGAAAAGCCATATGACCTAGTGATTGCAGTTGGGCTGGACCAGACATAGGCAAACTCTGGCCCTCCAGATGTTTGGGACTACAATTCCCATCATCCCTAGCTAACAGGACCAGTGGTCAGGGATGATGGGAACTGTAGTCCCGAACATCTGGAGGGCCGGAGTTTGTTTATGCCTGGGCTGGACCAAACATTCCCTTGCATGTCAACTCTAGCAAAACAAGGAATGTTGTGCTTGACTGCTCTTAGTAGATTACATCCCACATCATTTTTCCTTAATGTGATCTATGAATCAATTGCAAGATTTTTGCCTGTGCACACTGCATACTCACTCTCTGAATGGATGTGCAGAGACAGTGGAAGTTGGGACAATGTGCTGAGCTGGGGAGGCAACGTGCATTTGTTCCTCTCCATGGGATGGGACTGACTGGGGAGTTGCTGTTCCTGATCCAGCCCACTGTTTTCATTTTACTTCACATATAGCTTTGCAGGCACACAGTCTTCAGTATGAGCTCCCAGGGAATTCATCCCCTCCGGGGATGATTGAAATATTAGAGCCTGCCTACACATATGGTAATTCTGCAAAAGAACTGCCATAAAACTCGCATGTGACTGACAATATCTGATGCGGGGCTTTGTGCAGCGGTGTGACCACACAGGAATTGTGGCTTCTTGCTTGGCCTGTTCTTAAAGACAGGGAGGGAAAGAACTGCTATCAAATGGCTACTAGCCATGGCTGGAGGCAACAACGTTTCTGAAGGCCAGCAGGAGGGGATCTCGCACTCAGGTCCTGCTTGCAGACTTCTCAAGAGGCACCCGTTGTGTCTTTGAGGAACATATAACCTCTGGGAGCCTGAGCAAGAGAGATGCACTGAACTACTTCAAGATAGGGAAGATAACTTGGAAGCAGAGCCAGCGTCAAGAGTTGGGGGACTCTCGTGGGAGACTGGTGGCGGTGAAGGAGGAGAGACACAGCGTGCTCATCAGCCCTGAAGCCCTGGTCCAGGAAGCCGGCGACTCCAGGAGTTGTGCGTTCTATCAAGGCACTAATTGGATCATCATACACCAGCTCCACACACAACACATATCCAATATAATCCAGACAATCAACTCTCTCCATGCAGGGAGCTCAGCGGGGCCTGTTTCCTTTGCAAAGCAAGAGACAAATTCAAAGGGAAAAGCTCTCTGTTCTTTTCATTTCTGAGTAATCTTCCCTTGCTCTTCCTGCCAGCCTCTGATGTGACACGCACACTCACACTGCTTGGCCTTTGCGTGGATTTTGGAGAGGCAGGAGAGAGTGAAAACAGAGAGAGGTACTCAAATTGAATGGCAAACTGGACATGAGCCAGCAGTGAAGTACTATGCCAGGAAAGGCCAGTGTCATCTTTATTCTATTGTTATGAGTTTCTGGGTGCCTTGTCTCCCCTAAATTCCAGGGTGTTGGTGTTTAATCAGTGCCCAGAGTGTTAAAATGGGCTGCCAGATGCTGGATTTAGCAAAGTGATAAAGTACAGGCCAAACTAGTTCAGGAAATCACCTGGGAGAGGAGCCATTATGGAGAGCAAAAGACAGGCAATGGGCAACTAACAAAGCAAATACTCTGTGCCAGATGGCTGGTGAGTGTGAGCTCCTCCTTCAACAGAGAGATAGTGAGCAGGGGCAAAGCAGAATTGAGGTTGGGAATGATGTGGGCAGGAGGAAAAATAGTCGCAGGCTGTCAGCATCAGCAAGCTGGAGTAAAAAGTGGCAATCTGTCAAAGACGGCAAGATGAGGGGCAGAAGGGCATGGCTGATTTCTGCTGGCATCCAAAACTGTAGCCATGGGAAAAGCAAGACCCTTTTGGAGTGTTGATGCTGTGAGCCCCTCTGTGCTGGTCCGGGGGGGGGTGTTACCGTGCGGTGTGGTCTAAGTCCGGTCCTAGGTCGAAGGTATGGAGGCTGTCCGTCAGGGGCGAAGCGAGGTCCAAAGCAAGGAGTCAGGCGTGGTCAGGAACTCTGGCAGGAGAGCAGGTCAGGGTGCTGGCAGGAACAGGTTACCAACAATGTTGCTCCCGCAACTTGGGCCTGGGGCTGGCTGGCTTTTATCTGCCCCGAGGCATAAGGCAGTCCCGATCCTATGGTGACTCACCTCTCCTGGCCTGGAGGCGAGCACTCCTCCTGCGGGAACTTAGTTCCCTCCGCCTCTCTGCCCTGAGCCTCTGCAGCTCAGGAGAGGCTGGAGGGTTACCGGACTCAGAGGCAACCTCAGCTTCCTCTGATGGGGCTGGGAGAGGAGCACCTGCAGGCAACGGGTCCTCGGTCACCTCCGGAGCCAGAGCGGATTCAACTGGTGTCTGCTCCTGAGGATCCGGCACAGGTGAGGGCCCTTCAGGTTCAAGCCCCTGCCCCGGCTCAGCCAGCCCTGGAGGCAGGGACTCCTGTGCCGGCTGGGATTCCTCAGGTTCAGCCTCTGAATCAGATTCCCAGGCCATCACACCCTCCGCCATAGGCTCAGGTTGTATATATGTGTAAATAAACCATATATCATAAAGACACCACAGTCTCTGCTGGGTCTCATTTCCTAAGGAAACATCAACCCTGGAAACATCGACCCATGGAAGCTTGCACCTCTCAGAGATTGGGGTGATGTGGAAGAATACTGGGTTCACTGGGCTGTGAATTCAACCTGAAAATGGAGAGCACTTAGAACTTGGACTCGCTATCCCTGAATGCCTTGATCTCCAGCTTCTCACAGACTCAGCCAAAATATTTTTAAGGCTACACAAATGCACACACACAAGCACCCCTTTTCAATGCTTGCCTGTGGGGATCCAAGTCCTTGTAAGTAATCAGGAGACCTGAAAATCCCTGAACTCTGTCCATGAGGATATAAGCCTTCAAGGTTTGTATCGGTTTATAGCAGAGCTGAAAGACTGTGAACTGGGGCTACCTGGAGTGACCCTGTCCATCCACCAGCCATCCTGTCACATTCACACGTCACTAAAGGTAAAGGGACCCCTGACCGTTAAGTCCAGTCATGGATGACTCTGGGGTTGTGGCGCTCATCTCGCTTTATTGGCCGAGGGAGCCGGCGTACAGCTTCCGGGTCATGTGGCCAGCATGACTAAGCCGCTTCTGGTGAACCATAGCAGCGCACGGAAATGCCGTTTACCTTCCCGCCGGAGTGGTACCTATTTATCTACTTGCACTTTGATGTGCTTTTGAACTGCTAGGTTGGCAGGAGCAGGGACCGAGCAACGGGAGCTCACCCCGTCGAGGGGATTCAAACCGCCGACCTTCTGATCGGCAAGTCCTGGGCTCTGTGGTTTAGACCACAGTGCCACCCACATCCCTTCACACGTCACACTTAAAACAGGAAAGGAAAAACTCCCAAGCTCCACTCCTTCATCTTCCTTGCCCTTTCTCTCTTTACTTACAGTTTCTTCATATTTACAAGGCTGGTCCCGAATTCTAAGCCTACATGGTGGGAGCTGGTTTCATGGCTGCATCCTGCAGGAGAGGGGTGGGGAAGAGCAAAGGGAGGAGCTTGAGAGTTTGACAGGGAAGTCCCTCCCTGGAGAAACCCGACTGGCTCCCTCCTTGTGGTCCTTCTGCCAGCAGGTGAAGAACTTCTTGTTCCAACAGGCTTTTAATGAAAGGGCTGGGCAGTTCATATTTCATATTGTTCATAGATTGTTCATATAGTTTGAATTCTATACAACAACAGCAACAACATTTGCATACTGCCCTTCATCTATAGATCTCAGGGCCGTTCACAGCATAAGAATAAAATATATTTAATGTGGGTTTTTTTAAAAAAATGATTGGTTTTTATGTTTTAACCTGCTCCTGTTTTACCTGTAAGCCACCTTGATTTCCTGTTAGGAAGAAAGGTAAAGGTAAAGGGACCCCTGACCATTAGGTCCAGTCATGACTGACTCTGGGGTTGTGGCGCTCATCTCGCTTTATTGGCCAAGGGAGCCAGCGTCCAGCTTCCGGGTCATGTGGCCAGCATGACTAAGCAGCCTCTGGTGAAACCATAGCAGCGCACGGAAACGCCGTTTACCTTCCCGCCGGAGCGGTACCTATTTATCTACTTTCACTTTGACATGCTTTCGAACTGCTAGGTTGGCAGGAGCAGGGACTAAGCAACGGGAGCTCACCCTGTCACGGGGATTCGAACCGCCAACCTTCTGATCGGCAAGTCCTAGGCTCTGTGGTTTAACCCACAGCGCCACCCGCATCCCATGTTAGGAAGAAAGGCTGCTTATAAATAAATGTATAATTAATGTGGGCAACCCACTCAGATGGGTGGGGTATTAATAAATTATTATTATTATTAAATAATCTATTAGTTTCAACACTGCCTCTGCTGAGAGGAGGCAGGCAAGGTTGTTTAGATCCAATGAAAGATGGGTGCAATAGCACTCAGGTTGAAAAGCCAAACCACAGACGATGTTAATCACATATTTTATTTGTCCTCTCAACAACCCTGTGAGGTAGGTTGGACAGAAAGGTGGTGCTTGGCCCCAAGGTCACACAGTGAGCTTTGATGTGAAGTGGGGATTTGAACCCTGGTCTCTCATGTCCTAGTCTGACACTCTAACCTCTACACCATACTGCTTGTCTCTTCAGTGCCTGATTTGTCTTCCACAAATTTCCAACCCAGGGAATGGATTGTGCTGGCTGCCTCTGGTTTAAAGAGGAGGGACATCTCTGCACGCTATGCAGCCTCTCTCTGTAATTTTGGAACTGCAGCATGTTTTTAAAAATGGATACAGTTCCATCTGGCGGATTTTGGAAGCCATTGCACTCCAGTAGGGTGCAGCACAACAAATAGGGGCCAGATAGATCCAAGATGCTTAAAGCCAAGGTGAGCTGAAACACTTTCACTGCATCTCCTCTGCAAGTTTTTATGGCAACCATTCCTCTGCTGTTCTCTGGATCTGCAAATATTTTACATTAAAAAGAGAGAGAGGGGAGGGATGATTATGAGTGAAGGAGGCAAGCCACCCAAGAAAGATAATTGTAAAACCAGGGCAGGGCTGTGGTCTTTGGCTTTCTTAGCCACACTGAGCACCATTTGGTAGAAAGGCAGACTGTGCTTGGCAAAATGTGTACAAAAGCAAGAAATTGGTAATTGAACAGGTGATGTGAAGGGAGAAGGGATGAGTGTGTTTTGAAATGATAGTTGGAAAAGTTATTTTACAGGGAGTGACAAAGGAGGGAGGAAAATAGAGGGGACATCTTGGAGGCGGGAGTCAGCTTTTAAATTTGGAATGAATTTGTATTAATTTGGTGGCGATTCGTTAAAACTTATAGAAAATCAATAAAAACAATTGGCAAAAAATAGATTGCTTTTTGCATGAAATGCTTTGAGCACAGAAGTAATTTGTGGAAAATTTAGCATGCAAATGCACTGACCATGGCTATAATAAAGTTTATTTTCCTACATCTCTGCAGCACAAGGACAGAGAAGGTGGGTGTTTAAGTGTGCATGTGTGAAGTCTGTGCAATTGTGAGAGAAGTCTCTAAGGATGTAAGAAGAGCCTGCTGCAGGATCAGGCCAAGGGCCCATCTAGCCCCGCCTCCTGTTCTCGCAGTGGCCGACCAGACGCCTGTGGGAAACCAGCAAGCAGGATTTGAACACAAGAGCAACTCTCTCCTCTTGTGGTTTCTGGCAATTGGTCTTCAGAAACATTGCTGTCTCTGACTGTGAAGGCAGAGCCAATAGCCCTATCCTCCTCCATTAATTTGTCTAATGCTCTATTAAAGCCATCCAAGTTCGTGGCCATCACTGCCTCCTGCAGCGGGGAGTTCCATACTTTAAGTATGTGCCTCATGACAAAGCGCTTTCTTTTTATCTGCCGTGAATCTTCAGGGTGGATGTTGGCTGTGGGATGTGATACATAAGTAGCAGTTAAGTACAACATTCCTTGTTTTCCTAGAGTGGACATGCAAGGTGATGTTTGGACCAGCCGGTCGAAAACTTCCTGTTTCCTCCTGGCCTGGGACATACTTCCTCTTGCATGTGACTAGAGGTGGGCGTAACCTTACCTGTGCAGGTAACAAAGCACAAGGTGTCAGGTGTGCGTGCAGGAGCCGGGCACTGTGGCCAATAGGACTTTGCAGGACTGGGGCCTTCCTAAGTTTGTTCTGAAGAGGCAAGGCGCAGCCACACAGGTGAGGCCGATTGGTAACTCACAGCACCTGGTGGCAAGAGCTGGGAAGGGATATAAGGTCAGCATTTCCCTTCGGCTCTTTGCCACAGCAACACGCTTCCTGCCTTGCTGCGTTTGGCTTCTTGCTTCCTGATCCTTGAACCTCGGCTTCTTGACTCCCTGCTTTTTGATCCTTGGACCCCTGACTTCTTAACTCCTTGCTTCTTGATCCTTGGACACTTGACTTCATGACTCCTCACTTCTTGATCCTTGGACCTTTGACTTCGTGACTCCTTGCTTCTTGATCCTCGGACCCTTGACTTCTTGACTCCCGGCTCTCTGACCCTCAGACTCTTGGCTTCCTGACTCCTGGCTTCTGGACCCCCGTTCGTGCTCCCACCCAACCACCTTGCCCCCGGTCCTGACATCCCCTCCCAGGACTTTGATCGCCCGTGAACCGAACCGTGAGACAAGGACTGAAGCCCTCTTGCCTTCTCCATCTTCCTTTCATTGTGTGAACTGCAGTGACTGCCAGTCTGCAGTTACTGGGATTAAGCCCCCATATGGGGTAGATCCATGTGTATATATTTCTGTCACTAAGTCTGCCTTCAGGGATCCATCTGTGAACTGATGATGTGAGTAAACGTCTTTTATATACTTTACACAAGATTGTGGCGTGTTTATTCTTTTAAGAAGGGTGTAAGGGAACTTACCAGGAATCTAATATTGAGAGGCTTAAACAAGCCTGCAACCAGCTACCCGCTGTGTGATTAAAAGGGAAATGTTAAAACTCTGCTAAGTTATAGAACTTGCTTACGCAAGTTAGGAAGGATATTAATAAACAATATATCCTCTCCTGCTTCCCTGAACATTCCCACATTGGCATGGAACCTTTTTTGTGCTATGCCAATCCTTGTCAGCCAGAAATTGAACATCATGTATCCTTTTCCTTTCCTCTTGTCTTCTGTCTGGTCAGGATGATGAATCAGAAGCACCACAAAGCAGATGGCATATTCAAGGATAAACAGGTATCCAATGTTCCTATTGAAGATAAATAAAGCTCTGCACATCTCCTCTTGGCCTGAAGAGAGCACCCTTGTCTAACAAAAACAGAGAACCAAATGAATCTCTTCCCCTGAGTCAAAAACAAGTTTATTCATTGATAGGTTTATTTCCACTGAATGTGTTCATATGCAAATGCTATGGCTGTCAATGAAATAAATTTTAGTTGATAAAGGGATTGGTTCAATTTGGATGTCCGGGGAAGCCAGAGTTGAAATCCCCACGGGTGATGAAGCTCATTGGGTGATCTTGGGACAGCCACACTTTTTCTCAGCCTAACCAACCTCACAGGGTTGTTTTGAGGACAACCCCTCGAGCTCCTAGGAGGAAAGGTGGGACAGGAAAGTAATAGTGAATTCAAATAATAATAAAACAAAAGAGGAAGTAGCTTCTTTAAATAAGCTGTCATCTTCAGATTTTAAAAGCACCTCCTTTTTTTAAAATAAAAAAAGACCACTGACAAGAGAGATGTATCACCCACACAGCCCAGCAGACCCCTGGGGATGGAGAAAAGGAAAATGGGGGGTCAGGCAGAAGAAGACAGAAGGTGGATGTTAGAAAGAAAAGGGGCATTAGAAACTGAGAAGGGAAGGACAAGAAGGGGGAGAAAGGGAGTGTTAGAGAGAGAGGAGGAGGTGGCAATAAAATGAAGAGGGTTTAAAGAGTGTGTGTGAGGAGGGGGGAGGGAGAGAGAATGAATTGAAGCCCACCCAAAACAGAGACATGTTGGACCCCTTAGTGCCAAAAAAACCCCACATTACATTGGAGCCCTGTGTTCAGATGTCACAACTTTGCTTTTTGCAAAAGCAGCTGCGGGGAGGGGGCGTTATTTGGAAGGGTGAGTAACTGTGCCATGGCACTGATCCTGCCCCCAGCTGTTATTGGCCACCAAGAGGAAACTTGACTTAACACACACACACCCCATATGTAAGCTGTTAGCAGCTCCACATGCAAAGATCCAACAAGGTGTAATTTGGCATTTCGTTGTAAGCCTGAAGGGAAAGAAGAGCGGTCTCTTTCATGTTGTTTTGCAAACAGCACCTCCTGCCTGCAGTCATTCTAGAAATAAGAACACTTATTTGCCTATAATAAATAGCCATTAAGGAACATTTTACTGATGCCAATGCATTCAAAATTACTTGGGACCAGTCAACCTCACTAGGCGCAAACATCGAGGTGGAACATAGAACTTGTGGTGCGTTTACTGTGCCGCAAACCCAGAGTTGGCTACGACTGGACCTAATGGTCAGGGCTTCCTTTACCTTTACCTTTACAAGAACATCAGAAGAGCCTGCTGGATCAGGCCAATGGCCCAGCTAGTCCAGCATCCGGTTCTCACAGGTACCAGCCAGGTCGCTGTGGGAAACCTACAAGCAGGATTCAAGCACAAGAGCAACACGCCCCTCCTGCTGTTTCCAGCAATCAGTATGCAGAAGCATTTCTCCAACAGTGGAGGCAGAGCAGAGCCGTCATGACTAGTAGGCTTTGCTAGCCACCTCCTTGTGGGAATGTTGTGGGTAACAGGAGAGGATATATAGGAAGACTCCCTGGTCCTGAATGGGGTAACTGTGCCCCTGAAGGACCAGGTGCGCAGCCTGGCAGTCATTTTGGGCTCACAGCTGTCCATGGAGGCATAGGTCAAATCTGTGTCCAGGGCAGCCGTCTACCAGCTCCATCTCGTACGCAGGATGAGACTCTCCCTGCCCGCGGACTGTCTCGCCAGAGTGGTGCATGCTCTGGTTATCTCCCGCTTGGACTACTGCAATGTGCTCTACATGGGGCTACCTTTGAAGGTGACCTGGAAACTACAACTAATCCAGAATGCAGCAGCTAGACTGGTGATTGGGAGCGGCCGCCGAGACCACATAACACCAGTCTTGAAAGACCTACATTGGCTCCCAGTATGTTTCCAAGCACAATTAAAAGTCTTGGTGCTGACCTCTAAAGCCCTAAACGGCCTCGGCCCAGTAGACCTGAAGGAGCGTCTCCACCCCCATCGCTCTGCCTGGGCACTGAGGTCCAGCGCCAAGGGCCTTCTGGTGGTTCCCTCTCTGTGAGAAGTCAAGTTACAGGGAACCAGGCAGAGGGCCTTCTCGGTAGTGGCACCCACCCTGTGGAACGACTTCCCACCAGATGTCAAAGAGAACAACAACTACCAGACTTTTAGAAGGCAGCCCTCTTTAGGGAAGCTTTTAATGTTTCATGTTTTATTGTATTTTTAATATTTTGTTGGAAGCTGCCCAGAGTGGCTGGGGAAACCCAACCAGATGGGCGCGGTGTAAATAAATTATTATTATTAATAATAATAATAATAATAATACTATTCTTCCTATAGTATATTGTATTTTAAAATGGGATTTCAGATTTTTTACGGGTTTTTGAATGTTTTATGTAGATTTTCAATTTCATTGTTCTGCATGGGACAATGACAATAAAGATATCGTATATCGTATATATATCGTATATCGTATATCCTAATTCATGCTAGCCAGTTTCTTTATATAGCTGAGTCCATTCCCACTGTACACAGCAAGAAGCTGGTTGCAGACTCGTGTGAGTCTCTTAAGACCCTAAGCAATTCAGTCTCGCTTGCCCAGATTAGGATATGTTCCTGGTAATATCCCTTGAATCCCTCCTAAAAGAATAAAGACACAGCAGTCTTATTCATAAGTAACAAAAGGAAGTTTACTCGGGCAGAGCACAGTGTGATCCCTGAAGGCAGGCTTAAGGCTTAAAAAGTTGCAAATATGTACAAATAGGTTTGCACCATATGGGAGATAACCCAGGGATGGCTGGCTGAGAGCCAGCAGTGCAGTCCAGGTGAAGCAGGAAGCAGGCAGGATGAAAAGTAAGACGGGAGGTGGCTATGTGACTTGGCCTTTTACTAGGTCTGGAAAGGTCACGCCCACTTGCGTGTCAAGACCCCGCAGCCACCCCCTTGTCGGAAATAACTCACACAAGGACACAGATATTAGGTTTATGTTATTGGGCAAATTTTGGCCACAAATTACAGAATGTGAGCGGTATTGGCTTCGGCATTGATTGGACCTGACTATATCTGACTCCTGCCCAAGTGCAGTAAGGGTATGTAGGGGGAGCCCTGTCGATGTGAACCAACTCAAGCTCCCCCTGGTGTTCCCGTCGGGGTCGTGTCAAGGCCCTAGCCCCCCAGCCGGGCTTCAGACTAGATCAACACCCCTTTAACGGAATACCCTTAAGCATGGAGGGGCAGGTGATGGCCACACCTCCCCTCCCCCATCACAAGGTCAAACAATGCCTAACCGCAACCCTAACAAAGTTGTGACGATTGCTATGAGGTAGGCAAAAACCAAATGGCCAGTGCCTATTTGCCAAGTGGAAAATTTCCTACCAGGCCCCTTGGACAACCAAGGCGACCAACCGAGGTCCATAGCAAGGCCAGTGCCTAACCTGCAAAATAGGGAGGGAGGGCGGGTGATGGAGGAAGCGAGCCAAAGAGGAAGTCCTCTGGCTCGCTCCTCCGTTTAAACAGCCCCGGCCACGCCCCCCGGCCAGTGGATTGGCAGGCTGGGCTCTGACATGGCCAGGATCCCCCAGGCAATGGGGGACAAAGTCCGCCACCCCCGGTGGGGAGTGGGTGGCCACGCGGTCCACCGCAACTCCTCCCCACTGGGAAGTGGAGCATATCTACTGGTCACATGCAAAGGAAGGATGCTAAGGTCCACTGGCTGGACCAACATCCCTTGCATGTCCACTCTAGCAAAACAGGCAATGTTGTACTTGACTGCTCTAGTAGATTACATCCCACACTCCTCCATAAATATGTCCAGGGTTTTTTTTCCCCCATTGGGAACTCACCGCAACTCAGTTCTGGTACCTCTCAGGTGGGTGCCATTGCCATTCTAAGAGAGTGAGGGATGGTGAGTTCCAGCACCTCTTTTTCTAGAGAAATAGCACAGAATATGTCTAATCCTCCTCTAAGGCCATCTAAGTCGGTGGCAATCACTGCCTCCTTTGGAAACGAGTTCCATAACTTAACTCTGCGCTGCGTGAAGAAGTTCTTGAGCGGAGGAGGGGAACCAAATGGGGGAAATTATAGGAATGCAGGGATGAACATTTTACGGCGTCGCAGCATGGAGAAAATGGCTAGTTTGGAAGCAGCCTTAGGAGAAAATATGCTTAATTTCCGCAAGATAAACTGCTGCTTAATGAATGTTTATGGCATTGCCCTTGAAGGAAAGATGGAATATAGCCAAATTCCTGCAGCTTACATGATTCATTTTGAGCAAAATGTTCTTGTGCCCTGTTCCCCACTTCCTTGAGTGGCTCAAGACTTCAGGGGCAGCCTGACCCAGATCCAGTTTCCTTTGGATCAGACAGAGCACTAGAGAATCTCAGGGTGTTTTTTGTAATATTTGCTTTATTTACAAATACCTAAGCAGAGCCTAAGTGGAGGCAAACAGACCGCAGCAGACCTCCCAGCCCACATGTGACCCCCGGAGGGAAATATCCTGCCCACAAGATGCTTCTTCCATTCAACTAACCCACAGCTTGTTCACTCTCTGATCACATAAGCAGAGCCTGTTGGAACAGGCCAATGACCCATGTACTCTAGCATCCTGTTCTCACAGTGGTCAGGCCCTAATGGGAAGCCCCAAAGCAGGTAAAAGGTAAAGGACCCCTGGACGGTTCAGTCCAGTCAAAGGCACCTATGGGATGTGGTGCTCATATCGATTCAGGTCGAGGGAGCCGGCATTTGTCCACAGACAACTTTCCGGGTCATGTACATTTCCAAGCAAAATTCAAAACGTTGGTGCTGACCTTTAAAGCCCTAAATGGCCTCTGCCCAGTATACCTGAAGGAGCGTCTCCCCGTGGTGGAGCTTCATGCTCCAGCACAGGGGGGCGGAGAGCAGGTAGGGCAGGGCTGGCACACGTCCCGGGGGCATGGCACGCGTCCTGGGGGCATGGCGCCCAGTGCAGGCTCCCCCCCACTCCTCTTGCTCTGCCAGGGGCATCTCCACCCCCATCGTTTTGCCCGGACACTGAGGTCCAGTGCTGAGGGCCTTCTAGAGGTTCCCTCCCTGCGAGAAGCGAATTTACAGGGAACCAGGGAGAGGGCCTTCTTGGTAGTGGCACCCGCCCTGTGGAGCACCCTCCCAGCAGATGTCTATTTCCTTGACATACTATCTGACAACTATCTGCCTTTTAGAAGATACCTAAAGGCAGCCCTGTACAGGGAGGTTTCTCATGTTTCATGTTTTATTGTATTTTTAATATTTTGTTGGAAGCCACCCAGAGTGGCTGGGGAAACCCAGTCAGATGGGCAGGGTATAAATAATAAATTGTTGTTGTTGTTGTTATGTGTCCAGCATGACTAAACCGCTTCTGGTGCAACGGAACACCGTGACGGAAACCAGAGCATACGGAAATGCCATTTACCTTCCCGCTGCAGTGGTACCTATCTATCTACTTGCACTGGCGTGCTTTTGAACTGCTAGGTTGGCAGGAGCTGGGACAGAGCAATGGGAGCTCACTCTGTCGTGGGGATTCGAACCGCCGACCTTCTGATCAGCAAGCCCAGGAGGCTCCGTGGTTTAGACCGCAGCGCCACCTGCTCCAGGCTAGTGGCATTCAGGGGACACGCTGTCTCCAACTGCGGAGGTGGAACATTGTTCATTTGAGGCATTTCACATAAGTTCTTTTCAGTCTGAGGACGGGTGTTTAACTAGGTGCTTTTCAGCTGAAGCAAACCCATTCCAGGAAAGATCTGGTGTCCAAGGGAAGCGCAGCAAACATGTTGTTTGGAGGGAGTTGTGCCAACACCCCCTCTCTTTCTTCCAGGCTGACTCAGGAGGACAATGCGGAGTGCATAAACAGCTATTAATTTTCTTCTTCTTCTAAAGACTCTAAAGAATGGCTTTGCCAGGAGAGACACCACCCAGAACTGTCTCCAATCGCCTGCCCCCCTGCAACTCACACAGGCTGCATTCTTGCCTGCTTTTTGAACCACGCAGGGGCACTTTATATATTTTTTATTTCAGTTCTGTTTATTGCCAGCCATGTTTGGCAGGGAGGGGTGACTCCCTATTGATTTCCATTATCTCAAAGTGTTTTCACAATTTAAAAAAACCAGCAATGAAAACCATTGTGCAATTTCAGATATAAAAATGATTATAACGTGTGTGTGTGTGTGTGTGTTAAAAAATAAAGCACCGGAATTCTAAATCCAGATTAAAGGGGGAGGGGAAGATTATGGGCTGGTATTCTGATGCCAATAACATTGTTGTTGCAAAATAATAATAATAACCCTGCAGCCTTCTGGGGGCACCTGCAAAGCATTCCTCAATTCAATGCCTTCCTCTTTCTCCCTCTATCAGCAGCCTGCAGGTGGCATCAGCATTCAGAAGTGAGTCCCTGTGATATTCTGACAGGGCTACAGTTTACAGCAGCACTGGATTTAGGGCAGTGCAGGTGATTCCCCCACACAGGGTGCTGAGCCAAGGTGGGACAAAATGGAGAAGATCCATAGCTGAGAAGATCCATTTGGGGCACCCAATTGTGTGCTTGCACAGGCGCCAGATGGCAAAAGATTGTCAAAATCCACCCCTGCTTCCAGCCTTCAGAAAACATAAGAAGAGTGTGCTGGATCTAACCACTGGCCCATCTAGTCCAGAATCCTGTTCTGGCAGTGGACAACCAGGTGCCTCTTTTGGAAAACCTGCAAGCAGGATCCGAGCACAAGAGCAACTCTCCCCTCCGGTGGTTTCCAGAAACTGGTTTCCAGAAGAATCGCTGCTTCCAGCTGTAGAGACAGAGCAGAACCACCCTGGACACTGGCCATCGATAGCCCTCTCCTCCAAGAAACTTTTAAAATAATTTAAATTCAATAAAAACTTTTGAATTATGTTGTAATTAAAAATGTGGCGGGGCCCCGGAGGGGGGCAGATTTGGCCCCTGGACTGCTAGTGTGCCATCCTTCAAATTCTCTTCTGAATTGTGGAGTTGGGGGGACCACAGGGATCATCTAGTCCAACCCCCTGAAGAATCCCTGACAAATGGCCATCAATCCTCTGCCTAAAAATCTCCAGTGAATGAGACTCCACCACTTTCCAATGCAGTCAGAAAGTTCTTCCTGATGTTTAGTCGGACTCTCCTTTCTCGTAATTTGAATCCAAACTATTTAATGAGAACACTTACATATAGGAAAAATGCAATCCATAATAACCAAGAAAACAGATTTCTTGAGGTGGGCCTTACTTTTACGTTTCTGGAATGACAATGTGAATATTGTCAGGGCAGTATTTTTTAAAAATTGCTGTATTATCCCTTCCTCCAATTTCCCAGCACAATCTATTTCATTTGCTTTCTTTTCCTTCTCGAGAAACGGGGACGTTTGAGAGAGAATAGATTTTTTGAGGGGTGGGGGATTGTAATACAGTAATAAAACTTTAATAAAATGATTTAAAAACGAACGAACGAACAGAAATCCTGAGCAGGTTTCTACTGGGCTCCGTTTCTTTTTGCGAGAGCTTCTCCTGCCCTGTTGAGAAGCAACTGTTGTGTGTATGTTTTTCCCCCCTCTCCAGAGCCATCTGGGGAGAAAAGAAGGAAAGCAGCGGGAAACGGATTTCTGGCTGCGCTGCTTTGAGAAAGACGGATGCCGAAGTTGCGCTTCTGCGCGGCGGCGGCGGCGATTGAGACATCCTCGTTAGAGGCTAAGCGAAGGGAGATAGATCTGGCCCTGGCAGGTCTGTGTGCGTCTGGAGAGCGAGGGGGAGAGAGACTTTTGCAGAGAGGGGAAGGCGTGACCAGCATGGAGAATGCCAAAGGACCTCGGAGAGAGAGAGGCATTCTCTCCCTCGCTCTGTCTTTCACACACAAATCTCTGAGCGAAGATAAGCCCGGCAGCTGAAGGTTTGGGGACAGCGCGCAAAAAAACACGGTGTCAACAAACCAAACCGCCTCTCCAAAAGGGATCAAAAGTAATCAGGACCAGCGGAGCTCGCAGGAAACATGAGGTGAGTTGCTGTCGGGGGGGACGGGGACATCCAAAGCTGTTTTTCTTCCTGAGTCAGATCATTGCCTCCGCCTAGCTGTGTAGCGTCTGCACGGACTGGCAGCGGCCGTCCAGGATTTCAGGCAGAGAGCTGGAGATGGCATTGGGGACTGAACCCCGGGACCTTCTGCGCGCTCCTCCGCCCCTGAGCTACGGCCCAACCCGAGGGGAAAGGGGCGTCATGGAGGGCTGGCAAGGGCAGCGGGGCACCAGAGGGAAAAAAAATCGGGGGGGGGGTGGCACAGAAGGGGCGAAGTATATTTCTAGGCGGGCGAGCTGTGCCCCGCATGTTTAGGACCCTGAGAGAAAGAGAACAGTATCTATTAATAGCAGGAGTTCAGCAATTTGGGGAGAGGCAAATAGGGGCGAGCTCCTTGTTTGGGGGTGCTTGCCCCCCAAATCCGGCACCAACCATGGTTATCCACCACCACCATTTCTTCTATTGCACTCTTGCAAGCAGGGGCAGAGAGAAGATTCCTATTTCTGGGAATGGAAAAGGTTTAATTCTGGCACTCGTTGGCTCCCAATATTTCTTGAGGCGCTTTATCTGGAGACGGACGGGTGCCAGCTTTCACAAGTGACACCGGGCAGGGGTTAGACTAGATTGACACTCTGGGTCCCATTCTAGGATTCTGTGCGCTTCCACTTGAAAGCCACACATGGGGGTGTTGTTGTTGTTGGCGCGGATGCGTGCTTGTGGGGTTTTAAACTGAACTGTGCCTCGTGCTTTCTGAACCATGTGGGGCTCATCGTCACATTTTTCAAAGCATTCCTGGTTTAGTCACTGCCGCATTCTGGATTAGTTGTAGTTTCTGGGTCACCTTCAAAGGTAGCCCCACGTAGAGGGCATTGCAGTAGTCCAAGCGGGAGATAACCAGAGCATGCACCACTCTGGTGAGACAGACAGCGGGCAGGGAGGGTCTCATCCTGCGGACCAGATGGAGCTGGTAGACAGCTGCCCTGGACACAGAATTGACCTGTGCCTCCATGGACAGCTGTGAGTCCAGAATGACTCGCAGGCTGTGCACCTGGTCCTTCAGGGGCACAGTTACCCCATTCAGGACCAGGGAGTCCTCCACACCCACCCGCCTCCTGTTCCCCAAAAACAATACTTCTGTCTTGTCAGGATTCAACCTCAATCTGTTAGCCGCCATCCATCCTCCAACCGCCTCCAGACACTCACACAGGACCTTCACCACCTTCACTGGTTCTGATTTGAAAGAGAGGTAGAGCTGGGTATCATCCACACATTGATGGCATAGTGAAGATCTACATCAGGAAGAAGGAGGGGAATGAAGACTAACATTGGGGTCAGCTGCCCCTGTGGATCCTGCCACCTGAGGCAGTTGCCTCACCTTGCCTCATGGGTTGGCCTGCCCAAGTCTCCCCTGTTTGTGTTACTTATCAGTTGATCAATTTCTGTTTTCAGCCCGAACAAGCTTTCAAAGCATAGGCATCCACACAGAGGGAGATGAATCTCAACCTCCAGATTGCCAGATTTAAAAAGAGTAGATTTCTAGCTTTTGAAGAAACTGAGATATGAGGCAAAATGTACAGGCACTAGTCTCCTCTCTCTTTTTGCGAGAAACCGCTGGTGGGGGGGAGGGATGCTGCTGGCAGCCACAAATTTCAACTTGGCTACCAAATTTCCAGAAGATGCATGTAGACCACTAAAGGAGACATTCTTGTTCTCCAGAAGCACCCATGTTGGGCTTTCCTGGGATCTAAGTTCAAACTTTCTCTCGGTGTAGGTAGGTGTGAATGTGGGGGGTGGGGCAGGGGCAGATTTAGGTTTGTTGAGGCCCTAAGCTACTGAAGGTAATAGGGCCCTTTATATGTCCAGCTGTCCTTTGTCAACAACAAATTGTCACTGGTTTTTTGTGTTGAATAGATGCTATATGGTAATTGATGGACCTCATAGGTATCTCTTTTTTTAAATAATAATTTTTTATTACAGATTTTTATAACAACACAAACATATAACAAATACATAAACAAACAAAAAACACAATCAAAACAAAAAACATGTACCATTTCATTTTTTTTTTTTTTATAATATTTTTTTTATTACGTTTCTTTCCAAATTTTATACATTACAAACAAATAAGGAGTTTACAAGAAACCATTTTTTTTTTTTTTTTAACAAAAATCCCAACTTGGACTTCCCCACCCCTTCCGATTCTGCGTTCTTTATATTAACAATGTCAGCAATTTGTTACCTTATGTCATACCTTATTGTAACTTTTACATGTTATGTATCTATATTCAATGTATTATGTCACAATTTTTATACCTTTAAAATAAACGTAACATGTTCAATTTCATATTATCTCCTTTTCTCTTTTATCACTTAGTTTACTATTTACTTAATCATAATTGCTAAAGCGTATCATTTCCAAATCATGCACCGTCTTAAGATTCATACAGTTTGTAATACTTTTGCAAGTAGTCTTTAAACTTTTTCCAGTCCACCTCAATTGTTTCTACATCCAAATCTCGGATTCTGCCGGTCAGTTCAGCTATCTCCATGTAGTCCATCAACTGCATCTGCCATTCCTCCAGCGTGGGTAAATCTTGTGTCTTCCAGTTCTTTGCGATGAGTATTCTTGCTGCTGTACTAGCATACATAAACAAAGTTCTGTCCTTCTTTAACACTTTCTGGTCTACCATGCCCAACAGGAAGGCCTCTGGTTTCTTGGGAAAGGTATACCTAAATACCTTTTTCAACTCATTGTAAATCATTTCCCAGAAAGCCTTAACCTTTGGGCATGTCCACCAGAGGTGAAAGAAAGTCCCCTCTGCTTCCTTACACTTCCAACATTTATTGTCAGACAGGTGATGTATCTTAGCTAACTTGACTGGGGTCATGTACCACCGGTATATCATTTTCATAATGTTTTCCTTCAAGGCCGTACTGGCCGTGAATTTCATTCCGGTGTTCCATAACCTTTCCCAGTCTTCAAACATAATGTTGTGTCCAACATCCTGTGCCCATTTAATCATAGCAGATTTAACTGTCTCATCCTGTAAATTCCACATAAGCAGCAAGTTATACATTCTAGATAACAGCTTTGTCTTTGGTTCTAACAATTCTGTCTCTAGTTTCGACTTTTCCACCTGGAAACCAACTTTTTTGTCCATTTTGAAAACCTCTTGAATTTGAGCATAATGTAGCCAATCTCGCACCTTATTTTTTAGTTTGTCCTGGCTCTGCAACTTCCAATTGTCTCCAATTTTTTCAGTCAATTCCCAATATTTCGGCCAATAGGCCTCCATATTGGGTCTTTTTCGGGCCTTGGCCTCCACTGGTGATAGCCACCTCGGAGTTTTACTCTCTAGTAAGTCTTTATATTTCATCCAGACTGCGAAAATTGCTTTTCTGACAATGTGGCTTTTAAACAATTTATGTGCTTTAACCTTGTCGTACCATAGGTATGCGTGCCATCCAAAAGCATTATTAAAACCTTCCAGATCTAGGACATCGGTGTTTTCCAACAAAAACCAATCTTTCAGCCAGCAGAAGGCTGCAGCTTCATAATACAACCTCAAGTCCGGCAGGGCAAACCCCCCTCTTTCTTTCGAATCTGTTAATATTTTAAACTTTATTCGGGGCTTTTTGCCCTGCCAGATAAATCTAGATATATCCTTCTGCCATTTTCCAAAGCAATCCACTCTGTCCACGATCTGTAAGGTTTGAAACAAAAATAACATTTTCGGCAACACATTCATTTTTATAGCTGCAATTCTTCCCAACAAGGAAAGTTTCAATCTTGACCAAATTTCTAAATCCTTTTTAACTTCCAACCAACATTTCTCATAATTATCCTTAAATAAATTCAAATTCTTGGAGGACAAATAGATCCCAAGGTATTTCACTTTTTTAACCACATTCAGTTCTGTTTCTCTCTGAAACCCCTCTGTTTCTGTAATTGTTAAATTTTTGGTCAGAACCTTAGTTTTTTGTTTATTCAACCTAAATCCCGCCACCCGACCAAATTCAGATATAAGTTCGAGAACTCTTTTTGTACTGGATTCTGGCTC
Source organism: Podarcis raffonei (assembly GCF_027172205.1). NCBI lineage: Eukaryota > Metazoa > Chordata > Lepidosauria > Squamata > Lacertidae > Podarcis > Podarcis raffonei. The sequence continues at coordinate 98,882,019 of NC_070606.1, read as the reverse complement.
CTGCAGTGTCAAAACTAGGTCATCTGCAAAAGCTTTCAGTTTATATTGTTTCACTCCGACCTCTATCCCTTGTACCAACCGGTCCTCTCTGATCATATTCAATAGCACCTCCAGGACTGAAATAAATAACAGAGGGGATAGAGGGCACCCTTGTCGTGTCCCTTTTTCAATTTTAAATTCCTCCGTCACCACATTGTTCACTATTAATTTAGCTTTTTGTTCTGAATAGATTGCATGTAATCCATTCTCAAACCCCCGTCCCACTCCCATCCCTTCCAAGTTCTTCTTCATAAACATCCAAGATATGTTGTCAAATGCTTTCTCCGCATCAATAAAGATTAACACCGCCCTTGTGTTCCTGTTAGTCTGCAAAAGTTCTAAAATGTCAATGATGTTTCTAGTGTTCTCATATAAATGTCTACCAGGGAGAAAGCCAGCTTGGTCTTTATGAATTACTTCATTTAAGACTTTTTTAAGTCTATTTGCCAAAATGTCTGCAAATATTTTGTAATCCACATTTAGGAGTGAGATGGGACGGTAGTTTTTAAGCTGAGTCTTTTCAGATTCTGACTTAGGTATCAATGTGATGAAGGCTTCTTTCCACGTTTCTGGTGCCCTCTTCCCATCCATAATCTGGTTACATACCTCCAACAAAGGTTGTATCAAATAGTCCTTCAGAACCTTGTAATATTTGGAGGTAAGTCCATCCGGGCCTGGAGATTTGCCTAGTTGCATATTCTGAATGGCACCTTCAATTTCCTGTGAGGTTATTGTAGAGTTCAAGATTGATCTTTTATCTTGAGTTATTTTTGATAGTCCATTTATCTTTAAAAATTGATCTATCTCTGATTCTTTCTGGGGCCCCTGTGCATACAGTTCTTTGAAGTATCTGTGGAAGCACCTCCTAATTTCTTCTGGTTTCTGTACGATCCTTCCATCAATCTCTAGATTTGTTATCGTGTTTAGCTTTTGTCTTTTTTTCAGCTGCCAAGCTAGCAGCTTTCCACATTTATTTGCTGATTCAAAAGATCTTTGCTTCATCTGTTTTATTTTCCATTCAATCTCCTGATTAATCAATTTTGAGTATTCTGCTTGGTGGAATTTAATTTCTCTCAGCACCTCCTTGGACTTTGGTTTGGTTCTCAGTTTTTTTTCTCCTTGGTGTATTTTCTCCAATATTTTGTCCTTCTTTCCGTTCCAGAGTTTTTTCTTGATTGAATTCTGTTGTATCAGAAACCCTCTCATAAGAGCTTTGCTTGCGTCCCAGATCGTTCTTTTTTCAACTGTAGTATTCAGATTTATCTCAAAATAGTCCTTTAATGTTTTTTGGGCCTTTTTCACAATCTCTTGATCTCTTAGTAGTGTGTCATTCATTCTCCATCTGAAGGAACCGGGTTGAGTTAATCTAAGTTCTATTTTCAAGGCGTTGTGGTCGGAGCATGTTTTTGGGCAGATTTCCACCTTTTTAGTCTTGGGTGCCAGCCCCCTGGAGGTCCAGATTTGGTCGATCCTTGACCAAGACAGGTGGGCCTCAGAGAAAAAAGTTCCTTCTTTACCTAGGGGGTTCTTTGTCCTCCATATGTCGATCAAATCCAGATTGTCAGTCAGTTCGAAAAAAGTTTTGGGCAGTCTGCCGTCTGATGTTAAGTTTTGGTTGTAAGACTTATCCATATGTGTAAAAAACATGTACCATTTCAAATCTTAGTTTCTTACACCTTTCTTCCCCGACTTCCTCATGCCTCCCTTCTCTGTATTCCAAGTTCTTATCAATTACTCAGCAAATCTTCCCTTATTTTAATAAAAATTCAAACTAATCTTCCTTATTCTCCTTGTCTTAACCATTACTAATAGTAACCATTTACTTTCCAATCCAACATCATTCTAACTCTCATTAATTTTGTAGTATTTCTTTAAATAGTCCTTAAACTTTTTCCAATCTTCTTGCGCTGCTTCTCTTCCCTGGTTTCGGATTCTGCTCGTCATTTCTGCCAAGCCCATGTAGTCTATCACCTTCATCTGCCATTCTTCCAGTGTGGGTAAGTCTTGCGTCTTCCAGTACTTCGCAATGAGTATTCTAGCTGCTGTTGTAGCATACATAAAGAAAGTTATATCTGTCTTTAACACCCCCTGGCCGACAATACCCAAGAGAAAGGCCTCTGGTTTCTTGGTGAAAGTATATTTAAATACCTTTTTAAGTTCATTATAGATCATTTCCCAGAATGCCTTAATCTTCGGGCACGTCCACCAAAGGTGAAAAAATGTACCTTCCTTTTCTTTACATTTCCAACATTTATTGTCAGGCAAATGGTAAATCTTTGCAAGCTTGACTGGGGTTATGTACCACCTATATATCATTTTCATAATATTTTCTCTTAAGGCATTACATGCCGTAAATTTCATCCCGGTGGTCCACAACTTTTCCCAATCAGCAAACAAAATATTATGACCAATGTCCTGAGCCCATTTAATCATAGCTGATTTAACCGTTTCATCTTGTGTATTCCATTTCAGCAGCAGATTATACATTTTTGACAAATTCTTGGTACTGGGTTCTAACAATTCTGTCTCCAATTTTGATTTTTCCACCTGGAAGCCAATTTTACTGTCCATTTTAAACACTTCATTTATTTGATGATAGTGCAACCAATCTCTCACCTTCCCTTTTAATTTCTCAAAACTCTGCAATCTCAATTTGTCCCCTTCCTTTTCCAAGATTTCCCAGTATCTTGGCCACTTTGACTCCATATTAGACTTTTTAACAGCCTTTGCTTCCATTGGCGATAGCCACCTTGGAGTTTTGTTTTCCAGCAAGTCTTTATATCTGACCCAGACATTTAATAGTGCTTTTCTGACAATATGGTTTTTAAAACTTTTATGTGCTTTAACCTTGTCATACCACAGATATGCATGCCACCCAAAAATATTGTTAAAACCTTCCAAATCCAAAATGTCTGTGTTTTCAAGAAGCAGCCATTCTTTCAGCCAGCAGAAAGCTGCCGCTTCATAGTACAGTTTGAAGTCTGGCAGGGCAAACCCCCCTCTTTCCTTTGAATCCGTTAATATCTTAAATTTAATTCTGGGCTTTTTGCCCTGCCAGACAAATTTAGATATGTCTTTTTGCCACTTCTTGAAACAGTCCATTTTGTCCATTATTTGCAATGCTTGAAACAAAAACAACATTCTTGGCAATACATTCATCTTTATAACTGCAATTCGACCTAACAAGGAAAGCTTTAAATTTGACCAAATCTCCAAGTCTTTTTTCACTTCTGTCCAAGTTTTTTCATAATTATCTTTAAATAAATTCACATTCTTAGCTGTCATGTTTATACCCAAATATTTCACTTTTTTAACCACAGTCAACCCTGTCTCATTCTGAAACCTTTCTTTTTCAACCTGTGTTAGATTTTTCTCCAATACCTTTGTTTTTAACTTATTCAATTTAAATCCTGCCAATTGACCAAACTCTTGGATTATTTCCAAAACTCTTTTCGTACTAGCTTCTGGCTCTTGCAATGTAAGTACTAGGTCATCTGCAAATGCTCTCAGTTTGTATTGTTTAGCTCCGACCTGAATCCCTTTAACCAACTGGTCCCTCCTAATCATATTAAGCAAAACCTCCAGGACTGATATAAAAAGTAATGGGGAGATAGGGCACCCCTGTCGTGTCCCTTTTTCAATCTTGAACTCTTCTGTAACCACATTATTTACAATTAATTTTGCTTTCTGTTCAGAATAAATTGCACCTATACCATTCTCAAACCCTTGGCCTACCCCCATCCCCCGGAGGTTCTTCAACATAAAGCTCCAAGAAATGTTGTCAAAGGCTTTCTCGGCGTCCACAAATATCAAAACAGCCTTAGTGTTTATGTTCACTTCCAACTTTTCCAAAATGTCAATTATATTCCTTACATTATCCGACAAATGCCTTTTCGGGAGAAAGCCTGCTTGGTCCCCATGAATCTCCTCCATCAAAACTCTTTTCAGTCTCTTTGCTAAAATGTCAGCAAAGATTTTGTAATCCACATTCAATAACGAGATGGGTCGGTAGTTTTTAAGTTGGGTCTTTTCAGTCTCTGTCTTTGGTATAAGTGTAATGTAGGCCTCTCTCCACGTATCGGGTGCCCTTTTCCCCTCCATAATCTCGTTACAGACTTCCTTCAAAGGTTGTATCAACCCTTCCTTCAGAACTTTATAATATTTGGAAGTCAGTCCATCCGGTCCTGGGGATTTGCCCAACGCCATGCCTTGAATGGCATCTTCTATTTCTTGTGCTGATATCTCCTGGTTCAAAATCGTCTTACTTTCCTGCGAGACCTTTTTCAGCCCATTTTCCTCGAGGAATTGTTGTATGTCCATTTCCTTCTGCGGCCCTTGTGTGTAAAGTTGTCTAAAGTAGTTCTGAAAACAGTTCCTGATTTCAGCTGGGTTGCTTATATTCTTTCCTTCCACTTCTATGTTTGTTACCGTGTTGAGTTTTTGTCTCTTCTTTATTTGCCAAGCCAATAACTTGCCACATTTGTCAGCAGATTCAAAGGTCTTTTGTCTCATTTGCTTAATTTTCCACTCTAATTCTTGATTCGTCAGTTCCATATATTGTGTTTGATAAAATTTGATTTCTCTTAAAATCTCTTGTGATTTTGGCTTCAATCTTAGTTTCTTTTCCCCTTCTTTTATCTTTTCCAGAATTTTTTCCTTCCTCTCATTTTGTTTTCTTTTCTTTAATGTGTTTTGTTGTATCAAAAACCCTCTCATCACGGCTTTGCTTGCGTCCCATACTATTCTTTTTTCTACTTTAGTCCTTAAATTGATTTCAAAATAATCTTTCAGAGTTTTTTGGGCCTTCTTGCAAATCTCCTCATCTCTAAGTAAAGTGTCATTCATTCTCCATCTAAAGGAGCCAGTTGTTGTTTGTCTCATCACCATCTTTACTGCATTGTGGTCGGAGAAAGTTTTTGGGCAGATTTCCACTCTCTTTATGTTCTGCGCCATACTGCTAGTCACCCAAATTTGGTCGATCCTTGTCCATGTCATTTTGGCTTCAGAGAAGAAGGTTCCCTCTCTTTCTAGTGGGTGTTTTGTTCTCCAAATATCTATCAAGTCCATATTGTCAGTCATTTCGAAAAAGGTCTTTGGTAGTCTTCCATCTTTTGTTACTACCTGTCTTTGTGCTTTGTCCATATTTGTTGAAACTACTCCATTCATGTCTCCCATCATAATTAGATTATAATCCATATAGTCCATCAAAGTCTCATGCAACTTCTTGAAAAATTCAGCTACCTCATAGGTATCTCAAGCCATTTGCACATGTGGCTATGCAATCAGTTCATGCAGAATGTAGGCACCCTATATATAGAAAGGAGCAAACCAGGAATATTTGAGGGAGCAGGCTAGCAGGCAGGGGCCATGACTTACATCATAGGAGCCTACACAACACTACTCTTCAATTTCCATTTCCATGGAAGAGTAATGAAGTTCCCTCTATACAATATTGGATCCAAAAGCTGACAGAATATTGAGAATTAGACAGTCTATCAGAAAAAATAAAGAATAAATCAAAACAGGAATTTGTTTCAAAATGGGCGGTTTTCAAAGAATATTTGAAATATAGTAGTTTAAATTCGGTTCCAGCATTCGATGAACTTCAGTAATAGTTGCAAGGCAGATATAAGAATTAAGATATATTAATACAAAGTTTAATGATGATAAAGTGTGTACTGGCAATAAGTTATATGAAATCAAAATATGGAATAGACGGGAAGTTGGGTCTTTAGTGTTAAGACCAATTTATGTCTTATTGTTTGTTAAGAAAATTCAGTATCTATTGTTATTCCTGTGTGTAATTTGGTATTTGTGTTTTCTCTTTTTTTCTTCTTGCTGTATCAATAAAAAATAAAAAGGGAGCCTACGCAACACGAAACACTGTTGCTGTATGTAGGTTTTTATTTTGTTAGTTATCTTATATTTTGGAAATGTACATCCAGGTTTTTTCCCTTTAAATTTTTTGGGGGCCCCCAAGCGAGTGGGGCCCTAAACTATAGCTTATATATAAATCCAGCACTGGGGTTGGGGTTGGAAGGGTGCTACCTATGGAATCATAGAATCATAGCCGTCTAGAGTTGGCTGGGACTCCAAAGGTCTTCTAGTCCAACCCCCTGAAATGTAGGAATCACAGCAAATCACAGTTGTTCCTGATGTTTAATGGTGGCTGGAAGCGGCCATCGAGACCATATAACACCGGTCTTGAAAGACCTACATTGGCTCCCAGTATGTTTCCGAGCACAATTCAAAGTGTTGGTGCTGATCTTTCAAGCCCAAAATGGCCTTGGCCCACTATACCTTAAGGAGTGTCTCCACCCCCATTGTTCAGCCCGGACACTGAGATCCAGCTCTTAGGGCCTTCTGGCGGTTCCCTCGCTGCGAGAAGCCACTTTACAGGGAACCAGGCAGAGGGCCTTCTCGGTAGTGGCACCCGCCCTGTGGAACGCCCTCCCACCAGATGTCAAAGAGAAAAACAACTGCCAGACTTTTAGAAGACATCTGAAGGCAGCCCTGTTTAGGGAAGCTTTTAATGTTTGATGCATTACTGTATTTTAATATTCTGTTGAAAGCTGCCCAGAGTGGGCGGGGTATTATTATTATTATTATTATTATTATTATTATTATTATATTACCTCCTTTCCTGTCATTTGAATCCATTGGTAGCCATCACGATCTCTCTGCGTCTCTCCTGCAGGTACTTCCTGGTCTGGTCCCTTTGTGCCTTCCACCTCGTCAAAGCAGACACCATTGAACTGACCGACATGTTTGGGGAGATCCAGTCTCCAAATTATCCAGACTCCTACCCAAGCGATTCAGAAGTGACTTGGAACATATCGGTGCCGGACGGCTTTCGGGTCAAGCTCTATTTCATGCATTTTGATCTCGAATCGTCCTACCTTTGCGAATATGACTTTGTGAAGGTGAGCGTCATTGGCTCTTGTTCATTTATTTCATAAAAATTTTACACCACTGAATTGCAAAAGAAAAAAAAGGAGGAGGAGGAGGAGGAAGCTTCCAAGTGGTTTGCAAGAAAGCTAAAACAAAAAGTAAGAATCATTGACAACAATAATTTAAGGTATTTGGAAAGTTAAAATAACAACGGACCAAAACTCACATCAACATTTTAATAATCTGGGTAAGGCATGTGCCAAAAAGAGTACAGCGAAGGCACCTTTCTGATATCAAGTGGCAGGGAGTTCCAAAGTGTAGCTGCTGTCACACTAAATGATTGAGTAGCAGTTGGTCTTGGTTGGGGATGAGTAGGTTCACCCAACCTCACATTCCATTCCTCTTTTTTTTGCTTCAAAATTTCACTTTGCATTGCTGACCCGTTCTCTTTAATTCCCATTTAACTAGGAAATATTGCACAGATTATTCCGGAGTTAAAAGATATATTGTTTGACAGACCCGTTCATTTCTTTGCGCCTCTTCCTCTGCGATGTTTCCATGTTGCCTGTGAACTCTTGACGTTTGCGTTTTCCAAAACACTGAAAAAATAGGCACCTGCAACTGGCCCTCACAGTACCTTGCCCAGATCCAGCGGCGTAGCGTGAGTTGTCAGCACCCGGGGCAAGGCAAGTAATTTGCGCCCCCTAACCCCTAACCTGCCGCCGCTGCCAGCTTCTTCTTGCTGCTGCCTGGGCTGGTCTGGTGTGGTTCTCTCCCGCGCTCAGCGCTGTGCTGGGCGGCCGCTGCACTGTCCCTCCCCCAGATAGTCCCTCGCTCTCTCTCCGCACCACACGCCTGGCACCCACCCCCTCCACAGTGGGCGGCGACCCGGCGGCTCAGATCGGATTTGCACAGCCAGCACTGTAGTGAGAGAGAGTGAGTGAGTCAGGTAGGGGCAGAGAGCTGCGAGTGCGAGCGTGCCCCCCCCCAGATGTTGCGCCCGGTTCGGCCGGCCCCCCCTACACCGCCCACGCTATGCCACTGTCCAGATCTGATAATTGTGGCCTTTTAGCTTTGGGCACGGAACCCCTTCTGAGGCTTGTAAAAGCTCCATTTCAGCTCTTTACTTCAGCCGTGGGCCTTATTCCCTTCAAAGACTCCTTATCTTTGGCAGGTTGTAAATTACGAGGCCTGCTTGCTCTTCTCTGCCAGCCTAATTAGTCTGCTGGACTTCAAAGACTCTGCCGTGGCACAGAAAAGTCTTGCTTTTCCCCACATACCTCTCGCAGTCTTCAGCGGTCTTACTCTCCTGTAAGTGCCGTGAATCTGGGCCCATAACCTGTTGTTGGGATACTGCCAGGGAGACAGAGGCATCAGGCAGCCTCCATGTCGTCTCTGGATGACCTCCTGGTCTCCCATAGAACAGGATCAGTCAATTAGCGAGACGAGCCTCAGACACATTCCAAGACTCGTGCACACCCTTCTTGCAGAGTTTCCACAACGGAAGATTCAGCCAGGAGAGCATATTTACAGCTTTATTCAACCTTGATCAGAACAAAGGAAAAACATGACTGCTTGCATCCGTGTCCGGGAAAACAGCTGGAACAAAAGCTACATACAAAATGGAAACTCCCAGTGAGCAGGAAGTAAACAGGCATGTGACACACAACAATCTATATCCTATATCCTAACAGTCTGTATCAGTGTAAATTTTCTTCAGCCGTGTTTGTATTCCAGCTGCTGAGACTCACAAGTAGCGAGAATACTGCTGTTGCACTTGGGCTTCCCATTGGGGCATCTGGTTGTGAGAACACGATACTGGCCCGATCCAGCAGGCAGGCTCTTCCCAGCCTTCCCCAACATGGTGCCCTCTGGATGTTGTTGGACTACAACTTGGCATAAGCAGTTGTGCTCCAAAACATCTGGCTTGGGGAGGATGGTCTATGGTCCTACAGAGATTTTTTCTGCAGGTTTCCACCAGACCTTTGGTTGATTGTCCTCCAAGGCCCTTTTAAAATGTGTTGGAGGGGGTTATTTGTGTTAGAATTCCTGCTCCATGTTTGTAGTCATGGGATTGTTGTCTTTCACATGACGGTGTAAGTTTTGACTCCGCAGAGTGGGAAGTGACGGAGACAGGATGTTTGGGTTACTGTGTTCTGTGAAGTCAGACTATTGTTCTTTGTTCTTATTCTCTTTGCTGTCTGATGCTAGAGAGAGAGGGAGCCATGTTGCAGTGCTCCGTGTGTGTTTATATGTAAATAAAGTAGATTAGCCAAAATGCTGAGTTGCTGAGGTCTGTTACAAATGATGCACAAACTCTACAGATCCCTAAGTGTGCCGGTGTCTGTTGGCATCGGCCGCTGTGATGTTCGGGCAGAAGAAAGCTTTTGAAGCTCCTGAACGATCGACCAGGAGGGAGGGAACATGCCAGTTGGGCACGTGTCTCTGCCAGGGTCCTACTCAAGTGTAGGCTGAGCTCCTGACAATTGGATGGTTTCTGTTTTTATTTTGATTATGTATTTTGTGTTTTTATGTTGTAATTTGTCTCCTGAGGCTTGCAGGTATAATGATGATAATGATAATGATAATGATAATGATAATGATAATGATAATGATAATAATAATAATTTATTATTTATACCCCGCTCATCTGGCTGAGTTTCCCCAGCCACTCTGGACGGCTCCCAATCAACTGTTAAAAACAATACAGCGTTAAATATTAAAAACTTCCCTGAACAGGGCTGCCTTCAGATGTCTTTTAAAGATAGGATAGCTGCTTATTTCCTTCACATCTGAAGGGAGGGTGTTCCACAGGGTGGGCGCCACTACCGAGAAGGCCCTCTGTCTGGTTCCCTGTAACCTCACTTCTCGCAATGAGTGTCCGGGCTGAACAATGGGGGTGGAGACGCTCCTTCAGGTATACAGGACCAAGGCCTGTATATTTGTATAGGGTGGCATACAAATTTAACAACAACAACAACAACAACAACAACATATATAAAGTGTTCCTGAATATCTGTCAGGCACCACCAAGAGGCTCTTAGTCCCTGATAAGGAACCAGTTCCCCATCCCCGAGGGAGACTCAGTGGCGAAAAGGGGCAGGGAGGGTGACTTGCCCAAACCTGGAGCCATCCCAGCCCACCATCCCACGACAGAGAGAGAAAAAACGAGTGTGTGTCTGAAGTAGGGATAAGGACCCTTTGCCCTCTACATCCTCTCTCAGTTCCTATTTATGTGACATTTGTTTTTCCTTCGTTCCATTTAAAACACATTCTGTCATCGTTCTGGCTCATCCAGGATAAAAGACATCTCTGGAATCTCCATTCACGCCAGCTCACTCCCTTGCGCAACACTGTCAGACGTAATAATCGCTTGCAGCGGTTTGGGATTTAAGCGCGCCGTTCCGTGGAGGCTGTCAAGTAACGTTGAGGACATAAGGAGCAGCCCGACTGGATGGGACCAGGGATCCCTCTGGCCCCAGTATCCTGTTTGCAGCTGGGGAGATGCCCCCAACCCAGAAGCCCACAAGTAGTGCAGATAAAAGAAAGGACTCATTTGTGCAGTTCATGGTTAAACTATGGAACTCCCTGCCACAGGAGGCTGTGATAAAAGGTAAAGGTAAAGGGACCCATGACCATTAGGTCCAGTCGTGACCAACTCTGGGGTTGCGGCGCTCATCTCGCTTTATTGGCCGAGGGAGCCGGCATACAGCTTCCGGGTCATGTGGCCAGCATGACTAAGCCGCTTCTGGCAAACCAGAGCAGCGCACGGAAATGCCGTTTACCTTCCCGCTGGAGTGGTACCTATTTATCTACTTGCACTTTGACGTGCTTTCGAATTGCTAGGTTGGCAGGAGCAGGGACCGAGCAACAGGAGCTCACCCCATCGCGGGGATTCAAACCGCTGACCTTCTGATCGGCAAGCCCTAGGCTCTGTGGTTTAGACCACAGCGCCACCCGCATCCCAAGGTTGTGATAGGTGGCTTTAAAAGAGGATTAGACAGATTCATGGAGGAAAGGGCTCTTGTGGCTCTGCTCTGCTCCGACAGATGGAGGCACCAGTGCTTCTGAATACCAGTTGCTGGAAACCATAGAAGGGGAGAGGGCTCTTGTGCTCATGTTCTGCTCACTGGTTTCCCATAACAGGCATCTGGTTGGCCTCTGTGAGAAAAAAGATGCTGGATAATAATAATAATAATAATAATAATAATAATAATAATAATAATAAATTTTATTTATACCCCGCCATCCCCGGCCAGAGCCGGGCTCAGGGTGGCTAACATCAATAAAATTTCAGTAAAAACATAATAAGAAGGAGGGGGAAAGAAAAAATAATTTAAAATACAGGTTAAAATGCAATTTAAAATGCAGCCTCATTTTAAAAGTCAAAACCCTAAGGGGAGGGAAACATAAGGGTCAGACTGAGTCCAAACCAAGGGCCAGGTGGAACAGCTCTGTCTTGCAGGCCCTGCGGAAAGATGTCAAGTCCCGCAGGGCCCTAGTCTCTTGTGACAGAGCATTCCACCAAGTTGGGGCCAGTATTGAAAAGGCCCTGGCCCTAGTTGAGACCAATCTAACCACCTTGCGACTTGGGACCTCCAGAAATTTGTCATTTGTGGACCTTAAGGTCCTCAGCGTGGCATACCAGGAGAGACTAGATGGGCTATTGGCCCTTTTCTATGTCCTTATATTATTGGCCCAAACAATCTGGAGGACCTCTGTTAGGAACTCATGATATATTGTGTGGCCTGAATTTCAGGGATCTCTTGGGAGGTTTCCAGAGCTCCTTAGGTGAAAATCAAAAGGGAGGAGGAGTTTACAAAGTGTTAAAAAGTTTGAAAAACATTGTCAGGCGCACCGGAGTGTGAGATGTTGGCGACTACTGCCTTGCAGATGTCTGTATGATTCTACCTGCTTGGAGCTGTGCTTCCCAAAATAATTAAAAACGGAGGGGGGCCCTGCTTTGATTTTTCTCTGGCTTTGTTTCTCCTTGATAACAGCTGCTTGCCCTTCCTGCTTATTGTCCTTTTCTTCCTCTGCATCTTCTCCAAATGCAAAGTTCAGAGCCTTATGGTAAAAAATTATATATGCATTAATATACCGTATTTTTTGCTCTATAAGTCGCACTTTTTCCCTCCTAAAAAGTAAGGGGAAATGTGTGTACGTCTTATGGAGCGAATACAGGCTGCGCAGCTATCCCAGAAGCCAGAATAGCAAGAGGGATCGTTGCTTTCGCTGCGCAGCGATCCTTTTTGCTGTTCTGGCTTCTGGGGTAGCCGCGCGAAGTCTCTTCAGGGCAGGGAGAGCCTTCCTCCCGCTGCCCTGAAGAGGCTTTGCGTTGCTTTCGCTGAAGCCAGAAGAGCAACAGGGATCGCTGCGCAGCAATCCCTCTTGCTGTTCTGGCTTCTGGGATTCAGAATATTTTTTTTCATGTTTTTCTCCTCCAAAAACTAGATGCCGTCTTATGGTCTGGTGCATCTTAAAGGTAAAGGTAAAGGGACCCCTGACCATTAGGTCCAGTCATGACCGACTCTGGGGTTGCGGTGCTCATCTCGCTTTATTGGCCGAGGGAGCCAGTGTACAGCTTCCGGGTCATGTGGCCAGCATGACTAAGCCACTTCTGGCAAACCAGAGCAGCGCACGGAAACGCCAGAGCGGTACCTATTTATCTACTTGCAATTTGACGTGCTTTCGAACTGCTAGGTGGGCAGGAGCAGGGACCGAGCAACGGGAGCTCACCCTGTCGCGGGGATTCGAACTGCCAACCTTCTGATCGGCAAGTCCTAGGCTCTGTGGTTTAACCCACAGCGTCACCCGCGTCCCCTGGTGCGTCTTATGGAGCGAAAAATACAGTAAATAGATCATTTGGTATTGCTGCTGCTGTTTTTTTGTTTTTTTAATGTGAAGGAGGTGTAAAGAAGAAAATGTTGGAACCTGCCCAGGTTGGGGAGATGAGTTATCTCCACCGATATCACTGTGTATGATTCAGATGGGTATGACCAACTTTTCTGAGTGGGAGGTTCTCTGGAGAAACTCAGATCCCACGTCGGTTGCTAAATAACTGCTATCAGGCTGACATAAAGAGTCTTGCTGCCATCCTTCAGATGGGGAAATGTAAAATTCTTTTTTGCCAAGTGCTTGTGGGCTGAGGAAGGGGGAATCCATGCAGCTGTTTCGATGGTGACTCGCAAAGAATAGTACACACAGTGCTTTTTCAAACACCAAAGTATTTTAAGGGTAGTACATGATGTGATCTGTTCATCACACACACATGCAAACACAGGCATGGGCAGCTGTCATGATAGAACCCAGGGAATAGGACCATTGGGGATCAAATATATACCGTATTTTTCCGTGTATAACATGCCCTCATGTATAACACGCCTCCAGAGTTGTGGAGCTTTTTGCGGGGAGGCTGGCCCTAAGTAAACAGTCATACCTCAGGTTGCGAACATGATCCATGCGGGAGGCATGTTCACAACCCGCAGCGTTCGCAACCCGCAGTGCCGCATCTGCGCATGCGCGTGACTCGATTCGGCACTTCTGTGTATGCGCGTGATGTCATTTTGTGTTTCTGCGCATGCACAAGCGCCAAAACCCAGAAATAAACCATTCTGGTACTTCCGGTTTCAGCGCGATCCACAACCTGAAAACACGCAACCCGCAACATTCGTAACCTGAGGTATGACTGTACACAGAAAATCTAGAAGGAATTTGAGGCAAGACTTTAGGGAGCACCCTTGACCTCCTCCTCTGTTTGAAGGATGCTCAGGATACAAACTAGAAACCATAAGACTGTCAGGCAGGCCACACCAGGAGCAGGTTTGAATGACGCATGGATCAAGGAACTGGTCCATCGCAATACATGGCCTGAGATTGCATCAGTCGTCTTCCCAGGTGGAGCACATAACTCTGTGAGGTCCATTCCTAGCTGAATGGATGTGAGAGGAAAGGAAGGTGCCTGCTATCTTACTAATCATTTTCCTGAAGGAAATTGTCCAGTTGCAGTGAGCTTCTAAGATGGAAGGAGCGATGTCTGCCCAAACTCTCCCATCTATTGCAAATATTAGTTACATTATTCATTTCCTCTACATTTCTGCAACCATCTGCAATTTCTTTTTTAACTCTCTTGAAAATTCACAGCTGTTTTAGAACGAATTTCTCCTGCTAAACACAATTTTGCAAGCCATTTCCCCTGACACGAGACATTATTGTTTGTAATTTTGATGCAATATTCGTTTCTAGGCCCAGTTCCCCCTAGTATATGCTTTGGTGTGCATTTTGGTTCATATGTTTTTGTACATCAGAGAAGTGTGTATTTCTAAGGATTGTGTGTTTTGGTGCATATATCGGTTTGAGAATTGTGTAGTTTCTCATGAAAATGCAAACAAAATCAAAATTATCCACCCTCCCTAGCTGGGTGCAGAAACTTTGGGGGTGGGAGGGGAACCACTTCTGGATTGAGAGCACCCCAGGGGTTAACTGATGGGGGCAGGCTATTTTTGGAGAGATGTGAGTCAGAGCTGACAACCAGTTTAACATCAAACACCCGTTTAGCAGACATCTCCCAGCCTCTGTAGGATTGTGGGGCTTCTGTTATGCAGCAGGAATTGCAGAGTTGTTTTGCATTTTTCAAGTCAGCAGGAATCCCAGCTTGTTAAAAAGGTCCAGACCCAGAAACGGGTGTGAAAGGGACTTGCACTCCCTTCGCCCAAGCTGTTTTCAAAAGTCTGAACAAGGATCAAAGCATCAATGATGATTTTTTACATTTTATCTTGGCCTGGCAATTGCATTTGCTCAGAAGCCACTAGAAACTAGAGTCGTAGGGGCAAGGGAGCTGTGGCCAGATTCTCACAGTAACGCTGCTGGAAAGAGCCTAGTGGCAAGAGTGATAGCTGCTAAAGAGCTCATCATGGCACCCACACCAAAATACTCATTTATTATTTTATAAGAAGTACTAAAGGACGCGGGTGGTGCTGTGGTCTAAACCACTGAGCCTCTTGGGCTTGCCGATCAGAAGGTCTGCAGTTCGAATCCCGGCGACGGGGTGAGCTCCCGTTGCTCGGTCCCTGCTCCTGCCAACCTAGCAGTTTGAAAGCACGTCGAAAGTAGATAAATAGGTACCGCTCTGGCGGGAAGGTAAACGGCGTTTCCGTGCGCTGCTCTGATTTCGGTGTTCCGTTGTGCCAGAAGCGGCTTAGTCATGCTGGCCACATGATCCAGAAAAACTGTCTGCGGACAAACGCCGGCTCCCTCGGCCTGTAAAGCAAGATGAGCACCGCAACCCCAGAACCGTCTGCGACTGGACTTAACTGTCAGGGGTCCTTTACCTTTACCTTTTAAAAGTATTAAATGTCTTTATATCCCGCCTTCCTTCCCAAGCTGGGATTCAGCATTTTAAAACTTTATAAAATACAAAGTAATAAAAACAAACCCATTGGAAACAATAATTAAAATACAGTTGTACCTCTGGTTACGTACTTAATTCGTTCCGGAGGCCCATTCTTAACCTGAAACTGTTCTTAACCTGAAGCACCACTTTAGCTAATGGGGCCTCCCGCTGCTGCCGCGCCGCCGGAGCACAATTTCTGTTTTCATCCTGAAGCAAATTTCTTAACCTGAGGCACTATTTCTGGCTTAGCTGAGTCTTTAACCTGAAGTGTCTGTAACCCGAGGTACCACTGACACCAGAACACATTTAGAACCAGCAATTAAAATATGATTAGCCCTGACAACAGCCTGGTGGTGGTTAACATTGTCTGCACTTCAGCTTCCAAAAGCCCATCTGAACAGGAAAGTCTCAGCCTGTTCTTAGAAGGATAACAGGGAGGGAGCCAGGCTATCCTCCCTTGGGAGGGAATCCCACCATCCGGGAGCAGCCACAGAAAAGGCCCTGTGTCCTGTGACCACCATCTATTGCCTCTGATGTTGATGGGATGGAGAGAAGGGGCTCACCTGAGGCTTTTTGGCTTCCATTGGAGAGGAGGTCTGAGGGAAGGGGGAAAGTGTTGCTCCGCCTACTTTTGCTTCTGGCCCCGCCCACCACTAGCACAAGACCCTGGAAAGGGAAAGCATTCCTCAGGCTGAAGAAGGCTCCCCGCCTCCGATTTAAGGAGCGGCAACAAGGAGTGTGATATTTGGTACATGAATCAGAGAAGCGATGTTCGTTTTGGTGCAAGGAGGAAAGAACATCTTGAGCTGGCCCCCTGCGTTCCAGGGAAGCAGCTGAGCACAGGCTTGACTCTGGAGGAGCTAAGCCAGCCCCTATTTCCGCGGCTCCTGGCAGCTCCTCAATTGCCACAGGATCAGCGTGTCTTTGGCCAAGGCTTTGCGGCAGCTGCAACAGGGGGCCTAAGCGTTCGCCACTGCTGCCTCCTGCACATTTCTTTGCAAAACCCGTGCAGTTTTGAAACTGCCCTCACAGATCGGGGTTTTGTTTGTATTCATTCCCAACAGCACCATAGTTAATCCTCCATGTTTTTCTAATTTTGCAGCTATTCTGCCAGCCCAGCAGGCTGTTCCATGGGGTGTGGCCTGGGCCATCTGTAGCCCTGCACTTAAATGCAATAAAGAAAAAATATGCCTGGGATCTCTAACTCTCCCCAAAGAACAGCTTCGTTTTATGCCTTGAGAATGGAAATATATCTGTATGCTTTGCTCACAAAGAAAGTCTACAATCTTTATAGGGACCCTCTTTCCCCCCGGATCACCATTGGAAATCCAACGCGGTTTCCATTCATGAGAGCTAGAAACTTATTTGTTAAATGAAGGTTGGTGTCCTCTGGAGCAATTCTGTGTCTGTTGGGCACTTTTAAAAAGGGACGTGGATGGCGCTGTGGGTTAAACCACAGAGCCCAGGGCTTGCCGATCAGAAGGTCGGCGGTTCGAATCCCCACAATGGGGTGAGCTCGGTCCCTGCTCCTGCCAACCTAGCAGTTCGAAAGCACATCAAAGTTCAAGTAGATAAATAGGTACCACTCCAGCGGGAAGGTAAACGGCGTTTCCGTGCGCTGCTCTGCTTTGCCAGAAGCGGCTTAGTCATGCTAGCCACATGACCCAGAAGCTGTACGCCGGCTCCTTCGGCTAGTAAAGCGAGATGAGCGCCGCAACCCCAGAGTTGGTCATGACCGGACCTAATGGTCACCTTTACCTGGGCAGGTGAGTTATAGGAGACACGGTAGATGTTTATAAAATTATACGCAGCATGGAGAAAGTGGAAGGTGGAGGATTTAGGACAGGGTTGTACACATTCATGGAGGAGGAGAAAAATATCAGCAGCTACTAGTCAGTAGTTAGTAGAAGTGCCTTCACAGTTAGAGGCAGCAAGGCAGATTTCTGTGTCCCTGGGTAGAAAACAGAGCATCCTTGAATGTTTCAATGGGAGGAAACATTGAGTAGGGTGTAGCTTTCCCTCCTGCACCTAAAGGCAGTGCACTCCTAGGCTGCTTCCAGACAGTTGCTATTTTGTGGTTGGGATTTGGGCACATACCAGCAAATTAAGATTGCACAATTAGAGTAGCTTTGTCACTCTTGCACAACAAAGGCACATCCCGAAATATCCGAGTTTTTGTGGTAACGAAAGTGACGGGAAAGTGTGGGATAAGAACGTAAGGAGGGCCCGCTGGATCAGGCCAGGGGCTCATCTAGTTAGCTTCTTGTCCTGTGGCCAACTAGATGGCCATTATGTGAAAACCAGTGAGCGGGATCCAAGCACAAGAGCCCTCTCCCATCTCATGGTTTCCAGCAACTGGAATTCAGAAGCATCCGGTTCAGAATCCCAAGGTTCTGCTAGGAGTCAGTCCAACAGGGTCAAGACAGGACACGAGGCAAGAAACCAGGCAAGGACAGGTGCAGGATCTCAGGCAGGATCTAGCATACAGCAATGTTGCTCCCGCAACCTGGGATGGGGTCCGACAGCCTTTCATCTTTGTCGGGCTATCGGCCGGTCCTGATCCCCCGGTGACTCACCTCCCTGTTTCGCCCGAAGGCGAGCATTCCTCCTGCGAGTACTCAGGTCTCTCCTTCTCTCAAACCTTCGTCTCTGCAGCTCGGGAGATGTTGATGGGTTACTAGACCCAGAGGCCGCCTCAGCCTCCCCTGACCCAACCGGTAGTGGAGCAGCTGTAAGTGATGGCCCAGCTGGAGGCAACAAGGTCATCCCCGCATCTGGAGCCAGGGCAGGCTCAGGCCCCTGACTTGGCCAAGCTGGTGCTTGTTGCCAGTGGCGTAGCGTGGGGGGTGCAGGGGGGGCCGGCCGCACCGGGCGCAACATCTGGGGTTAGGGCAAATCCACGGGTTAGGGGGCGCAAATTACTGTGTAGTGTAGTGTTACAGTGTGGTGTAGTGGTTAAGAGTGGTAGTCTCATAATCTGGGGAACCGGGTTCGTGTCTCCGCTACTCCACATGCAGCTGCTGGGTGACCTTGGGCCAGTCACACTTCTCTGAAGTCTCTCAGCCCCACTCACCTCACAGAGTGTTTGTTGTGGGGGAGGAAGGGAAAGGAGAATGTTAGCCGCTTTGAGACTCCTTAAAGGGAGTGAAAGGCGGGATATCAAATCCAAACTCTTCTTCTTCTTCTTCTTGCCTTGCCCCGGGTGCTGACAACCCACGCTACGCCACTGCTTGTTGCAGGGGAACCTGTGTAGACTGGGACTCTTCAGGATCAGGCCCCAGACTTGGTTCAGATGATGCCTGAGGCAAAGGATCCGGTGCAGACTGAGACCCCTCTGGTTCCGAGTCCAAGCCCCAGGCCATCACACCAACTG
Organism: Podarcis raffonei; assembly: GCF_027172205.1. Lineage (NCBI taxonomy): Eukaryota > Metazoa > Chordata > Lepidosauria > Squamata > Lacertidae > Podarcis > Podarcis raffonei. Next base: position 98,863,324 of record NC_070606.1, on the reverse strand, counting down.
TGGAGGCAGAGCAGAGCCATCATATCTAGCAGCCTTTGACAGCCCCCTCCTCCCCCATGAATGTGCCTATTCCTCTTTCAAAGCCATCTAGGTTTGTGGCCATCACTGACTCCTGTGGCAGGGAGTTCCATAGTTTAACTGTGTGTGTGTGTGAAAGACTTTCCTTTATCTGTTCCAAATCTTCCAACATTCACCTTCAGCCAATCGGCACGAATTCCCTAATAAATAGGTTGTCCAGAAGCGATCTGCTCTCTGTGCATGCACAGGAGCCAAGAAACTGCAGCTTCAGCTACACACAGAAGGGGGGGACAGGGGGTGGGAGGAAAGGAGGGAGGGGTGGTAATAGAGTGGCCATGTGCCCTATTTTGTAGAGGATGGTCCTCTGTTTGAAGGCCTGTCCTGTGCGAGCCTGGCTTTAAACATCAAGAAGAAAGGAGTGCAGGAGGGGCCTTGAAGTTGCCCCTCAACAGGTGAGATCTCTTAGATGGCAGGCTGAGAAGCCACACATCAAGTGCCTTACTGACAGTTTTGGTCCCAAACACCGGTGAGACCTATTTAACTCATCACAAAATGATAGCTGAGTGGAACCTTCATGTCCAGGAGCAATATATCTCTGAATATCAGTGGCCTAAAGGCAGGAGATACTCAGCTTTGACCCTGGCAAGTAGCAGATACTCTCAATCTGGCCTTCTCGGTGGTGGCACCCGCCCTGTGGAACACCCTCCCACCAGATGTCAAAGAGAACAACAACTACCAGACTTTTAGAAGATATCTGAAGGCAGCCCTGTTTAGGGAAGCTTTTAACGTTTGGTGCATTACTGCATTTTAATATTTTGTTGGAAGCTGCCCAGAGTGGCTAGGGAAGCCCAGCCAGATGGGCGGGGTATAAATATTAAATTATTATTATTATTATTATTATTATTATTATTATTATTATTATTATTTTATTATCAATGGACTGAAATTGGGGGGGTGGAGGATATTCCGACTAAGCACAAATAAGGGATCGAAAGTGATATTCAGTGGTTGGATAGTTTTAGAAAATTGTTACCGTTATGTTGTACTGGAGCTCTATATAAGCAGGCTGGCTGAACCCTTCAGTTCAGTTCTGTTCTGGCCTGTGAAGAAACAAGAGCTGTTTGAAGAATCGCTGTGTCATCTGATATGTTCACCCACAACTTAACAGCCATCTGCCCTGGATGCTTCAGTTGAGATTCCTGCAATTGCAGGGGTTGGTCTGGATGACCCTCAGGGTCCCATCCAGCTCTACAGTTCTATGGTTTAATGGGTTTGTGAGTCCCTGCCTGCCCTTCTGCATCAGAGAACCATTTCTCCTCCGAACCCTGGGCCTTCTCCCCCTCCCAGCCGCCTCACCAGTCATTCCCCCTTCCCCAAAGAACCCAGGAGAGACCTCTGACAGAAAACTAAACAGAGGGGTCACGCGGCCTGGTTAATGTGTGCTGCCTCCGCTGAGGACTGTATACTTTTTCATAGATCATTTACATCCCGAGAGCCGGCTGGTAATTAAATCTTGGCTGCTTGTTTGGCGGGATTCCCCTCTGGGGTCATTATGTCGACATGTTCACTAGAGAAGATCTGTCCCTGAGGAGGAGCATCAAGTACTGGCTGGAGAGAGAGAGAAATGCGTTGCAAAAACACACAACCCTCTCAAACAAAGGCTGTTTCTCTTGGATGCCGGATTGAAAACAGCCGTGCCAAGGTTTCTCCTCGTTGTTTTGCCAGTCTGAGTACAGTGGTACCTCAGGTTAAGTACAGTGGTACCTCGGGTTACATACGCTTCAGGTTACAAACTCCACTAACCCAGAAATAGTACCTCGGGTTAAGAACTTTGCTTCAGGATGAGAACAGAAATCGTGCTCCAGCGGCGCAGCGGCAGCAGGAGGCCCCATTAGCTAAAGTGGTGCTTCAGGTTAAAAACAGCTTCAGGTTAAGAACGGACCTCCGGAACGAATTAAGTACTTAACCTGAGGTACCACTGTACTTACCACTGTACCCAATCCTGCCAGGACCCACGCTCAGAGTAACCTCCGCTTGTGTTGCCCAAAATCGGAGCTCCAGGATACCTGGTGGCCAGGGACTCACATACTAACTCCAGGCTGCATTGCTATTGTGGTTGTCACCTGTCTGTCTCGAGAGACAATGGAGTACGCCTCTGGGGGTGAAGTCAAACTGTTGCATTAGCAGCACCTGAACGGGGTGCAATCCTGGGCAATGTGTCTGGAGGTCCTGGGCTGCCCAGACGACAAGAACCCCCCCCTTCGCCTTGATAATGTGGTCCAAAGGAAAGCAGAGCAATATACCGTATTTTTCGCTCTATAAGACGCACCAGACCACAAGACGCACCTGGTTTTTGGAGGAGGAAAACAAGAAAAAAATAATTCTGAATCTCAGACGCCAGAACAGCAAGAGGGATCGCTGCACAGCGAAAGCAGCAATCCCTCTTGCTGTTCTGGCTTCTGGGATAGCTGCGCAGCCTGCATTCACTCCATAAGACACACACACATTTCCCCTTACTTTTTAGGAGGGAAAAAGTGAGTCTTATAGAGCAAAATATACGGTATTTGGCACTTGCTTGGCTGCAAGAGTTGCCGGAAGGAGGCATAGAAGGTGCTATCCAGGTTTGTGTAGCCTTTTCTTCTCACGAAGATATCCCACAAGGTAGCAGAGGTTTTGGGGTGGGTGAATCTGACAGTTTTTAGTTTCTCGTTTTTCCAGTCTTGAATTTAGCTCCAAACATTTCCGCATCAGTCTGAGATTTTTTTTTACAAACGGACTCATGAAAATTCGCCAGCAACTTTTTCCTAATTTCGCATCGCTATGAAATTTTGCCTACACATTTTTGCAAGCAATTTCCCCTAATATGGTGCAAATTTTGCTGTTATTTTCACATATATGTGCATTCCATACCCACTTTATCCTAGTAAATGGACGTTAGCTGGCTGCAGAACTGCGTTGCAAAATTCAGGGACTGGGATGCAAGGAAACAGTGTAAGGATCTGTTTTCGAAAGTGGTTTCTACAATGTCATGGGAACCCTCTCAATGCCAGCGTTCTTCATTGCTACCCTGCAGCAGGCAGTCAACGGCGGAGGCCGTCAACCTCTCCCTGGCCTGGCCTGGAATGCGCTAATTGGGTTAATGAGGGGAGGATATAATCCATCCCTTGTAACGTATATATAAACTCCTCATTAAAGCAGCAAAATTCCATTTGCAGGAGTGAAAGCATTCTCGGAAATGGAGTGTCAAGAGAGCAGGCAGGCGGCCAGGAAATTTGTGGTGGTGCTGGTGGACTGAGGAGAATGGCCTTTGTGAGGGTGGGTGGCTCAAATCAATGTGAAACAGCAGGAAACCGAAATGCAAAGGTCCCGATCCAGCAACAGTTTCTTTTTTTATATAAAAAAAACTTACCGGATTTTACAAATTAGTGTTTACATTCAAACTCAAAAATAAATAATAATAAAAAATAAATGAGATTCTTCCTAATCTTTTGACTTCCCCCCACCCCTCCATGGGTTCTTTATTTACTCTTTTCTACTGCATATCATGGGACGTGGGTGGCGCTGTGGGTTAAACCACAGAGCCTAGGGTTTGCCGATCAGAAGGTTGGCAGTTCGAATCCCTGTGACGGGGTGAGCTCCTGTTGCTCGGTCCTTGCTCCTGCCAACCTAGTATCGAAAGCATGAAGTGCAAGTAGATAAATAGGTACCGCTCCGGCGGGAAGGTAAATGGCGTTTCCGTGCGCTGCTCTGGTTCGCCAGAAGCGGCTTAGTCATGCTGGCCACGTGACCTGGAAGCTGTACGCCGGCTTCCTTGGCCAATAAAGCGAGATGAGCACCGCAACCCCAGAGTCAGCCATGACTGAACCTATTGGTCAGGGGTCCCTTTACATTTACCTAAATCCGGCACTGTTCCTTCTATCTATATTGTGAAATCAAAGCCAGAGACTTTAATTAAGTACTTACTAGGCCATGGATAAATGAATGTTGTTTCAAATTAAACCTTAGACCTTATCAGTTTGCGGATGGAGGGCATGCACTTTTGTCCATTTGTCCCTCATGAGCAAGTAAATACAGTGGTACCTCGGGTTAAGTACTTACGGTAATTTGTTCCGGAGGTCTCTTCTTCACCTGAAACTGTTCTTAACCTGAAGCACCACTTTAGCTAATGGGGCCTCCTGCTGCTGCCGCGCTGCCAGAGCACAATTTCTGTTCTCATTCTGAAGCAAAGTTCTTAATCCGAGTTACTATTTAGCGGAGTCTGTAACCTGAAGCATATGTAACCTGAAGCGTATGTAACTTGAGGTACCACTGTATGACTGAAAAACCCCAATGGAAATACCCACTGCGGTTTTTAAAACCCTTGCCGCTCTGTTGGCTATAGGAGCTTCAGTTGATTGACACGAACTCTGTCCAACCATGAGCTCAGCTGCCGAAAAATCGTGGAACATCTATGAAAATTCTAACTCAGAAGTGTGTTTTTTAAAGAGGTCTGCATGGGATCTGTATGCTAAGTGTAAAAAGAAGGTAGCGATCCACATTCTCAAAGTGCTTTCCAGATGCTTAGCTGTGTCCGTGAATATTTCCTGTGTACAATAAGTGTGGAACGTGAATGACATATGAGAGTCATGTTTGAATAAAGCACCCTGTTTGTGTGTGTGAGAGAGACAAAATTCAAGAGATTATGCAACATGACCAAACGAAGTGAAACTTGGCAGAGGATAATATATTACCCAAACGAACAAACCCACCAGCAAATGAATGTGGGTTGCTACTTGCACATAATTTTTCCTTTCTCTTTTGGGAAAAAAGAATGTTTCTAATTATTAGTGATGAAGAGAAGCTTCTGTTTAATCTCCCTGTTGCCTTCCTGCCATTGCTCCCCATTTTGTCACTACCCAAAAGACACATTGATTTAGATGGACACAAGAGCATTAAAGGGATTTGGGGGCAGAGTCCAAGGGGGCTTAACCCTGCAAGTGGGCCATTCTGAGGCACGAGCAGCAAAAAATCCCCCGGTAAGCTCCCATCTGGGAGTATCCTATTGTAGCTTCTCACACACTTGCTACCCCAGAGATCTGAGGTTCAGTGTCCTCTGAAACAATTCTTAAAAGAGCAGTGAGGGCAGGAGAGGGAGAGAAATTAAAACTATCCTACATGATGGTGCCACAGCCTGCCAATAAGGATTTAGAGAAGCCTTGTGCATCTGGGGGCCAAACTTCTTAGTTTCAGGAAAAAGCATGTAAGAGGCAACAGCATGGAAGTTTATAAAAATTATGCATGGCATGCGGAAAGTATCCCATGGAAAGAATTTTTTTTTCTTCTCTTGATACTAGAATTGCTGCATATCCAACAAAGCTGAATGTTGGGCCTTCTTGGTAGTGGCACCCGCCCTGTGGAAGGCCCTCCTGTCAGATGTCAAGGAAATAAACAACTATCTGATGTTTAGAAGGCAGTCCTGTGTAGGGAAGTTTTTAATGTTTGAAGTTTTATTGTGCTTTTAATATTCTGTTGGGAGCAGCCCAGAGTGGCCGGGGACACCCAGCCAGGTGGGCAGGGTATAAATTATTATTATTATTATTATTATTATTATTATTATTATTATTATTATTATTAGACATTTTAGGACAGGGGATAGTAAGTACTTCAAGCAGCGGCTAGTTAAACTATGGAACTCCCTCCCACAGCAGGCAGTGATGTCCACAACTTAGATGGCTTTAAAAGAGGACCAAACAAATTCATGGAGGAGAGGGCTATTGGTGGTGACTAGATATTATGGCTACGCTCTGCCTTCCTAGTCTGAGGCAGTCATGTTTCTGAATCTGCCCAGACCATCGTTCTGCCTGGACTCTGAGATCCAGCTCCCAGGGCCTTCTGGCAGTTCCCTCACTGCAAGAAGCCAAGTTACAGGGAACCAGGCAGAGGGCCTTCTCGGTTGTGGCACCCACCCTGTGGAACGCCCTCCCACCAGATGTCAAAGAGAAAAACAACTACCAGACTTTTAGAAGACATCTGAAGGCAGCCCTGTTCAGGGAAGCTTTTGATGTTTAACAGACCATTGTATTTTAATACTTTGTTGGAAGCCGCCCAGCCAGATGAGTGGGGTATAAATAAATTATTATTATTATTATTATTATTATTATTATTATTATTATTATTATTCTCAGTTGCTGGAAACTGCAGGAGGGGAGAGCTGCTCTTGTGTTCGAATTCTGCTTACGATTTCCCACAGGCATCTGGCTGGCCACTGTGAGAACAGGATGTTGGAGTCAATGGGCCATTGGCCTGATCTTGCAAGTCCCACCCTACATTGTTATGTTCACCGGCTGCTTTGGGCCACGAGTCTTGTCAGCCCCAACCAGCTTGTGGTCTGCGACTAGTGGAAGTTGTAGATCACCCAACACCTGAGGGTCACACCCAGTTGTGTAAGGTTACCTTGGAGTCTTTAGATTCTCAGCTTGGAGATCCAGTGTGGTGTACTGGCTAGCGTGTTGGACCTGGAGCTGAGAGGCCAGGGTTCAAATCCTACAGTGGCCATGAAGCTCACTGGGTGACCTTGGGGACTAGTCGCTGCCTCTCATCCCAACCTTCCTCACAGGGTTGTTGTTGTTGTTTAGTCGTTTAGTCGTGTCCGACTCTTCATGACCCCATAGACCAGAGCACGCCAGGCACTCCTGCCTTCCACTGCCTCCCGCAGTTTGGTCAAACTCATGCTGGTAGCTTTGAGAACACTGTCCAACCATCTCGTCCTCCGTCGTCCCCTTCTCCTTGTGCCCTCCATCTTTCCCAACACCAGGGTCTTTTCCAGGGAGTCTTCTCTTCTCATGAGGTGGCCAAAGTATTGGAGCCTCAGCTTCAGGATCTGTCCTTCCAGTGAGCATTCAGGACTGATTTCCTTAAGAATGGAGAGGTTTTATCTTCTTGCAGTCCATGGGACTCTCAAGAGTCTCCTCCAGCACCAGAATTCAAAAGCATCCATTCTTCGGCGATCAGCCTTCTTTATGATCCAGCTCTCACTTCTATACATCACTACTGGGAAAACCATAGCTTTTACTATACAGACCTTTGTTGGCAAGGTGATGTCTCTGCTTTTTAAGATGCTGTCTAGGTTTGTCATTGCTTTTCTCCCAAGAAGCAGGCGTCATTTAATTTCGTGGCTGCTGTCACCATCTGCAGTGATCATGGAGCCCAAGAAAGTAAAATCTCTCACTGCCTCCATTTCTTCCCCTTCTATTTGCCAGGAGGTGATGGGCCCAGTGGCCATGATCTTCGTTTTTTTGATGTTGAGCTTCAGACCATGTTTTGCGCTCTCCTCTTTCACCCGCATTAAAAGGTTGTTGTAGGGATTAATTAAACGAAGAGGAAGAGAACCACCTTCAGCTCCCTGGAGAAAAAAGTTAGACAGAAATGCAGTGAAATGATAAACAATAAATGCAATTAAAAAATACTAAACAAACTTGATATCCCTTTTCTCTGAAGGATGACAGCTCAGAGACCCACCCATCCATTCTCCCTCGTTTGCCACGAGAGTTTGAGGTGCTCGCATCTCCGGAATGAAAGGGGCCTCCCTCGACTCTCTCATGCCCCCCAAAAAGAGAAAGGACATATTCATATTCAAATCTTTCCATTAGGAATGCAGACAGGGTCCCTGTCTGGGAGAGGTTACCCGGTCCAGACCAGACCTTAGAGGGGATGGAGTCTCTAAGCACTGGGAAGGCATTTGACTAATATAGGGACACGGGGGGTGGCAGACGATGGTACCAAGCCAGAAAGGGAAAGAATTTGCACCCAGGATGCCAGGAGGGAGACTGGCCCCTCTTCATTTGTCTCAGGAAATCCCCTTTGCTTTCTTTTAAAGGGCTTCAGGGGAAAGCGATGAGGCGAGGGGAGACGGACCCAGCCAACAAGAGGAGCTTTGTCCTCACTCTGCTGTGGCTGCAACCAGCTACTTAACTTTTTATTTACAATACGCTTTGTGACTGTGCAGAACCCAGGCGCGGCAAACTCCCTGCCAAAAGAGATGGCTGCATCACTTTGAGATTGGGGTCGTTTAAAAATGCTGCCATGTGCTGTAAGCTGGCTGGGGAAACCTAGCCAGATGGGCGGGGTATAAAAAATAAAAATATTTATTATTACAGTGGTACCTCGGATTACATACGCTTCAGGTTACATACGCTTCAGGTTACAGACTCCGCTAACCCAGAAATAGTGCTTCAGGTTAAGAACTTTGCTTCAGGATGAGAACAGAAATCGTGGTCCGGCAGTGCGGCAGCAGCAGGAGGCCCCATTAGCTAAAGTGGTGCTTCAGGTTAAGAACAGATTCAGGTTAAGAACGGACCTCCAGAACGAATTAAGTACTTAAGCCGAGGTACCGCTGTATTATTATTATTAATTAAAAATCTTAACTTCATATTTATATTTCAGTTTCTAAAAAGGCATAAAAAATACCCCCTATACCCCAAAGAAACAGTCTGTGCATGTACAGAGCACAAACGACACAGTCAAAATTAAGTAGGAAATAGGTTAGAGCTGATTACGTTAGTTAGGTGTCTTGCACTCTGTTATGATTCTATGTCTATTTTGTACACATTATTTTGGATGGGGAACGGCATTGCAGAATTCAGAATAGGATTTGCTGTGTTTTGGTTTGTTGTTCCAGAAAGTGTGAATTAGGCAGGTTCAGCTCGTTCTCTCCCACTCCTATCATCAGAAACCAGAAAAAGTTTCAAATTCAAGAGCTGGCAGCCCTACAGGAGGGGCCGTTTCTTGCTCCACCAGGAATCACATTTCTGTCGGCTCCTTCTAGCACCTTCTCCTTTATCCTTTCTTGCCTTGAAACCGGCATGTGTTTTTCTCACGTCCCTATCTAGCCAATCATTGCCCATTTAGGTCAGGACAAGGTGAACCTTCGTCTAATCCAGGAAAGCAATTTGTGCAAACATGCTAGGAAACAGTTTGCAGAAGCAAGGAGGAGACCGTTGCCCCGTGCCTCCGACTGGCTAAAGGTTAAGAACTGTTGCAACATTGGACTTCTGGGTTTCTGCAAGATCTTTGGCATCTGATCTGCCTGGGACAGAAGCTTCACCTGAGCTGCTCTTTAGTTCTGCCTGTGCTGACAATCCCCGGAAAACAGGAGTGAGACTTTAAAGTGAGATTGGTAGGGAGAACGTAAGAAAAGTTTGCTTGATCGGGCCAATAGCCCATCCAGTCCTGCTACCTCTGAGAAGCCCATCAGCACGACCAGAGTGCAACAGTGCGCCAGAGTGGTATAGTGGTTCAGAGTGGTGGACTCGTAATCTGGTGAACTGGGTTCGATTCCCCACTCCTCCACATGCAGCTGCTGGGTGACCTTGGGCTAGTCACACTTCTTTGAAGTCTCTCAGCCTCACTCACCTCACAGAGTGGTTGTTCTGGGGGAGGAAGGGAAAGGAGATTGTGAGCCGCTTTGAGACTCCTTTGGGTAGTGATAAAGCGGGATATCAAATCCAAGCTCTTCTTCTTCTTCTCTTTCCCCACTACCAGTGTTGTAAACCAAAATCTGCCCTTTTTCCCTTATGGGGTATCCAAGAGCCCGTATGGAGTCCTTACGTAGGTTCCCTATTGGTAGGAGAAAAGAACAGAGGCCAACCAGAGAATATAGAGAAGCAAAGCAGCTAGTGAGCCTGATCTTTATTAAACTGTTGCAACAGGGTGCCCCCTTCACATGCAGGAAAGGAGGAGGACCCCGAACCAAGGTGTTCCCTGCCCTAGAGCTCAAGACCACCACCACCCCATACACCATACCTACATCACAGAAAAGGCGGTCTACAGCAGAAATCTGAGTGTGTTACATGTTAATGCTAACTTGATTGGATACCCTGGGGAGTCTGGCCAGTCTTTTGTAATGATAAATACAAGCTTCCCCTCTATTCCTTTATCTAAGTTGTTTAAAAAGATGTTGAGCAACAGCCCAGGGCAGAACCCCATGAGCTGTGTAAATAAGTGCTTTCTCCGATACCAGATGTAAGACTCATCCAGTACCCATCAAGAGCCTTTTCCTCCATGAGGTTCTCTAATCATCTGATATCACACATTGCTTTTGTGCGTCAGAGGTTAAATCTAATAACACGGGGTATTGCTGAGCATAGTCATGTTTGGTTTTTGCAAAGAGTGTTGGAATTCTCTAGCGTATAGTTTGTTTCTTTTTCTTTTTCTATGTCTTTTTGGCATGACATTTCATGTGACGGATGACAGAACGAGACGGAGACAGCACCAGAAGGGGACTTTGTGAAAATGAAAGCGTTTGTGGGTTGAGATGTGAAAGTTGGGAGCAAGTGGGAAAGCGAGTGAATACCAGAGGCCTTTCGATATAAAATGAAAAACATACTTCGCTGTGAGAGTGCATCTTCTCACACATTTTTAAAATCGTGGTGTTAGAAGGAGAGATGCAGAAGGGGGAGAAATTGCCATGTCTGGGTCACACTTTACGTGGCTGGGATTGTGAAGCTGTAATTGCAGACATGACAGTATGAAGTGAGAAAGGAAAATTCATATTGGGGACCCAGTGTATGGTGCAATGGTTAGAGCAGGGCTGGAGAGCCTCAGACTGGGGCCAGGAAAGAGTGTCTCTGACTCTCTGCCTGGCCCTCAGAACAGATGGAATAAAAGATTTGTGGAGCTGGAAGGGAACCCAAAGGTCATCCATTCCAGCCCCCTGCAATGCAGGAATCTCAGTTAAATAACCCCTAGCAGATGGCTATCCAACGTCCGCTTAAAATCCTCCAAGGATTTTAAAATCCTCCACCACCTTCCTAGTAGTCCATTCCATTGCTGAACAGCTTTTACTGTCAGAAAGTCGTTCCTGATGTTTCGTCAGAATCTCTTTCCTTGTCATTTGAATCCCTTGGTTCAGGTCCTGCCCTCCGGAACAGCACGAAACAAGCTTGCTCCATCTTCCATATGATATTTGATATTTGAAGACAGCTCACCAACTCCCTCATCCCATCCCCATCAGGCTTGGTTTTCCAGACCCTTTTTCTGTTGGCCCGCTAGCAAATTTGCAGCCAGATCAAATTTTGCAAGCAAGGTGTTGCATGCTGGCAGTAGTTTGACCACACACACAAATTCGCTGGCACCTTCTGCACAAGCTGCAGTCTCCAGACTAGGGTTCAGCAGACTTTTTCAGCAGGGGGCGGGTCCACTGTCCCTCAGACCTTGTGGGGGGACCAGACTATATTTGGGGGGGATGAACAAATTCCTATGCCCCACAAATAACCCAGAGATACATTTTAAATAAAAGCACACATTCTACTCATGTAAAAACATGCTGATTCCCGGACCGGCCACAGGCTGGATTTAGAAGGTGATTGGGCCGGATCTGGCCCCCTGGCCTTAGTTTGCCTACTCATGCTCCAGACTGACCCCAGGGGTAGCCCCACCTGGAGTTGGCTGGCAACTGTTCTCCTCGCCCCTAAGCAATCTCAGCTCATCTACCTGTGACCTGTTCAAGTGGAGATGGCAGGGTAGGGGGTTGAGCTAGGAAATATGAGCTGTGCCTCCCCCCCCCAAAAAAAAATTGTCTCCGTTGACTTTTTTGCAAGCCCTCGGCTCCTTGCCGTGCAGCTATTTTTAAAGATAATATTCCAACGGAGTGGAAACAATTTTTGCCTACATCCTGAGCGCATTTGTCTTCATCTGTTCCTAAGCTGTGATAATTAAGACAACCTGATGGAAAGTTCCCAGTGGCTGAATGACTTCATGGTCTTTTGGTGCCACAATACACTTGGATTTCGCTCTCCCAGTCTTGTGGCAAAAAGGTTTACATACTTTCTGGAAGGGCAGGGTGTGGCAGAGAGCCTTGGAAGGCTGTGGGCTTGGCGCGTCTCAGAATACGGGTCTGCTTTTTGGAAAAGCTACGCTTCAGATCACCCACATGTTATTGGCCTTGGTGCTGTTTAACTTACCCAGAGAGGATCCTTTCCTTCCAGGAAACTGCAGGGTCCGACTGTGATTGATTAGCTGGACTTGGGGCGCGTTTTGCCTTGTGGGTTCGGGGTGGCTGGCAGTGCTTTGAAAATGATCGCTGTGTATGAAAGCAGGATTTGAAAGCCATCCCAAAAATGCAAAAGAGGTTCCGTCCCTCTTCTGTGCCATGACTTACAGACCAGCCTGGTTTCCAAACGATGTTCAGACTCCAGGAAGCGGGTTGGGTAGGAGATCAGAGGAGAAGAAACGGCGACAACAGCCCTACATTGGTTTGATAATGGATATGTTCCATTTGGAAAAGGCCTGCCTAATTTTGGGAAAGGTTTCAGGCTCCATGGCACACATCACACGCCATCTGGGGCACTCGTGAGCCTCTGTTTCACTGCTGGTGGCTGTGGGTGCAAAATGCAGAAATGCAATTTTATTTTATTTTTTAAAAATCCGTTCAGGAAGGTGGGTTTATACAGTCACACCTCATGTTACGTTTGCTTCATGTTATGGTTTTTTAGGTTGTGTCCTGCGACAACCCAGAAGTACCGGATAGGGTTACTTCTGGGTTTCGCCACTCGCGCATGCGCATACGCGCAAAAATGACGTCACACACATGCGCAGAAGCCGTGAATCGCAACCCACGCGCCACTGTGGGTTGCGTTCCTTTCATGTTGCGAACGGGCCTCCAGAACAGAACCTGTTCACAACCAGAGTTACCACTATAATTGTGTTTTAACATTGCTATGTCGTGCATGACACCCAGGTCTACCTCTCTTTCAAATCAGAACCAGTGAAGGTGGTGAAGGTCCTGTGTGAGTGCCTGGAGGCGGTTGGAGGATGGATGGCGGCTAACGGATTGAGGCTGAATCCTGACAAGACAGAAGCACTGTTTTTGGGGGACAGGGGGCGGGCTGGTGTGGAGAACTCCCTGGTCCTTAATGGGGTAACTGTGCCCCTGAAGGAACAGGTGCGCAGCCTGGGAGTCATTTTGGACTCACAGCTGTCCATGGAGGCGCAGGTCAATTCCGTGTCCAGGGCAGCTGTTTACCAGCTCCATCTGGTACACAGGATGAGACCCTACTTGCCCGCGGACTTTCTCGCCAGAGTGGTGCATGCTCTAGTTCTCTCCCGCTTGGACTACTGCAATGCGCTCTACGTGGGGCTACCTTTGAAGTTGACCCAGAAACTACAATTAATCCAGAATGCGGCAGCTAGACTGGTGACTGGGGGCGGCCTCCGAGACCACATAACACCGGTCTTGAAAGACCTACATTGGCTCCCAGTACGTTTCCAAGCACAATTCAAAGTGTTGGTGCTGACCTTTAAAGCCCTAAACGGCCTTGGCCCAGTAGACCTGAAGGAGCGTCTCCATTCCCCATCGTTCTGCCCGGACACTAAGGTTCAGCGCTGAGGGCCTTCTGGCGGTTCCCTCATTGCGAGAAGCAAAGCTACAGGGAACCAGGCAGAGGGCCTTCTCGGTAGTGGTGCCCGCCCTGTGGAACGCCCTCCCAGCAGATGTCAAAGCGATAAACAACTACCTGACATTCAGAAGACATGTTAAGGCTGCCCTGTTCAGGGAAGTTTTAATGTATGACATTTTAGTGTATTTTTGGTCTCTGTGGAAGCCGCCTAGAGTGGCTGGGGAAACCCAGCCAGATGGGCGGGAAACAAATAATAAATTATTATTATTATTATTATTATTATTATTATTATTATTATTATCACACAGACAAAAGAATGTCAGACCAATGTTGGATCACACCAATGAGCCAACCAGATGCCCTGATGGGAAACCAGCAAACAGGATCCGAGCACAAGAGTCCTCTCCCTTCCTCCTGCCAGTTCCATAAACTGGTGTTCAAAAGCTCTGCTGCTTTCAGCTGTGGAGTCAGAGCAGAGCAATTGTGGCTATTAGCCATCGATAGCCCTTTCCTCCTCTCTGAATTTGCCCAATCCTGTTTAAAAGCCACCCAAGCTGGTGGCCGCTGCTGCTTCTTGTCGGAGTGAGTTCCACAATTTATGAGCTGTGCAAAGATGCACTTTCTTTTATCACATACAGCCTGTGCTTGTATTTGTTTTACTGTATTGTATTTGAACTGTATTGTATATTGTGTGGCTCAGGACCACAACACCTCAAGGACTGCCTCTTTCCATATGAACTTACCTGGTCCCTGAGATCATCCTCTGATGCCCTTCTTCGTATGCCTCCTCCTCGAGAAGTCCGGAGGGTGGCAACACGAGAACAGGGCCTTCTCTGCAGTGGCTCCCCATCTGTGGAACGCTCTCCCCAGGGAAGCTTGCCTGGTGCCTTCATTATACACCTTTAGGCACCAGGCAAAAACGTTCCTTTTTAAACAGGAGGCCTTTGGTTGACCTGATGGACATCCTATACCCTTTTAAAATGTGGCTCTTTTGGACGGGGGGCACGTTATTGAGTTGCTGTTTTTATTCTGATTTTATATGTTGTGATCTTTTCTGTGAACCGCCCTGAGACCTCCGGGCATAGGGTGGTAAAGGTAAAGGTAAAGGTACCCCTGCCCGTAGGGGCCAGTCTTGCCAGACTCTAGGGTTGTGCGCCCATCTCACTCTATAGGCCGGGGGCCAGCGCTGTCCGCAGACACTTCCGGGTCACGTGGCCAGCGTGACAAAGCTGCATCTGGCGAGCCAGCGCAGCACACGGAACGCCGTTTACCTTCCCGCTGGTAAGCGGTCCCTATTTATCTACTTGCACCCGGGGGTGCTTTCGAACTGCTAGGTTTGCAGGCGCTGGGACCGAACGACGGGAGCGCACCCTGCCGTGGGGATTCGAACCGCCGACCATGCGATCGGCAAGTCCTAGGCGCTGAGGTTTTACCCACAGCGCCACCCGATGGTATATAAACTCAAAAAATAACAATAATAAATAACAATAGTATTTTTTCTATCGATTTTGTTTTTAATTGATAATCAAGTTTATTTTGTGTTTTGTGGATTTGTAAGACACTCTGAAGCATCTTTTTTCTGGAAAACAACAAATTATTATTATTATTATTATTATTATTATTATTATTATTTTACCCCCCCCCTTCTTCCTCCACTAACTACTTGATTTTGACTGTGAATCTTAATGGGGGCATCACCTGCAGTAGCATCACCCTTATTTCCTCTTTTTCTTGTGGAAAACCCAGGTCTGGAAAGGCATGTTGCTGCAACAGACAGTGAAAGAACAATATATTACCCTTATTTCTTACCTGGCAGGGGAGACACCTTGATCATGAAGGAGGTTTTCCCAGGGTGAGGCTCATCCATTGCACTGTGGGTGTGCTGACCCCTGCAATTTCCCCAAATGCGGGAAACTCGACTGCATAATTTGTGGTAGTTCAGGGAAGTTTTTAATGTGTGACATCTTAGTGTATTTTTGGTCTTTGTGGAAGCCACCCAGTGTGACTGGGGAAACCCAGCCAGATAGGCGGGGTGCAAATAATAAATTATTATTATTATTATTATTATTATTATTATTATTATTATTATTTCCTCTTCTTGTCCTGCAAAGCCCAGATCTGGAGATGTATGTATCTGTTGGTGTTGCTGCAACAATATATTTCCACCTTGAAGCTGATGGTTCTTTTTCTTTCCTGTTGGGCCTGGAACAGGTGGAGTCTGAGGACCAAGTCCTGGCAAATTTCTGCGGGAGGGAAGCCACGGACACAGAGCAAACCCCGGGGCAGCAGGCCATTGTCTCCCCGGGCTCTTTCATGAGCCTCACTTTCCGATCGGACTTCTCCAACGAGGAACGTTTCACAGGGTTTGACGCCCATTACACAGCCGTGGGTGAGTAACCGCTTGGCCTTCGTTGCCCAGGCCGCTGGACTCCAAAGTACCTGCAGTTGACAACAGCTAAAATACATCAAAAGTGTGGTTTGTTAAAATACAGTGGTACCTCGGGTTACATACGCTTCAGGTTACAGAATCCGCTAACCCAGAAATAGTGCTTCAGGTTAAGAACTTTGCTTCAGGATGACAACAGAAATTGTGCTCCGGCGGCGCGGCAGCAGCAGGAGGCCCCATTAGCTAAAGTGGTGCTTCAGGTTAAGAACAGTTTCAGGTTAAGAACGGACCTCCAGAACGAATTAAATGCTTAACCCGAGGTACCACTGTACTACACAACTAAAACCCACAACAAAGCAGTCTAAAACCCAGTGGACTATATGCTGGCAAAAAGGGTGGCACTAAACAAACTCTAATTGAAAGGTTTGTTTGTCCCCAGTAAATAGTATTTGTTGTACTTGGATGGGTTTTTTAAAAAATGAAATTGCTTTTATTTGTTTCAATGACTTATGCACTTGCTGAAGCCTCTGGACAGTCTCCCGGGGCAGTCACCAATACAGTATGTTGCAGTAGTCAAGCCTTGACGTTGCAGAAGCCACTTCATAAAGGATAGCAGCCAGGTCAAAATGGGAAGGAAACTGAGTGTTTGCTTTAGTAAATGTGTAGCAAACAAGACTCACATAGCATTCCAATAATTCAACAAAAGAGAAAAAAGAATTAGCATTGGTCAGGTATAAGATAAAGAGGTTTAAGACAATGAGTGTGTTTTGGGGGGCGGTTATTGGTTTGTCATTTTCGTTCTTGTGTTCATCATGTATTTTGTGTTTTTATGTTGGAATTTTTGTGTGTGTGAACCACCCTGAGGTCTGTGATGGAGGGTGGCATACAAATAAATAAAATGATAATATAAAGGAAAATGGGAAGATAAACTTCACAAAAGAGGATCATTCCAAGTATTATGGCATCATTCCAAGATAAGCAATAAGCAGCTGATCCAAAAAAATCATACAATAAAAAACGGCGCCATATGAAATAATATTTGGATGGAATTTGCCATCTGTGCAACCATGTCGTTAAACTAGCTACAATAAACCACCAGGCAGATGCAAAGTCCATCGGGTCCACTTCCCCTCTGAGAGCCCAGAGTTGGTGGGGCAATTTCTCTGGTTGGCTACAAATAAGGCTTTTAAGAACCAGTTTGTTGTAGAATACACAGAAGCCTCCTTCTATAATAATAGTACAGTGGTACCTCGGGTTAAGTACTTAATTCGTTCCGGAGGTCCGTACTTAACCTGAAACTGTTCTTAACCTGAAGCACCACTTTAGCTACTGGGGCCTCCTGCTGCTGCTGTGCCGCCAGAACACAATTTCTGTTCCCATCCTGAAGCAAACTTCTTAACCTGAAGCACTATTTCTGGGTTAGCGGAGTCTGTAACCTGAAGCGTCTGTAACCTGAAGCATATGTAACCCGAGGTACCACTGTAATAATAAATTTTATTTATACCCCGCCCTCCCCGGCCAGAGCTCAGGGCGGCTAACACCGGTAAAATTACAATAAAAACATAATGGGGGGGGGGGGAGAACCAATTTAAAATACAAGTTAAAATACAATTTAAAATGCAGCCTCATTTTAAAAGTAGCCCATAGATCAAGGCCATAAGGGAAGGGAAAACTAAGGGTCAGACCGAGTCCAAACCAAAGGCCAGGTGGAGCAGCTCTGTCTTGCAGGCCCTGCGGAAAGATGTCAAGTCCCGCAGGGCCCTAGTCTCTTGTGACAGAGTGTTCCACCAAGTCGGGGCCAGTACTGAAAAGGCCCTGGCCCTAGTTGAGACCAGTCTAACCACCTTGCGACTTGGGACCTCCAAAGTGTTGTCATTTGTGGACCTTAAGGTCCTCCACGGGGCATACCAGGAGAGGCGGTCCCCTAGGTACGTGGGTCCTCAGCCGCATAGGGCTTTAAAGGTCAAAACCAGCACCTAGCCTTCTAGCCTTGAGATCCGACGGAACGGGAAGCTGTTAGCAAATGAGGCATTCGTATCTTGGTCAACTGAAGTTACCTCCCACAAACTTGGAAAGTAAGCACAACCTGGGGTCCATATAGATCTTTTGCCTGGCGACGGTGCCGAGTTTGAAAACCACAGAATCCTAAAGGGTTTGCTTTACGAGTCTGCCGCTCCCTCCTGTTCTGTAACAGATATCGATGAGTGTCTGGAGAAGAGCGACGAAGAGCTGGCCTGTGACCACCACTGCCACAACTATATTGGCGGGTACTACTGCTCCTGCCGGTTTGGCTACATCCTCCATTCTGACAACAGGACTTGCAAAGGTATTGCCTGTATCACAGTGCTGGGAATGAACTGGGCTGGTTGCTCTGAGACTTGAGAGCAGGGGTGGGGAATAGGTGCTTTAAAAAGGTAAAGGTACCCCTGACCGTTAAGTCTAGTCGTGGATGAGTCTGGGGTTGTGGCACTCATCTCATTTTACTGGCCAAGGGAGCTGGCATTTGTCCGCAGACAGCTTCCGGGCCATGTGGCCAGGATGACTAAGCTGCTTCTGGCGAACCAGAGCAGCGCACGGAAACACCGTTTACCTTCCCGCTGGAGCGGTACCTATTTATCTACTTGTACTTTTATGTGCTTTTGAACTGCTAGGTTGGCAGGAGCTGGGACCGAGCAACGGGAGCTCACCCCGTCGCGGGGATTCAAACCACTGACCTTCCGATCAGCAAGTCCTAGGCTCTGTGGTTTAGACCACAGTGCCACCCGTGTCCTTTAATAGGAGCTTTAGTTCCAAGCTTAGCACTTAGTGCATGGATTCAAAATAATAGATTATATTAATTGGGGTGACTGTCAGGTTGGTGTCAGGCTTCCTCTCCGCACCCCCCTTTGGCAGTAGAGAAGCAGAACAAAGCAAAAGGAGTCTCTTACCAGTTAGAAATTTTAATGATCACAGAGGGAGAACAAAGCATCCATTCCTAGGACAAAGATGCTCCCAATTAAGGATTTCACCCCACCCCCACCCCCATCACTTCCGTGTCTTACAACCTGAACTCGCAACCACTTTGCTTTCTGTTCTGCCACCTGATCTGCTTGCCTTGACCTTGGGCTGAGCAGATGGATGCTTTCCAGCAAAAGAGAGTCTCTTAACTCTCTCTCCCTCTCCCTCCCAGTTCTTCTTCTCCTAGCTGTTCACCACTCAGTTCTTCCCAGCTTCTGCCTTCTGAACTATATCCCTCTGTAAACCACTGTTCCAAATCCATACTGTCCCACTGCTCCTGGGAAGATTCAGGATCTTGAGCAGGAGCAGGGGGACGGGGGACGGCGGGGGAGTTCCCACCATTCCTTCTCAGTGCAGCCCTCCTCAGCACGGTCCCTGACAGTTGGTGTGGTTTGCCCAAAATGGCCTTACAGGCCAAATGCAGAGGCTTGTCAGTTGCAGTTAGACCCATGGGCTTGTGGCTAGCAATGCAGGTTCACCCACATCCGAATCCTCTGTCACTGAAGCTGCTGCCTCACCACAGATTTCTACCCCAACTTGTGCTGTTTCTCCACCAGTTTTGCTACCAGGACCTTGTGTCACAAGGTTGAACCAGGATCTCTCCTGCATGCACTTAGCCCCTGAGCTATTACTGCTCGTCCCCTAGAAACATGGGAAGAAGTGGCCTTCTGTGGAGTCAGACCATTGGCCACAGCAATACTGACCCTGGCAGACACAATGTAGCCAAGGTGTTGTGTGTGTTGGGATGCAGCCAAGGAATCGGGGGCAATTGGCAGGTCCCCAGCAGGCCCCAGCCCACCGTCCGGTGTGCCAGCCGATCTCCAGTCCTTAGATCAGCATGAAACTGCAGCCCTGGCTTCAGAAGCCTTCAGAAGCTGGGCACACACACTCAGCAGAGTAAATAACGCTGCACAACAGAAGTGGCAGGGAGAGGCTGTGTTGAGCATATTTACAAGCAGTTTATTCAGCGTACATCAGGACGAAAGGAAAAACATGTCTTCTCCCCCTTCATCTCCAAAGCAAGCAGCCTAAGCAAAAGCTATACACAAACAGAAGTTCCCAGCAAACTGTGCCGGAGTGTAAACAGACATGTGACCTACAACAGTCTCATGCCCGTCCCTTAAGGTGGAACGGAATATTCTAACCGTGTGTTCACCCTTGTCTCCCTTGCAGTGGAGTGCAGCGACAACCTCTTCACTCAGAGGAATGGGGTGATCAACAGCCCAGACTTCCCCAATTCCTACCCCAAGAGCTCCGATTGCTTGTACCGCATTGAGCTGGAAGAGGGTTTCTTCATTACGCTGGAGTTCAACGACAACTTTGACATTGAAGACCACCCGGAGGTCACCTGCCCGTATGACTACATCAAGGTGAGCGCAGCAGCAAGCTGATCTGGCTCGAGTTCCACTGTAGCATTCCCAAAGCAAGGAAAGGTTGGACTCTGATTAATAAAATACACACGAGGCTTGACCAGCAAGACTCCGGGAGGAGTGCCAATAATCATAATCTCTCCACCCCTCGGCCCAGGTCGTTTTATTCACAAAAGAACTTTTACACAGTGTTCGTAAGAACCAATCAGATTTCCTCTGAGCATTTCAAAAAGCCCCACTTGGAACAAAGTCAGATCAGAAGAAATTCTTTTAACTACAAAGAAACAATTCCCTACTTAAGCATGCATATGTAGTTCGGAGTAAATAAAATAGGAATAAAAGGAGGAATGCATTCAGCAAACCTGGAGGTCATAAACAAGAGTAAACAGGAGACGAAGGATGGCAGTATTTACCATCTCCTTGTGAACTCTCTTCCTGGCCCTTAAGATCTATCTAAAGATTAACAAACTACATCAAAGTAACCTACGATCTTTATGTACTGAGGATGCCTGATGAAGCAACTGGTCTATGTTTCAGAATGCTTATACGTGCCTGTCAGGCAGAGAGAAAGAAAATGGACAGTAGAGAAAATGGGCAGAGATGCAGAGGCTTGTGGGATCAGAAATTATTGTCAATGAATCAAACCCAGTCAAGGCAATGCTTTCATTGCGGACACAGTGGCTTGCTCCATATTTCATAATTCCTCATAGTAATCCCACCTGACCACTACATTCCACAGCGACTGGAAAATACCAGGAGGCCAGGGAGAAATTACACACACACACACACACACAAACACCCTTGTGTTTTAAGTATGGTACGGTTACATTCGACTTGCCTGATTTCAACCAGACACAAATGATGGTCTCGCCTTTTCTCTGCTCCTCCTTTGATTGTTTTTTCCTGACAGATCAAAGCCGGGCGTCAGGAGTTTGGGCCTTTTTGTGGAGAGAAATCGCCAGGACGCATCGAAACGAAGAGCAACAGCATTCAAATATTGTTCCACAGTGACAACTCTGGAGAGAATGGAGGGTGGAAGCTGTCCTACACAGCAATAGGTAATCTTCCCCGAGGCGACGCTCCTTAGCCCCCACCTGTTCTATACACTTAGACCAGCAGCATCCCAGAGAATCATGGGTACTGTAGTCTGTTCAGGGTGCTGAGAGGCTCTTAGTCCCCGCACAGACCAGACTCTACCAGAGGAGAGAGGGCTCGTGTGCTCAGATCCTGAGATATATATCAGGATATATATATATATATATATATTTCAATGCAAAATTACAACAAAAATTACAAACATTGAATCCAAAATAAAACAGTACAAACAAGCAAAACAAAACAAAACACAAAAGAAAAAAGAACACAAAAAACAGAACAAAAACACACATCTACAAATAAAACGATATCATCATTCTAATCTAATCCTTACATACATATACACATATTGACTTCCTTCCTTTGTTCTAAGACCTCAAAATTTTTACTCTTTCTAAGTTGTTGTGTCTAATGTAGATTATCTTTATACTTTTTACACCATTTTTCTCTTTCTTTAACCCTGCAAAGCATCATTCATTACATACCGATATACTTACTCCAGAACAATTTTTTTTTTTTTAATTTTTGGTCCGATTGTCCCCTTATGAATGCTGTGAGTCTTGCCAGATTTATATATTCACAAAAATTAATTTGCCATTCTTTCATTGATGGAATTTTTCTCCCTTTCCAATTTTTTGCTATGAGCATCCTGGCAGCTGTTGTCGCATAGAGGAATACTTTCCTTTGATTGTCAGGAATATCGTTTGTGATTATACCTAAAAGGAACACCTCCGGTTTTTTACTAAAAGATATTTTAAACATCTTTTTGATTTCTTCATATATTTCATTCCAAAATTGTTTAATAGGTCGGCATTCCCACCACATGTGAAACATTGTTCCTATTTCTTTCTTGCATCTCCAACATGTATTTGATTTTAATTTGTAAATTTTAGCCAATTTTACCGGAGTTATGTACCATTGGTACACCATTTTCATCAAACTTTCTCTGATTGTGTAACATACCGTAAATTTGATATCACATTTCCATAATTTCTCCCATTGGAGATTATGCTTGAATCTTCCAGCCACACATGCCATTCTCTTTTCTTTTTTTCCCAATTTTTATTTATTTATTTTATAGCACAAATAAACAACACAAACAGAAAAACAAACAATACAAATAGATTCTTGTCTTATCCTAATTTTTTCTAAACATTGTTAGGTGGGCTTCCCCAAGTCCCCCCTATCTGATTTTCATTTTACCTCATCTTTAGCAGTTTCATATATCATAATTTCTAACCATTTTTTTATCACACTTACTTTAACCATAAAAATCTTCACATTTTATCACTTACAAATAATAGTATTTTAAAATACGCTATCTTCTAACCCTACAGCCTAAATCCACTTCCAAAGCTATTCTAAGATTTAAATATTAACATATTTTTTCAAATATTCCTTAAACTTCTTCCAATCTTCTTCCACCGTCTCTTCTCTCTGGTCTCGGAGTCTTCCAGTCAGTTCGGCGAGTTCCATATACAGTGGTACCTCAGGATGTGAACGGGATCTGTTCTGGAGCCCCATTCGCATCCCGAACGGAATGTAAGATGCAACGGCCCGTCTGCGCATGCGCGGGTCGCGTTTCGCCGCTTCCTCTCATGCGCATGGCATCATTTTGCGCGTCTGCGCATGCGCAAGCGGCAAAACCCAGAAGTAACACGCTGCGTCACTTCCGGGTCACCGCGAAGCGCAACCCAAACATGCTCAACCTGAAGCACATTCAACTTGAGGTATGACTGTAGTCCATCATCTTCATCTGCCATTCTTCGATAGTTGATAAATCTTGTTTCTTCCAATTCTTCACTAGCAATATTCTCACAGCTGTTGTGGCATACAGAAAAAAAGTAACATCCTTTTCACACTTGACATTCTCTCCTGCCACGGCACACCCTTTGAGAACCATGGGTTTAAAGCAATATGATACTACTTTCAATGTATGGTCCAGGTGGGACCTTAAGCTTGCATGCAAGTAATAATAATAATAATAATAATAATAATAATAATAATAATAATAATAATTTATTTATACCCCACCCATCTGGCTGGGTTTCCCCAGCCACTCTTTCAATACATCTTCTGGCACTTTATCTCCAAATAAATACTGCATGGGGGGCCCAAGTTTCCAAATGAAAATGCATTTATTTTATTTTATTTTATTGAAGCTCATTAAACTGCATGCCCACTAAAATCAAGATGTTGGTTGCTCATCAGCCTCATCCTTCTGTTGCGTTTGCCCACTCAAATCTGCCTCGAATTATGGTCTGGCTGAGCATCAGTTGCCTGAATCAAACACAGAGGAATAATTCCCGACCACTCACCACCAGTGCAGATTGTAAAATGTCAGGACCACCAAGGAAAGTGTAAATTTTACACAACATGCAATTATTTCCAAAAAAAACCCAATAATATAATAGCTACTGGGCACAGCTATACAAAAAAATTTTTTTTGAAAAAATGCAGCTTGACGGCTTAACTCAAACATGCAATTCAATTGCCTAACAATTTGGAAAAAATGGCTTCTAAATGGAATAATAAAATGCATAATGTGCGTTGAAAGAAGGAGATAAATGGATAAATTCCCTGTTATGAATAAACAACACTGCTATTTTTAAATATATACATACACCGCATGTTATAATTGTGTCTCAAATTCATTAAATTAATTGCTTTCTGTGAATAATTGCATGTTGTGTGGAATGTGCCTGATCTTTTATAACCTATGTCTGAGACATCAATTTCTTGGTGAGAAGCCAAGCCAGGCATTTCACTCCAAGAGAAGCACAATTTTGGCACCGGAGGACCCATATTCATTCTCAAATGGCACCACAACAAGGTCTCCAACATTCCACCTTTCTACAACGTTGTTGTTGTTGTTGTTTAGTCGTTTAGTCGTGTCCGACTCTTTGTGACCCCCTGGACCAGAGCATGCCAGGCACTCCTGTCTTCCACTGCCTCCCGCAGTTTGGTCAAACTCATGCTGATAGCTTCGAGAACACTGTCCCACCATCTCGTCCTCTGTCATCCCCTTCTCCTTGTGCCCTCCATCTTTCCCAACACCAGGGTCTTTTCCAGGGAGTCTTCTCTTCTCATGAGGTGGCCAAAGTATTGGAGCCTCAGCTTCACGATCTGTCCTTCCAGTGAGCACTCAGGGCTGATTTCCTTCAGAATGGAGAGGTTTGATCTTCTTGCAGTCCATGGGACTCTCAAGAGTCTCCTCCAGCACCAGAATTCAAAAGCATTGATTCTTCGGCGATCAGCCTTCTTTATGGTCCAGCTCTCACTTCCATACATCACTACTGGGAAAACCATAGCTTTAACTATACGGATCTTTGTTGGCAAGGTGATGTGTCTGCTGAGGTGAGGCCCCATATTCATTCTCAAATGGCACCACCACCATTCTCCCACATTCTACCTTTCCGCAGCTTACAAATCCCAGTCTATTTCCCGCCATGTTGGAATGGCAACAAGGAGAAATGGAGACACAGTCCAGGCTCCTCTGCAGCTTCGCTTCCAGTTTCCCTTCAGCCACATTCACACAGAAGTTTATTCCATTTCCCCGACATTTCCCTGTTAATCATTTCTATGTTATAACTGAGCTTTCGCGCAACACAAAAGCCACTCCCAGAACTCAGCAGAGTACAGCACAGGTCTAGTGTTCATTTCTGTGTTGTTTGCTTTGGGGCGGGGGGAGTTGCAAATAACACAGAAATAAGCGCTAAACTGGTGTTATATTCCGTCATATTTCCGGAAGTGGCTTCCGTGTCATGTGACAGCTCAAATAAAATGTGGAGAGTAACGAGGAAATGTCAGGGAAAGCGTGTTCTCCTTAAGAGAGAGCACGTGTTGCGGAGGGGTCTAGCAGCCCACCCCACTGTTCCTGGGCAGATCCGTTTGCATGGTCGTAGGCTGTGATTGGGCAATTGAATTTCTGGGGAGATTTTGATGTTGCCAATTTGTGGGTTGGGCCCAAAAGTTTTAAATACTGGACACGCAGCTTTGGGCGTCCTCTTTTGCTGCGTGCACCGGATCACCCGCCCACCCTCCCTGAACTGGGGATTTTGTGCTTGACCTTGCTATGCCTGTCATGAGGCAGGGGCCTTGTAGGAATTTTGTCCATTTGGCTGATTGGCTGGAGCCATTTGGTTTTTGCCTACTGTGTAGCAAATCGTCACAACTTGTAAGGTTTGTGGTTAAAGGTAAAGGTAAAGGGACCCCTGACGATTAGGTCCAGTCGTGGCCGACTCTGGGGTTGCGGCGCTCATCTCACTTTGTTAGCCGAGGGAGCCGGCGTACAGCTTCCGGGTCATGTGGCCAGCAGGACCAAGCCGCTTCTGGCAAACCAGAGCAGCGCACGGAAACGCCGTTTACCTTCCCGCCAGAGCGGTACCTATTTATCTACTTGCACTTTGACATGCTTTCGAACTGCTAGGTTGGCAGGAGCAGGGACCGAGCAACGGAAGCTCAACCCGTCGCGGGGATTCAAGCCGCCGACCTTATGATTGGCAAGTCCTAGGCTCTGTGGTTTAACCCACAGCGCCACCCACGTCCCCCTGTCTTAGGCACCTTTACTCTAAAGCAAGCCCCTCTGTGTTCAGCCGGGCTTGCTCCCAGTGGCTTAGAAGCACCACACTTCTGTTCTGGTCCCTGCCCATTGATCCTTTGGCAGATGGTCGCTGCTGCACCTCTCAGCTTTTCCATGCCGAGAAATCAAGAAGCAATTATTCCATTTCCTCCTTGAACTGAGTCACAGAGAGTGGTTTGGATGCACCAGTGAAAAGGGCACAGAACTCTCCGTTTTCGGTCCAAGACGACAGGAGTCGTTCTTTTCCTCTCCAGAAACATTTGCGCATTTCACGGAATCACAGAATTGCAGGGTTCGTTGTCCAACCCCTTCCAGTGCAGGAACCGCAGTTGCTCCCTCTACAGTGCTTAACATTGCAGCTGCATCTTCTGGAGCAGCTTAACATTGCAGCTGCATCTTCTGGAGCAGCTTAACATTGCAGCTGCATCTTCTGGAGCAGCTTAACATTGCAGCTGCATCTTCTAGAGCAGCTTAACATTGCAGCTGCATCTTCTGGAGCAGCTTAACATTGCAGCTGCATCTTCTGGAGCAGCTTAACATTGCAGCTGCATCTTCTGGAGCAGCTTAACATTGCAGCTGCATCTTCTGGAGCAGACTGCTGCAACATGATGCCCTTTAAGCCTATCCGATTTACAAAAAAAAGATAAAACAATAAAATTCTCACAAAGAAAAATTAACAACAATACAGTGGTACCTTGGGTTAAGTACTTAAATCGTTCTGGAGGTCTGTACTTAACCTGAAACTGTTCTTAACCTGAAGCACCACTTTAGCTAATGGGGCCTCCAGCTGCCGCCGCGCCACTGAAGCCTGATTTCTGTTCTCATCCTGAAGCAAAGTTCTTAACCTGAAGCACTATTTCTAGGTTAGCGGAGTGTGTAACCTGAAGCGTATGTAACCCGAGGTACCACTGTAATTTTCCAAAGTTAAAATACCAACAGGTTAAAAGCAGATTAAGACTCACAGGACCTTTCTAAACATCTGGGTAGGCTTGTCCAAACAAAAAATAAAAATATTTTTGACGAGGCACCGAAAAGAGTACAATGAAAGCGCCTGCTTGGTATCAATCGGCAGGGAGTTCCAAAGTGTAGCCACTGCTTCCCTAAACGACTTAAATTCTTACCAATGCAAAACAGACAATACTTGACACCTGCAGCAGGGACAGTTCCTCCAATTGAAGTGGTTCGTGTGGGCAGCTAAATGGTCTTAAGTTGCGTAGTTTATTTCATTTTCAAAATATTACGGATGCTGTTATGTCGATCATCACCTGAGGGCTCCTCCCTTTTCTTTCTCTCTGCCTGCCTGCGCCCCACAGGGGACCCCTGCCCACTTGTGGAGCCTCCTCCCCACGGTAAGATCGAGCCGTCCCAGGCCACATACACCTTCAAAGACCAGGTGGTCGTCAGCTGCAACACCGGATACAACATCCTAAAGGTACGTTGGGGGGGGGAGGCTGTGGCGGCACTTAGAGCATCTCCCACCACTGTCCCAAGTTCCCTTGCACATCCTAGAATTACAGAAGGCATTCCGGCTTCTGATTGGTCTTTAATTTGAATTCAACCTGATCTTTTATTTCCCTTCTCTTCCTTCCCCCTCCCCTTTCACGAAGATCACCCGCTCTGAGACCCCGCAGCTCATTCTCCCCTGGCCTCCTTGCTGGCCCAAGCAGGACCAATTCAGCCAGCTAGCCCTGGGGATTATCTAATGCTTGTTTCCCTTAAATTGATTTTTGATTTTTGAATTTTATTGTTATTCATGTTTTTATACTGTATTTTATGCTGCTTTTATAATTAAGTGTTTAAAATTTGTTGTAAGCCGCCCTGAGCCTGGTTTTTGAACCGGGAAGGGCAGGGTATAAATAATTATTATTATTATTATTATTATTATTATTATTAGATCCCGGAATGTCCTGTTTCCCCCTTACAGCGCCACTGAGCTCAGGGAGGAGGATGAGCTTCCAGTGGTACCATGATTATTATTTATTTATTTATTTATTTATTTATTTATTTATTTATACCCCGCCCATCTGGCTGGGTTTCCCCAGCCACTCTGGGCGGCTCCCAATAGAATATTAAAAACACGATAAAACTTCAAGCGTTCAAAACTTCCCTAAACAGGGCTGCCTTCAGATGTCTTCTAAAAGTCAGACAGTTGTTTATTTCCTTGACATCTGGTGGCAGGGCGTTCCACAGGGCGGGTGCCACCACCGAGAAGGCCCTCTGTTCCCTGTATTTTTACTTCTCGCAATGAGGGAAGCGCCAGAAGGCCCTCAGCACTGGACCTCAGTGTCCGAGCTGAACGATGGGGGTGGAGACGCTCCTTCAGGTCTACTGGGCCGAGGCCGTTTAGGGCTTTCAAGGTCAGCACCAACACTTTGAATTGTGCTTGGAAACATACTGGGAGCCAATGAAGGTCTTTCAGGATTGGAGTTACCATGCTGTCTCGCGGCACCAAAAACACAGCTGCTGACTCGTGCAAGAGAGCAGCACCCAAAGACACGCGTCCCAGTTTACTCCAGTGGAATGTTGGAGAGTATGCTACTGGGAGCCCAGCTGAGGGCTCCATCACATTTGCCTCGTTGGTCCCAAAATTAACCAGTTGGAAAGGGGCGTTGCCCAGTGATAGAGCATCTGCTTTTCATGGAGAATGTCTCAGGTTCGAATCCTGGTATCATCAGTAGGGCAGAAACCCTGGAGAAGTGCTGCCAGCCAGTGCAGACAGTATCAGTTAGCTGGACCAATGGTCTCACTCAGCATATGGAAACTTCCATTGTTCCACTTTCAATGCTATAAAAAGGTAAAGGGACCCCTGACCATTAGGTCCAGTTGCGACTCTGGGGTTGCAGCGCTCATCTCGCTTTACTGGCTGAGCGAGCTGGCGTACAGCTTCCGGGTCATGTGGCCAGCATGGCGAACCAGAGCAGCGCACGGAAACGCCGTTTACCTTCCCGCCGGTCAAGTACCTATTTAGCTACTTGCACTTTGATGTGCTTTTGAACTGCTAGGTTGGCAGGAGCAGGGACCGAGCAACGGGAGCTCATACTGTCGCGGGGATTCAAACCGCTGACCTTCTGATCGGCAAGTACTAGGCTCTGTGGTTTAACCCACAGCGCCACCCACGTCCCTACTTCAATGCTATACCTCCTTGCTTAAAACATCTTGTTTTGCATTTTTGGTCATTAGCCTCTTTGGACTATGAACTGGAAGAAAGGCAGGGTTTTTTTAACACAAAAACCTAGAGGGGTCGTCTAGAGGACCTGTTTATTGACCAACCACCCTGATTAGTTTGCACAACGCCACATGGAGGTCAGATTACATTCAGCCTTTATTGAGCATTTGTTTACAGGGCAGTTATACAACAATTGGAAGCTGCTTTTTAATTACAGCTTCTAATTTTTTCTCATATATTTTAATTATTGCTTTTGACTAGTTCGTTTTTATCACTATCTATTTCGAATCGCAACTGGGCAATAACTGACAAGGAGCATTCGTCCTGATTTCATCCTGATTTTTTAACAGGGTGTTTAGATTTCACAGAATCATAGAATTCTGTGGGACCCCCAAGGGACATCTAGTCCAAGCCTGTGCAATGCAAGAATCTCAGCTCAAGCATCCATGACAGATGGCCATCCAATCTCTGCTTAAAAACCTCCAAGGAAGGAGAGTCCACAACCTCCCAAGAGAGTCTGTTCCACTGTCAAACAGATCTTATTGTCAGAAAATTCTTCCTGATATTTAGTTGAAATCTCCTATCTTGTGACCTGAAGCCATGGGTTCGAGTCCTATCTTCCAGAGCAGGAGAAAACGAGCTTGTTCCCTTTAGAGATTTGAAGATGGCTTTCCTATCTCCTTGCAGTCCCCTCTTTTCCAGGCTAAACATCCCCGGATCCTTCAGGCTTAGTTTCTTGAGGGTGCTCCCTCCAGAGCATAGCTGTCAACTTACAGATTTGAAAATAAGGGATCAGCAGCCAAAATAAGGGATCTTAGTCAACCAGCAGCCAAACGAAGCCTCAAGCGGTGGTTCCCACAGCGCAGCAACCCGGCAAAGGGGATGCAGCAAGGAAAACCACCGTCACCTCTCCACTGGGAAGCACTGAGCAAAGGCGAGTCCCCAGGCAATGCGGCCGATTTGATTGGCACAAGGCATGCAAGCTCCACCCCCCAGTCATTCTTAGACTCCTTATTGGGTGAGCAATGCAGCCAAGCAACACAGTTGGAGCCTCCCTCCTCCCTGGCCGGCAGGGAGGGAGGGAGAGGAGCTGCTTCCTTTGAAACCTGGGAAATTTAAGGGACATCATCAATAAGGGACAGCAGCGGGACACAGCGCTGGGATAAGGGACTTTCCCGCCAAATAAGGGGCGGTTGACAGCTATGCTCCAGATCAGGAAGCCTTCATAGCAGTTGCATTTTACCCCTCCCTCTTCCACAACGCTCCCTCGTTGCTTCTTTGCAGGATGGCGTGGAGAGCGAGACGTTCCAGATCGAGTGCATGAAGGATGGCTTGTGGAGCAACAAGGTCCCTATCTGCAAAAGTAAGCCCCTCTTTCCATCCTTTCCTAAGCGCTGGTGTAAAGGGACACTCCTCGGATGAGATCAAAACATCCATCAACATTCTTCGTGTCTGGATGGGGTTGTCTAAACAAAATATGGTTTCAGCCAGCGCCAAAAAGAGCTCAGGGAAGGCACCTGCCGGGTGTCAATAGGCGGGGAGTTCCAGAGTTTAGGGGTTGCCATGCTAAGCGATCAAATGCAGAGCGGGTTTTACATATGTGGCACCCGTAACAGATTGAATTGGGCAAGAGGCAGTATGGACTGCGCATTCAGGAGCCTCTTCCCTCCAGCTGATCCTCAGTGAGGTGCTCACTCCAAATAATAATAATGATAATAATAATAATAATAATAAAAATTTATTATTTATACCCCGCCCATCTGGCTGGGCTTCCCCAGCCACTCTGGGCAGCTTCCAAAAAAATATTAAAATACTGTAATACATCAAACATTAAAAGCTTCCCTAAACAGGGCTGCCTTCAGATGTCTTCTAAAAGTCTGGCAGTTGTTGTTCTCTTTGACATCTGGTGGGAGGGCGTTCCACAGGGAGGGCGCCACTACCGAGAAGGCCCTCTGCCTGGTTCCCTGTAACTTGGCTTTTCACAGTGAGGGAACCGCCAGAAGGCCCTCAGTGCTGGACCTCAGTGTCCAGGTAGAACGATGGGGGTGGAGATGCTCCTTCAAGTCTACTGGACCGAGGCCGTTTAGGGCTTTAAAGGTCAGCACCAACACTTTGAATTGTGCTCGGAAATGTACTGGGAGCCAATGTAGGTCTTTCAAGACTGGTGTTATGTGGTCTCGGCAGCTGCTCCCAGTCTAGCTGTCGCATTCTGGATTAGTTGTAGTTTCCGGGTCACCTTCAAAGGTAGCCCCATGTAGAGCTCATTGCAGTAGTCCAAGAGGGAGATAACCAGAGCATGCACCACTCTGGCAAGACAGTCCGCGGGCTGATAGGGTCTCAGCCTGCGTACCAGATGGAGCTGGTAAACAGCTGCCCTGGACACAGAATTGACCTGCGCCTCCATGGACAGCTGTGAGTCCAGAATGACTCCCAGGCTGTGCACCTGGTCCTTCAGGGGCACAATTACCCCATTCAGGACCAGGGTGTCCTCCACACCTGCCTGCCTCCTGTCCCCCCAAAACAGTACTTCTGTCTTGTCAGGATTCAACCTCAATCTGTTAGCCGCCATCCATCCTCCAACCGCCTCCAGACACTCACACAGGACCTTCACCACCTTCACTGGTTCTGATCTGAGAGAGGTAGAGCTGGGTATCATCCGCTTACTGATGAATACCCAGCCCAATGATTAAGGATTCCAGACTAACGAACACACAAGACCCACCCCCCTCCCCCTGGGTACCGTTTGGCACAACTGAGTGTGATCAATAACTTAGTGCCTGCCCTCCTTGCTTGGGGAATTGAGGCTGTGCACCCTTTTATGAATGGCTCCTGGTGTTACTGGCTGCCTCCTGCATGCTCTCCCTCTTGCCGCCTGACTACTAATTCCTGCTTTCTCTTTCTCCGCTTCCTGCCCTTCCTGGCCCCTTCTCTGGACTTTCCTCCCTCCCTTCCTCTTCTGCCTTCGGAACAGTTGCTGGAGCTGAAACAAGAGACAACAGGACGGAGATCAAAGAGGAGGTGGAGCCCGTGGCAGACTGACCAAGGTGTCTTGCGCACGGCACCGTTCAGAGAGCGGGTGGTCCAAAGGCCTTGCCTGGGGGCCACTTCTGCCAGTCACCTTTCCCAGCTCCCTTGTTTCTGCATTCATTCTGCCTGGGATCCTCTTCCTGCTCGGACACGCTCTTGACTCTGGGACTGGCGAGAGAGAAGGCAGGACATAGGCATCAATGCACGGCGTGAAACAAAAATGCTCTCCGTAATTGGGGGGAGTAACTCCAGTGATGGCTTCCACGGGTGTGGGGCATGCATGCGCTGCTTGCCTCTGTTTGGTTCTCTGCTTTGGGACACTCCATGCCTGCATCCACACGAATGAAAAAAAATATTTTTCAAGGACTGGCTGAGCTAACTCTGCTTTTCTTGGTGATGGGCTGTCCCCCCCCCCTTTGCTCAATGTTAACTCATTTCCTGACTTTTACCCCAGCACTGAGATGGAGGGTCCAAGTCTCTCTCTTTTAACATGTACAGAAAGGTAGCCGTGTTGGTCTGCCATAGTCAAAACAAAAAAATTTTTTTTCCTTCCAGTAGCACCTTAAAGACCAACTAAGTTAGTTCTTGGTATGAGCTTTCGTGTGCATGCACACTTCTTCAGATACATGCACACTTCTCTGGCACCAGAGCCTGCAATAAACCCAGATGCCAACTTTGCTGCCACATACACCCGGACAACACCATTACTGGCCCCAAGAACATCACACATACCATCTCGGGACTATTTAATTGCTCATCGTCTAACATTGTATATGCCATCAAATGCCAACAGTGTCCTTCAGCTCTCTATATTGGACAAACAGGCCAAACCTTACGCCAAAGAATAAACGGACATAAATCGGACATCAAGAATCACAAGACAGAGAAACCAGTAGGAGAACACTTCAATCTCCCAGGACATTCTATACAAGATCTCAAAGTAGCTGTTTTACTACAAAGGAATTTCAGAAATAGACTGGAAAGAGAAGCTGCTGAATTGCAACTCATTACCAAACTTAAAACCATGGAGAGACCTGGTCTGAACAAAGACATTGGATTCTTATCTCATTATACATGACAAAGCCATTTTTCACCTTCTCACCCCTTGCTTGTTCCTGTAAGACCTATTGCAGTCGTTAAGAGTCGTCAACAGGCTCATCACAGCTATCTGCCAATCACCCATTCCCACCACCCTTCTGAGTAATACCCCTCCCCACCTTCTCACTATATAGAAGGATCTGGCAACTTCTGTTTCAGTGTATCTGAAGAAGTGTGCATGCACACGAAAGCTCATACCAAGAACTAACTTAGTTGGTCTTTAAGGTGCTACTGGAAGGAAAAAAATTTTTTTATTTTAACATGGTGTTACTTCTATCGTTCCTGAATTCAACCGGCTGAAAAGCAAGTCTGGGGTGAGCAGCAGACCCCTTTAGATGCTTCAAATCCAGCAAGCATCAGTAAACACATGGGGCGATTAGGATTGTAGTGGCAGGCACCGCCTGACTTCCATGCGCTGACCATGTGCACCTTCAGATCAACCCATGGAAGCCAAAGTGGGTCCTCCAGAGGTCCTGTTTGTTGAGCGGTCATCTTGATTTGGTTGCACAAAGCTTATGCAGAAGTTAGACTATGGTCCCATCTGCCCTATGCACTTAAAACACTGTGATGCCACGTTAAACAGTCACGATTTGCCCCAGAGAATCCTGGGAAGTGTAATTTGTTAAGGGTGCTGAGAATTGGTAGGAGGCCTCTTATTCCCCTCCCAGAGCTGCAACTGCTAGAGTGGTTTAAGAATCAATCCATCTTCCAGGGAACTCTGGCACCCTTAAGAAACTACAGGACTCTTCATTGCAAAGCTCTGTGTATCGATAAAGTGATAAAGTTTCATTTTACTTTTTGCTAATATGCAAAATTATGCCAACTGAAGGGCTGGCAGCTTTTCTTTCACATGGTGCTCCTGTGCCTGACAGGCAGAAATCCAGCATGAAAGCTTTTCCTAGCATGAAAATGCAGCGTTGGCGAAAGTGGAACCTCCCTGATTTCTGTTTCTCGGGCACCAATTTTATCTGCATATCTGGTTGCGGGGGGGAGTTGTAAAGTTTGGGTGCTTTGGGGGGATTTTTAAAGCATTTTTTCAAAACAAGAAAACCTTCCCTACTTGCCATACATCTGGGTTTTCTTTGCCAATTCAGCAAAAATCCGCCCGGAGAGCCATAGCAAACAGTGTACACAAAACGGCAGATAAAGAGCAGGTCCAATTATTACTCCCCCAGCTTAGAGACCCAAGCAGGTGTCTCCCACTCAAATGATCCAGCTCCTCTAACTCACATAGAAGCATGAAGGAAAAGGAGTAAAGTCCCAAGATTGATCTCCACTGTCATGAAGCCAGCGTCCAAATAAAAAAAGGAGATTAAATTTCAGAGGGAACGCACCCTCTCGCCACGAATCACACTCCAATTCCGGAAGGTTGAACACATCAGCATGCATTCCAAGGTGGCATAGCTACAATTCCCAGACAAGATGCCTTGATTAAGGCAAGGTAACTCTGCTCATCTAGAAGTTAGGCATATTAGGTTT
The DNA here is from genome assembly GCF_027172205.1 of Podarcis raffonei. Lineage (NCBI taxonomy): Eukaryota > Metazoa > Chordata > Lepidosauria > Squamata > Lacertidae > Podarcis > Podarcis raffonei. Next base: position 98,828,733 of record NC_070606.1, on the reverse strand, counting down.
GTGAAATATACTCAGAGTCGCAAAGTGATTTCATGCTCTTTATTCAGCTCATAGTGGTGAGGAGGAATGAATGAATGTCCCCTCAAAGTATCTGCTTTATATACATTATTTACACAATGGGCTGCACATGATTGGCTAATTCCGGAATTCTACTGTAAGCCAATCAGGTTGTGGATTCACTTCTATCTGGAGCATGATTGGGTGGTTCCTGCCAACCAATCATACTGCTGCATTGTTCTAGGACCAATCAGACTGCTGCATTCTGAATCCTATTGTTCTAGGACCAATCAGACTGCTGCCTTTTGGATCCTATTGTTCTAGGACCAATCAGACTGCTGCAGTTTGGATCCTATTCAACTCAGTACATAACAGTTTGTTAGCAACCATAGTAATGGAAGAGCCAGTTCACAAGTAAAGGTATTTGCTGGCATTGGGCTGATTCACACATTGGCTGTGGTTCCCGCATTGCAGGGGGCTGGACTAGAGCAGTGTTTCCCAACCTTGGGTCTCCAGCTGTTTTTGGATTACAACTCCCATCATCCCTAGCTGGCAAGACCAGTGGTGAGGGATGATGGGAACTGTAGTCCAAAAACAGCTGGAGACCCAAGGTTGGGAAACACTGGACTAGAGGACCCTCAGGGTCCCTTCAAACTCTACAATTCTGTGATTCTATGCTGCTCAGCAGGCACAGCCCATGTGGTGCCCTTTAGGTGTTGACGAACTACAACTCCCATCATCCTTGGCAGCTGGCCGGGGTGGCTGGGGCTGATGGTCGTTGAAGTTCAGTAGAATCTGGAGGGCATCACATTGACTCTCCTTTATGTATGTATTGAGTCATAGGATCAAAAGCACTGTGAATGTTCAGTGATGTATTTAACTTGTTGAGCCAGTTGTGTGCAACACTCCAGGCCAGCTACTTCTATGCTGTATTTGGAGAGGTGCAGTTTGAATTACGGATGGGGGATAAACTCGGTTCAGTTCACATTTAAAGGTGAGACTACCTAATTCACACTTTCTGAAGCAGTGCGAGAGCCGTTGACACAGCCATCCTTCAAAATTCATGCTTCTCCTAATTTTGCAGCGCAGGTCTCCAGCCAAATAATGTAGACATAAATGCATATACCAGGGTAAAGAGGACACGGCAATGCATACATTCGTTAAAAGAACATACAAGAATGCATTGTATTAGAAGAAACTGGCTTTGCAAAAAAAAATGTGTATATGATGCACAATCACTCAGAAAAAATGTGTATATCAGGTGAAATTTGCACTAAAAATGGGTTTTCGCGATGATTAGGATTAGGAAATGGGAAAAACCACTTGGAAGATATTGCATTTGTTCCATTTTGTTGGTGGGGAGTCTTTGCAGTTCATCTTGGTTTGCATGCATAGCACTCATGCATCTTCCTGTTACTCATTCGTTCATCCCCCACTTTTTTTAAAAAAACAACTTTTTTTTTTGTTTTTTCACAGTTTTATACATTTTAACATAACCATTTCAAACATTAAAGTACGAGGTTCCTTTGAACCTTCAGACCTCCTTCCCTTCCTTCATGGGTTCCATGTTTAAGATTAAGTTTGCTGCATCTTTTACCATTATCCATCTATTAAATATCTATAATTATCATACAAAATTCCACCTTACAAGTGCCATTACATCCCTGCCAGTGATTTTAACTGTTTACAGTGATAAATTACAAATTTGCTCCAGTCTTTAGAAAATACTTGATCTTTCTGTTTTCAGATCTTCCCTGTCAGTTTCGCCATCTCCACATACTCCATCAGTTTCATCTGCCATTTTTCTTTTGTTGGTACCTCTCCTTCCTTCCATCTCTGGGCTAGGAGCGTTCTCGCTGCAGCTGTTGCATACATAAAAAGTCTTTTGTCTTCTCTTGGTAGCTCTTTGCCTGTTATACCTAGTAAAAAGGGGTCTGGTTTTTTAACAAATGCATTTTTAAACATTTTCTGGGAAATGATACATAATGAGCTAAAGTAAATGCACCCCACACTTTTCAAAGCATTTTCCAGCCAGGGGTTTTGGGTCTTTTTAGTGGCCTTTGGCACAAGGTGACAGAGGGTTTTAATCCACTTTCATTTCATGAGCCTGGTATGCCCACGAATTTATCCTGCAAAATACTGACAGTCTCAGGGGCAATATGTGTCCCTTGCCCAACACCATTTGGAGAGGGTCAAATCTCTTCAAAATGCTGGGGGGGGGGTGTTTAAAGCCAAAATAGGACAAATTCAGCTTGATATCTACTGGAGATTGAGAAAGGTACCACGAAGGCCAAGAGGATGCCAGTTTGATTAATGAGTAGAATCAAAGAAGCCATTAGAGGCAAGAAGGCTTTCTTCAGGAAAATGGAAACATTTGACCAAATTGGGAGAGCAAAAAGGAATACAAACATGGACAAAAGAAATACAAGCAGACAGTAAAGAGAGTTAAAAGAAAAGAAAAGAAACTGAGGAACACACTGGTAAAACCTAAAAACTGCACAGGAACAAAATTCTTTAAATGTATCGGTGTTCTTCATCTTTGGCGATCACTTATAGCTGAGTAAAATCGTCTTCCGTAAACACAGTTTTAACAGTTGGTCTGTAAGTGACTGTGGAGGCCAATTCTGGATCCACAGGTCCTTCCACAGTGGGGACATAGGTTTCTGGGCGGGAGTTGATCATAGTGAGTGTTTGCCAAACTTGCCTTCCTCTTAGCACATTTCTCCCTTTCATCCTGAGTTTGAGCGTTTTCAAAGTCCATAACACCATTGGTAAAGGCTGTTCTCCAACTGGAGCGCTCACAGGCCAGTGTTTCCCAGTTGTCAGTGTTTATACTACATTTTTTTAGATTTGCCTTGATACAGTCTTTAAACCTCTTTTGTTGACCACCAGCATTACGCTTTCCATTTTTAAGTTTGGAATAGAGTAGTTGCTTTGGAAGACAATGATCAGGCATCTGCACAACATGACCAGTCCAACGAAGTTGATGTTGAAGAATCATTGCTTTGACACTGGTGATCTTTACTTCTTCCAGTACACTGGCATTAGTTTGCCTGTCTTCCCAAGTGATATGTAAAAATTTTCAGAGACATTGTTGATGGAATCTTTTGAGGAGTTGGAGATGGCCTTTATAAGTGATCTATGTATCACAAGCATACAGTAAAGTTGGTAGTACAATAGCTTTGTAAATGAGTATTTTGGTTTCCCTGTGAATGTCCCGATCCTCAAACACTCTGTCGGGAGAAAGCTGCACTTGGAGACAGGGTCAAAGGAAGGCGTCGTGACACCCGGGGCAGGCGTCGCTACAGAGGGCGCATGTGCGGCATCGCTATGTTCGACTCATGCACTGTATGTAGTGACACCGCACATGTGCTGTATAGCGGTTTGCTGCCGGCACTGCTCCAACGCCATACGGACAGTGCCAGGATCCTCTACTCGTGGCTGCAGCTGCGAACGGAGGATCCTCTACATGCAGCTGTGGCAGCACAATGGCTGCTCGCACCGCCACGAGCCCCCGCAGGTTGACTTCTTGGCACCCCCGTAGACATGGAACCGGGGGCCTGCCCCCCTATTGCGATGCCACTGCTTGCAGAGCTCAGGTGATGCTAGATTTTGGTATCAATGTGGGCCCTTGTGGAAAGATCCAGCGACTGAGAAATGCAACAGTAACAAGAGACCAGCTAGTGAGGCAGTTAAATGGCAAGGGAATCTAAAGTGTGCTGAAGGTGAATAAGGAGATTGCAGAGAAGCTGAAAGGATTTTTTGCATGTCTTTGCGTACGGCAAAATCCTGTGCCCAAACTTTCACAGGAAGGGAGTCTGAGGAACTGAGTAGGGTTGGCATATGGACATAGCTGGAATACTGCAGTCAGAAGCAGTGTCAGGGCAGAAATCCCTTAGATTTTGCCCCAAAAAGCTTCCACTCACCTGAGAAATGCTTGAAGAACTCAAAAGTGAAATTGCTCATCCACTAACAAAAATTACGTATGTAACTTGTCCCTGAGATAAGCCTCTGTACTGGAGCACTGCAAACTGGCCAGTGCAACACTTTTTTTTTTTTTAAGGTCCCAGGGGGATCTCGGATACTATAGGCTAGTTAGGTTAATGCTATTGCTGCCTCCAACTGTGAAGGCAGAACACAGCCGTTGTGGTTGGAAGCCATCTATTGCCCTCTCCTCTGTGAAGTTGTCTAATCCTCTTTGAAAGCTATCCTAGTCGGAGACCACCGCTGTCTCCTGTGGCAGGGAGTTCCATAGTTCTTTGTGGTTGGCCACACTGGGAAGAGAATGTGGGGCTATGGTGGGCAATTGACCCAGAAGCAGATTTGGGTGACCGGTTCTCCCACACTGGGCACCGAGCTAAGTGGGGCACCGCAAAGTGTCACAATTATGATGTAGTAAAGGCAAAGGAAAAGGTAAAGGACCCCTGGATGGTTAAGTCCAGTCAAAGGCGACTATGGGGTTGCGACACTCATCTCGCTTTCAGGCCGAGGGAGCTGGTGTTTGTCCACAGACAGCTTTCCGAGTTATGTGGCCAGCAGAACTAAACCGCTTCTGGTGCAACGGGACACCGTGACGGAAGCCAGAGCGCACGGAAATGCCGTTTACCTTCCTACCACAGTGGTACCTATTTATCTGCTTGCACTGGTGTGCTTTCGAACTGCTAGGTTGGCAGGAGCAGGGACTGAGCAACGGAGCTCACTCCGTCATGGGGATTCGAACCACCAACCTTCCAATCGGCAAACCCAAGAGGCTCAGTGGTTTAGACCACAGCGCCATCCGCGTCCCTTTTTATGATGCACACGCAAAACAGAAGGTGGGAGGCAGGGGGTGAATTTTGGCCTCGCAGAGGATGCCACCAAAAATTGAAAGACCATCATTTACCCTGGATTAGCCTCATTCTGCAAGTCTTTTTTCCTTCACCAGGTGAAATATACGGTACTTGGAGTCGAGTGTGAATTTCATGCTCTTTATTCAGCTCATAGTAGCAATGAATGAAACTTTCCCCAAAACATCTAGCTATATACCGGTATACATTATTTACACAATGGGCCCCACGTGATTGGCTAATTCCGGGCTGCTCCTGCAGGCCAATCAGGTCGCTGATTCACTTCCACCTGGAGCTGGATTGGGTGTCTCCTGCGGACCAATCAGACTGCTGCATTCTGGATCCTATTGTTCTAGGATTCAGCTCAGTACATAACACCAGGTGAGCTTCCACTCAAAATGAGTAAAGCATCACATTTGGCAACGTCAATCATGTGCCTCAACAAACTCAGGGGAAGGTTCCCAAATGATGCTCAAGGCAGTTGTGTGATTTCAGCCTTCGTATTTTCCACCAGACATCTGGAGGTGGTGGCGGAGGAGAAGGAAGCGCAGGCCATCTGCTTGGCCCGCTGTGAAAATCTGTCGCCTCCACGTTGGCAAAGCAAATCTGTCCCTGGGAGAATACTCTGGGGACAACTCTGAGAGGAAAACATTGCCTCCCCACCCCCAGCCTTCACCACGGCACATAGCAGCCCATCTGTTTCCCTTGGCTGAGTGTGCTGAGAGCAGCCCTTTGCGTCGAGGAATGCAGAGACACTGGGATTACTCAATGACAGAATCTCTGCTCAAGAAAAGGGGTGGAATTAGCTGTCTCATAAGCACGCAGGACGTAAGTGGGGAAAATTTTGGTCCCTTTGCTTGTTTCCATGGCCACCCACCGCTGCCGTTTTACGCTCAATTTATTTCCTTTTAAAAAAGGAATTATTGGAGTAAATCAAATGAAATGGATACAGTGAAAATAATAGAGGTAGAAAAAAGCAGTGCAGCATATTGAGAAGAGACGTCACATTATGCTGGTAGAGTACAAGGTGATATTATAGCCATCTTCAAATATCTGAAGGGCTGTCACATGGAAGCAAGCTTGTTTTCTCCTGCTCTGCAGGGTAGGACTCGAACCAGCGGCTTCAAGTTGCAAGAAAGGAGATTACGATATGATACAATAATCTTTATTGTCATTGTCCCATACAGAACAACAAAATTGAAAAAATCTACATCAGACATTCAAAAACCAACAAGCCTGCTTTCCCAGCTATCCCAACATGGTTAGCTCCCTAAAAGCTCTGATACCCCATTTTTAAATGCAATACACTCCCACAAAGACTACCTTACACTGCATTTAAAAGCAAAATCACATTTGGATAGCAACTGTTTCTCAGGCGGCTAGTCCTAGTCTTTATAACCTGTACCTTCTTCCAGAGGGACTCAGGTGGCACTGTGGGTTAAACCACAGAGCCTAGGACTTGCCAATCAGAAGGTCGGCAGTTCGAATCCCCGCGACGGGGTGCGCTCCCGTTGCTCGGTCCCTGCTCCTGCCCACCTAGCAGTTTGAAAGCATGTCAAAGTGCAAGCAGATAAATAGGTACCGCTCCGGCAGGAAGGTAAACGGTGTTTCCGTGCGCTGCTCTGGTTCGCCAGAAGCAGCTTAGTCATGCTGGCCACATGAGCCAGAAGCTGTACACCGGCTCCCTCGGCCAGTAAAGCGAGATGAGCGCTGCAACCCCAGAGTCGGCCACGACTGGACCTAATGGTCAGGGGTCCCTTTACCTTTTACCTTACCTTCTTCCAGAAGGCAGAAACTGAAAGAGATCATTTCCGGGGTGCGCACTATCCTGTCCTATCTCTGCAGCTTTCTTATGACACCTGGAAGCATAGATTTGATCCAAGGTGGGAAGAGCGCACCCAATTATTCTCTCCGCTGTCTTTACATTATGACTGAACAGTAGGAATAGCTTTCTGGTGTAAGAGCTGTTGGAAAGTGGAACAGACTCCCTTGGGAGGTGGACAGTTCTCCTTGCTTAGAGACTTTTAAGCAGAGGTTGGATGGCCACCTGTCAGAAGATTCTTTACCTGTGATTCCTGCATTGCAAGGGGTCAGACTAGATGGCCTTTGGGTCCCTTCCAGCTCTACAATTCTATGATTCTATAATTAGGAAAGCCAATTTCACATTGTACCATGGAGAGGGAGTCCTGGGTGTCTGTATGTGTTGTATATAAGATAAAATCCTACCAAACAGCATAGATCTACTCTTCCCATGTGTTGGGAGATGTGACTTTATCTGCACTTAGGTGAATTAATTTTTTCCCTAATGATGGGATGGTTCAAATTTATCTTTCTTTGCTGAAGTTTGGGGGAGCTGTTTATGAGCCCATTCCAGGAAGTACTCTAGGTCTCTCCAGCCTAAAGGTCATCAACTCTATGGCGCAATTCAGGAGGGGGGGACATTTTAGCTAGATCTCCCTACACCCACGCATTGCTTGCCAATCACTGGTACCCAAATCTTCGAAAGGCAAACAGTTCTTCCTGTCTCTGACGATCTCTCTTGTGCAATGGACATTCTCTGCTTTGAGAAATCCATGTGATATGTAACCTGGCCTGGCCTTCCCGAATCTTTGCTATCGTTTCTACTGTTCACCAGTCATTATTTGCTCTTCCCAAAATGTGTTTGTTGGTGAAAAGGCAAGATTAGACAGTTGGCTAACAGAAAAGAAAAGAGAGCGAATTCCTTCCTCGCTAGCTCAAATGCGCTCACTCGAAGCCTCTCAGAAGCGTGAGAAAGATTCATATTAGCTGAGGAAATAGGTGCTGGAATAAATTCTGTGTTTTATTTTAATGAGTCCGTTCCCCTTCCATTTTTCAACTATCCAGGTGGTATCATGTGCTGGACCCTATAGAGAGTTTGGCCAGAACAGTCACCAATAGTTGCCTGCAGATAATAATAATAATAATAATAATAATAATAATAATAATAATAATAAATTATTTATACCCCGCCCCTCCCGGTTCAAAAATCGGGCTCAGGGTGGCTAACAACAAATTTAAAACACTTAATTGATGCTACAAAAAAACCAGCATAAAATACGGTCTAAAGCGTAAATAACAATAAAATCAAAAATAAATTTAGAGGGGAAATCCATCCACTACCAGGGCTAGCTGGCTAAATTAGTCCTATTTGGGCCAGTGAGGAGACCAGGGGAGAATTAGCTGTGGGACCCCAGAGTGGGTAATCTTCACAAAAAGGGGAGGGGGAGGGAAGGAAGGGGAATAAAAGATCAGGCTAAGTTCAAATTGAAAGCCAGGCAGAACAGCTCTGTCTTACAGGCCCTGCGGAAGGAAGTTAAATCCTACAGGGCCCTGGTCTCATGGGACAGAGCATTCCACCAGATCGGAGCCACCACTGAGAAGGCCCTGGCCCTGGGGGAGGATAATCTGACTTCCTTAGGAGACGGGACCTCTAAACTATGGTTATTCATGGACCTTAAAGTCCTCTGCGGGGCAGACCAGGAGAGGCGGTCCCGTAAGTACGAGGGCCCTAAGCCACAAAGGGCTTTAAACACACCCTGAAACCAGAATTCTGTGTGAGCCAATGAAAAACTGAACTGCAGAGTTGGAGGGGACCCCCAAGGGCCATCTAGTCCACCCCCCTGTGGACCAAGGGCATAGTTCAGTGGGAGAGTATCCACTTTGCATGCAGACGTTCCCTGAACGTTGCATCTCTGGTCGGGCTGGAAAGGAGCCCAGTCTGAAACCCTGGAAAGCTGCTGCAAGCCAGAATAGATGATACTGCCCTAGGTAAAGGTAAAGAGACCCCTGACCATTAGGTCCAGTCGTGGCCGACTCTGGGGTTGCGACGCTCATCTCGCTTTATTGGCTGAGGGACCTGTCGTACAGCTTCAGGGTCATGTGGCCAGCATGACTAAGCAGCTTCTGGTAAACCAGAGCAGCACACGGAAATGCCGTTTACCTTCCCGCCGGAGCACTTTGATGTGCTTTCGAACTGCTAGGTTGGCAGGAGCAGGGACCGAGCAACGGGAGCTCACCCCGTTGTGGGGATTCGAACCACCGACCTTCTGATCTGCAAGCCCTAGGCTCAGTGGTTTAACGCACAGCGCCACCCGCGTCCCTGATACTGCCCTAGGTGGGCCAATATTATGACACAGCTTCCTATGTGCATATGGTCCAGCATTCCTCCCCCCTATCAGGTAGCAGGCATTAGCTGCTCAGCCAGAAATGGGTCCATCAGTGGATCAACTCACCTGTTCTCTCCATCCCTTATGCAAAAATTCCCCCTTGCAATGTCTCCTCCAATGCCTGATTTAAATATGCAACTCCAACCAACTAAAAATAGGCCAAGCTTCTTACCGTGGGCGTTCGTTTCCCATTAATTAACATAGTTCTTTGCATCTCACCTCTTCCCTTGCAAATTTCTTCTCTCACAAGTTTACTGAGTTCCTTGCACCTTCCTTCTCCACACACACAAACCCCTTCCCAGGTGATTAAAATCCTACTTTTCAAAGTTTTCAGCTTCAGGGAAGCCTTTTTGCTGCATAGAGTTCTCTCTTCGTTGACCTGAATTCTGGAGGGTAGGACGCCACTGAGAGCAAATTAGACGCTTTCGGGACGGCAAATCCTGAATTCAAATGGCGCGGGGGCCAGGCCTTCTTTCCTTCCAGCTGCTCTGCCACCTGGGGCTAGTGCCAGGTGTTAAGTTGTGGGTGAACATATCAGACGACACAACGATTCTTCACACAGCTCTTGTTTATTCACAGGCCAGAACAGAACTGAACTAAAGGGTTCAGCCAGCCTGCTTATATAGAGCTCCACTAGAACGCAACAGTAACCACTTTCTGTAACTATCCAATCACTGAACGTCACTTTCAATCCCTTATTTGCATATGTGGACCTGAGTGAAAACTATCTACAGTATCCCCCTGCTGGCCCAGGGTGAGAACTTCAGTACATAACACCAGGTATGGCTCAGCCTTTGGCACCACAACCCCAGAGGGACCCAATGTCAGGGACTGGCAGGGCTCTGGTGCTGAGGCAAGTGGGCTGGAGACTGAGCCAGGAGAGGGGGGAGAGGGATTTACGATGATACCCAGCTCTACCTCTCTTTCAAATCGGAACCAGTGAAGGCGGTGAAGGTCCTGTGTGAGTGTCTGGAGGCAGTTGGAGGATAGGTGGCGGCTGACAGATTGAGGTTGAATACTGAAAAGACAGAAGTACTGTTTTGGGGGGACAGGAGGTGGGCAGGTGTGGAGGACTCCCTGGTCCTGAATGGGGCAACTGTGCCCCTGAAGGACCAGGTGCGCAGCCTGGGAGTCATTCTGGACTCACAGCTGTCCATGGAGACGCAGGTCTATTCTGTGTCCAGGGCAGCTGTCTATCAGCTCCACCTGGTACGCAGGCTGAGACCCTACCTGCCCGCAGACTGTCTTGCCAGAGTGGTGCATGCTCTAGTTATATCTCACTTGGACTACTGCAATGCGAGGGGCTACCTTTGAAGGTACCTATGTGGGGCTACCTTTGAAGGTGACCCAGAAACTACAGAATGCAGCAACTAGACTGGTGACTGGGAGCAGCCGCCAAGACCATATAACACCGATCTTGAAAGACCTACACTGGCTCCCAGTACGTTTCCGAGCACAATTCAAAGTGTTGGTGCTGACCTTTCAAGCCCGAAACAGCCTCGGCCCAGTATACCTGAAGGAACGTCTCCACCTCCATTGTTCTGCCCAGACACTGAGATCCAGCTCCGAGGGCCTTCTGGCGGTTCCCTCCCTGTGAGAAGCCATGTTACAGGGAACCAGGCAGAGGGCCTTCTCAGTAGTGGCACCCGCCCTGTGGAACGCCCTCCCACCAGATGTCAAAGAGAAAAACAACTACCAGATTTTTAGAAGACATCTGAAGGCAGCCCTGTTTAGGGAAGCTTTTAATGTTTAATAGACTATTGTATTTTAATATTCCATTGGAAGCCGCCCAGAGTGGCTGGAGAAAGCCAGCTAGATGGGCGGGGTATAAATAATAACCATGGTTGAATCACTGCCTCCTTGATATACAATTGGTCTTCCGGTTGGGTTTTCCCCTACAGTTGATAGGGGGGTCAGCCCTCTTTCAAGGCCAGCTGTGTTCCCAGACAATGATTCTGGATCCTGCAAACAAGGTGGGGAAATGTTGCGCAACCAATATAGAACAAATTATTTTCTTCTGCAAAAAAGAAAAAAGGAAAAGCACAGCGACACTCAAAACAGAGAGAGCAGATACTCTTGCGTAACTGGAATCAAGGATGCAAGTTAAACCAATTAAATTAAACCTGTCGGTGTTAAATAAGAACAAATTGCACAACCCTAGTTTGCTTAATTCTTTCAAAGCACAGCACCGGCCTCTCTGGGGAGTGGGGCCTGGGGAGGTTCAGACTTTCTTCTACGCAAACAGACTTTGCTCTACACGAAGGCTCAGAAGCAGTCATAAAACTATCACTCAAGAATGCAGTATGCAAAGTGCAATCATCTGTGCAAAGTGCAATCATTCCAGACTGCAAAAAGTCAGCCCATCCTTTTTCTGCTATCCAGTAAGCTGCAAGGAACATCCAATCTTATAACTGGTGCCCTCCCCGCAGTGGTGGAGGAACCCTCTCTGGCACACGGGGCAGGACAGCCCGTACGATGTGCGCATGTGTGGCATACCGTATGGAGTGTGCACACACAACAACCATACAAGATGCCGCACATGCACACTCTGTATGGGCAGCCACTTGCACGGCGTCTGTATGCATCCCATACAGACTGTGCATGTGTGGCATCCCATATGGACTGCGCACTTGCAGCAGCCCATACAGTCACAGTGCGAGAGGCAGCCTGTACGGACGCCTGTATGGATGGCGCACAAGATCGGCAGCCAGTACGGATGCCGTGCGAGCGGTGCCTATAAGGACTGCACGTGCCCTCGGCTGCTCTACAGCTGGGGGGAGGCAGGGGCCACCTTGTCACACACACACACCAGAGTGGCACCCGGGGTGGACCGCACCCTCAGCCCCCCACTTCGTATGCCCCTGCCCCCCCAGTCCCAGTACAAGCCTGAGGACTGCATTGCATCCTGGGGTGGGTTTTCTTATGTCACAGCTCCCACCCTTAAGCATCAGATCATAGGAAGAAGAGCCCTGGGACTGGATCAGGCCCATGTCAATAAGGTGCCTCTAAGAAGCCTACAAGCAGGGCTTCAGCGCAGTCGCCTTTTCCCATTCATGCTTCCCAGCAAGCAGCATTCAGAGCTGTACCTCTGGGCTAGTCTTTGTTGTTGTTGTTGTTTAGTCGTGTCCATCTCTTTGAGACCCCCATGGACCAGAGCACGCCAGTGTGGCAAGCCACCCACATGTGTGGTGACACCCAGAGCAGGCCGCACCCCCCTTCCTCCGCCAGTGGAAACAGATGGGCACAGCCAGTAGAGCTCTGCTTTTGTAGCAAGCAAATTGTCTGCCCTCTATAACCAGCGCCCATCTGCAATCTGGCTAGTAGCTGCAATTTCCCTCCTTGAGCAGCTGGCATTACAAAGATGGATGCTGGACTTTTTTGAAGGGGGCAGGGGATCGCTTTAGAGCCACAAGACTCCAAATTAATTCCCAGAGGCTTTTTTCCAAACCCTCCCCTCTGCTCGGCTTTCCAGTTGCAGACTGCAAGGCACCACGAGAGCTGGACCACGGCTTCGTCACCTTCTCCACCCAACACAACCTGACCACGTACCAGTCGGCGATCCAGTATTCCTGCCAGCGTCCATACTACGAGATGGTCCCCAACGTCACAGGTGAGAGCGGCTGCCCTGTGGTGGGATGGGGGGTGTCCGGTTTGCATGCTGGGTTGGCAGCAGCGACTGGACAAGGGATAAGCAGCATTCACAGAAGACCACAAAGAGCTAGTAAGATGGGCCGGGTCAAGAAATGTAGTTGGCCCAGGAGCTTGTGCACAAGAGTTGCCTTCTAAAGGCCGCTAGGACAATAAAGTATTTCCATCTAAGATTCTAAAATTCCATTCCCTCGATTGTTTTGGTTGCTCCCTTCCGAACCTTTTCCCAACCCTATAATCTCCTTTGTGAGGCGAGGCGACCAGAACACAACAAAATATTCCAAATGCGGTCGAAATCTATAGCCAGTGATGAAGAAGACTGCTGAGGGAGGGGAGGACTAGAGATGGGCTGGAAACTGGGGTGAACCTCTGTTTGAAAAAGAAGTCTTTGTGTGCAGCCATCCCCACTAGTAGCCATCGGTAGGCTTATCTTCCGTGACAACAAGAGATGTTTTAGGAGTGCAAGGAAGCCGCCCCAGGCAACAGGCCTGCCACAGGATATTGCTAGGCACGGAGACAAAATCAATACTTTTGCAGTGCTGCTGTCAGAAGGGAAAGCTGGAATGGCCCTGAAGGGGAAGGAAGGTGATTTCCTAAGAATGCAATGCATGTCCTGCCTCTCCTCACACAAAGACCGAAGACAGGAGGAGAATTCTCAATGGTGGTTACGGTGGCTTCTGAGCCAGGGCCTGAATTCCGCCTGGCAGTCACATACTTATAAGCAAATCGAATGTGAGATGAGCTTGCTGCTCAGTTGTGAAAACAACTGGAAAATTGAACTGGGGATTTGAGTGTCGGTGACGACACTGGCGCTGACCAGTACATGCCCACAGAAGCCAGTTCAAAGTGAACTACTGCACCAAAATGCTGCTGGATTCCCCCTCCTAGAGCTCCTCTCAGAATAGAACATATCTACTTAACATATGGGATGCGGGTGGCGCTGTGGGTAAAACCTCAGTGCCTAGGACTTGCTGATCGTATGGTCAGCGGTTCGAATCCCCGCGGCGGGGTGAGCTCCCGTCGTTCAGTCCCAGCTCCTGCCCACCTAGCAGTTTGAAAGCATTCTTAAGTGCAAGTAGATAAATAGGTACCGCTTTATAGCAGGAAGGTAAACGGCGTTTCCGTGTGCTGCGCTGGTGCTGGCTCGCCAGCTGCAGCTTCGTCACACTGGCCACGTGACCTGGAAGTATCTTTGGACGGCGCCAGCTCACGGCCTCTTGAGCGAGATGAGCACGCAACCCTAGAGTCGGACATGACTGGCCCATACGGGCAGGGGTACCTTTACTTTTACCTTTACTTAACATGCTATTAAATCCCCACCCTCTGTTTGCCAGTGACTATGAGCCACAACAGCTAGAGGAGCCTCCATGTACAGGGGCACTGTACCTGCAAATATTGGATAACTTATTGCGGACAAATAGCCATCGTGCTCTGCTTGCGGGCTGTGTTGTACACAGTTTACTCAAAATCAGTCGTTGTACTTCAGTTTCTGTTACTGAGTTATGACAGCTAAACGCTTTTAACACCATACAGCTTCCTTCACCGATTAATACCTTGGTTCGTGAGCGAGGGGCACTTCTCCTCAGTTACCCGCTCTCTTAGCAAACCCACTCCTGAGGGGTTCCCAATGGCATAACAGACCCAGAGGTTCTCCTCACCCCTTGCGACTGGCTTGGGATTCTTCTGTACCTAGAAGAACTCTCCCCCTCCTGGCTAGAATGAGACCCAGGAATCCTAAATTCCCACAGGATCCGGGTCTCCCAGCTCAGACTCAGCCCTCCCAGAACACTCCTCTTTGTATACCTTCCCCCAGACCCTCAACCCAGTCTCCCTATCCAAGCTGAGAGGCTTTTTCCTCTTGCTCTGGATAGTCTCCTCAGTGTGGGTGTTTAACTTAACTCAGAACCAGTTCTCCCTTAGTCAAATCCTATCTTGCTCCCTATCTCTCATCTTCAATCCAGCCCTATCTCTTAACCTGACACTTATCCCTTTGTTGTTGTTTAGTCGTTTAGTCGTGTCTGCCTTTTTGTGACCCCCTGGACCAGAGCACGCCAAGCACTCCTGTCTTCCACTGCCTCCCGCAGTTTGGTCAAACTCACGCTGGTAGCTTCGAGAACACTGTCCCACCATCTTGTCCTCTGTCGTCCCCTTCTCCTTGTGCCCTCCATCTTTCCCAACATCAGGGTCTTCTCCAGGGAGTCTTCTCTTCTCATGAGGTGGCCAAAGTATTGGAGCCTCAGCTTCAGGTTCTGTCCTTCCAGTGAGCACTCAGGGCTGATTTCCTTCAGAATGGAGAGGTTTGATCTTCTCGCAGTCCATGGGACTCTCAAGAGTCTCCTCCAGCACCAGAATTCAAAAGCATCCATTCTTCGGTGATCAGCCTTCTTTATGGTCCAGCTCTCACTTCCATACATCACTACTGGGAAAACCATAGCTTTAACTATATGGGCCTTTGTTGGCAAGGTGATGTCTCTGCTTTTTAAGATGCTGTCTAGGTTTGTCATTGCTTTTCTCCCAAGAAGGAGGCGTCTTTTAATTTCGTGGCTGCTGTCACCATCTGCAGTGATCATGGAGCCCAAGAAAGTAAAATCTCTCACTGCCTCCATTTCTTCCCCTTCTATTTGCCAGGAGGTGATGGGACCAGTGGCCATGATCTTCATTTTTTTTTTTTTTTATGTTGAGCTTCAGACCATATTTTGCGCTCTCCTCTTTCACCCTCATTAAAAGGTTCTTTAATTCCTCCTCACTTTCTGCCATCAAGGTGTGTCATCTGCATATCTGAGGTTGTTGATATTTCTTCTGGCAATCTTAATTCTGGCTAGGGATTCATCCAGCCCAGCCTTTCGCATGATGAATTCTGCATATAAGTTAAATAAGCAGGGAGACAATATACAGCCTTGTCATACTCCTTTCCCAATTTTGAACCAATCAGTTGTTCCATATCCAGTTCTAACTGTAGCTTCTTGTCCCACATAGAGATTTCTCAGGAGACAGATGAGGTGATCAGGCACTCGACCCTTAGCTCTATCTCTTCTCAAATCCAACCCTCTCTCTCACCCTTACCCTTAGCCCTATCTCTTCTCAAATCCAGCCCTATCTCTCAACCTGACCCTTAGCCCTATCTCTTCTCAAATACAGCCCTATCTCTTAACTGGACCCTTAGCCCTATGTCTCTTCTCAAATCCGGCCCTATCTCTCAACCTGACCCTTAGCCCTATCTCTTCTCAAATCCAGCCCTACCTCTCAACCTGACCCTTAGCCCTATCTAACTCTTCTCCCTCAGAAACGGCCCATTTTATTCTCTCCCCCCAAAGTGCTGCTCCTCCCCCTTCTGTGGCCAGCTGACTTTGCAGCCAATCAGAGAGAGGCTCCAACCTTCAGGCGGAATTTCAGGGGGGACTCTGGTCTGGCTCTGCTGTCCATCACAGATGTCTACTAGCCATGATGCCTCTGCCCTGCCTCCACAGTTGGAGGCAGCGATGCTTCGGAACCCCAGTTGCTTGCTGGGAACCACAGGAGCGGGAGAGATGCTCTCTTGCTCATATCCTGCTCGCTGGTTTTCCACAGGAGAACAGGATCCTGGACTGGACGGGCTATTGGCCTGATCCACCAGATTCTCCTTATACACTGAAGAAAACCGGTAAGACATTATGACAGCACCACCTAGTGGTATGATTCCTGTCCAGAGCTTGTGTTTTGATCTTCCCCAGGTACCTACAGCTGTGATGCCAGGGGGCTATGGAGAAGTGCGGAGCTGGGAACGCGCCTGCCATCTTGCCAACCAGGTACCTAGATTGCACCGAAATGCAACCTTCATGCCAGCTGGCTTCTTTAATCTTCTCACCCTCTGGTTTTAGATGCAAACTTTTCACACTATGCAGAGCTCCTCGTGTGGCTAAATCAGAATTGGTGGGGTGCAAGAGGGGTCTGCTTTTGTTGCAAAAATGGCATATGATGCTAATTCGCAGCAGGGCAGACCATTGGTACATTCTGCCCTGTCTAGTAGCATCGCCTCTCCAGGTTTTAGGGGGAAAACCCTGCCAGCCATCATCATCATAATAATAATTTATTATTTATACCCCGCCCATCTGGCTGGGTTTCCCCAGCCACTCTGGGCGGCTTCCAACAGAACACTAAAATACAATAACCTATTAACCATTAAAAGCTTCCCTTCAGATGTCTTCCAAAAGTTTGGTAGTTATTTTTCTCTTTGACATCTGGTGGGAGGGTGGGTGCCACTACCGAGAAGGCCCTCTGCCTGGTTCCCTGCAACTTGGCTTCTCGTAGTGAGGGAACCACCAGAAGGCCCTCAGCGCTGGACCTCAGTGTCCGGGCAGAACAGTGTCCAGCCAAGTTCCTTTTAACTGGAGAACTGAACCTAGGACCAGGTTGCATGTGCAAAGCATGTGTTCTGCCACTGGTACATGAACTCTGTTTAGAGCCATCCATGAGCTCCCCTGTCACTGGTTAAGCCAGGAGCATCTGCCCACATTTCTCACTTGCTGGTGTTAATTCTGGCTAGTAGAAGCCAGGATTGCAAGAGTTCAACCAGGCAGGATTGGTTGGGGAGGACTTGTTGAGGGAGGGAGAAATCGGATTATTCCATTTGCATTTGAAGGAAAATTACCTAATTTGCTTTTTCTGAAGCAACGAAGAAGCAGAGCTCGGCCGTCTTTCAAAACACACGCTTCTCCGAATTTTGCAACAGAGTTCTCCAGACAAGTTAATGGGTCCAAAAATGCATAACTGGGGGGGGGGGTGAAGTGTCCACATCAATGCAAATATGAGTGAAAATGACATGCAAAGAAATGCATATTTTGGGGGGGGGGGAATTGTTTTGCAAAAAGATGCACATATTGAGCAAAATTGCACACAAACATTAGGAGAGATTCGCACCAAAAGGCTCGTGGGGACTTTTCACAAAGAAATTTGCAAATTGATGTGGAAACACGCAGAGCCAAATTTAAGACTGGGAAAACAAGGAATTGAGAGAAACCCAATTTGTCAGGTTCCTCTGTCCCAGGTTCATACCCACCAAGATACAAAGTCGAACAGGGGGACGCACATCTTTTAAAAGTGGTTTTTTTGAGCTTTCAGGGTCTTCTAGTAACTGCATTGTACAAGCTTCCATTCCCTGCCCCCTTTTAAAAGACTGACTGTTTTTTAAACATGCTCTTTTCTGTCTGCTTCTGGTCCTGATGGAATCCAGGCGGGCTGGCAAGTCCCAGGGAAAGTTTTCCAGAGGTCAGAGCAAGCTGGCCAAGTGCTGAGAAATCGCTGCGCTTCACTCCTCTCTCCTTGGAAAGCCAGTTGCCTGTCACTAGGAAACCCCTCTCTCTTCTCTAGCAGATCACTGGCTTCTGCACGCAGCCAGAATAAACATTCTGGCAGTGCCCTGTCCCTTTGTCATGGCTTCCGCTGCAATCCTGCACCCACTGGGACCAACCGGGGTTTTCCTTCTGGGTAAACATGCCTTGGCTTGGGCTGCGCTATTTTTAGCCTGTTTGTTTACCATGCTTTCTCCCACTTAAAAAAGAAAACCAAATACCCAAAATCATTCCATCTATTTAAGAAAATGGTTCCAAAACATTTTTGGGCCGCTACTCACTTGGTTGCATAAACTTATCCCCAGTGGCACCTACTTTAAAAATTATTATTATTATTATGAACAGTGATTGGTCAAATAATAATGCAATAAAATTCAAAAAAAGGCACAATTAATTTCACATTTATTCATAATCCAGTTAAAACTACTTAGCTGATGTAATTCAACAAAACTGATGACTGATACTGGCTTATCAAAATCCGGTAGTCATTGACACCTCCAGTGCCCCCCCCCGCAGCCCCCTTGCCTCTTAGACATCCCCGCCCCCAGCCAGGTAATCCCTTGGAGGTCTTATCCTGATACCCACAAAGCCTTTAAACTGCACACAGAGACACACTACACCTTTGGCCATGAGGTGGTGAAAGCAGTTGCGTGGCGAGTTCCCGCCGCCCCCCAGTGGAAATAAAGACACATGACACAGATATTTAAGGTTAATGGGATAAATAAGTCCACAACTTTTATTGGTTACAGGTGATGAGCGGTATTGGCTTAGGCATTGGTCCTAACTGACTATATCCGACTTCAGCCCATCCGCTTGAAGCCTGGGAAGGGTTAACCACCAGTAGGGGGAGTCCTGCTGATGCACATCAACTAGGAACTCCCCCGGGGTCACCGCTAGGGGGCGTGCCTTAGGCCCTCACCTCCATAGGCTTTGGACAGGGCCACGCCCTCCGGAATCCTTTAATGGACTACCCTTCAATATGTGGGGCAGGTGATGGCGCTTCCTCCCCTCTTCCATCTACAAAGCAATACCAATGCCTAACCGCCAATACCAAGAAAGTTGTGACAATTTGCTATGAGGTAGGCGAAAAACCAAGTGGCTGGTGCCAATTTGCAGGCGATTGGTTGCAGCCGCAAGCAGGAGATTGTCTGTGGCGATTGGGCAGGTGATTGGTGGCTGCTGGCAGCGAGTGGGCAGACGATATTGGTGTCTCTGGCAATGCATGCGATTGGCACCGGTGGTCAGGCGGGTGAGCGATTGCCAGCAATCCCACTCCCCTAAAGAAAGCTTAACAACTCTGGGCAATCTCCCCCCATTTCCTAAATTTGGGGTCTCAAAAAACAGGGGTCTTCTTATACACAGGGGGCGTGTTATGCACGGAAAAATACGGTACCTTTTTCTCTCTTCAAAGGCCCATAGAGCTGGAAGTTGGATGAGTACTCTAGATGCTCTAGATGCCTTTCAAGGCTCAAATGAATTCTACTGCTTCCAGCTTTTGCCAAATATCTTGGAAAAGTGAACTCTTTGTGGGTGCTCTTCCATGCTTTCTGCGTCTTGGGTGGGGGAATGATCTTGGGTGGGGGGGAGGAAAGTGAGCAGAAGGAGCGGTGGCAACACCCATGGCTCTCGCTCAAGAAGCCACATGTGCTCACAGGCCTAAAAACGGCCGGCGGTCCTTGATGAAGAGCACATAGGGGCAATGTTCTAATTAATTTCCCTGACTCTGCCATTTTAGCAGAGCTCCTTCCATCAAGCTTTCTCTGTCCTTGCCAACCCTTTAATCAGTTTCCACTTTAGCAGAGCCCTAATTCTGCCTACTGACAGTTAAGCAAAACAAATAAACACACACTTAATGCATTTCAGTACTCTTGGCTGCTGTTCAATTAACTCCAGTGCAATGTAAATTAAAGTAGGAAGGCTGCCAGATGATGTCTTTGTGCTGCTGGTTCCAAAGGGTGTGGAAGGGTGGATGAAGGGGGAGAGAGGTGACAATTCTGCTATGAGGGTGTTCTACCTTGGGATGTGCAGAGATCTCTGCTAGCCATGCACCACACTCTTCAAAATGAGCTGATTTTTGTCTCCATGCAAACGTTTATTTTGATTTTCATCTAGCAGTGGTTTATTCTGGCTGGGCACCTGTGCCTTTCACAGTTGCAAGACAAGCAGATATTTCACAGGTGAAGTGTTTTTCCGTTCTGCAGCTGCCCTGAGTGAACAAAGAACTCATTGTGTTGATCTCACTTGACAGTTTTGCCCCTTGATGTGCAAGCGTTTGCAACAGACAAAGCTCCAGATCAAGCTCTTCACACTTCTCAGGTTTTGCTAAAGTGTTGCAGTGTATGCTGCTGTCACCCATCTATGGGTGGGGGTTTTTTCGGTTAACTGAGGCAGCTTGTTGATTGCCATCCAATTTTAGCTTTCGCTTGAGAAATTCAGCGCTTGTCGTTTGCACTCATTTATGTAACTAGGGGCTCACAGAACCTATGATTTCTTGACACTATGGTTATGCCCAAATATAATGGGATTCCACTATGCTTGGGTACTAAATGGGCAATCCCAAACCCTAGTAGGTAGCTAGCAGGAGGGGTATAGCCACCTCCACCTCCACAACCCTACCAATTGTGCCAGCCAGGGCAGAAGAGGGGAGCAGAGAAAATTACCGTATTTTTCGCTCCATAAGGCGCACCGGACCATAAGGCGCACCTAGTTTTTAGAGGGGGGAAATCAAGGGGGGAAATATTATTTTTTCCCCCAGCCCCAAAAGAGCAAAGAAGCCAAGACAGCGAGTAGGAGCCATCCCACTGGCTGTCTTGGCTTCCTCTTTAGCCGCGCGCAACCTCTCCAGCCGGGAGAGGCTGCGTGCAGCTATGGCAATTCCCCCACCTCCCGCAAAAGCCCACAGGAGCCGCGCACCCTTTAAAGAGTGTGTGGCTCTTGCGGGCTTTTCTATGAGGAGGGAGAAGGGACTGACTGGCCGTGTCAGTCCCTTCTCCCTCCTGGGGAAAAGCCCGCAAGAGCCGCGAGGAGCTTGTGTGCGGCTCTTGGGGGCTTTTCCTGCCTGCCTCCCCCCTGCATTCGCTCCATAAGACGCACACACATTTCCCCTTACTTTTTAGGAGGGGAAAAGTACGTCTTATGGAGCGAAAAATACGGTACACTTGCCTTTGCCCACTCTTGCACTGGACCAGCCCAACTCCACATCCCACTTCCCCAAATGCCCCAATTCAGGACTTTCTGATGCCTTCCTCCCACCCAGTATGTGGGCTGAATCAGTGGGGCATGCCTTGCCAGTGGGGCTCCCAGTCCTGGCAGATATGGGCAGTGCCAGGCGAATCAGAGGTCTGGCTTGCTCTCTCAGGCTATGCATGCTATGATGTTGGGATGACGCCTGGCCCTCTGACCCGCCGACCACACCGGCCTCCGTCGAAATCCCGGAAGGCGTTGGCGCTCCAAAAGAATCCTTCCTCCTCCTTTCCCAAGAGACGCTGGCGAGATCCGCCCGACCGGCCTGCCTTCTGTTTCGTTGCCAGCCCTGGACACCTCTGGAGAGTGGGCAACTTGTCCTGGCTGGCTAGTGACTGGCACAGCTGGTTGCCTCCCTTCACTGTGCATGCCGGTGGGGAGATCAGCCACTTGCTTTCCTGCCCCGCAAAGGTATTCCGGATCTCTGAGGGTGCAATGATGGACAGCACCAGGGTGTGCGAGGGCATCATTGCCTGTAGATTATGCCACGGGTCTCCTTGAGGGAAGCTTCTGTACATATCTGCATCGGGCATTTAAAGGGGCATCGTACCGCTTTAAACATTGCAGGCAGTTGGGCAGGACAACCCTTTGGGTCCCTGACAATTCTGTGATTCTATGAATCAGTTGAGAATCCTGGGAACTGCAGTTTGTTAAGGGAGCTGAGAGTTGTTCAGATGCCCCCATTCCCCGCCACAGAGCTATGTATGAAGAGCCTGCTGGGTCAGGATGAAGGGGAGCCCGCGATCAGGATTCGAACACAAATCTAGTTGAGATTCCTGTATTGCAGGGGTGACCCTCAGGGTCCCTTCCATCATCATCATCATCATCATCATCATCATCATCATTTATTATTTATACCTGCCCATCTGGCTGAGTTTCCCCAGCCACTCTGGGCGGCTTCCAATCGAGTGTTAAAAACAATACAGCATTAAATATCAAAAACTTCCCTAAACAGGGCTGCCTTCAGATGTCTTTTAAAGATAAGATAGCTGCTTATTTCCTTCACATCTGAAGGGAGGGTGTTCCACAGGGTGGGTGCCACTACCAAGAAGGCCCTCTGCCTGGTTCCCTGTAACCTCGCTTCTCTCAAAAAGGGAACCACCAGAAGGCCCTCAGAGCTGGATCTCAGCTGAACGATGGGGGTGGAGACGCTCCTTCAGGTATATAGGACCGAGGCTGTTTAGGGCTTTCAAGATCAGCACCAACACTTTGAATTGTGCTCAGAAGCGTACTGGGAGCCAATGCAAATCTCTCAGGACCGGTGTTATGTGGTCCCGGCGGCCACTCCCAGTTAATTGCAGTTTCCGGGTCACCTTCAAAGGCAGCCCCACATAGAGCGCATTGCAGTAGTCCAAGCGGGAGATAACCAGAGCATGCACCACTCTGGCAAGGCAATCCGCAGGCAGGTAGGGTCTCATCCTGCGTACCAGGTGGAGCTGGTAGACAGCTGGACACAGAATTGACCTGCGCCTCCAAGGACAGTTGTGACTCCAGAATGACTCCCAGGCTGCGCACCTGGTCCTTCAGGGGCACAGTTGCCCCATTCAGGACCAGGGAGTCGTCCACACCCACCCACCTCCTGTCCCCCCAGAACAGTACTTCTGTCTTGTCAGGATTCAACCTCAATCTAACAACTCTCCACAACAGACTACAGGTCTCAGGATTCCATGGGGGGCATGCAAAATATGTGCTCTACCACTGAGACATAGACGTAGGCCATAGAACATAGCATGTGTATATAATCTTGGCATGGCCCATTGAGGGGAGCTCTTGGCATGTTAAATTCAAAGCCTCGGGACTGAAAATTTGTAATTTCATAATTTAAAACTCTGCTGGTCAATTTGAAATTTCAATTGTTTGAATTAATACACCTGAATGCTGCCCAGCTCTAAAATGACAAACGATCCAGCGCACCTTTACACAGAGTAGCCCTGTAGGACTTAATATAGGAAACAAAAGTTGGAAGCAAGGCAGGAACTTTTCTGCCGCCCCCCAATGGGGAATCCTGGCATAATCTACTTGGAGTCACAGTTTGGCTACTTTTTGGTGACGGATCCAGCCCTGGTCGTCTAACCATCTGCTCTGTTGTTTTCTTTCCCCAGTTTGTGGGCGGCCGACGCGGTCGCTGCCCACCCTGATCAAGCGTATCATCGGCGGGCGAAATGCAGAGCCCGGGTTTTTCCCTTGGCAAGCCCTGATCGTGGTGGAGGACACGTCCCGAGTGCCTAATGACAGGTGGTTTGGCAGCGGGGCCCTGCTCTCCGAGTCGTGGGTACTGACCGCCGCCCACGTCCTCCGCTCCCAGCGCCGGGACAACACCATCATCCCCGTCTCCAAAGAGCATGTCACCATCTACCTGGGCCTTCACGACGTGAGGAACAAGGTGGACGCCGTCAACCGGACGGTGGAGAAGATCGTCCTCCACGAGGCCTTTGACATCCAGAACTACAACCACGACATTGCCTTGGTGAAGCTGAAGGAGAAGGTGACGCTAGGACCCCATGTCATGCCCATCTGCCTCCCGCAGTACGAACACGAGTTAGAAGGACCTCAACCCAACACGTTGGGCCTGGTGGCCGGCTGGGGCATCTCCAACCCCAACATCACTGTGGACGAGGTCATCAGCTCCGGCATGAGGACCCTCTCTGACGTTCTCCAGTATGTCAAACTACCAGTGGTCCTGCATGCCGAGTGCAAGATGAGCTACGAATCTCGGTCGGGGAACTACAGCGTCACTGAGAACATGTTCTGTGCCGGCTATTACGAAGGCGGGAAAGACACTTGCCTTGGGGACAGCGGGGGAGCCTTCGTCATCCAAGACCTGGAAAGCCGAAGATGGGTGGCCCAAGGACTGGTCTCTTGGGGAGGCCCCGAAGAGTGCGGGAGCAAGCAAGTCTACGGGGTCTACACCAAGGTCTCCAACTATGTGGACTGGCTTCAGGAGAAGACCGGGTGGACATTCAGGGGGGTCGAGAGGAACAGATGAACCTTTTGAGAGCCTTTATGGGCCATCAGTTGTTGTTTCCCACACACACACACACACACACACAGAGAGGGGGGGGATAAATGTGTACAGTTGCTATTAATTGGAAGGAATCGGGACCAGTCCTCTAATCAGCGCGCCTGTCAAACAAATATCACATTTTCCAAGAGAAATAACTCAAGAGGTCCAAAAGGGAACTAATTCCAGATCACTATTTGATTCCCCCCAAAAAGAGTTGCCTGGTGTCAATGTGATGTCTGGCGATTGACAGGTAGGCATCCTCATCAACCAGGCAAACTTTACCCCCTAGGGGGCACGGGAGATAATAATCTGGCCTAACCCTAAGCATTGGACATAAATGAGCATTTCACCCGCCCAGGTGTGTCTCCTTTTCCACCCTGCAAAATGCACAGTTTCCGCCACTTCCAGTTTAACATGAAAGCATGGAATTAAAAGCCCAGGAAGTCACCATTTAAATGCAACCTCGAAGTAGTCGACTTTGTCTGATGGCCAGTATGTTGCTTAATTGTGTGGCTCAGAGAAAGGGAAGCCCCCTCTAGTGGCCAATTTCTGCATTTCTTTCTTTCTTTAAAAAGTACGGCTTTATCGTGAAGTCCTCCCCTTGAACGTTTAAAACATTGAATTGCAGAGTTCGTGTCGTTCGAATCTGCCCCCAAACTCCAGCTCTGTGATAGTGATGGGGTTTCCTGTATCCATAAATTCAGGCTTCACAGTCAGACATCCTCTGCACCATTGCAGATTTCTTTGAAATCCAAGGCTTGCAAAATTCGGTCTGGAATGTTTGAAAGCGATTTGTGGGAATTTGGGGAATTCCATATTCCATATCACTCGTTTCTCCATCACTTCCTTGAATTCTGGATTCAATGTTACATTGATGCTGCCTCGCCCACCCTGCCCCATCCCTTGTGCCCAAGAGAAATGTATTTCGAAATCATGTGATCAGAAGGAGACATTTGCGTTTCTCCCTTTTAGAGGGAAAAGATGGCATTGAATCTCACTCTTCGGCCCTTGGTTAAAAATGCTTCCTTTTTTTAGGGCAGGCTTCCTCAAACTCAGCCCTCCAGATGTTTTTAGACTACAATTCCCATATTCCCTGACCACTGATCCTGCTAGCTAGGGATCATTGTAGGCCAAAAACATCTGGAGGGCCAAGTTTGTTTGTTGTTGTTGTTGTTTAGTCGTTTAGTCGTGTCCGACTCTTTGTGACCCCCTGAACCAGAGCACGCCAGGCCCTCCTGTCTTCCACTGCCTCTCGCAGTTTGGTCAAACTCATGCTGGTAGCTTCGAGAACACTGTCCCACCATCTTGTCCTCTGTCATCCCCTTCTCCTTGTGCCCTCCATCTTTCCCAACATCAGGGTCTTTTCCAATGAGTCTTCTCTTCTCATGAGGTGGCCAAAATATTGGAGTCTCAGCTTCAGGATCTGTCCTTCCAGTGAGCAGTCAGGGCTGATGTCCTTCAGAATGGAGAGGTTGGATCTTCTTACAGTCCATGGGACTCTCAAGAGTCTCCTCCAGCACCAAAAGCATCAATTCTTCGGCAATCAGCCTTCTTTATGGTCCAGGTCTCACTTCCATACATCACTACTGGGAAAACCATAGCTTGAACTATACAGACCTTTGTTGGCAAGGTGATGTCTCTGCTTTTTAAGATGCTGTTTAGGTTCGTCATTGCTTTTCTCCCAAGAAGCAGGTGTCTTTTAATTTCGTGACTGCTGTCACCATCTGCAGTGATCACGGAGCCCAAGACAGTAAAATCTCTCACTGCCTCCATTTCTTCCCCTTCTATTTGCCAGGAGGTGATGGGCCCAGGGGCCATGATATTAGTTTTTTTGATGTTGAGCTTCAAACCATATTTTGCGCTCTCCTCTTTCACCCTCATTAAAAGGTTCTTTAATTCCTCCTCACTTTCTGCCATCAAGGTTGTGTCATCTGTATATCTGAGGTTGTTGATATTTTCTTCCGGCAATCTTCCGGCTAGGGAGGGAGCCTGTTTTAGGGGGTCAGTTCTTGCTTAATGCTCAAAGCCAGCCTTGAGCAACCTGTTGCCTCTCCAGATGTTCTGAGCAGCAACAGCTGTGCTAGATGAAGCTGATGGCAGTCATAGTCCAAAACATCCTGAGAGCGCCAGGTTGGCAAAGGCTTTTCTTAGCCTTCAAGCCAGGTGAGTATCTTTAACGAAAGGAGGGGGCTCTCGCTTGTGCATGCTAGCAGGAGGCAGCTGCAGTGCTTTAATTCGGGACAGCAAATTTGAATATCTTCAAAAGCTTCCCAATGTGAAAAATCAGTCCAATGAAAGATGGTGCCCGTCACGGTTTTGGATCGCTGGGGTTTTCTCAGCACTGTAAGGTCAAAGGTCTTTTCCTAATTTGAAAACACTCCTTAGACTGATAAACTTTGTTTTAGTAAAATGAACCAGGCCAAACTACTCAGTCATCCATCAGGAACTTACCTGAGTACAGTGGTACCTCAGGTTACATACGCTTCAGGTTACAGACTCCGCTAACCCAGAAATATTACCTCGGGTTAAGAACTTTGCTTCAGAATGAGAACAGAAATCAGGCTGCGGCGGTGCGGCAGCAGGAGGAGGCCCCATTAGCTAAAGTGGTGCTTCAGGTTAAGAACAGTTTCAGGTTAAGAACGGACCTCCGGAACGAATTAAGTACTTAACCCGAGGTACCACTGTAGTGGCACTTCACTGAAGGTGCGTGTGCACCTTACATGTAAAGCACATTTGTAAAGCAAGGAATAAATGCTGGGAATCATAGTTTGCCCCTCACAAAGCTACAATTCCCAGCACCCGTAGCAAACTACAGTTCACAGGATCATTGAGGGGAGTGCTTTGAATGCATAGTGTAGAGATGCAACTTTTTCCGCACGAAAGTTTTGTGAAGGGTTGACACGGCGTTACCCTCATCAAAACACACCATTTAATCCAGATATCTCATTCCCATGGTGTGTTTTACTCCTGGATAGGGACGTTTTTAATGTTTGATGTTTTATTATGCTTTTATATTTGTTGGAAGCCGCCCAGAGTGGCTGGGGCAACCTAGTCAGGTGGGCAGGGTACTATTATTATTATTATTATTATTATTATTATTATTATTATTATTTCTGCGTACATGGTAAATCCGGATTAAAGGGGCAATAATACGGGGTGGCACTTTGGGAGGAGGATGCCATATGGATGCTGCAAAAACCTTGGATATGTGAGTTTCACCAACTCCATGGGGAACTACTGTGTGGAAGCAATGAGGAAACACTGAAAAAAAATCCAAAGAAACACGTTTTACGTTACTATAATACATGCTTAGAAAAACATTATTGGCTCTGTTACATATTTAAGAGATGTTACGCTGTTTGCTATGGGTTTTGTATTCTGTTTTGTAGCATTTTTACTATTTTGTATTACATTCCTTAGCAGGAAAGAGAATAAAATTATTGTACCACATACCAAACTCTGCAAATCGAGAATTCCATTCAGGGCACTTCATGTCAGAAATCAGAGTGTTGCACCACTGAGTAATGCATGGAGTTTTCACAGAATCATAAAATTGTAGAGCTGAGGGTCATTTTAACTAAAGCATCCATGACAGGTGACCACCCATAATTTCACAAGGGAATCCATTCCACTGCTGAATGGCTCTTCCTATCAGAAAGTTCTTCCTGATGTTTAGTTGTAATCTCCTTTCTTGTAACTTGAATCCAGCTCCGTGTCCGAAATGCTAACCATTACACCACACTGTCTCCCATGTTGAGGTTGGGGCTGTTCAGTCTCACCCAGGGCCGGATTTAGATTTGAAGGGGCCCTAAGCTCCTGAAGAGGGACGCGGATGGCGCTGTGGGTTAAACCACAGAGCCTAGGACTTGCTGATCAGAAGGTCAGCGGTTCGAATCCCCGCGATGGGGTGAGCTCCCGTTGCTCGGTCCCTGCTCCTGCCAACCTAGCAGTTCGAAAGCACGTCAAAGTACAAGTAGATAAATAGGTACCGCTCCGGCGGGAAGGTAAGCGGCGTTTCCGTGCGCTGCTCTGGTTCGCCAGAATCGGCTTAGTCCTGCTGGCCACATGACCCGGAAGCTGTACGCCGGCTCCCTCGGCCAATAAAGCGAGATGAGTGCCGCAACCCCAGAGTCAGCCACGACTGGACCTAATGGTCAGGGGTCCCTTTACCTTTACCTAAGCTCCTGAAGGTAATGGGGCACTTTATATGTCCAGCTGTCCTTTGTCAACAAAAAATTGTCTCTGTTTTTTGTGTTGAATATATGCTATATGGTAATTGATGGACCTCATAGGTATCTAAAGCCATTTGCACATAACAAAATAGGAGCCTGTTGTTGTTTAGTCGTTTAGTCGTGTCCGACTCTTCGTGACCCCCTGGACCAGAGCACGCCAGGCCCTCCTGTCTTCCACTGCCTCCCGCAGTTTGGTCAAACTCATGTTCCTAGCTTTGAGAACACTGTCCCACCATCTCGTCCTCTGTCGTCCCCTTCTCCTTCTGCCCTCCATCTTTCCCAACATCAGGGTCTTTCCCTTGAAATCTTCTCTTAAAGTAGGAGCCTACACAACACAAAACACTGTTGCTGTAGGTAGGTTTTATTTTATTTGTTTTTTATCTTATATTTTGGAAATGTATATCCAGGTTTTCTATCCTTTAAATTTTTTGAGGGCCCCCAAGAGAGCGGGGCCCTAAGCTATAGCTTGTTTATCTTATACGTAAATCCGGCACTGGTCTCACCAGCAGAACCAGTCTGACACTCCCAACAGCGCACCAAATTGTCTCACCCCTCTCACCATCCCCACACACGCCAGAATGTGGAAGAAACTCCCTTTGGGGGTTCAATACGAAGCCTGAAACCAGATTCCCATCAGCAATGCATTACAGGACAAAAGAGTCCGAAAGAATCTCTGAGAGCATTGCATTTACACACACCCTATATTGGAAAAAAATTGTGTCCTCTTTTCCCCTACTATGGTCTTGACCTTTAAAGCCCTTTGTGGCTTAGGGCCCTCGTATCTATGGGACCGCCTCTCCTGGTCTGCCCCGCAAAAGACCTTACGGTCCATGAATAACCATAGTTTAGAGGTCCCGGGCCCTAAGGAAGTCAGACTATCCTCCCCCAGGGCCAGGGCCTTTTCAGTGATGGCTCCGACCTGGTGGAATGCTCCATCCCATGAGACCAGGGCCCTGCAGGATTTCCTTCCATCGGGCCTATAAGACAGAGCTATTCCGCCTGGCCTTTAATTTGAATTCAGCCTCAACTTTTATTTCCCTTCTCTTCCCTCCCCCTCCCCTTTTATGAAGATTACCCGCTCTGGGATCCCACAGCTAATTCTCCCCTAGTCTCCATGCTGGCCCAAGTAGGACCAATTCAGCCAGCTAGCCCAGGGGATTATCTAATTGATTTTTGAATTTTGAATTTTATAGTTAGTCATGTTTTTATACTGTATTTTATGCTGCTTTTATAATTAAGTGTTTTAAAGTGTTTTAAATTTGTTGTTAGCCGCCCTGAGCCCGGTTTTTGAACCGGGAAGGGCGCAGTAAAAGAAAAAAAATATATTATTACTATCTCTCATCCAACCACAGTCTTCGAAAACACTTACTCAACCCAAGTTTTTTTGCCGTACGTGCAGAGCCCTCCTTGCACCTTGTCTGCCATTGTTTTTCAGTCCTTAGGCTCCACCGAAACTGGGGTTTTGCAGAATTCCTACCTTACTGGCCCTTCAGAAACATCCAGAGGGGACACCCCAGGAGCTACAGATAATAATAATAATAATAATAATAATAATAATAATAATAATAATAATAATTTATTATTTATACCCCGCCCATCTGGCTGAGTTTCCCCAGCCACTCTGGGCAGCTCCCAATCAAGTGTTAAAAACAGTACAGCGTTAAATATTAAAAGCTTCCCTAAACAAGGCTGCCTTCAGATGTCTTCTAAAAGTCTGGTGGTTGTTTTTCTCTTTGACATCTGGTGGGAGGGTGTTCCACAGGGCGGGTGCCACCACCGAGAAGGCCCTCTGCCTGGTTCCCTGTAACTTGGCTTCTCTCAGTGAGGGAACCGCCAGAAGGCCCTCAGCGTTGGACCTCAGCATCTGGGCAGAACGATGGGGGTGAAGATGCTCCTTCAGGTCTACTGGGCCAAGGCCGTTTAGGGCTTTAAAGGTCAGCACCAACACTTTGAATTGTGCTCGGAAACGTACTGAGAGCCGGGAATACTCTGTGTTGCACTTGCTTCTGCGTTCTGAACACTTGACGGCCCAATTGTTGCTGCTTCCTTCTTAAAGAGCTTGGTTGGCTACCAAAATGCCGGAAATTACCCAGTTTAAGGAATAAATGTGCTTTGGGGGAAAGAGGGTGGGAAACGGAAGACGGTTGATCACAGGTGCTCTGCAGGTGGGCAGGGAGGGTGAGACTTGGAAGCAACAACCTCCCCCAATAATGTTGAGGGGGAGCAATAATTGGGAAATCACAAGAACGTTCATCACACCAAGAGGCATCCATTGCCAACCAGCGTTGGAGGAAGAGAGAAGTCAGCGCACTGGGACTTACGTATTTATTGCAATTCTATCCCAGCTTTCCTCCAAGGAGCTCAAGATCGTGTACACGGTTTTCTCTCCTCCCTACAACCCTGCGAGGTAGGCTAGGCTGAGAGGCATTGACTGACCCAAGGTCACCCAAATAAATTTCATGGCTGCGGGGAGACTAAAACCCCAATCTGAAGGAGCGTCTCCACCCCCATCGTTCTGCCCGGACACTGAGGTCCAGCACCGAGGGCCTTCTGGCGGTTCCCTCACTGCGAGAAGTCAAGTTACAGGGAACCAGGCAGAGGGCCTTCTCGGTGGTGGCACCTGCCCTGGGGAACACCCTCCCACCAGATGTCAAAGAGAACAACAACTACCAGACTTTTAGAAGACATCTGAAGGCAGCCCTGTTTAGAGAAGTTTTTAATGTTTGATGTATTACAGTATTTTAATATTTTTTTGGAAGCCGCCCAGAGTGGCTGGGGAAGCCCAGCCAGATGGGCGGGGTATAAAGAATAAATTATTATTATTATTATAATCTCCCAGGTCTAACACCCAAACCACAACACCATTCTGTCTCTTGCTATTCCGGTTGTGATTTTTAAGGGAGGTACCAGCCACTGAATTATCAGGAGATGAGAATCAGGTGTGATAACACCAGGATATTTTAATTTAAAAAAAAAAAAAAGGTATACAGCCATTTCTCATTCCAGTGGCCCAACTGGAACTCTGGGTACCAGATGGTAATATGGTCTCTACTTCCTTGCATCTGTGCAAGGGTTAAACCTCAGCCGTCCTCCCCCACCCTTGTCCTCTTTGTCGGGTCCCAGAGGGATGGGGTGGCTGCCAGCAGATCAGAAAGACGTGAGTTGCAAGGGCTTGGACCTTCCAACTCTGCAGTTCTATGATGGTACGATCTCCTCCTCGCTAAGTCCATCCTTTCCCTTCTCTTTCAGTGTGTGGGAAACCCAGGTTCTCCAGGAGTCTGCTTGCTCGAATTGCCAACGGACGCTACGCCCAGAGAGGGATCTCGCCGTGGGTCGCCATGCTGCAGAGGAACGGGCGCCCTTTCTGCGGGGGGTCCCTCCTAGGTAAGGTCCTCTGGGGGGGCATCCACTCTTGGATGTTGAAATATACTCGGAGTCAAGAGTGGATTTCATGCTCAGAGCCAGTGTGGTGTAGTGGTTAAGAGCGGTAGTCTTGTCATCTGGTGAACCAGGTTCGCTTCCCCGCTCCTCCACATGCAGCTGCTGGGTGACCTTGGGCCAGTCACACTTCTCTGAAGTCTCTCAGCCCCACTCACCTCACAGAGTGTTTGTTGTGGGGGAGGAAGGGAAAGGAGAATGTTAGCCGCTTTGAGACTCCTTAAAGGGAGTGAAAGGCGGGATATCAAATCCAAACTCCTCCTCCTCCCCTTCTTCTTCTTCTTCTTCTTCTTCTTCTTCTTCTTCTTCTTCTTCTTCTTCTTCTTCTTTATTCAGCTCATAGTGGTGAGGAGGAATGGAAGTTCCCCCAGAATGTCTGCCTTATATACATTATTTACACAATGGGCCCCACGTGATTGGTTATTCTGGGATTCTCCTGTAGGCCAATCAGGTTGCGGATTCCCTTCCACCTGGAGCTGGATTGGGTGGCTCCTGTGGACCAATCAGACTGCTGCATTCTGGAGCCTATTCTAGGACCAATCAGATTGCTGCATTCTGAATCCTATTGTTCTAGGACCAATCAGACTGCTGCATTCTGGAGCCTATTGTTCTAGGACCAATCAGGCTGCTGCATTCTGAATCCTATTGTTCTAGGACCAATCAGACCGCTGCATTCTGAATCCTATTGTTCTAGGACCAATCAGACTGCTGCATTCTGAATCCTATTCAACTCAGCACATAACATATGTCTAGACCCCGCAACCACCCCCTCGTTGAAGAATAAAACACACCAGGACACAGATATTGGGTTAATGTTACTGGGCAAATTTTGGCCACAGCTTTATTGATTAATAAAGCTTAGGCATTGAATGGACCAGACTATATCTGACTCCTGCCCATTGCGCAGGGAGTACGGTAAGGGTAAACCACCAGAAGGGGGAGCCCCTTGATGTAGACCAACTTGAGCTCCCCCAGGTGTTCCCATCGGGGTCGTGTCACGGCCCTAGCACCGCCCCGGGCTTCGGACAAGATGCACGCCCCCGGATTCCTTTAATGGAATACCATTAAGCTTGGAGGAGCAGGTGATGGCCACACCTTCCCTCCCCCATCAAAAGGTCAAATAATGCCTAACCACAGAACCTTACAAAGTTGTGACGATTGCTGCGAGGTAGACAGAAACCAAATGGCCCGTGCCAATTTTGCCAAGTGGAAAAAATCCTACCAGGCCCCTCAACGGCAACCAACCGAGGTCCATAGCAAGGCCAATGAAAACCTGCAAAAAGGGAGGGAGGGCAGGAGATTGAGGAAGCGAGCCAAGAGGAAGCCCTCCGGCTCGCGCCCTCACTTAAATGGTCCCAGCCACACCCCCACCAGCCAGCGGATTGGCTGGCTGAGTGTTGACGCGGCTGGGATCCCCAGGGCAATGCGGGACTTCGGCCCCCGCCTCTGGGGGAGTGGGTGGCCACGTGGTCCGCCGCAACTCCTCCCCACCTTGAAGTGGAGCGGATTTCCACTTTGCCAGAGCGCTTGAGAAACTGACTTCCAGGTCTGAGACTACCGGCAATGGCTAGGACTTGAGGGCATTGTTAAGTTGTGGGTGAACATATCAGACAACATAGCGATTCTTCAAACAGCTCTTGTTTATTCACAGGCCAGAACAGAGCAGAACTGAAGGGTTCAGCTAGCCTGCTTATATAGAGCTCCAGTACAACATAACTGTAACAACTTTCTGTAACTATCCAATCACTGAACGTCACTTTCAGTCCCTGGCCCAGGGTGAGAACTTCAGTACATAACAGGCATAATAACATAGAATCACACAACAATGATCCATCCATTTTATGATGTAAATGCTATACTGGCATTCATAAAATCAGAGAAACTGTACAGGTGAAAGTGACCCCAGGTATCATCCAGACCAGCCTTGTGCAATGCAGGAATCACAGCTAAATAATCCCCGAGAGCAAAACGTTGGACCTCCGGCCTAGAACTCCAAGAAGAAGTCAAATGAGGCTTCTCCTAGCAGATCGGGACAAAGATATCACTGCTTTAGTAGCTTCGTTTTTAGCCACATTTTTACCCAAAAGGGTTCCCAACGAACCATCCTTTCGGGGAACAGACAGGGTGAAGCAGAATAGCTAAGTGCACACAATCACTGTGTGACCAAATAAATAAATATTTTTTTATTTATACCCCGCTCTTCCCGGTTCAGAAAACCGGGCTAACAACAAATTTAAAACACTTAATTGATGCAACCAAAAAACAGCATAAAATACAGTATAAAATGTGAATAACAATAAATTCAAAATTCAAAACCAATTCAGGGGGGAAAACCATCCAATAAACATTAGATGATCACCAGGGCTAGCTGGCTAAATTAGTCCTATTTGGGCCAGCGTGGAGACCAGGGGAGAATTAGCTGTGGGATCCCAGAGCGGGTAATCTTCATAAAAGGGAAGGGGGAGGGAAGGAAGGAGAATAAAAGATCAGGCTGAATTCAATTTAAAGGCCAGGCGGAATAGCTCTGTCTTACAGGCCCTGCGGAAGGAAGTTAAATCCTGTATTGCCCTGGTTTCATGGGACAGAGCATTCCACCAGGTCGGAGCCACCACTGAGAAGGCCCTGGCCCTGGTAGAGGATAATTTGACTTCCTTAGGGCCCAGGACCTCTAAACTATGGTTATTTATGGACCTTAAGGTCTTCTGCAGGGTCCTTGACAGCTTTACCCTTGTTCCTTTATCTCAGTGACCTGAAATGTTTTATACTGTGATGCCAAGAAAGGGATTTGATTTGCAATTTAATCTCACCCAACCTCTGCTGAAAAACCTCCAAGAAAGGAGAGTCTACCACTTCACAAGGGAGTCTGTTCCACAACCATCATGTCACCATCTTAGCCCTTTCTTGTTGCCCAGGGAACAGGTGGATTGTGACGGCCGCTCACTGTCTCCACCATGAACTTGACCTGGAGAATCCTGTCCTCCGAAGCTCCGACGTGATCAGCCCTTCGTCGTTCAAGGTGATCCTAGGTAAGCGAGAGGCGGTTGCCCAGGAGAGCAGCATGTGGCTCAGAAATCCTATATTATAAGAACGTGAAATGAGTCTGCTGGATCAAGCCAATGGCCCAAGTAGTCTGGCATCTTCTCCTCACAGTGGCCAATTAGATGCCCATGGGAAATCTGGAACCGGGACCCAAGCACAAGAGCTGTTCTCTTGGCTTAGGGCCCTCGTACTTACGAGACCGTCTCTCCTGGTATGCCCCACAGAGGACCTTAAGGTCCATGAATAACCATAGGTTAGAGGTCCCGGGCCCTAAGGAAGTCAGACTATCCTCCACCAGGGCCAGGGCCTTCTCAGTGATGGCTCCAACCTGGTGGAATGCTCTGTCCCATGAGACCAGGGCCCTGCAGGATTTAACCTCCTTTCGCCCAGCCTGTAAGACAGAGCTATTCCGCCTAGCCTTTAATTTGAATTCAGCCTGATCTTTTATTTCCCTCCTCTTCACTCCCCCTCCCCTTTTATGAAGATCACCCGCTCTGAGACCCCACAGCTAATTCTCCCCTGGCCTCCTCGCTGGCCCATGTAGGACCAATTCAGCCAGCTAGCCCTGGGGATTATCTAATGCTTAAAGGTAAAAGGTAAAGGTACCCCTGCCCGTACGGGCCAGTCGTGTCCGACTCTAAGGTTGTGCGCCCATCTCACTTAAGAGGCCGGGGGCCAGCGCTGTCCGGAGACACTTCCGGGTCACGTGGCCAGCATGACGAAGCTGCTCTAGCGAGCCAGCACCAGCACAGCACACGGAAACGCCGTTTACCTTCCCGCTGAAGCGGTGCCTATTTATCTACTTGCACTTTGTGCTTTCGAACTGCTAGGTGTGCAGGAGCTGGGACCGAAAGACAGGAGCTCACCCCGCCACGGGGATTCGAACCGCTGACCATGCGATCGGCAAACCCTAGGCACTGAGGTTTTACCCACAGCGCCACCCGCGTCCCTAATGCTTATTTCCCTTAAATTGATTTTTGAATTTTGAATTTTATTCCTATTCATGTTTTTATACTGTATTTTATGCTGCTTATATAATTAAGCGTTTTAAATTTGTTGTTAGCCGCCCTGAGCCTGATTTTTGAATTGGGAAGGGCGAGATATAAATAAAATTATTATTATTATTATTATTAATAACCTACGGGACCGCCTCTCCTGGTATGCCCCACAGAGAAACTTACGGTCTTCAAATAAAAATATCTTGAAGGTCCCAGGCCACAGAGAAGTTAGGCTGGCCTCAACTAGAGCCAGGGCATTTTCGGCTGTGGCTCCGACCTGGTGGAACACTCTGTCACAAGAGACTAGGGCCCTGCGGGACTTGACATCTTTCCGCAGGGCCTGCAAGACAGAGCTGTTCCGCCAGGCCTTTGGCCAGGGCACAGCCTGACTCCCTCCCTCGGCAATCTTCGCGGAGCTCTGGCCCAATGGTGGCCAGTGGCTTGAATTTAATTTTATAATGAATGATTTTAGAGTGTTGTTTGTGTTGTATTTTGTATTGTTTTATTGTTGTTAGCCGCCCTGAGCCCGGCTTCGGCTGGGGAGGGCAGGATATAAATAAAATTTATTATTATTATTATTATTATTATTATTATTATTATTATTATTATTCCTGCAGTTTTAGGAAGTGTTCAGAAGCATTACACCCTCCGAACACAGAGGCAGAAACCCTGAAACTTCTCGCCAAGAGCAATAGCTCAGTGGCAGAGCTTCTGTTTTCCACACCTGCCCCATCTGAAACCCTGGAGAGCCACTGCCAGCCTGTGTTGGCAAAACTAAACTCGATAATAATAATAATTTATTACTTATACCCTGCCCATCTGGCCAGGCCTCCCCAGCCACTCTGGGCAGCTTCCAACAGGATATTGAAAACACAATAGAACATCAAACATTAAAAACTTCTCTAAACAGGGCTGCCTTCAGATGTCTTCTCAAAGTCAGAAAGTTGTTTATTTCTTTGACATCTGATGGGAGGACGTTCCACAGGGCAGGCACCACCACCAAGAAGGCCTTCTGCCTGGTTCCCTGTAACCTCACAGGGAGGGAACCGCCAGAAGGCCCTCGGAGCTGGACCTCAGTGTCTGGTTGGGTGATGGGGGTGGAGATGCTCCTTCAGGTCTACTGGGCTGACGCCGTTTCGGGCTTTTCAATTCAATTTCAGTTCAATTCAATTCAAAGTGTTGGTGCTGATCAACACAATTCAAAGTGTTGGTCAGCACCAACACTTTGAATTGTGCTCAGAAACATACTAAGAGCCAATGTAGGTCTTTCAGGACCGGTGTTATGTCGTCTCGGCGAACTTAGGGTTATGATTCTGTAGAAGACAGCTTCCCATTCTGGATACAGTGATGCCTCGCAAGACGAACGCCTCGCAAAACGAAAAACTCGCAAGACGAAAGAGTTTTCCGTTTTTGAGTCATTCCGCAAGACGAATTTCCCTATGGGCTTGCTTCGCAAGAAGAAAGCTCATAGGGAAATCTCCGCCGGCCTTCAGAAGAGGTCCTGGACCTCTTCTGAAGGCCGGCGGGGGGCAAAAGTCTTTGCTCCCCCCGCCTGCCTTCCCGGGACAGCAGAGACTTCTCCGCTGTCCCGGGGCGATCTGAAAATGCTGGCGGGCGGCAGCAAAGCATTCGCTGCCGCCCGCCAGCATTTTAAAATCTCCCCGGGACAGCGAAGAAGTCTCCGCTGTCCTGGGGGCTTTTAAAATGCTGGCAGTCGGGAGGAAAGCCCTCCTGTCCCCGGAGCTTGCGGGGTGGGAGGTGGGGAGAAGGGCTTTTCTTCCCACCGCCAGCCTTCAGAACAGTCTTCTGAAGGCTGGCGGTGGGAAGAAAAGCCCTTGTCCCCCCCCCAGCCTTCAGAAGAGGTCGGGGGACAGACTCCCCGGACCTGGTCTGAAGGCGGTTTCCATAGGAACGCATTGATTGATTTTCAATGCATTCCTATGGGAAACCGTGCTTCGCAAGACGAAAAAACTTGCGGAACGAATTAATTTCGTCTTGCGAGGCACCACTGTACGCTCTCTCACACTTCCAGCCTCTCTTTCTGTCTTTCTACAGGGAAACACAGAACCCAAAGGAAAGATGACACCGAGCAGCAGGTACAGCCCCAAACAATCTCCATCCACCCATCCTACAAGGCGGCCACCTTTGAGTATGACATCGCCCTGGTGGAGCTGTCTGAAGAGGCCAGGCTGAATGATTACGTGATGCCCGTTTGCTTTCCAGATAGAGCCTTCCCAAAAGGTAAGGAGGTGGCTCCATCCTTCCACCAGACAATGTCAATTGGAGAAGAAGCAGCCAACCCTTTAAGCTGGCTCAGAAGCATTGATTAAGGCAGAACTTTAACCAATGCAGAATTACATTCCCATGGATTCTGAAAGAATCGCATTGGCTTGGCTGCCTGTTTGCTCCTGAGCCCAATTCAAGGATGAAAAGAAGATGGAAAAGAGGGAGAGTGGCAGCATGGCTTGTCCTTTGACCAGGTCTGGAAAGGTCTAGTCTCATGGAAGAGAAGGATGCGCCAGGCCAGGAGAACAGGAAGTTTCAACTGGCTGGACCAAACATTCCCTTGCATGTCCGCTCTAGGAAAACAAGGAATGTTGTACTTGACTTCTCCCAGTGGATTACATCCCACAGTCTCCTGCACCTTGTTGGTGCGCAATTAGCATGAAAGGTGAGCTTTTTAGCCCCTGTATGCTCCAAAGCTTAGGAACCCTGAAAACACCAGGTACTTCAGTTCCAGGGGAATGGCATGCAAATTCTGTTTTGGACGATCAAACTTCATGGAAAACGCAACTTAAGCCCTTCCAAAAGGAGGTATCAGAAGTGCACAGTAAATGCTAGATCTAACTGAAAGGGATGTTCAGGGAAGTTTTTAATGTGTGACATTTTAGTGTATTTTTGGTCTCTGTGGAAGCCGCCCAGAGTGGCTGGGGAAACCCAGCCAGATGGGCGGGGTACAAATAATAAATTATTATTATTATTACATATAGAGATCTTCATTGATAATTTTAATGCACCCAGGGGCACCAACTATGGGTAGCCCAGGGGGGGTGAGGGCCCCCCGAAATTTTCAAGGAGGGTGCCGGGCCCCCTCCAAATTCCACAGCAACCATGCATGCACACATGATGTGCTCGCTTCACTTGCGCACGTCATGGGCTGTGATCGCCGTGTCACACACGCAAGCCGCACAGCATGAGCACAACAGGTCAGCATGTCACACAGCATGCGCAAGGGGCATTGGCGCGCCTTGCGGCATGTGTGCACATGGAGGGCCAAAGGTGCCTCACACCTGCACAAGGTGTTTTTGAGCAGTGGGAAGGAAAGATCACCCTAGGAGAGTCTGGTTTGCTTCATCAGACTGCAAGGAATGGCACATCCTACTTCCTCCCCAGGTCACCTCCCGAAAGGTAATACAATGTCTGTCTTCTTCTTTTTCCCCTCCCACTAGACACCATGGTCATCGTCAGCGGATGGGGGAAGCAGTTCCTGCAACGTCTCCCAGATGCCCTGATGGAGGTGATGCTCCTTGTCGTTCATTACTGTATATATCTGAGAATGGAATGGAATTGCAGTATGGTTAGGGGGCAGGCGTAGAAGTCTCAGTGGAAAATATCCTCGGAGTCGAGTATGGATTTCATGCTCATTGTAGTGAGGAATGGAATGTTTCCCAGAACTGTCTGCTTTATATACATTATTTTCACAATGGGCCCCACGTGATTGGCTAATTCCGGGATTCTCCTGTAGGCCAATCAGGATGCTGATTCACTTCCACCTGGAGTTGGGTTGGGTGGCTCCTGCAGACCAATCAGACTGCTGCATTCTGAATCCTATTGTTCTAGGACCAATCAGACTGCTGCATTCTGAATCCTATTGTTCTAGGACCAATCAGGCTGCTGCATTCTGAATCCTATTGTTCTAGGACCAATAAGGCTGCTGTATTCTCTATTGTTCTAGGACCCATCAAACTGCTGCATTCTGAATCCTATTGTTCTAGGACCAATCAGACTGCTGCATTCTGGATCCTATTGTTCTAGGACCAATAAGGCTGCTGTATTCTCTATTGTTCTAGGACCAATCAGACTGCTGCATTCTGAATCCTATTGTTCTAGGACCAATCAGACTGCTGCATTCTGGATCCTATTGTTCTAGGACCAATCAGACTGCTGCATTCTGAATCCTATTGTTCTAGGACCAATCAGGCTGCTGCATTCTGAATCCTATTGTTCTAGGACCAATCAGGCTGCTGCATTCTGGACCCTAGTGTTCTAGGACCAATCAGACTGCTGCATTCTGAATCCTATTGTTCTAGGACCAATCAGACTGCTGCAGTTTGGATCCTATTCAACTCAGTACATAACACAGTCGTTGCCCCCTCTTTCCATTTCTTTTTATGATGAGGGAAGTGCAAGCTTGACACTTAGAATCAAAGGATTGTTGAGTTGCAAGGGGCACCCATGGTCAACAAGTCCAATTGGCTGCAATGCAGGAATCACAGCTGAAAATTCCCTGACAGATGGCCACACAACCCAACCCCTCTGGAAAAACCTCCATCCAAGGTAGTCCGTTTCACTGTTGAACAGCTCTTACTATCAGAAAGTTTTAACATTAAGTCAGAATCTCCTTTCTAGCAATTTGAATCCACTGGTTTGGGAGCCAGTGTGGTGTAGTGGTTAAGAGCGGTAGTCACCTAATCTGGGGAACCGGGTTCGTGTCTCCGCTCCTCCACATGCAGCTGCTG
Organism: Podarcis raffonei; assembly: GCF_027172205.1. Taxonomy (NCBI): domain Eukaryota; kingdom Metazoa; phylum Chordata; class Lepidosauria; order Squamata; family Lacertidae; genus Podarcis; species Podarcis raffonei. Next base: position 98,788,055 of record NC_070606.1, on the reverse strand, counting down.
GGTGACCTTGGGCCAGTCACACTTCTTTGAAGTCTCTCAGCCCCACTCACCTCACAGAGTGTTTGTTGTGGGGGAGGAAGGGAAAGGAGATTGTTAGCCGCTTTGAGACTCCTGAAGGGGAGTGAAAGGCGGGATATCAAATCCAAACTCTTCTTCTTCTTCTTCTACCCTCTGGAGCAGCGAAAAATCCCACAAGTTTCCTCCATCTTCCCTGTGGCAGCCCTTCAGATATTTGAAGCTGGCTATCATGTCTTCTCTTCTCCAGGCTTTGTTGTTTAGTCGTTTAGTCATGTCCGACTGTTCGTGACCCCCTGGCCCAGAGCATGCCAGGCACTCCTGTCTTCCACTGCCTCCCACAGTTTGGTCAGACTCATGTTTGTAGCTTCGAAAACACTGTCCAACCATCTCATCCTCTGTCGTCCCCTTCTCCTTGTGCCCTCCATCTTCCCCAACATCAGGGTCTTTTCCAGGGAGTCTTCTCTTCTCATGAGGTGGCCAAAGTATTGGAGCCTCAGCTTCAGGATCTGTCCTTCCAGAGAGCACTCCTGGCTGATTTCCTTCAGAATGGATTGGTTGGATCTTCTTGCAGTCCATGGGGCTCTCAAGAGTCTCCTCCAGCACCAGAACTCAAAAGCATCAATTCTTCGGCGATCAGCCTTCTTGATGGTCCAGCTCTCACTTCCATACATCACTACTGGGAAAACCATGGCTTTAACTATACGGACCTTTAACTATACAGACCTTAACTATATGGACCTCCAGGCTAAATATACACAACTCCCTCAACTATTCCTCATATGGCTCAGTTTCCAGACCCCTGGTCATCTTGGTCGCCCTCCTCTGCACCCATTCCAGGTTGTCAATATCCTTCTAAAACTGTGAGGCCCAGAACTGGACACAGGACTCCAGGTGTGGCTTGGCCAAGGCGGAATAGAGTGGCCCTTGTTCCTTAGTCATCCTATGGACCAGAATCCTATGAATTATGGGATTAGCTAATCTATGGAGTCTTTTTTAAAAAAAAAAAATTTATTAAAAAAAATAAGAAAAAACGAAGCAGATAAATCATAACAGAAAAAAACATACACAAAGAAATTACAAAAAATACAGCAATAAATGACTAAAACACATAACAACACAAAAAGAAAAATAATTAAAAAACAAATCAATTTTCACATTTTTCAGAATTCTCATTAACTTATTTCTTTGACCTCCTCACACCTCCCTTTTTTGTATTCCCAATCACATCTTTAATTCGGCAAATCCTTACTCCTTTTTTTTTTCTTTCCCTAAAACATTTAACTCAATTTTTCACCAAATTTACCTCTTTAAACTTTAACCAATTTTTAAACCATTTTTACATATTCTTACTGATCTTATTACTAAGTCCACTTTGGTCCAATCCAACATCATTTTAACATTCATTAATTTTACAGTATTTCTGTAAGTAGTCTTTGAATTTCTTCCAATCTTCTTCCACCAACTCTTCTCCCTGGTCACGGATTCTGCCAGTCATTTCCGCCATTTCCATATAGTCCATCACTTTCATCTGCCATTCTTCCAGAGTGGGTAAATCTTGTGTCTTCCAATACTTTGCCACGAGTATTCTTGCTGCTGTTGTAGCATACATAAAGAAAGTTCTATCCTTCTTTGGCACCTGTTGGCCGACTATGCCCAGAAGAAAGGCCTCTGGTTTCTTCAGGAAGGTATATTTAAATACGTTTTTCAATTCATTATATATCATTTCCCAGAAAGCCTTTATCCTTGAGCACGTCCACCAAAGGTGAAAGAATGTACCTTCAGACTCTTTACATTTCCAACATTTGTTATCGGGCATATGGTAGATTTTTGCTAGCTTGACTGGTGTCATGTACCATCTATATATCATTTTCATAATATTCTCACTTAAGGCATTACATGCCGTAAATTTCATACCAGTGGTCCACAACCGTTCCCAGTCAGCAAACATAATGTTATGTCCAACATCCTGTGCCCATTTAATCATAGCAGATTTAACCGTTTCATCTTGGGTATTCCATTTCAACAGCAAGTTATACATTCTTGAAAGTATCTTTGTTTTTGGCTCTAACAATTCTGTTTCCAATTTTGATTTCTCCACCTGGAAGCCGGTTTTTTTGTCCAAATTATAAGCTTCCCTTATTTGATAGTAATGAAGCCAGTCTCGCACTTTATCTTTTAGTTTCTCAAAACTCTGCAATTTCAATTTATCTCCGTCCTGTTCTAAAATTTCCCAATATTTTGGCCATTTGGCCTCCATATTGAGCTTTTTCTGAGCCTTTGCTTCCATTGGTGACAACCACCTTGGGGTTTTGTTCTCAAGTAAATCTTTGTATCTTATCCAGACATTAAACAGTGCTTTTCTGACAATATGATTCTTAAATGCTTTATGAGCTTTAATCTATGGAGTCTTTGGAGAAGGTCCGTAGCTCAGGGGAAGAATATCTGCTTTGCACACAGAAGGTCTCAGGCTCAGGCCCTAGCGGGTGGGGCTGGAAGAGATTCCTGCGTGAAACTTTGCAGAGTCACTGCCAGTCTGTGCAGACAATACTGAACTAAATGGACCAACAGTCTGACCTGGTAGAAGGCAGTTTTGTGTGTTTCACAAAGGAGAACCATTCAGGCACATGAGACCAAACTCCTCTTTATCCCGGAAGTCATTTTTTTTGTTCTGTGTTGCAGATTGAGATCCCACTGTCGGATCACGCAGTGTGCAAAGAAGCCTATCGCAAGCTGCAGAAAGTCGTGACGGGAGACATGATCTGCGCTGGAGAAAGACAAGGTGATTCTGAATAAATGTGCAATTAATTGTCATGTTGAATTTTATTGTGTTATTACATTCCTTGGGTCTTTATACTCTTTTAAAATATATTTTTAATTAAATTTTCTGTTTTCCATTTTAGAATATTCATTTAAACAACCTTAAAATACTAATGACTTCCCTTCTTCAATGTTCCATGGTTCATTTTGCATACTGTAAATCCCTGCATAATTTACATAAACTAAACCATTCAGTATTCCATTGTTACATCCGTCAAAACTTATTTACACTGTTGAATTTATTTTAATGCTGCTGACGTTTTCCAGTCATCTCTAAACGTGTTCTTCTTGTTCTCTTATTCTATATGTTGGGTCCGCAAGCTGTGCATATTCCATCAGTTTGAGTTGCCATTCTTCTTTGTTTGGGACCTCGCTCATTTTCCATTTTAGAGCTAGCAAAAAGGGGCCTTTTTTGACACCTGGGAATTTCAGTCTGAATTATCCCCACCAAAAAGGACTCTGTTTCCCCCAAAAAAGTACTTTTAAACATTTTTTCCAATTCATTGTAGATCATTTCCCAATACTCTTTTACCCTTTTACAAGTCCACCTGTAGCCTTTCAGACCTTTCCCATTGGTTGGGTGTGTGTTGCTCCCGGGAGGGAGGGAGGAGTCAATAGACACCGAGGGCTGGTTCAGAGAAAGAGTTTATTTCTGCTTTCCGGATAGCAGAAAGACACTGTGTGATCAATCACAGCAAGCACACTTAAAGAGCAGTTACATACAGCTTATATCCCCTTCAGGTCCCCTTTCCCCTTCCCCAGGAATCCAGCCTCATGAGTTTGTACACGTAAGTTACATCCTTGAGCATGAACAGAAATTCCTGTTTCTGTACACTTGGGGTAAGAAGGTCACCCAACTATAGGAGTACTCCTGGCGCCATCCCCCGGCGCAGGGGCTGACAGGCCTGTCTTGCAAGGTCTGTGCGTCAGCGTGGTCCGGATAGTTACAACCTATAAGATAAGACCCAGATCTGCCATCCCGTCTCCACTCGGAACTCACAAGGCCATCCATTATGCCTTCATGGACTGATAAAGGAGATGGCTTTGTTTATACAGCTGGGTTTGTGTTATACAGCTCAAGCTAATGGATTTTAGCTAATGGATCCTTGAAGAAAGAAAATCGGGAATTTTGGGGCCCGGTTCGGGTGACTGCACAGTCAGGTTTGGGTAACTTGTTCCTTCACACCAGGGGTCTTTATACCCTAGGCTCTATATAGGGTTGGGGGTCACTGGGGATGAGTTCATGGAACCAAGGAGAGTCAATGATCACTCTGCCAATCATCCCCTTTGGGGCAGGGAGATAAGTGCCAAGATGCAGGTTGGATGCTAGTCTGTCATGCATGATTTAGTTGAGATTCCTGCAGTGCAGGGGGCTGGACTAGATGACCCTCAGGGTCCCTTCCAACTCTACCATTCTATTATTCTGATTCTAGGTCCTGTTCTGTACCTTTGCAAACTCCGGGTAGAACAGGTGGCTTTTCTGGTCTGAAAGATGCCCCAGCCATTACTGTTTCTCTCTTTCTCACGCAGGAGGAAAAGACGCATGCCAAGGGGACTCCGGCGGCCCCATGGTCACTCTGAACAACCAGACTGGCCAGTGGCAGATCATCGGGACAGTGTCTTGGGGCGATGGATGCGGCTTGAATGACCGCTATGGAGTGTATTCCAACGTCCTGCTGACTTTGCCTTGGATTAAGCAGGTCACGGGAGAGCAATACTGAAGTCTCCCAACCGTACGAAGAACCCAAAGCAAAAAAAAGATTTGAGCACCTGCCGCATTTCAGAATCTTGCTGTCTCCAAAAAATCTCTCCTTGCTCTCCGTCAAAGGGCGCCCCCGGTATTAGACCAGGGAGAAGCTTGCCCGTTGATTTTCGCCTTGGACACGTGGATGAGAGAGGCCTGGATCCTACATCCTGCTGAACTGAACTCTGCTCCAATAGCTGATGCTGACCTGCTTCCCTGGGTTATTTGGTGATGGATTTGACTTTACAGGGACCCAAAAAGCCTGGATCAACGTGGTTTGGGGCGGTTTGGTTTGTGAAAACCTTTAAAAATTGTGCATGTCTTCTGCAGCACACAGTCGTGCTTGGAAAGGAAGTCTGTTAACTAGGACTCAAAATAAATCTCAGGGGAAATGCATGGCTTGACAGCTGGAGACCATAGCTGTCAACCGTCCCTTATTTGGTGGGAAAGTCCCTTATCCCAGCACTGTATCCCGCTGCTGTCCCTTATTGATGATGTCCCTTAAATTTCCTGGGTTTCAAAGGAAGCAGCTCCTCTCCCTCCCTCTCTGCCAGCCAGGGAGGAGGGAGGCTACAGCTGTGTTGCTTGGCTGCGTTGCTCACCCAATAAGGAGTCTAAGAACTCCTTATTGCTTGCATGCCTTGTGCCAATCAAATTGGCCGCATTGCCTGGGGACTCGCCTTTGCTCAGCGCTTCCCAGCGGAGAGGTGACGTGGTTTTCCTTGCTGCATCCCCTTTGCCGGGTTGCTGTGCTGTGGGAACCACCGCTTGAGGCTTCATTTGGCTGCTAGCTGGGCTTTTTGCCTTTGGCTCGGAGGGGCTCAGAAGTTGAACGTACCTGTGCTCTGAAAATCCCTTATTTTGGCTGCTGATCCCTTATTTTCAAATCTGTAAGTTGACAGCTATCCTGGAGACGCATTTGTGGTGGGGAGGGATTGCAGCTAAATGAAAGCACATGTTGTGCACAGGTGGTTTTTAATTCAGTCCCCATCATTTCTAGCCAAAAAAAGCACCTTGGGTACCATGCCTGCAGAAGACTCCTCTACCTGAACCCCTGAAAAGCTCCCGTGAGTTGGTGCAGACTGGGATAGATTTGCCCAGTGCCTAACTGGAGAGAAGGCATCCATGATGTCACACATCTGGGGTGGAGAACCTGTAATGCTGTTAGATTCCAACTCCCATCAGCCCAAGCCATCAAGGCCAAAAGTCAAGGATGTTGGGAGCTGGAACCCAGCAAGGTTCTCCACGCCAGGAACAGACAGAAGAAGGCGGCAGCATCCCAAAATCTCAGGGACTTGATAGAAACACCACTGTTTCGTTTTGATATTGTTTTAAATCTGTTAAGACCTGCTTTTGATTCACTTCCTTTTTTGCATCGAGTTCATACATTCTCAGGGCTTTTTGTAATCCTCCCTAAAAAGTAATTAAACTTCTGCAACAAGACAAACCAAATTCTGCAGCCTCCACCGATGATGCAGATGGAGAAAATGTCTGATTTGCCACCCTCTTGAGTCACATAATGTTTACCTTCTGTTAGTGCCACGTGGCACTGACACCCTACCCTCCAATGTCTGCAAATGGTGAACTGCAATCCTATGCACGTCTGCTCAGGTGTAGACACCCCCCCCCCATTAAATTCAATTGCACAGGTAATTGTGTATGCCTATTGTCTTTGTCCATGGAGTTTTCTTGGCAGGGATACTGGAGTGGTTCCTCCTCCAGGTGGATCACGTTTGGTCAAAACTCTCCACTATGACCTGTCCATCTTGGGTGCCCTGCTCGGCATAGTTCATAGCTTCTCTGAGTTATTCAAGCCCCTTCACCACGGCAAGGCAGTGATGACCATAAAGAAGGCTGATCACCGAAGAATTGGTGCTTTTGAATTATGGTGCTGGAGGAGACTCTTGAGAGTCCCATGGACTGCAAGAAGATCTATCCTATCCATTCTTAATGAAATCAGCCCTGAGTGCTCCCTGGAAGGACGGATCCTGAAGCTGAGGCTCCAATACTTTGGCCACCTCATGAGAGGAGAAGACTCCCTGGAAAAGACCCTGATGTTGGGAAAGATGGAGGGCACAAGGAGAAGGGGACGACAGAGGACGAGATGGTTGGACAGTGTTCTCGAAGCTACCAGCATGAGTTTGACCAAACTGCGGGAGGCAGTGGAAGATAGGAGTGCCTGGCGTGCTGTGGTCCATGGGGACACGAAGAGTCGGACACGACTAAACGGCTAAACAACAACAACAATTGTGTATAGAGTTGCCATTTTATTCAACCACGCATGTGGCTTTTTGAGATTTCACACGGTCATTGCTACTGCCACCACACACTTGTAGACAAATCTTTGCAAGCTTAAAGTGGAGAAAGAGGCTACGAGTATTTTTTTAAAAAGCAAGCTAGACTCCATGCCATCATCACGTTCTGGAACTTTTCTGCGCTCCTGCTGAACCAGCACACATCCAGCCAGGTTTGAAATGCAAAATGATCCTCAGAGTCCCTTGCAGCTCTACAATCCTTGGATTAGATTATATATATTTTTTCCCAAAAAAATTATTGATTTTCCAAAAAAAAAATTAAGCAAACAAGCAAACATACATCTTAACTGTACTTAATCCAATCTTAGTAACCTTGTTGAGTGACTTCCTAGAATCCCCCTGGCTGAGTTCCAGAGTATATCATTGTAACAGTTTTCCAAAACCAATTTTCTCATAAAATTAACTTAATCACTTAACATCTTTCTTTCTTTTCATTTTAACTTTAAACATGTTATTCTCTAACGTTACATATTTAAATCCTAAGCCTATCTGGTATTTGCAAGTTTTTCCAATTAAGTTATCTTAGCATATTTAACTAAATAGTCTTTGAATTTCATCCATTCCTCCTGGTACTCCTCCTCCTTCTGGTCGTGGTCTCTTCCAGTCAGGTCGGCTAGCTCCGAAAAGTCCATCATCTTCATCTGCCATTCCTCCACTGTTGGGGCTTCTTGTGTTTTCCAATGCTTAGCTAACAAAATTCTAGCTGCAGTTGTGGCATACAAAAACAGTCTAACATCTTTCTTGGGCAATTCCAAACCTATTATTCCAAGAAGAAAGGCCTCTGGTTTCTTAATAAATGTATATTTCAACATTTTTTTCAATTCATTATAAATCTTATCCCAGAAGTCTTTTACCTTGGGGCAGGTCCAGCACATATGATAAAAGGTACCTTCTTTTTCTTTACATTTCCAGCATAAATTATCACTATTATGATATATCTTGGCCAATTTTACAGGGGTTAAGTACCATCTATACATCATTTTCATAATATTTTCCTTTAACACCGTACAAGCAGTGAACTTGACCCCTTTCCACCATAACCTCTCCCAATCTTCAAACATTATGTTATGTCCCACATCTCTTGCCCAGTCTATCATCACAGATTTAGCTTGCTTATCCTTTGTATGCCATCCCAACAATAGATTAGATTATCATTTGGCCCAGGTACACCCAGACCCATTTAAGGAAGGGAGACCAGGCCAAACACAGCATTTGCCCTTCCCTTCCTGTGATCCTTCCCCTGCCACCAGGTGGAAGTCTTTGTTTTCCCTGACAAAGGTCTCCTGGGTCTTCTTGAGAACACCTTCTGGTAATGTGCCGTTGGGTTTTTCATAGAATTGTAGAGTTGGAAGGGATCCCTAAAGTCATCTAGTCCAACCCCCTGCGGTGCAGAAATCACAGGTATTAATTCTTATTCCAGCAGACAATGAATACAACAATCACAATCACAAGAGCAATGAAACAAGAGCAACATTCCCGGCAAAAACTGGGGTCAGCGTGGTTTGCAAATGCTTCATATTCTAGTGTTGCCAAGGAGCTGTAAGTGGTTGAGCTTGCCTTGCTCTCCTGCAGACTGGGCGAGAGATATGCTGGTTTTGGGGGCTCCCTATGATGACCAGAACCTCTAGACCGCCTATAATGTGCATTGTGTATTCCCAGGTGACAAGCTTCACAATGCTCATGCTTATGAGGGCCCCTGTTCTCATGTACCACCTCAAAGAGTCTGCTGTCATCTAAGTGTTCACTGTAGCATTTCTTTCTGATGCTGAGGATCAAGCACTCCACGATATCGGCAACATCCTCCTCGCTGAACTGTGGCTCTTCGTACTTGTCTGAAGAGCACTGGTAGCATCGCTGCCTGAAGGTCCTCATCCTGACCGACCCTTGATTCCCGTATTGCTCCAGGTGCATATGGAACAAGATGACAACTTGATGTGAGGACCAGCTGTGGTAGCATCGTGAACATGTAAAGCTAAAAGAGACAAAGGTGAGAGGAATGGAGAAGAATGGCAACAGGTTTAGGGACTTCTCTTTGGGCTTATCCTGGAGAAAGTGCCTCCTTTTGATACTTTGAACCTGCAGTTGATAACCCCAGATGGACGATCCCAGTTAGCAGAGGTGAAATATACTCGGAGTCGAGTGTGAATTTCATGCTCCTTATTCAGCTCATAGTAGCAATGAATGAAACTTCCCCCAAAACGTCTAACTATATATACATTATTTACACAATGGGCCCCGCGTGATTGGCTAATTCCGGGCTGCTCCTGCAGGCCAATCAGGTTGCGGATTCACGTCATCCAGGAGCCTGATTGGCTGCTCCTGCAGGCCAATCAGGTCACTGATTCACTTCTGTTATGTACTGAGTTGAATAGGATCCAAAATGCAGCAGTCGGATTGGTCCTAGAACAATAGGATTCAGAATGCAGCAGTCTGATTGGTCCTAAAACAATAGGATCCAGAATGCAGCAGTCTGATTGGTCCTAGAACAATAGGATCCAGAATGAAGCAGTCTGATTGGTCCACAGGAGCCACCCAATCCAACTCCAGGTGGAAGTAAATACGCAACCTGATTGGCCTACAGGAGAATCCCGGAATTAGCCAATCACGTGGGGCGCATTGTGTAAATAATGGATATAAAGCAGACATTCTGGGGGAACTTCCATTCCTCCTCACCACTATGAGCTGAATAAAGAGCATGAAATCCACTCTCGACTCCAAGTATATTTCAACTTCCACCTGGAGCTGGATTGGGTGGCTCCTGCAGACCAATCAGACTGCTGCATTCTGGACCCTATTGTTCTAGGATTCAGCTCAGTACATAACAAAGGGCTCATCCACACTTGGGCCCGAGAGCTTTCCTTGCTGTTCTGCAGCTGGGCCTTGCAAAAATCCAATCTTACTACTGAATCAGATCTTAGAAGACAAGTGGAAAACCCAAAGAGGTTTTGTTTAACTGAGCTGCAGTTCAGTGGGTAGGATCGTGTTTTCGCAAGGTGCCGCTGTAGAACCATAAGAAATGGTCTCGGATTTGGGGAGACAAATCAGTACACAATATGCTCAGAAACTGGGATGCGGGTGGCGCTGTGGGTTAAACCACAGAGCCTAGGACTTGCTGATCAGAAGGTCGGCGGTTCGAATCCCCGCAACGGGGTGAGCTCCCGTTGTTCGGCCCCTGCTCCTGCCAACCTAGCAGTTCAAAAGCACGTCAAAGTGCAAGTAGATAAATAGGTACCGCTCTGGTGGGAAGGTAAACGGCATTTCCGTGCGTTCACCAGAAGCAGCTTAGTCATGCTGGCCACAGGACCCGGAAGCTGTACGCCGGCTCCCTCAGCCAATAAAGCGAGATGAGCGCCGCAACCCCAGAGTCAGCCACGACTGGACCTAATGGTTAGGGGTCCCTTTACCTTTACCTTTATGCTCAGAAAACGAATCAAAAGAAACTGTGTATGAGCCTGAAGTCACATGAAATCCCAGAGCTCCCTTCTGCCCTGCTTTCAAGAGAGGGAGCTGTTGTACATGTTCTCAAAGGTGTTTTGTCCCCTGGGCCACACTTTCAGAATACAAATTTGCTTGTGCCGCACTGAATTTGTCATTGATAAGAAAACACAAAGAAACAACTTCTAGAAGTGCTTGATTTATAGCACAAAACACAACTACTTTATAATAGGACTATGGGACACCCAGAAAGTTTAAAACAATGTGGCTACAGAAGAACATGAATCATTTCGCAGATAGAATTATAAATAAACAAGCCTCTTATATGTGTACCTTAAGTATGTATACAAACTCAATTAGAGGTGTGAGCTTGCCAGGTAATCTCAGGTCTCATTTCAGACAAATAAACACCCATCTCTTCATCAACACAAAGAAACCTTTCTCTTTTCTGATGTTTCATATTTGTCAGAGTTGAAAATCCCTGCGCAACACAATATGTCATGGAGAACTGTAGAAGAATAGCCAATGCTCTTGAAGAGAGGCATAGATACTGTTTCTGGTTGTATATACCCCCAAAAATTATTTTGGTACTATACTATACTATACTATACTATACTATACTATACTATACTATACTATACTATACTATACTATACAGTGGTGCCTCGCAAGACGAAATTAATTCGTTCCGCAAGTTTTTTCTTCTTGCGAGTTTTTCGTCTTGCGAAGCACGGTTTCCCATAGGAATGCATTGAAAATCAATTAATGCGTTCCTATGGAAACCGCTTGCCAGGCTGGCGGTGCGGAGAAGGGCTTTTCTCCCCACCGCAAGCCTTCAGGACAGGTACGGGAACAGAGGGGAAGGCGCGCAGCGCTTCTCCTCTGTTCCCGGGGCTTGCGGTGGGAGGAGGGTTTTTCTTCCCCACCGCCAACATTCAGAACAGCATTCTGAATGTTGGCGGTGGGAAGGAAAACCCTCCTCCCACCGCAAGTCTTCAGGACAGCCATCCAAAGGCTGGCGCGGGGAGAAGGTCTCTCCGCCACACTGCCAGCCTTTGGAGGAGCCTTCCGAAGCCTGGCGGCGGGAGGAGGTCTCTCCGCCCCACCGCCAGCCTTCGGAGCAGCCTTCCGAAGGCTGGTGGCGGGAGGAGGTCTCTTCACCCCACCGCCAGCCTTCGGAGGAGGTCCGAGGACAGTGGGGAAGACGCGCTGCGCTTCCCCGCTGTCCCGGAGATTTCCCTATGGGCTTTCGTCTTGCGAAGGAAGCCCATAGGGAAATTCGTTTTGCGAAGCGCCTCCAAAACGGAAAACCCTTTCGTCTAGCGGGTTTTCCGTCTTGCGAGGCGTTCGTCTTGCGGGGCACCACTGTACAACTATACTAAAACAAACTGGCAAGGTTTGGCTCAGGTGCAGTAAATGTGTGGCGACAAAAAGTTTTGTGTGCATAGCTGCTATCCATCTCATGATAACCCCCTGTCTGAGGGGACCCTGACAGATCTTTGAAGCCACTGGTGTGCCAGAGCACATTATGGGAAGAGCTGTAGCTCAGGATTAGAGATCAAGATCAATTCCCAATGACAACTGTGGGTAGGGCTAGGAGAGGGCCCTGAATGAAACCCTGGACGCAGGCATGGCCAAACTTGGCCCTCCAGCTGTTTTGGGACTACAACTCCCATCATCCCTAACTAACCAGTGGTCAGGGATGATGGGAACTGTAGTCCCAAAACAGCTGAAGGGCCACATTTGGCCCTCCTGCTGGAGAATCGCTGTCAGTCAGGGTAGGCGGTACTGAGCATCTGACACAGCAAAAGGCAGCTTTTTATGGCTCTGTGCATTGCAAAATTATTGGGTATGCAGTAGCAGCTGATGTTTTACCTTCCGTGAGCGTGTTCCTGCAGCGATTTCCTCCATGGAGATGCCACATTATGGAAGTCAAGGCTCCGATCCATTGTTAGTCTCCAGAAATCTCTCGGTTTCACTGCTTCAATTTGCTCCTTGAAAACCACTCTCCAAAAGTCCATGTTCATCTTCTCCGTGTATATTTTGGGATCCGACCTGCTTAATATAAAGCCTATTTTGTTTTTTCAGAGCCCCGTATCGGAGTCCAGTGAAACAGTGGGTAGTTCACCTTCTTGCCAGCTTTCTATTTCCTCGCTCACACAAGCTGCCCAGCCCAAACCTTTGAGAAACGAAACTGAAGTGAGACTTACCAGGAAGAGTTTCTTAACAAACAACATCAGAAGTTGAAAGCCTACTCTGATGGCTTTTGGGCAACACCTTTTGTAGCAATACTTCACTGCAGCCCCTTCGGCTCCCCTGCTAGGGTAGCGCTGAACACATTGTTTCTACAGATTTCCTACCCCTTTGGCTCCTGAGTTATATGAACTTTCAGGATTTGGTTCCTAGCACACAATGACCTCACTGTGCCCTTTTTCGTCAGTTTTAATGAAATAATCAAATAACTAAGTGTTTCCGCGCAGTTTGCTCTCCTTACCTTGATGCTTCCATCAGCTGGGGCTTCCTGTAGCTTGTGGAGCAGAGATATTGTGAAGAAGGCGCAGCAGAGACTGTACTTTTTGAGAATTCTAAGGAAAAACCATCTTCCGCAGAAACTGCTGCTTGCCTTCTATCACTGTGCCATTGAGAGCGTGCTCACTTATGGCTTATGTGTGTGGTACGGAAGCTGTACTACCCAGGACAGGATGGGGTTGTGCAGAGTTGTTAAGGCAGCAGAGAGCATTGTTGGCTGCCCACTCTCCACCTTAGAGCAGATTTATGCCACAAGGTGCCATAGGAAGGCACTGGACATAGTAAAAGATCCATCGCATCCTGGTCACTGTCTCTTCGAGCTCCTGCCGTCGGGACGGAGATACAGGACGATGAAGACAAGAACGAGCCGTCTTAAGAACAGCTTCTTCTCCAGAGCGATCTCGGCCCTGAATGGGAAGCCTGGACTTTGAAAGTCATCTAATCTTCCTTGCTGTACTATACTGTATTGTTTTTATGGAGCAGTCAAGTAATTTCGTTGTCCCCGAGAGGGGGCAATGACAATAAAGATGATATTATTATTATTATTATTATATTGCAAGCAAACGTTGGTTCCTGAGATCGAGGAACAGGCTTTGTCTATGTTCGGTTACAACTGGACTCCATTTTTAATCAAGATGGCGGTTGGAGCCTTTCAAAATGGTGCTGAATTTAACCTCTGATTTCAAAACTGCACTGATTTCTCAGAATTCCTGAGCAATGGCAGGATACGAGGCTGACAGTCCACTATATATTGTTATGGGAGTGGGGGTTGGTCTGGATTATATTGGTGGGGCCCTTCTAGGGCTGAGTCTATATTGTGAGAAATGTAAATGTTGTCTTTTCAGTTTGCTCCTGCAGAAGAGAAAAATGCTTTTATCAATCATAAAAATCATAGGGCTATAAGAAAATTGCAGCTGAGGTGTGTAAGTCTATAGGAATATTGCAGCCAGGTGTGGGTGGCTGTTGCTAGAATATTTCAAACTAGCTGTGGTCATGTTTCTTTAGAAATCATGAGGCTTTTTGAGAGAAACAAGTTGTTGCAAAATTCTGAAGAATTAGAGTATCTTTAGCAACTGTGGCCAGGGGCTTTTTGCAAAACAGGTACAGTGGTTGTTGTTGTTTAGTCGTTTAGACGTGTCCGACTCTTCGTGACCCCATGGACCAGAGAACGCCAGGCACCTCTGTCCTCCACTGCCTCCCGCAGTTTGGTCAAACTCAGGTCGGAAGGCGTCCAACATGCTACTGGGGAAGAGCGGAGGGCAAGTACAAGTAGATCCAGAGCTGATGAAGCGGCTGGGCCAAAGCCGAAAGGACGCTCAGTTGCGGATATGCCTAGAAGCGAAAGGAAAGTCCAATGCTGTAAAGAAAAATATTGCATAGGAACCTGGAATGTAAGAACCATGAACCTGGGTAAGTTGGAGGTGGTCAAAAATGAGATGGCAAGAATAAATATTGACATCCTGGGCATCAGTGAACTAAAATGGACGGGAATGGGCGAATTCAGTTCGGATGACCATCATATCTACTACTGTGGGCAAGAAACCCGTAAAAGAAATGGAGTGGCCCTCATAGTCAACAAAAGAGTGGCGAAAGCTGTACTGGGATGCAATCTCAAAAATGATAGAATGATCTCGATACGAATCCAAGGCAGACCTTTTAACATCACAGTAATCCAAGTTTATGCACCAACTACTGGTGCTGAAGAAACTGAAATAGACCAATTCTATGAAGACTTACAACACCTTATAGAAGTGACACCAAAGAAGGATGTTCTTCTCATTATAGGGTACAGTGGTACCTTGGGTTAAGAACTTAATTTGTTCTGAAGGTCCATTCTTAACCTGAAACCGTTCTTAACCTGAGGTACTACTTTAGCTAATGGAGCCTCCCGCCACCGCTACACAATTTCTGTTCTCATCCTGTAGCAAAGTTCTTAACCCGAGGTATTATTTCTGGGTTAGCGGAGTCTGTAACCTGAACATAACTGTCAACTATCAGATTTGAAAATAAGGGATCAGCAGCCTCGAAAATAAGGGATCAGCAGCCTCACCTGTCCCAGGGACAGTCTACGGGATATCTAACAATCTGGGATAGCAGTGGGAAGCAGCGGGAAATGGCGCTGGAATAAGGGAATTTCCCGCAGAAAAAGGGAAGGTTGACAGCTATGAACCTGAAGCGTCTGTAACCTGAAGTGTCTGTAACCCGAGGTACCACTGTAGTTGAAACCGGTATTACACGCTTCAGTGAAATAAAGGAACTTCGCTTTATTGCTAAAAACAGTATGTAAGGGGGGAAAGGCTTGGCCAAATAAGGGGCTTTGGGGAACAGGAAAAACTAACCAAATAAGGGGCTTTGGGGATGAAAGAGGGAGCAGGGGTTGGATTTTACATTGCAATAGACGGACGCGATAGGTGTGAACTTCAAACGCCCCTTCCTTGTGGGCAACGAAGGAGGGAATTGCGCTTGGGGAAAGGGTTTATATATTCATGTTTTTGATAAGGGATGGCCTGCCTGCCTTTTCAGAACACCCACTTGCAAGTGTTTATTTTCGATAAAATATTGCTGCTTCATCAACTTTGCCCAGACTTTATTACAGTGGTACCTCAGGTTAAGTACTTAATTCATTCCGGAGGTCTGTACTTAACCTGAAACTGTTCTTAACCTGAAGCACCACTTTAGCTAATGGGGCCTCCCGCTGCTGCCGTGCCACCAGAGCACGATTTCTGTTCTCATCCTGAAGCAAAGTTCTTAACCTGAAGCACTATTTCTGGGTTAGCGGAGTCTGTAACCTGAAGCGTATGTAACCTGAAGCATATGTAACCCGAGGTACCACTGTATTTCAAAGGGGTCCAGGACCCAAGTCCTGGGGACCAGCGTTTATATCTCACAATATCATTAACCCTCCAGAGTCTCTTACTCTTCCTTTGATATTCCCCTAGAGCACGGGTGTCAAACACAAGGTCCGCGGGCCGAATCCGGCCCGCCAGACCTTGTCATGTGGCCCGTGTAGCCTCCGCTGGCCACCAGCCTTCACCTTTTATTCTCGCTTTTTTTTTTTTTTTACACAAGAAAGCCGCCTCTTCAGCGCATGCACGGCAGCCTACAAGCCAGAGAACGTCTGCCCTCTAGCGGCGCCGGCCGTTCTACACAGGAAACCTCCACTTTACATGCATTCAGGAAACCTCCACTTGTTTTTATATTGAGCGCATGCCATCCTGTGATGTGACAGATCCAACGGCTGCCTGAACCCTTCTCTCCTGTACTGTAAGTCCTACAGATACAACCGGCCCTTTGACGGTGACCAAACTGCTGGTGCGGCCCCCGATGAATTTGAGTTTGACACCCCTGCCCTAGAGACCTAATGTCGAAGCTTTGAATTGCCAGAGAGAGCAAGTCATGCCAGTGCATTTGCAAATGCCAATGATGGCTCCCGGTTGCCCGTTCACAAAGGCAGCCCTTTGTGAGTTCAAAACCATCGGCTTACACAAGACATGCTTGGGCAAGATCTTACTAAACCAGTTTCCATGCTTTTGCTAATCCTCCCTCTGTATAGCATGTGGAAACTTAAGAAGGGCAACCAAAATGTGCTGTTCTCCTTGCCCCCTGATGCTTTCTTCCCATTCACAAAGGTGGCAGCTGAATTCATGACGATCGGCTAACACCGGGCACGCCTGGGCTAGAAAATAGTATGCAAGCTTTTGAGTTCTTCAGAACTCTTCATCAGGCTAGATGGAGAATTCTGAAGAACTCTAAAGCTTGCACATTTTTTAAAAAAACAACAACAACTTTGGGGTGGGGCATTAGCCTGATAAAGGTATTGCCCTAATATGGACTTTGGAATTTTTCTTACATGCTAACATGCCTTCCTTTATTTTCGCCTCTCTTTTCTTCCCAGTCACAGTTATGGGGTTCGAGGGACCCCAACAACCAATTTAATTCAATTGCAATCTCATTATGCTGTTATTATTATTCCTCGGGTCAACTCTATTTCTGGCCAGCTAAGAATTTCTATATTGATTATTTCCATAAGTAGTTAAATGCCCTGTGTTCCAAATCTGCATATAAGAAGCTAATTTTGTTTAGGTAAGCCTACCCAGATGTTTAGAACGTTTATGCAAGTTTTAATCTGTTTTTAGTCTATTGCTATTTTAATTTTTCAAAAGTCTTAAATTATTGTTGTTAATTTCTCTTATTGATAATTTCATTGCTTTATTCTTTTTGTAAACCCCTATGAAGCTTTTTTTTCCAATCAAGCATATTATAAATTTTATGAAATAAATAAATCCTGTTGCACAAACCCTTTTTGCTGGGGAGAGGGGAGTTACCGATTTGATTTCCATTGCTACCACTACTATCATCATCATTAGGTATTTTGGAAGTATCCTTAACAAATACACAGGATCCGAGAGGGTGTTTTTCTTTTGCAATTTATTTTATTCATTTGAAACAGTTTTCTCTTACCCAATCCTTCAATGTCTTAAAATTTCCAGGAACAAGTAATACCTCAGAAAGAAATAACAACAGACCTCTCTTTTTAAGATCAAACAGAACAGGTAACAAATAATAAAATCAGATGGTAGCAGAGATATGCAGCCACATTAAAACAAAATATGTTCTTATTTTAAAATCTTAAAACAAAAACAAGTTTGACATTGCTGCCCCCCAACCCAATGGCAAATGCAACATGGGAAAACTTTGCAAAGAGGCTTAGAAGGTAGAAACCAGGGACTCCTTAATAATTCACTGGATAGTTAACTTGCAGTACAATGCTGTACAGTTTTGGGGCATCCATAGTTAGAGTTAGTAAATGCTAGGAATTACTAAATGCTTGAAGTCTTCACCTGGGGGAGAGAGAGTGTTGCAGTGTAAAATAGAAAAATGCAGTTTAAGCTTGTCTGCCAGACCAGGGCATCGTCGGACGGGGGGGTGGGATGGGCGGAGAGCTGTTAAGATGTACAAAGATGTTGATGGTCAACGCATGAATGAAGACATTTGAATTTGCTGAAATTCAAAGGTTAAGCTTTCTCTAGTATGAAAATGCAATTATGGGGAAAGTTCACCTGTTCACATTCTATCTGTCGGACACTGTATTACGTGGGGGGCCATTAAAAAAATGGGGGGTGGCCATCCAAAAGAATTCACTTCTATATCACCTTGTTGTTTCCCCAGGTGAAGGACCACTTGCTAAATAAACCACGGAAGTGAATTCAAGTCCCGTATCCAGGAGGGACCCAGCATTTATTAAAATCATTGCAATAGCACAGCCTTGCCAACCAGCAACTCAGTTACTTATGACCTGTAACCTTTCCTGTTGTATGTAGAAGGGTGTTTATGTTTTAAGAATGTTCAGATGTTTTATGAATCTTTGTTTGAACTACTATAAAAGCTGTGTTCTGATTTGCTGATCACACAACTAGCCGCTGATCACACAACAGTTTACTTGATTGATTGATTGATTGAACGACATTCTGTTCGAGTAGCAAAGAAAGAAAAGGGAAGAAAAGGCAACTCTTACACCGTCACAATTTGCCACTGGTGTAATAGTTTCAGAATACAGAAAGGCATATTCAGACATTCGACAGCTTTTGTACAGGAGGCGACAGGGCTTCTAAAGTCACGCCAGGCCAAGCCAGCAGGGGTGGGTGCCTGAATTTGCATTGCAGTTTAAATTCCCTGCCTGCTCTGCTATCACCGGAACCAGTTAGGTAATGAAAGAAAGCATATAGGCAATGAAAATTATAATTGAAATTATAAATACTGCTATAATTAGAATTACAGCCCAAAGACAGTAATTGCAACCCTGTGTTGGGGCTGAGGACCCTGTGGATGATGGGGCCAAGGACCCTGTGGATGATGGGGGTAAAGACCCAGTGAATGATGGGGCTGAGGGCCGTGGGAATGATGGGGCTGAGGACCCTGTGATTGATGGGGCTGAGGGCCTTGGGAATGATGGGACTGAGGACCAGGGAAAGGATGGGGCTGAAGACCCTGTGAATGATGGGGCTGAGGACCTCGGGAATGATGGACTTGATGTTTCTATCTGTATAATGGTCGCCGGATACCCTGTGCTTTGGGGTTTCCCATGGTGCTCTGCTTGCTTCGACCGTCCTTGTTGTCCTTTGTGGATTCCCAGCTGGCACCCTTCACAAAACTCGCGCTTATGCGGACCACCCTCGTGACAGACCACCTTAGAGAGCTGACTGCGGTCCACCTGCTCCCCATAGCACTTCTCCCTTATGTCAAGAATCAAGTCTTTCAAGATGTCAGCAACGTCGTCCTCAGAGAACTGTGGCTCTTCGTACGTGTCCAGAGAACATTCGTGGCACCGTTGACCAAAGCGCTTCATCTTGACGTGTCCTCGCCTCTCAAAACTGTCCCATTGAATGTGGAACAAGATAAGAACTTGGTATGAGGACCAGCTGTGCCAGCATCCGGAACAGGTAAATCTAGCAGGGAGAGAGGGGGAGATGATGGGAGGGGAAGCAAGCAGAATTAGGTACTTCTGTTGAGGCTCTCCTGAAGAGTGGACCTCAGGAACCCTACATGGAACCCTGGAGAACCACAGCCAGTCAGGGGAGACAGCCCAGTGCTAGATGGACCAATGCTTTGATTCAGGAAAAGGCAGCTCTCTATGTTCCTGCTCATTACAAAAATATTAGCTATCTGGTAGAAGCTTTTTTTTGTGCCTGTTGTCTTTTTTTTTTTTTTAGACAGCAAAAAAAAAGTAGAGACATCACCTTGCCAACAAAGGTCCGTATAGTAAAAGCTATGGTTTTCCCAGTAGTGATGTATGGAGGTGAGAGCTGGACCATAAAGAAGGCTGATCAAAAGAATGGATGCTTTTGAATTATGGTGCTGGAGAAGACTCTTGAGAGTCCCATAGACTGCAAAAAGATCAAACCTCTCCATTCTGAAGGAAATCAGCCCTGAGTGCTCACTGGAAGGACAGATCCTGAAGCTGAGGCTCCAAGACTTTGGCCACCTCATGAGAAGAGAAGACTCCCTGGAAAAGACCCTGATGTTGGGAAAGATGGAGGGCACAAGGAGAAGGGGACGATGGAGGACGAGATGGTGGGACAGTGTTCTCAAAGCTACCAGCATGAGTTTGACCAAACTGCGGGAGGCAGTGGAAGGCAGGAGTGCCTGGCGTGCTCTGGTCTAGGGGGTGACAAAGAGTCGGATACGACTAAACGACTAAACAACAACAACAAAGAAGCTTTTTTGTTTTGTTTTACCTTCCATGAGCATGCTCCTGAAATGCTTCCGTCCACCCGGGTTCCACGCTGTGAAATTCAATCCTGCGATCCATTGTCAGCCTCCAGATATCATTTGGCTTCACCTCATTCATCTGCTTCTTAAAAACCCGTCTCCAAAAATCCATTGTGAGCCTTTTCATGTTTCTTTTCCGATCGGTGTTGCTTAATGACAAAGGTGATTGTGGTCTTTTTTGCAGATGCCAGAATGGGATGCAGTGAGAAGGTGGGTGCCGTGGCTGATTACCTGCTTTGCTTTCCTCACTCTCACAAGCTGACCGGTCCGTATGTTTGCGAAACGAAACTCAGCCAAGAATTAACAACACCAGAGGTTCAAAGTCAACTGTGAGGACTTTGGGACAACTCTTTCTGTAGTTTCAGGTGGCATGGATAACCAACAATAGCTTTTATTACCTGTTTCGTTTATTTGCAATACAATAGTATATAGCGTACTTCTGTAGTGGCCAAGGTAACTTTTCTAAGCTTCTTTTTATACTATTTTGTGTTTTAGCTAATAGCTCCAATGAACATTACACTTACTGTTTGTTAACTGCCTTGATCCTTCCTCCAGAAATTATCAAGCAGTATGTCACTGGTGGTTTCAATTATTTCTTGTTCTTGTGTTTTAAAAGCTGTGATGGTTGAAGAAAGTAATGCTTTGGGATACCAGTACAGTGGTACCTGGGGTTACAGAGGCTTCAGGCTACAGGCGCTTCAGGTTGCAGACTCTGCTAACCCAGAAATAGTACCTTGGGCTAAGAACTTTGCTTCAGGATGAGAACAGAAATTGTGCTCCGGCGGCGTGACGGCAGCAGGAGGCCCCATTAGCTAAAGTGGTATCTCAATTTAAGAACAGTTTCAGGTTAAGAACGGACCTCCGGAATGAATTAAGTTCTTAACCCGAGGTACCACTGTATACCTGGAAACTGCAGGACAGGAGAGTTCCCTAGGAAGCTCAACTCGTGCTTCCTGGTTTCCCATTGGGGCACCTGGTTGACTACTGTGAGAACAGGATCCTGGGCTAGAGGGTTACCCATTTTCCCAATCCAGCACGCTCTTTTTTATGTTTTTACACTCCTTTCTTTTAAAATGTGCTTTTGTTGCCCTGGGGAGACCTTGCTCCATTTTAATTGCACAAAACTAAACGTCCTGGTTGGGACGCAGGTGGCGCTGTGGGTTAAACCACAGAGCCTAGGACTTGCTGATCAGAAAGTCGGTGGTTCGAATCCCCGCGGCGGAGTGAGCTCCCGTTCCTCGGTCCCTGCTCCTGCCAACCTAGCAGTTCGAAAGCACGTCAAAGTGCAAGTAGATAAATAGGTACCGCTCCGGTGGGAAGGTAAATGGCATTTCCATGTGCTGCTCTGGTTCGCCAGAAGCAGCTTCGTCATGCTGGCCACATGACCTGGAAGCTGTACGTCGGCTCCCTCGGCCAGTAAAGCGAGATGAGCGCCGCAACCCCAGAGTCGGCCACGACTGGACCTAATGGTCAGGGGTCCCTTTACCTTTACCTAAACGTCCTGGTTATGTGCTTGAATCCCTGCTCCCCAAATCCTTACAAGTCTGGCGAATGTGTCCAGAAAATTATATTCAGGGGGTGGACTCTCCTTCCTTTTTTTTAAGCAGAGGTTGGATGGCCATCTGTCCATTGTCCAATCTCTACAATGCTGTACAGTTTTGGGACACCCATAGTTAGTATATGTTAGGAATTACTAAACGCTCGAAGTCTTCACCTGGGGAGAGACAGTGTTGCAGTGTCTAAAAAATGCAGTTTAAGCTAGTCTGCCAGACCAGGGCGTCATCGGGACTGGGGGAGGGGAGAGAGAGTTGTTAAGACGTACAAAGATGTTGATGGTCACTGATCAACACATGAAGGAAGACCTTTGAATTTGCTGAAATTCAAAGGTTAAGCCTTTTGGAGTATGGAAATGCGATTATGGGGAAAGTTCACCTGTTCACATTCTGTCTGTCAGACACTACTGTATTACGTGGGGGGCCATTAAAAAAAATGGGGGGTGGCCATCCAAAAGAATTCACTTCTATATCACCTTGTTGTTTCCCCAGGTGAAGGACCACTTGCTAAAAAAACCATGAAACTAATTCAAGTCCTGTATCCAGGTGGGACCCAGCATTTATTAAAACTATTGCAATAGTTTTGCCATCCAGCTGCTCAGGTGCTTCTAGTGACCTGTAACATTTCCTTATGTTTGTAGAAAGGTGTCTATGTTTTGAGAGTGTTCAGATGTTTTATGACTCTTGGCTTGCTGTGTTTTAACTACTATAAAAGCTGTGTTCTGATTTGCCTCTAACGAGCAGCTGATTACACAACGGTCAATTGATTGATTGATTGATTGATTGATTGAACGACATTCTATTTGAGTAGCAAAGAATTAAAAGGGAAGAAAAGGCAAAACATCTTCCACCAGAGATGTTCTGATCCGTCACAATTTGCCACTGGCGTAATAGTTTCAGAATACAGAAAAGCATTTGCAGACATTCAGCAGCTTTTGTACAGGAGGCGGCGGGGCTTATAAAGTCACGGCAGGTCAAGATATAGCCTAAGACAAACCGCTCACATCTGTAACCAATAAAACTGTGTCCTATTTCAACCCATAAACCAAAATACTTTGTGTCAGTGTGTTTTATTGTTCTCCTAGGAACTCTGTGGCTCAGGTGCCTTGGCACGCAACTCCTTCTGTAGTTTCCAGGTGGCCTGGACAGCCAACAATAGCTTTTATTCCCTGTGTAGTTGACTTGCAGTACAATGATACATAGGGTACTTCCGTACTGGCCAAGATAACATTTCTAAGTTCTTTGTATACTATTTTGTGGTTTAGCTAATAACTCCAATGGACATTACACTTACTGTTTGTTAACTGCCTTGATCTTTCCCCCCACAATTATCAAGCATTATGTCACTGGTGGTTTCAATTCTTTCTTGTAATTGTGTTTTAAAAGCTGTGACGGCTGAAGAAAGTAATGCTTTGGGATACCAGTACCTGGAAACTGCAGGAGAGTTCCCTGGTTTCCCACTGGGACACCCGGTTGACCACTGTGAGAACAGGATCCTGGACTAGACGGTCACCCATTTTCCCGATTCAGCAGGCTCTTTTTATGTTTTTATACTCCTTTCTTTTAAAACGTGCTTTTGTTGCACTAGGGAGACAGAGAACTTTACTCCACTTTAATTGTGCAAACCCAAATGTCCTGGTTATGTGCTTGAATCCCTCCTCCTCCAACCCTTACAGTCTGGAAAATGTGTCCGGAGAATTATATTCCGGGGGTGGACTCTCCTTCCTCGGAGCTTTTTAAGCAGAGGTTAGATGGCCACCTGTCCTGGTTGTTTTAATTGAGATTCCTGCATTGAATTGGGCTGGACTAGATGACTCTCGTGGCCCCGTCCAAGTCTACGATTCTATGATTCCTCTTGAATTGGAGCCAGAAATGAAGTACGATTCACCTTCCCATGCCTTTCTGGGATACCAGTACCTTTCTAAAAGCAAAACACGTTGTCTGACCCACAAGGAGTCTCATTCATAGCTGTCAAGCGTCCCTTATTTGGCGGGACATTCCCTTATCCCAGCGCCATGTCCTGCTGCTGTCCCTTATTGATGATGTCCCTTAAATTTCCTGGGTTTCAAAGGAAGCAGCTCCTCTCCCTCCCTCCCTGCCGACCAGGGAAGAGGGAGGCTCCAGCTGTGTTGCTTGGCTGCATTGCTCACCCAATAAGGAGTCTGAGAACGGCTGGGGGTGGAGCTTGCATGCCTTGTGCCGATCAAATCGGCCACGTTGCCTGAGGACTCGCCTTTGCTCAGCGCTTCCCAGCGGAGAGGTGACGGTGGTTTTCCTTGCTGCATCCCCTTTGCCAGGCTGCTGCGCTGTGGGAACCACCGCTTGAGGCTTCGTTTGGCTGCTGGCTGGGCTTTCTGCCTTTGGCTCGGAGGGGCTCAGAAGTTGAACATACCTGTGCCCAGAAAATCCCTTATTTTGGCTGCTGATTCCTTATTTCCGAGGCTGCTGGTCCCTTATTTTCAAATCTGTAAGTTGACAGCTATGGTCTCATTTCCACCCCACTCAAAACACACCCACGCAAGGCCACATTTGCATGGTCAGGCTCTCCTTCCTCAACAACACGCCAGCAGCCACACTTCACCCCTTTGCAGGAAATGCGCGCAATTTCCTGCGGTGCAACAGAACAACCCCACTTCCGACCACCAATACCTCGGATGCTGATTGGGCGTCAAAGCGACACCTAGTCAGGCCCATGCCAAGAGAGCCAGGTGGTTTGTCTGCTCTCGCAGCTCTCGGCGATTGAGGTTCACAGTTCTGAGAAGCAGCCAGAGGCCTTTTTTCAAGTCAGCATTTTTCTGCGGCCACAGCTGCGCCTGCCTCCAGAATCGTTCGGCTGCACAAACTCAGGAGGCTGTGAAAGGACACCTTTCAGGGGGTGGGAAAGACTGAAAGGCTGCAGGACAGGTGGGCAGGTAAGTAAGCAAGTACAGGGTGTTATGTACTGAGTTGAATAGGATCCAAAATGCAGCAGTCTGATTGGTCCTAGAACAATAGGATTCAGAATGCAGCAGTCTGATTGGTCTGCAGGAGCCACCCAATCCAGCTCCAGATGGAAGTGAATCCACAACCTGATTGGCCTACAGGAGAATTCTGGAATTAGCCAATCACGTGCAGCCCATTGTGTAGATAGAAGAAGAAGAAGAAGAAGAAGAAGAAGAAGAAGAAGAAGAAGAAGAAGAGGAGGAGGAGGAGGAGTAGTAGTTTGGATTTGACATCCCACCTTTCACTCCCTTTAAGGAGTCTCAAAGCGGCTAACATTCTCCATTCCCTTTCCCTTCCTCCCCCACAACAAACACTCTGTGAGGTGAGTGGGGCTGAGAGACTTCAGAGAAGTGTGACTAGCCCAAGGTCACCCAGCAGCTGCATGTGGAGGAGCGGAGACGCGAACCCGGTTCACCAGATTACGAGACTACCGCTCTTAACCACTACACCACACTGTATATAAAGCAGATACTTTGGGGAAACTTCAATTCCTCCTCACCACTATGAGCTGAATAAAGAGCATGGAATCCACTCTCGACTCTGAGTATATTTCACAGGGGCTTTTTGCTTCTTCTTTTTTTACATTAGTACTTATTGGGTAAAAGGGGTAATTCATATTGCAGCGCCCTGTCCAAACAATAGTACAGTTTTCAGAAGTTACCTGAAAGCAGGCCTGGGTGGTTACTGCGGAAGGATCAATGGCTCAGACTATCAATCTCAGGGTACTGGGTTGGAGCCCCATGTTGGGCAAAAAGATTCCTGCATTGTAGGGGTTGGACCAACTCTACAATTCTATGAGATGGTTGGACAGTGTTCTCGAAGCGACCAGCATGAGTTTGACCAAACTGCGGGAGGCAGTGGAAGACAGGAGGGCCTGGCGTGCTCTGGTCCAGGGGGTCACGAAGAGTCAGACACGGCTAAACGACTAAACAACAACAACATGATTCTGCTGGTAGCAAATTCTGTAGGGCAGGGCCTGTCACACTAAAGCCTCAGCCCCAGTGAAGCTCAGCTGAACCTCATGGGTGCAGAGGTTCTTGGAGATCGAGGTAGAGCATAAGGAGTCAGGTCCTTAAACTACTTTGTCCCCAAGTTGTTTAAGACTTTGTGAATCACCACAAGTGCCTTGAACCTGTCCTGGCAGCAAACCAGCAGATGCATGCTCATGTTCACAATGAAGGAAGTTTTAAGTATTTGTTTTTATCTACTGAAATATACTGGGAGTCGAGAGTGGATTTCATGCTCTTTATTCAGCTCATAGTGGTGAGGAGGAATGGAAGTTCCCCCAGAATGTCTGCTTTATACACATTATTTACACAATGGGCCCCACGTGATTGGCTAATTCCGGGATTCTCCTGTAGGCCAATCAGGTTGCGGATACACTTCCACCTGGAGCTGGATTGGGTGGCTCCTGTGGACCAATCAGACTGCTGCATTTTGGATCCTATTCAACTCAGTATATAACTTCTACCTACCTATCTTTTTCCTTTGTATTGTTTCAATGGGTTCTGAGGTATGGGCTCAAGTCGGTGATAGAATATGGGGGGGGGTAATTAAAAATCAAGTCAAGTACAACATTACCTGCTTTGCTAGAGTGGTCGTGCAGGGGATATTTGGTCCAGCCAGTCGAAACTTCCTGTTCCTCCTGGCCTGGAGTATCCGTCCTCGCATGTGACTAGTATGTGGTGTGACCTTCCCAGCAGGGACATAGGAAGGGGGTGTGAAGAGTGCGGTCCACCCTGGATGTCATCCCTGAGGGGGTGACAAAAAGGCACACCATGGGAGGCGGCACTTGCTGCGGGGCCCAGTCTACAGCGCGCCCAAGCCACGCATCTTTCCTGGGAGTGACGCAGTGGCTTGGGGCTCCGCGCTGCCCGAAACGGCAGCATGGGGCTTGTGTCCGTCAGGTGGACACGGTGGGCAGCTCGCCACGCCGCCGCCCCGGGCGGATCACTGTGCTGCCCCTGTGCGCAGATTGTCATGCCACCCCCGTGGGCGGCTTGGCCCCCCCCCCGCCACTCCGGGTGCTGGAGCAGCTAGCTACACCCCTGCGTAAAGCCAGTTTACTCGGCAGGGAGGATGTGCCAATTCCATGCATTTTGCAAGCAATATACCTTGCGTCAAAGGTGTCAGGTGTGCATGCAGGAGCCAGGCCCTGTGACCAATAGGACTGTGCAGGATTGGGGCCTTCCTAAGTTTGTTCTGAAGAGGCAAGGGTGACCGCACAGGTGAGGCCGATTGGTAACTCACAGCAGCTGGTGGCAAGAGCCGGGAAGGGATATAAGGTCAGCATTTCCCTTCGGCTCTTTGCCACAGCAACATGCTCCCTGCATTGCTGCGTTTGGCTTCTTGCATCCATGACAGATGGCCATCCAACCTCTACTTTAAAAACCCCAGTGATTCTACCACCTTCCTGCTCTTAATACATTTATGATAACAGCTGTCCCACAGCATAGTTTCCTAGCCCGGAAACTTTTCATGCTCTTCCCCACTTGCTGCTGGCCTGACATTTGTATGCACATGATGTATTGCAACAGGTCGAAACATGCAGAGTTCGCCTTGCGCTTGGTGGCGCAGCGTGGACCGCAGACCGCACGAGCATCAGCACTTTGGTTCTCAGAGCTTGCAATGGCATCAGAGTGGGAAATCTGAACAGCACAAGTCACAGTTTCTGCGTAAGTGTGAATAGCATCACAACAGCCTGCCGGGCGCAGTGTGATACAACCTCACCCTGAACATGCTCAGCTGTTGCAAGAGCAATCTCACAGACACCTCCCGCTCAACGAACCCAGAGAGAAATTACCAAAAATAAATATTAATTCCCCACATGCAAAACCAGGAACACTTCTAAAGGATAGAAAATGCAAGGCGGGGAGAACTTTAGCAAGTTATCAGGCGCTAAAACAGATATAGGGATCTGACCGATTTATTGATAGAAATTTACATCCTGCCTCCAAGGCAGCTGATAAAATATATACATGTATTTTATATATGGGCAGATAGAGTCCTATAACAATTCCATTTAAAAGACCTATAGATGATGATTTAAGTATCTGAAGAAGTGTGCATGCATACGAAAGCTCATACCAAGAACGAACTTAGTTGGTCTCTAAGGTGCTACTGGAAGGAATTTTTTTATTAAGAATCGCTGTTTGCATGCGAATCAAGGGGATTTACAAGCATAGAATTAAAAACAGCTGAAAATAGCATTAAAACAGGAGGAGGAGGAGGTTTGAAAACAGTACAAAATGAACACCTAAGACCATGAAAACATCCCATGATGCAGTATTCAGCAGCAATCAGAATACCCCACCACCACACACAAAAACCCAACCCTTGTATTGACAAAATGGTTTTCTACACTTTTAGAAATAATGGTCGGGCTCTTTCAGGAGGGAGAGAGGTTCCCAGTCTCAAACCAAGGGTCACAGCCAGAAAATGATTGATTGATTGATTGATTGATTGATTGATTGACTGCTTGCATTTATAACCTTTTCTTTTTCCCCTTCAAGGAGCTTGAAGTGGCATACATGGTTCCCCCGCTCCTAATTTAATCGCCACAACAACCCTGTGAGGTAGGTTAAGGCCAAGAGGCAGTGACTGTCCCAAGGTCACCCAGTGAGCATCATGGCCAAGTGGAGGATTCGAACCCTGGTCTGTTCCAGGTCCTAGTCTAGTGGCTCCCTCTCCCTCCATCCCCTTACCTCTTTCATTTAACCTCCTCCCCACCCTGCTCCAGGCAGTGCGTTGGGCAGAGGGGCGGGGGTCTTCCCAGGACCCCCAGATAAATGAAAGCACCAGGAATTGTGCACCCAAAGGCCATGCTTAGCACCAGTTTTAATGGCAATTCCTGCACTGCAGGGGGTTGGACTAGATGACCCAAGGGTCCCTTCCAGCTCTGCAGTGATCGGATTCTATGCACACAAGTCCCAGCTCTGTCGGAAAGTTGCCAGTCGCTTTTTCCACCTGGGCAGGCTGAGGGCAGACTTCCGAAACGAATCAGCGAAAGACCAGAAATGGGTTTGCTGCAGTCTTTGGAAATCTCCGTGTCATCAAAAGAGACGCACATTTCCCCAGGAAGTGGATGACTTAGTAAGATTGAGTCAGCAGAGCACCAACTTCTCGGCGTGAGGCTCTGGCGAGTCACTACAAGTCAAGACTGGCACCTGAGGATATAGGCTAGCTTCCCCCAGGAGCCTGGGTTCGGTCTGTTGCAGGAATTTATGTATAGCTTGGGGGGGAGGTTGCCCCTCCAGAAGATATCGTGCACATGCAGCCCACCAAAATCAGCACAATCACTTTTGTGACTTTTGTGATTTGTCCCCACAAACACTTCATCACAGTTTCTTCCTATCTGTTCAAAGGGCCTCTGCTGCACAATACCAAATGTAAGAATTCACTGAGCAATGCATCTATGTACTGGCTCACTGGGAAAACTTCAGAAATGCATATAGACATGTGAGCTCAGCTCCTCAGCAGCCCCTCTGCCTGAGGGATAATCCCTGGCATCCTGATACCTGAGGGCCAGACAGGTAGCCATTCCAGAAATAACAAACCCAGATGAAGACAAAAGGGTGTGATTAACTTGGCTGGGAAACAGGGAAATGGAAATATCTCTTTTGTTACATTTGATGGGTGTTTGGTGGAGGGCAAGGAGAACCATGGGGCAGGGTCCAGGATGCTCAGATTACTGCCACCAGACCTCCCCTTTCATGATGTAACCACGATGTATTAGTGATGTAGTTGGGGGGGGGGTAACATGGGGATTAGCAGCTAATAAAAGTTTGGGTTCTCTTTTGTTTGGGGCTTCCATCTTGTTCCACCTGGTGGCAGGTGGGAGTCCTGTCGCGACAGTCTTAAATAAAGACCAAGCCTAGTGGCTGCTGTTTTGCTCTTGTATTCCTGGCTGGTGTCCTTGTTTTTGGCCAAGGGAGATCTCAGATTTCTCCGTTAACAGGTCCTATGAAAACAGTGCCTCTGAGCATGTGCAGTGCGGCCTGCGTGCTCCTGCAATGCAGTGGCAAGGGTTGTCATGCAGAAGATGTGGCTTCCAGGCAGCTTTGAGTCCCAGCATGTTCTGACTTTGCAAATGAATCCCCAGGGCTTGCAGTGTGGTCCCGGGACCTTTGAGGAATCGGGGAGAATGCAAAGTTCAAAAGGGAGAGGTTTCGCTTCCGCCCCTTCAGTGCGGCTCCGCTCTGCTGGGGCAGTTCTTCGGTTTCTTAGTCTTTTTGCCTCCTTTGGCAGCGACCGGCTTTTCCGGGGGGAAGATGATGGTGGCATATTCGGTCTGGTCGGAAGCGAAGCGCTCTTGGGGCGCTCTCTGAGCGTTGTCCGCTGCCCGGAATTCCAGCACCCCATAATCCACGGTGAAAACACTCACGGCAGGAGGGCCTTCTTCCTTCAGGTACAGCAAGAGAGGGAGGGTTAAAAAAACAGGCCAGGAGGAACAGGAAGTTTCGACTGGCTGGACCAAATATCCCCTGCACGACCACTCTAGCAAAGCAGGTAATGTTGTACTTGACTTGATTTTTAATTACCCCCCCATATTCTATCACCGACTTGAGCCCATACCTCAGAACCCATTGAAACAATACAAAGGAAAAAGATAGGTAGGTAGAAGTTATATACTGAGTTGAATAGGATCCAAAATGCAGCAGTCTGATTGGTCCACAGGAGCCACCCAATCCAGCTCCAGGTGGAAGTGTATCCGCAACCTGATTGGCCTACAGGAGAATCCCGGAATTAGCCAATCACGTGGGGCCCATTGTGTAAATAATGTGTATAAAGCAGACATTCTGGGGGAACTTCCATTCCTCCTCACCACTATGAGCTGAATAAAGAGCATGAAATCCACTCTCGACTCCCAGTATATTTCAGTAGATAAAAACAAATACTTAAAACTTCCTGATGAAGATGATGGTCCAGAATGGCAAAATGGACCGGGAAAATCAGAAACCAGGAAGAGAAGAACTTGAAGAAGGAATGAGGGAAATTTTACAACGTATCATAGAGAACACTGTAAACAACTAAAAACGTTGGCAGTGTTTGAATAATGCTTGTAGTGTACAGTGGACGCTCAGGTTGCGAAGGTGATCCGTGCGGGACGCGCCACTACGGGTTGTAATTCGGTGCTTCTGCGCATGTGCAAAGCGCGATTTAGTGCTTTTGCGCATGCGCGACCGCCGAAACCCGGAAGTAATGCGTTCCGGTACTTCCGGGTTTCGGTGGGTGCATAACCCGAAAAAACGCAACCTGAAGCAGCTGTAACCCGAGGTATGACTGTACTAGAAATTAGGGTAAAAATGGACTATGTGAGAAAAATAGAGAAAATAAGTGAAGCAGTTGACAAAAGATGGAAAATGGTAACCATGGAAAGGCAGAGAGGAGTCAAAGCATTCTGGGAATCCTAAATGACGAGGCTTAATGTTTGAATTTAAATTTGTAAAGCAAAACTTAATAAAAAAAGATTTTACCCCCAAAAATGCCAGTTTTTTTGTTGCTGTTTTTTTAAGAAGCTACTCAGTACTAGGAACATAGTGGAACTATGGAACTCACTTCTGCAGTGACAGCCACCAACTTGGGTGGCCTCAAAGGACTAACCATGTCCATTTATATACACCTAAGGAGGCCTGAGGGACGCGGGTGGCGTGTGGGTTAAACCACAGAGCCTAGGGCTTGCCGATCAGAAGGTTGGTGGTTCGAATCCCCGCAACGGGGTGAGCTCCCGTTGCTCGGTCCCTGCTCCTGCCAAACTAGCAGTTCGAAAGCACGAAGTGCAAGTAGATAAATAGGTACCGCTCTGGCAGGAAGGTATACGGCGTTTCCGTGTGCTGCTCTGGTTCGCCAGAAGCGGCTTAGTCATGCTGGCCACATGACCCAGAAGCTGGACGCCAGCTCCCTCGGCCAGTAAAGCAAGATGAGCGCCGCAACCCCAGAGTCGGCCACGACTGGACCTAATGGTCAGGGGTCCCTTTACCTTTAAGGAGGCCTGTTCATGTCTTTTTCAAAACCAATGAAGTCACACCAAACTTAAGAGAATTTGTCTTTCTTACTTTGACCCCTAGCTTTAAGACGGCCTGATCCAGCAGCCTCCTTCTGTGATCTTAATATGACAAATGCATGGATCATTAAATGGAGTCTCCACGTTCAAAGGCAATGTATAATCCTGAATAACAGTCCTTCCATGCACTGCTTGTCGGCTCTCGGGGGTCTCTGGCCGTGTGCTGCCAGAAAGAGGATGCTAGGCAGATGGGCAACTTGCATTTAAAAAGCTCCCCGCATGTAGAAAACCAGTACCGCAAGAAGCATGCTGGAATGTT
This sequence comes from Podarcis raffonei, assembly GCF_027172205.1. NCBI lineage: Eukaryota > Metazoa > Chordata > Lepidosauria > Squamata > Lacertidae > Podarcis > Podarcis raffonei. The sequence goes on along the minus strand of NC_070606.1, from coordinate 98,756,071 downwards.
TCTCCCTGATGCCCTAGTTGTCTACTTGCGTGGAGTTTTAAAATGCCGGCTGGTGAGTAGACAAAAGAACACATTCCCCTCCTGCAGTTTGAAGTGGGGCTGCCCATTTGGCCACCTCAGGATTCTTGCCACCTGGTTCTGCATCATGTGGAAAGCAGGCCAAAATCATGTGGAAGGGAGTGTTAGACAGAGTTCACAAATTGCCCCAGCTGCGTCTGCAGGTAAAGTAAAGGTAAAGGGACCCCTGACCATTAGGTCCAGTCATGACCGACTCTGGGGTTGCGGTGCTCATCTCGCTTTATTGGCCGAGGTAGCCGGCGTACAGCTTCTGGGTCATGTGGCCAGCATGACTAAGCTGCTTCTGGCAAACCAGAGCAGCACACGGAAACGCCGTTTACCTTCCCGCCAGAGCGGTACCAATTTATCTACTTGCACTTTGACATGCTTTCGAACTGCTAGGTTGGCAGGAGCAGGGACTGAGCAACGGGAGCTCACCCCATCGTGGGGATTCAAACCGCCGACCTTCTGATCGGCAAGTCCTAGACTCTGTGGTGTAACCCACAGTGCCACCCGCATCCCTGCGTCTGCAGGTACTTCCCCTTATAAACAGGAAAAACCCCGCAGGCAGAAAATTAGCATATCAGGGAGGAAAAATTCTCGTTCTCCTGATGTGAAAGTTTACTATACCTGCAAGAAGCTTTTTATGTGCGGAAGCATTCAGAGAGATAAACCCTCTCCTGTGCACAGTCTGAAGTGGAGCAGTACAGAGATATTGATATACGAAGGAGGGTCATACCATTCTCGCCTGCAGCTGGTTCTGGGGTGTTCTATCACCCTAGGCAGACCTCAGTATTAGAAATGAGTTGGACTTGGGTGATCAGGGATGGAGGGGGCCTGATGAAATGCTTGTTTAAAATTCCTACCCACCCTCTGCACTAGTTCTCCAAAAACATTGTTATAGGTTTCGAGGGTTAGTCTGGATGGCATCTAGGGGTCCCCTTAGGCAGCCGCCCTTCCTATACTGCTTCAAATGTCTGCTGACAACATTTTTATTTCAGCAGGCCAACCCAGGCACACAATTTAATTGCTTATATTAGTTTGAAAAGTGTTTTTCTTTTGTTTTATCTGTGTTTCAACGACGATAATTCTACGTGGATCTGTTTGCCAGTTTTGGCTGCGTTCTATTTTTCAAGCTGCCGGTGGAAAGTTGTGTGGCTAAAAGCACAGAAAAACAAGCATCTCAGGAAGATACAGTCATACCTTGGAAGTTGAACGGAATCTGTTCCGCAAGTCCGTTCGACTTTCAAAACGTTCGGAAACCAAAGCGCGGCTTCCGATTGGCTGCAGGCTGAAGCTCCTGCAGCCAATCGGAAGCCCCATCGGACGTTCGGCTTCCAAAAATCGTTCACAAACCGGAACAGTCACTTCCAGGAGCCAAAACGTTTGAGAACTAAGCTGTTCAAAAACCAACTTACAACTGTAAAGGGCTATTTTTCCAGACAAGCTTGTTTTCTACATGCAGGTAAATGTAAGGCCCCTCTAGACATCCTTTTTATTGCACAGTCATGATGATTTGTGCTCAGGAGGCTATCAGGGGCCACACACAATCCCGCTTTCAATACTTGTTTCCACCAGCAAACATTTCAGGGCTTCATTTCCAATCCATGCATATCCTGAAACTTCCTGCTTTTAAAACAATAAATGTTTTGGTTTGTTTCTTGCTCCTCTTTTGCTAGCTACAGCCCCTCTGCAAAGCAACAACGGATCCATATATTTGAGATGTGGCAAATTGTAAAATCCACTTCTATAATTTTTGGACTCATTCCTGTGTTGTTTGCAAACAGATTTATTTCTGGAAGCAGATTCTGCTGTATTCTGCTATATTCTGCCTTTTTCCATAACTGGCTTCTGTGTCGTTTGAAAGCTCAAAAAAATATGATGTGGAAATTACCAGGTAGGGAAGCATCAGGAAAAGGGAATAAACTTAGGGCTGCCATATGTTCCGGGGGGGAATTGGATTTGAAAATGGAGCCAAGGCAGATTTACACTGAATTGGCAAAATGTCCAGGAAAACCCGGACGTATGGCAAGTAGGGTGATTAAAACAAAAATAAAAACACTTTGAAAAGCCCCCCAAAAAAATGGGGGGGAGAGATGTTCCCCAAAAATGCCCAACAACTTTGATCCCCCCCAAAAACCGCTTTGTGAATGCAGCCCAGCACAGTGGGGGGGGGCGAGGTGCATGTCGGGGGGCGGGCACGATGGTACCCCCTCCCCGATGGATCTGGGGGTGGTACGCTCCCCTGCCCCCTCTTCCTCCGCCAGTACACCCAGTGCATCGCTCCCCCAAATTCGCCTCTGATGGAGCTACAACTCCCAGAGGGGTTTTAACAATTAATCCCACATTCCAGGGCGCTCTGGGAATCGTCACGCCCGGAGGGGAACAGGGATCTCCTAGCAGCTCCTATGGAACAACTGATTGGTTTAAAATTGGGAAAGGAGTACGACAAGGCTGTATATTGTCTCCCTGCTTATTTAACTTATATGCAGAATTCATCATGCAAAAGGCTGGGCTGGATGAATCCCAAGCCGGAATTAAGATTGGCGGAAGAAACATCAACAGCCTCAGATATGCAGATGACACAACCTTGATGGCAGAAAGTGAGGAGGAATTAAAGAACCTTTTATTGAGGGTGAAAGAGGAGAGCGCAAAATATGGTCTGAAGCTCAACATCAAAAAACCTAAGATCATGGCCACTGGTCCCATCACCTCCTGGCAAATAGAAGGGGAAGAAATGGAGGCAGTGAGAGATTTTACTTTCTTGGGCTCCATGATCACTGCAGATGGTGACAGCAGCCACAAAATTAAAAGACGCCTGCTCCTTGGGAGAAAGGTGATGGCAAACCTAGACAGCATCTTAAAAAGCAGAGACATCACCTTGCCAACAAAGGTCCATATAGTCAAAGCTATGGTTTTCCCAGTAATGATGTATGGACGTGAGAGCTGGACCATAAAGAAGGCTGATCGCTGAAGAATGGATGCTTTTGAATTCTGGTGCTGGGGGAGACTCTTGAGAGTCCCATGGACTGCAAGAAGATCCAACCATTCTGAAGGAAATCAGCCCTGAGTGCACACTGGAAGGACAGATCCTGAAGCTGAGGCTCCAAGACTTTGGCCACCTCATGAGAAGAGAAGACTCCCTGGAAAAGACCCTGATGCTGGGAAAGATGGAGGGCGCAAGGAGAAGGGGACGACAGAGGACGAGATGGTTGGACAGTGTTCTCGAAGCTACTAGCATGAGTTTGACCAAACTGCGGGAGGCAGTGGAAGACAGGAGTGCCTGGCGTGCTCTGGTCCAGGGGGCCATGAAGAGTCGGACACGACTAAATGACTAAACAACAACAACAAGCAGCTCTCAGCACCCTTAACAAAGTGCATTTCCCAGAATCCTTTTGGTACGCAGCCAGCACTATGTAAAGTGGTATCATAGTGCTTTAAATGTCTGTGTCCAAATAAAACATCTTGCAGAATACCCGTGCAACAGAACAGCTGCCTGGTTGGGCCCATATCTGTACGAAAGAGCGTTGGGGGCCAAACAGGATGTGATTTGAATTGCATCAGCCAAGTGCCAGCGTCAGAAGGGGCCAACAGCAAGCGAAGCTCTCTGAGCAAAAGGGAACTTACCAAGGGAGCATTTTCATCCTGCAGTTTTTCTTCCTCTGCAAAAGGATACAAGCAGTTAGAATTCATGCGTTGAGCTACCTTTAAAGGTGACTCAGAAAGTACAACTCATCCAGAATATGATAGCCAGACTGGTGACTGGGAACGGCTGCCAGGACCATATAACACCAGTCCTAAAAGAACTACACTGGTTCCCAGTACGTTTCCGAGCACAATTCAAAGTGTTGGTGCTGACCTTTAAAGCCCGAAACGGCCTCAGCCCAGTAGACCTGAAGGAGCATCTCCACCCCCATCGTTCTGCCCGGACACTGAGGTCCAGCTCCGAGGGCCTTCTGGCGGTTCCCTCTCTGCGAGAAGTGAGGTTACAGGGAACCAGGCAGAGGGCCTTTTCGGTGGTGGCGCCTGCCCTGTGGAACACCCTCCCATCATATGTCAAGGAAATAAACAACTATCTGACTTTTAGAAGACGTCTGAAGGCAGCCCTGTTTAGGGAAGTTTTTAATGTTTGATGTTTTAACGTGTTTTTAATACAGTGGTAGTGCTAGTTACAGACTTAATTCGTTCTGGAGTTCCGTTCTTGACATGAAACTGTTCTCAACTAGAGCCGTGCTTTTGCTAATGGGGCCTCTTGCTGCTGCTGCGCCGCCAGCACACGATTTCCATTCTCATCCTGGGGCAAAGTTCTCAACTCGAGGTAACTCCTCCAGATTAGCGGAGTTTGTAACCGGAAGCGTTTGTAACCTGAGGCGTTTGTAACTCAAGGTACCGTTGTATTCTGTTGGGAGCTGCCCAGAGTGGCTGGGGAAACCCAGCCAGATGGGCGAGGTATATTATTATTATTATTATTATTATTAAACAGACACGTCCAATGATCTACCGGTAGATCGCTGGACGTCTGTGGTAGATCACTGGTAGATCACCGGCTCCCCCAAAGAAACTCAACAAATTTGGCTCCCCTAAAAAAAGCTCAAAATTTTCGTCCTGCACCCCGCCAAACCCTGGGCTTTCCTACCTAAAAAAAAGTTCAACAACTTGGACCTGAACCCCCCAAAAGGGGGTAGATCACTTCCAGCTTTTAACTCTGTGAGTAGATTGCAGTCTCTTGGGAGTTGGCCACCCCTGTTATATAAGATGCCCGGGAGAGGAGAAAGTGGGACAAGCGGCTGAGATGCCCACCTTTCTTTCTCTGGATGAGGTTAAAGAGGTAGTAACACAAAACTGGGAGCACCAGAAACAGCCCAACTCCGATGACAGCAAGGAGGATCTCTCCGTGATCCTCCCTCTCCTCTGACGGCAGTCCAGGCTTTGTCTCCTCTGACGGTAGTTCAGGCTCAAGTTCTTTCTCTGAGGGTTTGAAACGGAAAAGCAAATAATAATAATAATAATAATAATAATAATAATAATAATAATAATATATTTGTACCCCGCCCATCTGGCTGGGTTTCCCCAGCCACTCTGGGCGGCTTCCATAGAAACCAAAAATACAGTAAAATATCACAGATTAAAAACTTCCCTGACTGACTGGCTCCAAAATTTTGGGTCCATCCCAAGGCTAACCCAGCATAAGAGGATCATGCTTAGCACTTTTCCCAGAGTCATTGCAGAGAGTGTGGGGCTGACTCTCACTCACATAAAAGGGACAGTCTGGGAGCAGCCTTGGTTCCAATAATGTTAATACGATTTACTTCTGAGTCTACGGGACTGCAATCAGGCATGACGTCAAGGCCACTAAAATAATTGCTCCAGTTTGCCATCAACCTGTCTGTGCTTTAAAATGACAAAGGTTGACGCGTTGATGATCCATCTTTTCGTGTCCTATATTTGTAATATATAGGATAAGCCCATAAATTGAGCCAGTTGGAATCTACTTGGAAGCTAGAAAGAATCTGCCGGTACATCTTCACTGAGCTATCCACGATGACCCCAAGGTCTCATTCCTGATCAGACACTGTCAGTTCAGACCCCCATGCGAAAATAGGATGACTCAATCTTTTAGTTTGGTACAGTGGTACCTCAGGTTAAGTACTTAATTCATTCCGGAGGTCCGTTCTTAACCTGAAACTGTTCTTAACCTGAAGCAACACTTTAGTCAATGGGGCCTCCTGCTGCCGCCGCGCCGCCAAAGCACGATTTCTGTTCTCCTCCTGAAGCAAAGTTCTTAACCTGAAGCACTATTTCTGGGTTAGCGGAGTCTGTAACCTGAAGCGTATGTAACCTGAAGCGTATGTAACCCGAGGTACCACTGTATTACCTACCCTTTTGGAAATCCTTGATTATTGATTTCCATGGTACAATTTTCGGTAAAAACATTTTTGTTTAGGTAAGCCAGTCGGACACGACTAAACGACTAAACAACAACAACAACCAAGCAGTTTAAAAAGTTGCTTTGAGGTTTAATCTGTAGTTCTTTCAACTCTCAGATTATTGTTGCAAATTTTTCATACCGGTGATTTTATTGTTTCATCGTTCTTTCCGTAAACGGCTTTGAGGTTTTCGCTTCTTACAATGAAGCACAAGTTTTGTTTGAAAAATAAATAAATGTTGTACATTCCCCGACATACATCAGTTCTGCTCCTGCTGACAATGAATCGCATTTGCCACTCTCTCACCCATTCGCACCCATAAAGCGCCAGAACGACTTGTATCAAACCTGTTACTGTGAGGTTCGCCCTGTTGCTTTCTGTCAACTTCAACGAGGGACAGATGAGGCCACAGAAGTAGGTCCCGCTATCGTTCAACTCTAAGTCCGAGATTTTAATTTCAAAGGTCGTCGCGTTCAGCATGGTGCGGCTATACTTGCTTTTTCCAAGGTCCAGTAATTTCGGCTGCTTGTCGTCACCCAATTTGTACCAGTTAAGGGAATAATGTTGAACGGTCTCCGACAAGCGACAGGTGAACCTGGCCGTCGCTCCCATCGGTTTATCTAACTGCGATGGACGAAAGGTTGCTGGCGAAAAGAGGCCAAAAGCAAAGCATATAATCAGCACAGCAAGCTGGGCTCAGTTTAATTGGTAAAGGTAAAGGGACCCCTGACCATTAGGTCCAGTCACGGACGACTCTGGGGTTGCGGCGCTCATCTTGCTTTACTGGCTGAGGGAGCCGGCATACAGCTTGCTGGTCATGTGGCCAGCATGACTAAGCCGCTTCTGGCGAACCAGAGCAGCACACGGAAACGCCGTTTACCTTCCCGCCGGAGTGGTACCTATTTATCTACTTGCACTTCGTGCTTTCGAACTGCTAGGTTGGCAGGAGCAGGGACCGAGCAACGGGAGCTCACCCCATCGTGGGGATTCGAAGCAAGGTGTATAATTATTATAAATTATTCTATCTTATCTTTAAAAGACATCTGAAGGCAGCCCTGTTTAGGGAAGTTTTTAATATTTAATGCTGTATTGTTTTTAACACTCGATTAGGAGCCGCCCAGAGTGGCTAGGGAAACTCAACCAGATGGGTGGGTATAAATAATATTGATTATCGAAGCGGAGCTAAGAAACCCTGATTCAATTTGGATACTCCACTTCTGAGCTCCACACTTTAAGAAAGATATCGACAAGCTGGAAGATGTGTAGAGGAGGGGACTAAGATGATAAAGGGTCTGACTGGCCATCTGGAAGTGGCCACCTGCATTTTGTGGCTGTTAGATTATGCTGAGAGTAGTGGCGGCAGCAACATCATGGAGCAAGGAGTTCTGCAAGATGATTTTCCACTGTGGCAAACCACCCCCCAGCTTGAGTTCATGAATTTTCTACTTTTCTTTTTCCTCTGTCAATTGAGCACATAATAACGACCTTTCTGATTCAGATCAGAGGCCCATGCGGTCCAACATCTGCCTTCCTTGGTGCACAACCAGACCCCCCGGAAAGTCTGAAAAAAAGATCTTGTAGTGGACCCCTAAAGTTTCTCTCCAAACAACTGGCATCCAGAGCATAGACTTTGATGCCATCATGAATAATAATAATAATAATAATAATAATAATAATAATAATAATAATATATTTATACCCCACCCATCTGGCTGGGTTTCCCCAGCCACTCCGGGCGGCTTCCAGCAAAATATTAAAATACAATAATTAATCAAATATTAAAAGCTTCCCTAAACAGGGCTGCCTTCAGATCCTTCAGATGTCTTCTAAAAGTCAGATAGTTGTTTATTTCCTTGACATCTGACGGGAGGGTGTTCCACAGGGCAGGTGCCACCACTGAGATGTAACCTCGCTTCTCGCAAGGAGAGAACTGTGAGAAGGCTCTCGGAGCTGGACCTCAGTGTCTGGGCAGAATGATGGGGTGGAGATGCTCCTTCAGGTCTACTGGGCCAAGGCCGTTTAGGGCTTTAAAGGTCAGCACCAACACTTTGACTTGTGCTCAGAAATGTACTGGGAGCCAATGTAGGTCTTTCAAGACCAGTGTTATGTGGTCTCGGCGGCCATTCCCAGTCACCAGTCTAGCTGCTGCATTCTGGATTAGTTGTAGTTTCTGGGTCACCTTCAAAGGTAGCCCCATGTAGAGCGCATTGCAGTAGTCCAAGCGGGAGATAACCAGAGCATGCACCACTCTGGCCAGACAGTCTGCGGGCAGGGAGGGTCTCAGCCTGCGTACCAGATGGAGCTGGTAGACGGCTGCCCTGGACGCAGAATTGACCTGCACCTCCATGGACAGCTGTGAGTCCAAAATTACTCCCAGGCTGCGCACCTGATCCTTCAGGGGCACAGTTACCCCATTCAGGACCAGCCCGCCCCCTGTCTCCCAAAAAACAGTACTTCTGTCTTGTCAGGATTTAACCTTAATCCGTTAGCCCCATCCATCCTCCAACTGCCTCCAGGCACTCACACAGGACCTTCACCACCTTCACTGGTTCTGAGAGGTAGAGCTGGGTATCATCCGCATACTGATGAACACCCAGCCCAAACCCCCTGATGATCTCTGCCAGCGGCTTCATATAGATATTAAAAAGCATGGGGGAGAGGACGGAACCCTGAGGCACCCCACAAGTTAGAGCCCAGAGGTCTGAACACTCATCCCCCACCACCTCTTTCCGCCCAGAGGAAGGAGTGGAACCACTGTACAGTGGTACCTCGGGTTAAGTACTTAATTCGTTCCAGAGGTCCGTTCTTGACCTGAAACTGTTCTTAACCTGAGGTACCACTTTAGCTAATGGGGCCTCCTGCTGTCACTGCACGATTTCTGTTCTCATCCTGAAGCAAAGTTCTTAACCCGAGGTACTACTTCTGGGTTAGCGGAGCCTGTAACCTGAAGCGTATGTAACCTGAAGCGTATGTAACGCGAGGTACCACTGTATAACAGTGCCCCCAGCTCCCAGCCCCTTGAGATGGTCCATAGACCTGCCTCAGTCTCCCCTGGGAATTCACCTCCTTGGGAGTTAAAGCAACAGAAGTCTCATTCGGATGAGCACACCAGTTACATACCAGACTGCTTGGCGAGGAGAGCAGACCGGCAGAAAAGTAGCAATAAGACCATTCCGGCCAACTCCACCTGATGCAGGCTCTCCATTGTCCCCTCGGAAAAGCTGCTCAGAAATCACACCCTGGTCCCAGGGTTCAAGCTGTTCTGAGGCAGGAGCGTCAACGGGCCGTTCTCCAGCCCGCCATCCCTGCAGAGTTGGCTCTCGTGGTGCCACCGTTGCTCTGGAAGCCACCTGACGGCGCCAGGAGCAGAACTGAACTGTCCCCATCACCGCCTGTCGCAGAACCCCAAAGCTCCCCCTCCCACCCATTTTTCCCTCTCTGCCTCCTACCACGGCGGCTTTCACATGCTGGGTAAAGGTTTAAAGGAAACGTCAGAGCGCCAAGCACAAAAGGATTTGATGCACAAGACCACAACAAAAAGGCGGCAGAGCTGGCTGAGAGAAGAGACATCCTCCCGCACATTTCGAACCCCACGCAATTTTTTGTTTGTTTGCAAACTGCTGCGTTGCCAGAAAGTGACGCCACGAGGGAGGAAGCAGCCTCACATAGGAAAGCAGTAGCAAGAAGAAGAGACACATTTTCCCTCTTGCCGTTCCGTCGTGACCAAAAGCTACCAAGACAGCAGGCCCAAACTGTCCACTTCTCCAGGGTCTCCCTTCTGGAAGGAACTAATTCAGATTAACGAATTCACTGAGGTAGTTCGCAAACCTCTGAATTGCGCCTATTCTTTCCAGGCACAACCGGAACACTTTCCTCTACCCCAGCTGCAACTAAACATGTCGCTCCCATTTCAGCCTCTACAGCCACAACAGGCGCTGGAACCTTCCAGCAGTTTGACTTCAGCCCCAAAGGCTCCCTCTTCCACTGTCTCCAACAAACCATGCCAAACATATCCAGGAGATCTGAACATACATTGAGCTCCTTCTGCAGTGAAAGTCTGGGTGATTTTAAAAATTCAATTCCCTTTTAATTTCAATCCAATGATTTTTCTACATAGGGCATTCGTTGCACCTAACTTATGTGATTGATGGTGGCCATTGTGCATTTGTTTCTCTTGTGGGAAAGGGTGTTAATGTCCCGCTGTTAAGTTTTACTTATTTTCATGTTTTTATCCTGTATTCTACTCTGTGAACCGCCTGACATCTCATGATGAAGGAGAGTACATAAATCTAATAAATAAAATAAATAAAAGTACCTTTCGGGGAAGTGAATAGCTGCTTTTATAGGGCAGGGTCAGGGGCACTGTGTTAATGCGCCAAGGGATAGGTGGGCCAGAAAGGTTTGGGAACTGATCAACAGCTATGATCCATGATCGCAGCTGAATGGAACCCCCAAATACAGTTTATAATCATTATAATAATAATTATAATAATTTATTATTTATACCCCGCCCATCTGGCTGGGTTTCCCCAGCCACTCTGGGCGGCTTCCAACTGAATATTAAAAACAACACAGCATCGAACATTAAAAACTTAAGTTTACCACATAACACACCCCGAACATTCTGCAGATAAAAATCAGGGCACAGGTCTCACACCTCCTTCCCAAAGCCTGTGCCAGGCTTTGGGAAGGAGGCGCAATGCCTTGGCAGGGTGCAAGAGCCCTCCGTCCTCTACCCCAAAGCCCCGTAAGTGCTTGCCAGGTTTGGGAGTGTTACAGGAATTTTTTATAACGTTTGGGGGGTTGCCCCTCCAGCACACAGTGTGCAACAACCAGCCCCTTTTGTTCACACACACGGTGTCTCCTCAAAGCACCACATAACGCGCAACACCACACCATTTCCAGCGTTGTTCTGTTCGGGGGGGGGGAGCTTGGGACATGGGTGAGGGCAGTCATAACCCCGAAAGCATGAGCTCAGGTACTCAGCAGCTCCTCTGCCTGGCTGATAATCTACCTGAGTGCCAGACAGGTAGCCATTCCAGAAACAGTAGCAAACCCAGATCAAGACAAAAGGGTGTGATTAACTTGGCTGGGAAACAGGGACATGTCAATATCTCTTTTGCATCGTTTGATGGGCATATGGTGGAGGTAGAGGGAAGAATTGGGGGCAAGCCCTGGTGCTCAAGGTTTCTGTTGCCAGACCCTCCCAATTTGTGATGTATTTGTGATGTATGCATGATGTAATTTTAGGGGTGTTGTGGGTATCTTTGTAAAACTGATAAAGGAGGGAGCCATCCTTTGTTCTGGGTTCCTTCCTGCTTCTACCATGTGGTGGGTGGAACTCCTGTTGCAACAGCCTCTGGAATAAAGACCAGGTGTTATGTACTGAGTTGAATAGGATCCAAACTGCAGCAGTCTGATTGGTCCTAGAACAATAGGATCCAAAAGGCAGCAGTCTGATTGGTCCTAAAACAATAGGATTCAGAATGCAGCAGTCTGATTGGTCCTAGAACAATGCAGCAGTATGATTGGTTGGCAGGAACTACCCAATCATGCTCCAGATAGAAGTGAATCCACAACCTGATTGGCTTACAGTAGAATTCCGGAATTAGCCAATAATGTGCAGCCCATTGTGTAAATAATGTATATAAAGCAGGTACTTTGAGGGGACATTCATTCATTCCTCCTCACCACTATGAGCTGAATAAAGAGCATGAAATCACTTTGCGACTCTGAGTATATTTCACCAGGCCGGCAGGCTGCTGTTTTGCTCCTAATTTATTGGCTGGTGTCTTTGTTTGGTAGCCCAAGTGAGCCCAGGAATTTTCCTACAACACTAAGAAGGCAGGAGGACTCCAGTGCCCAGGGCCGGATTTAGTTTGATGAGGCCCTAAGCTACTGAAGTTAATGGGGCCCTTTATATGTCCAGCTGTCCTTTATCAACAACAAACTGTCACCATTTTTTTGTGTTGAATATATGCAATATGATAATTGATGGACATCATAGTTATCTCAAGCCATTTGCACATGTTGCCATGCGACGAGTCCATGCAGAATGTAGGTACCATATATATAGAAAGGAGCAAACCAGTGATATTTGAGGGAGCAGGTGGGGCCCATTGCTTACACCATGGGAGCCAATAATAATAATAATAATTTATTTATATCCCACCCTCCCTAGCCAAAGCCGGGCTCAGAGCGGCTAACAACAATAAAAGTAACACAATGTTCGAAAATCAATTCATTTAAAAATCAATTCAGAATCAAATTAATGGCAACCATTGGGCTAGAGTTCTGTGAGGATTGCCAAAGGAGGGGGTCAGACTGTGCCTTGGCCAAAGGCCTGGTGGAACAGCTCCATCTTGCAGACCCTATGGAAAGATGTCAAGTCCCGCAGGGCCCTAGTCTCTTGGGACAGAGCATTCCACCAGATCGGGGCCACGGCCGAAAAGGCCGTGGCTCTGGTTGAGGCCAGCCTAACCTCCCTGTGGCCCAGGATCTCCAAGATGTTTTTGTTTGAAGACCGTAAGGTCCTCCGTGGGACATTCCAGGAGAGGCAGTCTGTTGCAGTTTGTAGGTTTTATTTTATTTGTTTTTTATCTTATATTTTGGAAATGTACCTCCGGTGTTTAATTTCCTTTACTTTTTTAATTGTTTAGCTTATATGTAAATCTGGCACTTCACATGCCGCCTTCCACTGCAGGAACTGTTTCTGCAGCCCCTGTCCGCAGGCTGCACGTAATTGGGGTGTCCCGGGACAGAGGCAGAGAAAGCCTGCCTGTCCCGCTTAAAAGGGGGCGCCTGGGAGGAGGTATGTGACCGGATGCTATGGCTTTCACAGTAAAAGGTCCCCGCTCCGGCACCCTGTCTCCCTTTCCCTTTTCAAAACGAAATCTGTTCGTTCAGCAAGAAAAAGCTAATGGTGCGTTTGACAGGAAATGATTCACAGCCTTCGCCCTGTGCATTTAATGATTTCTCAGAAATTAGGAGAATTTGCATAATGCTCCGGTACTAATGGCATCAAGAGGTGTTTACACTCTCGCATCAGAACTGTTGACACTTTTGTTTGGCTTAAAACCACCCCGCCAAAAAATAAAAAATAAAAAGGAAAAGGATAAAACGGTGGGGTGGTGAGAACGTTTTCAGAAACCATCTGCAAATTCATCCACATCTTCGAAATAAATTAAAAAATGCATGCACATGGAAGGTTATACCCAGAACAAACTTGGTTAGGGTGCTACTGGACTATTTTTGTTATTTTTTAAATTTATTTTGACTGCGGCAGACCAACACGGCTACCTACCTGAATCCACATCTTCAGTTATCCTTGCAGCAATTAAAAACAGCAAACATACTGTTTATTAAAGGTGTATAAAGGAGAGGCTTGCCTGGTGCCATCATTATATATCTTTAGGCGCCAGGCTGAAAACTTTCCTCTATAATCATGTCTTTGGCCTTTACCCTTTCATAAGTGGGCATGATGGTTTTTGGTGTATTTCTTCTTAATAGGAAGACTGGGAGATGTCTGTGTGTCTGTCTGTGAGTCACTTTGGGTTGCCCTGGACTAGACGAAGCGACGATCAAATGTAATAAATAAAAAAATAGGAAGAACCTGCTGGTTCAGTCCAAAGGCCCATCGAGTCCAGATGCCCCAGTGGGATTCTGCAAGCAGGATCCAAGCCCAAAGGCCCTCTCTCCTCCTTTGTTTTCCAACAGCTGGTATTCCGAAGCATTGCTCCACAGTGAGAGGCAGTGCAGACATCATATCCATCTATAGCCCTATCCAAAGACATCTGAATGCAGGGGTGGCAACTTGAATAAATTATTATTATTATTATTATTATTATTATTATTTGTATACCATCCTATACCCGGAGGTCTCAGGGCACTTCACAGAATAAAATCAAAATATAAAACCGCAAAATACATACAGTGGTATGTATTACAGACGCTTCAGGTTACATACGCTTCAGGTTACAGACTCACTAACCCAGAAATAGTACCTCGGGTTAAGAACTTTGCTTCAGGATGAGAACAGAAATCGTGCTCTGGTGGCGCGGCAGAAGTGGGAGGCCCCATTAGCTAAAGTGGTGCTTCGGGTTAAGAACAGTTTCAGGTTAAGAACGGACCTCCGGAACAAATTAAGTACGTAACCAGAGGTACTACTGTAATCAAAATAACAACAACCCGATAGCCCCCCCCCCCAAGAAAACCCACCACATTTTAAAAGGGCATAGGGTGTCCATCAGGCCAACCAAAGGCCTGGTTAAAAAGGAACGTTTTGCCTGGTGTCTAAAGGTGTATAATGAAGGCACCAGCCAAACTTCCCTAGGGAGAGCATTCCACAGATGAGGAGCCACTGCAGAGAAGGCCCTGTTCTCATGTTGCCATCCTCCAGACTTCTGAGGAAGGGCATCAGATGATGATCTCAGGGTCCGGGAAAGAGGTGGCCCTTGAGATATTGCCGTCCTGAGCCGTTTAAGGCTTTATAGGTCAAAAACTGCACTTTGAATTGGGCCCGGAAACTAATTGGTAGCCAGTGCAGTAGGACCAGGATCAGTATGAGATGCTCAAACCGTCTTTCTCCAGTGAGCAACCTGGCCGCTGAATTCTGCCCTAGCTGAAGTTTCTGAACTGTCTTCAGAGGCAGCCCTATGTATAATGCATTGCAGTAATCTAATCTTGAGATTTCCAGAGCATAGACAACAGGAGTTAAGCTATCCCTGTCCAGGGGCAAAGCAAGGGGGGTGCAGCGGGGGTGGTCTGCCCCGGATGTCATCCCTGGGGGGGCGGGGTGACAAAATCCCAGCCGGGCCCAATCACACACCCCGGCTGGCCCACAGCACCGGATTGGTTTCCCCAGCTGGGCGCGATCGCCCCACTCCCTGGAGTCATAGGCGGGTGGCGTGTCTGCGCTCCCAGCTGGAGAAGGCAGGCAGGGGAGAGGACAGGAAGGAGGCAGGTCAGCAAACAATGGAGGGGGGAGAGAATGGGTGCCGCATGTCCTGTCCCTCCCTATGGGCGGTTCACCCCGCCCCTATGGGCGCTGCCCCAGGCACCCAAGAGGGTTCCTTCACCACTGTCCCTGTCCAAATAGGGGCATAGCTGTGTGTGGGATTGTTCAGGGATGCAGGAGAGGATATATTGTTTGATTATATCCTTTTCCAACTTGTGTTAACAAGTTCCACAATTTAGCAGAGTAACATTCCCCTTTTTAAACTCACAGCGGATGCGTTTGCTCAGGCTCTCTAAAGCCTCTATAATAAATGTTCTGGTATTTCCCCCTTATTCCCTCATAAAAGATAAGACACAACACAGTCTTCTATAAAAGTATAAAAAGGTTTACTCACACGTCATTCTGTTCACAATCGGATCCCAGAAGGCAGACTTAGCTTAGAAAAGTAACATACACCTAGAAACTATCTCATAAGGAGACAGTCCCTTTGTCGTCTCTTGGCTGGAGGCCAAAAGAGCATCTTTGGCTAAGAAGATGTTGCTTCTTCAACGAAAGTAGTCACAGAGAGGTGGCTGCCCTGCCCTGTGCTTTTGTTGTTACCTGCACAGGTGAGGCCACGCCCACCTCTAGTCACATGCAGAGGAAGTCTGTCCCAGCCCAGAAGGAAACAGGAAGTTTACCTGCTGGCTGGACAAACATTCCTCCCCATGTGTAAACATGTTCACTCTAGGAATGTTGTACTTGACTGCTCTTGTGTTTCACATCCCACACTTGGCCACCAGCCATAGCTGATGGAAGGTACTTTGAGCTTGGCCTCCTCAAATATTTTATGGCAAAGGAAGCTTGCCCCCTAGTATTTGGTTCCTGTGTCTGAAGGCAGTCCTGTATCAGGAAGTTTTTGCTGTGTGGTGTTCTGTTGTGTTTTTGTATATTCTGTTGGGGCACAAAAATAAATCATCATCTCCATGAATTTGTGCAATCCCCTTTTAAAAACATCCAAGTTGGTAGCCATCACTGGCTCCTGCAGGAAGGAGTTCCACAGTTTATCTATGTGCTGCATGTAGAAGGACTTTATCTGTCCTGAATCTTCCAGCATTCAGCTTCATTGGCCAGACGCTTTAAATAATCTTAATCTACAATATTGGCGGCATATGGTCCTCAAAAAGCCATTTGGTTCTTGTGCATTACTGAGTTTGGAGCTATTCTCTATTTCCAGATTCCCAAATAGATGAAGAAGTTGCTGTCTTGGATGCATTATTTATTATTGTTAGTTAATTAGTTTGTTTTTTATTAAATGAGGTTCTTGGCGTCTTCTTCATCGGTGACCCCTTTGGCTTCTAGGAGGAAGGTGAAACGGGAGGCGTACGCTTCCCAGTCTCCAGATGCTGGGTTGAACGGCGAGAAGCTGCTGTCGGTTGCCATTCTGAGTTCCTTGTGTCCCGGAGCTGAAGCCTGGATACACGGTGCGAGGCAGCGGTGCGGCAGGTGGCGGTGCTGCGGTGCTGTGTGTGGCAGTCAGCTCAGCGGGATCCCACCTTCGTCGCCAGTGAAATATACTCAGAGTCGCAAAGTGATTTCATGCTCTTTATTCAGCTCATAGTGGTGAGGAGGAATGAATGAAAGTCCCCTCAAAGTATCTGCTTTATATACATTATTTACACAATGGGCTGCACATGATTGGCTAATTCCGGAATTCTACTGTAAGCCAATCAGGTTGTGGATTCACTTCTATCTGGAACATGATTGTGTGGTTCCTGCCAACCAATCATACTGCTGCATTGTTCTAGGACCAATCAGACTGCTGCATTCTGAATCCTATTGTTCTAGGACCAATCAGACTGCTGCCTTTTGGATCCTATTGTTCTAGGACCAATCAGACTGCTGCAGTTTGGATCCTATTCAACTCAGTACATAACAGAGGATAGAATCGAACCCCACATTGAAGGCTCTGTGGGGCTGAAGAACACTCCCCTGGAAACATCCATCCACGTAGGACCGGAAGCCAACAAATCTGTAATGCAGAGATGCCCATCTTCTGTTACTTCAAAACTGCTCGTTTGCTTTATTTATATATCAGGGAGACATTGATCTAACTTGCCCAGGCAAAAATGCAAGGAGCTGTTTCCATCTGAGGCTTTGCGAGAACTCAAAAAGATCATGAAAGATCTTCTTACTTAGATGACAGGTGATAGCGTCTATCTAGTCAGCATGGTCAAAGCTCATCTTCCCTCCCCCCTGACATTTAAAGTAAAAGGAAAGCCAAAATTATTTGTGATGGGCTGAGTGTCTACAGAACATCTGCAAACTCAGTTGAGATTTCTGCCCCTGATAAAGGATACTGTCTACCTGACTCTTTCCATAGAGCATTTCAGAGTGGGTGTCATTGCAAGAAGTCGTTTGCCACGCTGCCAGATCACTTATCTTCCTCGAATATTTTCCGCTAAGGGCACACATTAGCTCACTAAAGACTCAGCAGGACCATTTCAGGACTGAACTACAAGATCTCACACTGTCAATGTTTCTTATCAGGCTCTGCTCCTGTGCCTCAAACAACAGCTCCAGCTGCAGACATTAACAGACATTGTGTCTGTGCCTTGAAAACATCCACCTGAAATCTGCATCTCAAGCTGCTATTAAAAAGGCATATGGGCAAGCCATGATGGGATAATTTTTCTAGACATTTGGTTCTTCTAGGGGTGAGCAGACTTCAGACTTACGGGATCTACTTGCAGGTAGGTAGCAGTGTTGGTCTGACGCAGTCGAAATAATAATTTTTTTAAAATGTCCAGTAGCTCCTTAGAGACCTTAACAAACTTACTTGGTCTCTAGGGATCTGCTTTGTTTCTTACTAGAAGGCTGAGATCCACCAGTTACAAAATGCACGCACTTAGAACTTATGAATCCTGATCCCAGGAATTTATTTTGAGTGCCACACACGGAATCCACTTTCATTTACGTGAGCTTTTGTTGTTTTAACAGTATAATTTAGGCCAGGGGTCAGCAAACTTTTTCAGCAGGGGCCGGTCCACTGTCCCTCAGACCTTGTGGGGGGTGGACTATATTAGGGGGGGCGGGAATGAACGAATTCCTATGCTCCACAAATAACCCAGAGATGCATTTTAAATAAAAGCACACATTCTACTTATGTAAAAACACGCTGATTCCCGGACCATCCACGGGCCGGATTGAGAAGTTGATTGGGCCTGATCCAGCCCCCCTTAGTTTGCCTACCCATGATTTAGGAGAATGGAATCATTTTATTTTGCTCTTACTGGGAGTCAATAAAACCTTGCCAATCTAGTGCAAATCACTCAGAGATGTAGATGCAAATTGACCTTCTGCTCAAAATACCAATTTTGCCCAAAAAGTTGATGTTGCAGAAACACCCCTGGGGTCCCTTTGGGTGACTATAATGTGCTCTGTGTGGGGTCATCTTTGAAAATTCTCCAGATGCTGCTGCTGCCCAGGCTGAACTTTCTCATATTTATATTTATTAGATATTTATTTATATCCCACTTTTTTCCCTGACAGGAACTCAAGGCATCTTCCAGATAAAAAATAACAACATCTAAAAATACAGGGAGGAAATCATTAAAAACAAGTAAACATCCATAGCATTAAAACTCTCTCTCTCTCTCTCTCTTTTTTTTTCTCTCTCTATACACACACAATCTAGTAAAACCATACAAATAATTACGATATAAAACAGAATGGCTGACTTCTCGGAAATGAACCTTTGTCATCCTCAAAGAAAGGATCTGGAAAGAGATTGAAAGTAAAATAGCAGGCGGTGAATCACAACGCAATTGCCTGCGTTGAAAATATGACTACGTGTGAGACAATACTAAGTACAGTCCTGTATACCTGAAGGAGCGTCTCCACCCCCATCGTTCAGCCCGGACACTGAGGTCCAGCGCTGAGGGCCTTCTGGCAGTTCCCTCGCTGCGAGAAGTGAGGTTACAGGGAACCAGGAAGAGGGCCTTCTTGGTAGTGGCACCTGCCCTGTGGAACGCCTTCCCAGCAGATGTCAAGGCAATAAACAACTGTTTTACTTTTAAAAGACAACTGAAGGCGGCCCTGTTTAGGGAAGTTTTTAATGTCTGGCGCTGTATTGTTTTTAATATTTGGTTGGAAGCCACCCAGAGTGGCTGGGGAAACCCAGCCAGATGAGCGGGGTATAAATAATAAATTATTATTATATTATTATTATAGAGTCACAGAATTGTGGAGTTGAAAGGGAGCCATCTGGTCCATGTCCCTGCGATGCAAGAATCTCAGCTAAAGCATCCCTAACAGATGGCCATCCAACCTCTGCTTAAAACCCTCAAAGGAAGGTCCATTCCACTGGCAAACAGCTCTTACTGTCAGAAAGTTCTCCTTAATATGCAGTTGGAATCACCTTTCCTGTAGTTTGAATCAATTGGTGAAGTTGCCTCGTCTCAAAAAGGATATTGGGGAGCTGGAAAAGGGTGAACAAAAGGTTAGCAAGGAGTACATTTGCACCATCCATTCAGAGTGTGCATCAAAAAGCACAGTTTTTCTCCCAACGCATCCTGGAAACTGTTGCTTCTCCCTCACAATGCTATAATTCCCAGCGCCATTAACAAACTGTAGTTCCCGTGGTTCTTTGGGTTGTGTTTTAAATGAATGGTGTGGGTGTTTGGCTAAGAGAATCATAGAATCATAGAGTTGGAAGAGACCACAAGGGCCATCGAGTCCAACCCCCTGCCAAGCAGGAAACACCATCAGAGCACTCCTGACATATGGTTGTCAAGCCTCTGCTTAAAGACCTCCAAAGAAGGAGACTCCACCACACTCCTTGGCAGCAAATTCCACTGTCGAACAGCTGTTACTGTCAGGAAGTTCTTCCTAATGTTTAGGTGGAATCTTCTTTCTTGTAGTTTGGATCCATTGCTCCGTGTCCGCTTCTCTGGAGCAGCAGAAAACAACCTTTCTCCCTCCTCTATGTGACATCCTTTTATATATTTGAACATGGCTATCATATCACCCCTTAGCCTCCTCTTCTCCAGGCTAAACATGCCCAGCTCCCTTAGCCGTTCCTCATAAGGCATCATTTCCAGGCCTTTGACCATTTTGGTTGCCCTCCTCTGGACACGTTCCAGTTTGTCAGCGTCCTTCTTGAACTGTGGCACCCAGAACTGGACACAGGTCTTTTCAGAATTCCAGGTCTTTTCAGAATTCCAGGTCTTTTCAGGCAGGGACCACAAACAGAAGGCTGATCGCCGAAAAATGGATGCTTTTGAATTCTGGTGCTGAAGCTGAGGCTCCAAGACTTTGGCCACCTCATGAGAAGAGAAGACTCCCTGGAAAAGACCCTGATGTTGGGAAAGATGGAGGGCCCAAGGAGAAGGGGATGACAGAGGACGAGATGGTTGGACAGTGTTCTCAAAGCTACCAGCATGAGTTTGACCAAACTGCGGGAGGCAGTGGAAGACAGGAAGGCCTGGCATGCTCTGGTCCAGCGGGTCACGAAGGGGCGGACACGACTAAACGACTAAACAACAACGAGAAAATATTAGACTACGAAGTCCCCCCTCCCTGCGGACTGAGTTTCCCAGTTATCTCTGAAGCTATGACTCAGAGATATGACACGAGTCATATGGCGGACACGAGTAAACAAAACAAAAAAATTTTTTCCTTCCAGTAGCACCTTAAAGACCAACTAAGTTAGTTCTTGGTATGAGCTTTCGTGTGCATGCACACTTCTTCAGATACACTGAAACAGAAGTTGCCAGATCCTTCTATATAGTGAGAAGGTGGGGAGGGGTATTACTCAGAAGGGTGGTGGGAATGGGTGATTGGCAGATAGCTGTGATGAGCCTGTTGACGACTCTTAACGACTGCAATAGGTCTTACAGGAACAAGCAAGGGGTGAGAAGGTGAAAAATGGCTTTGTCATCTCGGGACTATTTAATTGCTCATCGTCTAACATTGTATATGCCATCAAATGCCAACAGTGTCCTTCAGCTCTCTATATTGGACAAACAGGCCAAACCTTACGCCAAAGAATAAACGGACATAAATCGGACATCAAGAATCACAAGACAGAGAAACCAGTAGGAGAACACTTCAATCTCCCAGGACATTCTATACAAGATCTCAAAGTAGCTGTTTTACTACAAAGGAATTTCAGAAATAGACTGGAAAGAGAAGCTGCTGAATTGCAACTCATTACCAAACTTACAACCATGGAGAGACCTGGTCTGAACAAAGGCATTGGATTCTTATCTCATTATACATGACAAAGCCATTTTTCACCTTCTCACCCCTTGCTTTTTCCTGCAAGACCTATTGCAGTCGTTAAGAGTCGTCAACAGGCTCATCACAGCTATCTGCCAATCACCCATTCCCACCACCCTTCTGAGTAATACCCCTCCCCACCTTCTCACTATATAGAGGGATCTGGCAACTTCTGTTTCAGTGTATCTGAAGAAGTGTGCATGCACACGAAAGCTCATACCAAGAACTAACTTAGTTGGTCTTTAAGGTGCTACTGGAAGGAAAAAAAATTTTTGTTTTGACTATGGCAGACCAACACGGCTACCTTTCTGTAACTGAGAAAATATTAGACTACAAAGTCGCCCCTCCCTGCGGACTGAGTTTCCCAGTTATCTCTGAAGCTATGACTCAGAGATCTGACACGAGTCATATGGCGGACACGAGTAAACGACTAAACAGCAACAAATCTCGAGGTCAAAAACTGGACGCCTCCTTCCTGGGCCGCGGTGGCCTATGGGCCGCATAAAAACACGTTGCCGCATTTTCCTATTCCGACCATAGCTCGAAAGGGCGCCTTTCCATCCCTCGGAGGGTGGGCGCGGGGAAGGGGGGACCGGGGCACAGAAAGGGAAGAGTTCGAATTTAAAACCGGAAGTCGCATGGCTCTGCAGTTTCTTATTTCTATGACGCAAAAGTCCGAGGAGTCTTCCGTCAGAGAGATGCCGAAGTGTCTTGTCGCCGCACTTCTCTGCTCTCATATAAAACCAGAGCCCTGGTTTCTGCACAGAGGTGCCTAGAAGTCCCTCGCCCACCCTTTCGCCATGGATTTTTAAAAGGAGTCCTACTCCAGGGGCTGCTCTATACTGTCTAGCTCTGTGGTGCCGGAAGCGGAAGTGGCGTGGCATCAAGGTTTACCGTAGAGCTGACCGTATCTCTGCGGCGCCAGGAGCGGAAATAGGCCGTTGTCGAGACCTCTCTAGGACTTTCTTTGGAGTTCTGCTGCTCCGAAAACGGAAATGTGATCAGACCGCTCTAGGAATTTCTTTGGAGCTCTGCGGCGGCAGAAGCGGAAATACGCTAAGATCTCTCTAGGAATTTCTTTGGAGCTCTGCGGCGCCAGAAGCGGAAATGCGCTAAGACCTCTCTAGGAATTTCTTTGGAGCTCTGCGGCGCCAGAAGCGGAAACGGGCCGTCCTCGAGACCTCTCTAGGAATTTATTTGGAGCTCTGCTGCTCCAAAAACGGAAATGCGCTAAGTCCTCTCTAGGAATTTCTTTGGAGCGCTGCTGCGCCAGAACTGGAAATAGGCCGTCGTTGAGACCTCTCTAGGAATTTCTTTGGCTCTCTGCGGCGCCGGAAGCGGAAATGGGCCGTCGTCAAGGCGACGCGCGGCGGCTTCTCCCCAGCGGGAGTTGCCATGGAGGAGTCTCCGGCGCAGACCCCGTCGTCTCCGCGGGAGGCGACTCCGCGGCGCAGTCCCAGGCCCCACAGCGGCTCGGTTCCGGCCCGCACCTACAGCCTGCGGCCCGCCTTCCAGCACAAGTCAGTGGCCGGGAGGGGGAGGGGCCGCAAAAACAGACAAGACCCTCCCCCCACAGGGCAAGATGGGCTCCTTCGCTCCCTTATCCCACCAGGTTCTGCCTCCCGCTTTGGAGACCGACACGCATCACTCTTTCAGGGGCTACAAATCCCCCTCGATCCCTTTACAGTGGTACCTCGGTTCTCAAACGCCTTGGAACTCAAACAATTTGGAACCCAAAACGGAAGGAAGTGTTTCGGTCTGCGAACTTTTTTCGGAGGCCAAACGTAATTTGAGTGTTAAGCTGAGGTCTTTCTGGATTTGCTATATATTTTGCATTCTGCAGGGACGCGGGTGACGCTGTGGGTTAAACCACAGAGCCTAGGACTTGCCGATCAGAAGGTCACAGTTTGAATCCCCGCAATGACGGGGTGAGCTCCCGTTGCTCGGTCCCTGCTCCTGCCAATCTAGCAGTTCGAAAGCATGTCAAAGTAGATAAATAGGTACCGCTCTGGCGGGAAGGTAAACGGTGTTTCCGTGCGCTGCTCTGGTTCGCCAGAAGCGGCTTTGTCATGCTGGCCACATGACCCGGAAGCTGTACGCCGGCTCCCTCGGCCAATAAAGCGAGATGAGCGCTGCAACCCCAGAGTCGGCCACGACTGGACCTAATGGTCAGGGGTCCCTTTACCTTTACCTTTACCTTGCATTTTTGTTTTTACGGCATTTTTGTTTTGCTTTTGTTACTGTGTAGAACCCAGCTCAGCTACTGATTGATTGATTGTGCAACTGCAGTACATTGTTTATTGCTTTCATTTTATGGATCAGTGGTCTCGATAGTAAAATTCATGTTAAATTGCTGTTTTAGTGGTTGTTTTTAAAAGTCTGGAACAGATTAATCCATTTTGCATTACTATGCGAAAGCGCACCTTGCTTTTGGAACAGATTAAGTTTGAGAAGCAAGGTACCACTGTATTTTCAGTAACTTTCAGATCCTTTCTTATGTTGACTTGGAGCTGGCATACATTTAGTTCCCAGTCACTGAACTACTGAGCATCAGCACATATCCTGCATCCTAAGCCTTCCAGCCATGTTGTTGTTGTTTAGTCGTTTAGTCGTGTCCGACTCTTCGTGACCCCCTGGACCAGAGCACGCCAGGCACCCCTGTCTTCCACTGCCTCCCGCAGTTTGGTCAAACTCATGCTGGTAGCTTCGAGAACACTGTCCCGCCATCTCGTCCTCTGTCGTCCCCCTTCTCCTTGTGCCCTCCATCTTTCCCAACATCAGGGTCTTTTCCAGGGAGTCTTCTCTTCTCATGAGGTGGCCAAAGTATTGGAGCCTCAGCTTCACGATCTGTCCTTCCAGTGAGCACTCAGGGCTGATTTCCTTCAGAATGGAGAGGTTTGATCTTCTCGCAGTCCATGGGACTCTCAAGAGTCTCCTCCAGCACCATAATTCAAAAGCATCAATTCTTCGGCGATCAGCCTTCTTTATGGTCCAGCTTTCACTTCCATACATCACTACTGCGAAAACCATATCTGAGGTTGTTGATATTTATTCCGGCAATCTTAATTCCGGCTAGGGATTCATCCAGCCCAGCCTTTCGCATGATGAATTCTGCATATAAGTGAAATAAGCAGGGAGACGATATACAGCCTTGTCGTACTCCTTTCCATATCCAGTTCTAACTGTAGCTTCTTGTCCCACATAGAGATTTCTCAGGAGACAGATGAGGTGATCAGGCACTCCCATTTCTTTAAGGACTTGCCATAGTTACCAGCCATGACCTGATACTTAATTGTTTTCCCATGTGCTGGGTTCATTTGTTGTATAGGAATGCCATCAGTCAAGGCCCTTCTTCCCACCTGTATTCTCAAGTGATACAGCTCCTAAAGGATTAAACTATATGAAGTTGTAAACTGAGTGTGAATCCTCTCAATGAAGTTTGAAGTTTTGGGGTTGTCACGAATCAGACATCCCAGACTCCAGTCACTTGTTATACTGGTGGAGAGGAGATATAACTGTAAGCACTGTTATGCCATTCTTTCCTATTAGATTCCGCCCTTCTACGGTGAAAGATTGCATCCATGAGGTGTTAAAAGAGGAGCTGGCCAGTGTACAGTACAACCCTGAAGAGATCCCACAGCTCACCAAATCCTTATCAGAGACAATCCTGGAAAAGCTAAAAGGTAAGAGCATGTGCCAAGAGTAATTGCCTTTTTCTTCCTATATCTTCCTGCCCAACTCAGCCACCCTTTCTCTCTCTTGGGCACACACACACACCCTTGCTGATGTCCTTCCACCTGGCCAAACATATGATGTGACAATATACAGGTGTGAAATCTTTCAATTTCCCCCAATCCTTTTTCTTCCCCATCTTTCTTTCTAGAGAAAGGTTTTCACCGGTATAAAATGGTGGTGCAAGTGGTGATCGGAGAACAGAGAGGCGAAGGAGTTAAGTAAGTTAGGCTTCCCAACCTTCCCACCAAATCATTCACATTTCTTAATATTTTTGCACTGTGGGTTGTTGTTGTTGTTGTTTGTGTGTGTGTGTGTGTATGCGTTTGTAAATTGTGAAATCTGAGGGTTCATATTTTATCCCAAGCATTCTACAATTGACAAATTTGGGGGACTTAATGCCATGATGTATTCTGACTTGCACAGCACACCCCCAACATTCAGAGCAAATTAGACACCTTTGTAGTAATAGCATTTTTGGTGTGGGTAACTCTCCCTTCCTTCACTTCACTTAGAGGATTTCCATGCCTCTTCTTACTTTTTTTGTCTCCAGATGGTTCTTCTGGGTTTCACCACCACAGAGCTGAAGGTATTGGGTTGCCTGCAGAACAGCTTCCACCCACACAACTGACCTTTCCCTCTCCTCCCCCTGCATGCCCCCCAAATCTATTCTGAGGGACCCCTGTAGCCCTCCAGAGTAAATTTTGTAGGTATGCAAGGGGGAGGAGAGGAAAGAGAAGTTCCATTGCAGAAGCAAATTTGTTCCGCAAGCCCAATGACTTCACTGCATTCAACCAAATTGTGCTCTTCTTGTTTGGGATCAACCTTTCTATCCCTCTTGGTCCCCACCCCGGGGGGGATTTTGGGGAAGCATTTTCAACATATCAAGGGAATGAACAGTCTCGAAATGCGGCTGATTGTCACCAACTGATGTTTTTCTTTGTCAATGGACGGTTCCTCGTTTGTTTCTTCAGCATGGCTGCACGGTGCTTCTGGGATTCAGACACAGACAACCACGCCCAGGATATTTTCATGAATGTAAGTGATTTGCTGCTCTTGCCATGTATCACCCATTGAAGGCTGCTTAAAAACTGTGTGTCCTGGTGTTCTCATGTGTAAAACCTACAAAAATTGAAGAAGAAAATTTCCATCATGCTTGTACTGGTTATGAGCGGTGGACTCGTAATCTGGTGAACTGGGTTTGATTCCCTGCACCTCCACATGCAGCTGCTGGGTGACCTTGGGCTAGTCACACGTCTCTGAAGTCTCTCAGCCCCACTCACCTCACAGAGTGGTTGTTGTGGGGGAGGAAGGGAAAGGAGATTGTGAGCCGCTTTGAGACTCCTTCGGGTAGTGATAAAGCGGGGTATCAAATCGGCTAAGGGGCAAGGTTGTGCAGGGGTTAGCCTACAGGTTTAGGCCTTTGGGGGGGGATTATACAGTTATTGCTTTATCAAAGCTAATGCAGAGTTGAATCCCAGTTGGAGGGTGACATTCAGATGCAATTGTGAGCCAGTGTGGTGTGGTGAAGAGCGGTGGACTCGTAATCTGGGGAACCGGGTTCGCTTCCCCGCTCCTCCACCTGCAGCTGCTGGGTGACCTTGGGCCAGTCACACTTCTCTGAAGTCTCTCAGCCCCACTCACCTCACAGACTGTTTGTTGTGGGGGAGGAAGGGAAAGGAGAATGTTAGCGGCTTTGAGACTCTTTAGGGTAGTGATAAAGCGGGATATCAAATCCAAACTCTTCTTCTTCTTCTTACTGCACCAGATTCCCAAAGTCATTGATTTGTTTGCCTCTGAGGTCGTTTTCGCTCACGGAGGTGTTCTCCTTGTCATTTCTGCAGGACACCCTCTTCTGTGTGGTGGTTGCCTTTGGCTGTTTCTTCTACTGACGCTGGTGAATAGTTCAGAGAAGATCACTGTTTCAAATATATTTTTGAGGATGGACACTCCAGTTTACAAAATACATTTTCTACTTGATGCTTTTATGATGGACTTCTGCTGCTGCTTTGTATATAGCTAGAGTTTTCTGCACAAGCCCCACTGGAAAAAATGAGATACTTCTCTTACACAGCTTCTGTTCCTTTCAACAAGGTTTGTACTGGTGAATTTCCTGCCAACTTCGACCCTATATCTACTTGCAACATTTTTTCTGCGATTGCTGCCTAATGAGACCCATCTGGTTACAACCATTACAAACAATTGAAATTTCTGGTTGCAGATTCATTGAGTCTGCTGCAAATGCTAAACTCGTTCTGAATCCCAGTCTATTTGAATGAATATGTTAAAATCTCCCTGAGAATTGTATAAATGCACTCTATAATTTTACCGTGGAATTCTGCTCCTAAATTTGTCCTGAAAAGCTTTCTCTTTTTACAACTTCTATTTACATTCTCATTCCACACCTTCGCTTCTTCCGCAAGGAACAAATTTTAAGAAACACCATGTTCTCTAGGTCATGCTTCCTCAGATTTTGTTGGTAGTTTTCCTAACTGTTTGGCTCAGCACACTTGTAGGAGAAGGCTACGGCAGACCAACCCTCTACCTACCTGTAAGGAGAAGGCTATTTATGACATTTGTCATGCTATCTCTCTGCAAAGTGCACGTAAATAATATTTAGAATTGGGGCTGTCACTTGAATTATGAAATCTTAATCTATTAATTTATTGAATCTGCAGATAGGTGTAATGTGTATTAGTACATACACACACAGTTGTGAAGCAAGCTGTGCTGCTGACACCCTTCTGGTGAGAGAAAAGGAAGGCGCCACATTAGCTTTGGTTTTAGATTGAAAACAACGCTAATTCTCCTTAATCTGCTGCCTGGTTGAGGCCTGTTTTGTGTTAATCAGAAGCTTATATACCATATTTTTCGCCCTATAGGGCGCACTGGCCCATAGGGCGCACCTAGTTTTTTGGGGGGGGGGGGAATAAAGAAAAAAAAAATTCCCCCCCAGGCGCGGGGCTGGGGCGGGGGAAGCCTGAGCTTCCCCCGACCCCAGCCCCCAGAACAGGCTGCTATCTGCAAGCCTTGGGGGCCCGGCGGGAACTCCCGCGGGCTCCCCAGGCTTGCGGATATCTGCCTGAAGCCCGGGGCGTGCTGCTCAGCGCGCCCCAAGCTTCGGGATGCAGGCTGCTGTCCGCAAGCCTTGGGAGCCCGACGGGAACTCCTGCGGGCTCCCAAGGTTTGCGGATAACTTCCTGAAGCCTGCATTCACCCCATAGGATGCACACACACCTTTCCCCTTCATTTTTGGAGGGGGAAAAGTGCGTCTTATAGGGCGAAAAATACGGTAATTAAGACTGAAATCCTATGAGAATCATGGAGGTTTCCTTGGAGTAAGCCATGTTGAACTCTGTGAGACTTACATCTGAGTAGACACTCATAGGAGTGCACTGTAAATTCTGCAGCCCAACTTAGAAACTACATGATACTTTTTATGCACCCAAAGAGCTTTGTATGCATGCTTAGCAGCCCTTACAACACCACTGTAAGGTAGGCTTGTCTACTTTATTGACACCTTTCTAACAGCAGCACAGTCTCCAGGTATCTGTAAGTGCTGATCTCTACGCAGGACAAAAAAGGCATAGCAGGAGGGCAGACCACTTATCCCTGGCCAGGTGGCAACTCTTCTGTAATGTAGTCCAGGATCAAGGGGACTGAGAGGTAACACAGGTCATCTTGGTGTGTGGTTAATGTCAGCTTTGAACCAGGGAACGCCCAGCGTCCATGCTTAACCATCGTACCACACCAACCTCTGTACCAGCCAAGTACGGCAGCCTTCCCCAGTCAGGCTTCCTCCAGGAGTTTTGGACTACAGTTCCCAGCATGCAGAGCCATGTTGACTGAGGCTGATGGGAGTTGTAGTAGGAAACCACCTGCGGGGCACCAGGTTGGGGAAGGATGCAAGAGGGTCACGCCATGGTGGCGTACATGGTCCTTCCTGGCGTACATAAGCCCCACCTTATCCTCAGAAAAACCTTAAGAAGTCAGTTAGATCAAAAGCTGGTGATTGCTCCAAAGGCACCAGCTCAGTGCTTCATAGCAGAAGGTGTTTAAACCCGGGTCTCTCTGTTCCCAAGTCCCACACGCGCCCCCGCATCATATGCCTCCTTTTGCATATTTTTACCCTGCCTTTTGCACAACGGCTCCTCCCCAACTTGCAGTAAACACATACAACCATGAATAAAATAAGACAATAAAAGCAGCAGGGGGCAGCATAAAGCTAGCCGGAAAAGCATGACCAGGAACAGATCTCTTCTATTCATTGGAAAGAGAGGTTTCTTGCCGTGAGAATGTCTCCATGTGACAGCTAGCAGGAATCCTGCACCCTTAAGAGCAGGCCAGCATAAGAGGCCGTCCATTCCAGCTCCCTGCAGCAAGATACATGGCAGAAATGGAAGTGAGACGCACTTAAAAATGCCTAATATATCAAAAGATCTGCCCAGGGCGGTCTGAAACTACTCGATTTGCAGGGTTCATTTGGTCCTCAGTAACTGACAAGGCAAGAGGTGTGTTATGTCATCTTTAGATAAAGGCATTCTAGAGAAACGACGATCTCACGGTATCAACAGTTCAGAATTTATCTTGGCTGCTGCTGTGTATGAAGTGGCGGTTTGTGCATGAGCATTTAATACGCATGAGTTCACAAGATCCAGCTGCCCCTTCTGAGATTTAACTCCTAGAGACCGTTTAGAGGGAGAGGCAGCCTGAAGAACGACCATTTTCTGCCAACAGAATTTGCCTTTTGAAACCACAAAAAAAAACCTTTAAAAATCCCATGTTCAAACAGAAAGAACAATTTAACAGGCCAGGTATTAAACACGGGGCAATCCCCGTTAAATAGGAGCAGTTGGCGTGTATCCCAGGGCCATGCTTTCGAGTCGAGCTTCCACCTGGTTCTTTAATGCCCAGATGGTACTTGAAAACATTAAAAGAAGATGCTTATATGGTGTCAGACCTCCGGACCAAGGCTACAAGTCTGCAGAATCGTTCGCAGCCTTGCAAGCTTCCGTTATTTTAATCGAAAGACTCCAAGGACCGAGCGTAGGATGTTTTTTGTCACCATTTCCTTTTTTAAAAAAACAAAGGCTATTTCTCAGGGTTTTGCTTTGTATACGCAGAGCTGCTCCCTGGGACCTGTGCAATGGGCCTCCAGCCCAGTAGGGGGGAAATAGCAAAGGGCCCTGAATCAGCTACTCCTGCAGCTCCCTTCTATGTAGCAGGAAATGTCTTCCTCCGCAAGTGAGCAATGTCACCCCCTTGTGGTCTGCAAAGGGGGTGCAGCGCCAGGAAGTGGGAGGCCGCAGCATGCTTGGCCCCTCCTCCCGCTTCCTCTGCCCAGCTCCCCTCCGGTTGCTCTTCCGCAGCGTGGCCCCCCCCTCCACCCTCTGGCCATGGCAGACAAGCCGCTCAAGCACAGCAAGAAGTCCAAGCGGTGCCTGCTGTGCGAGGCGCCCTTCTCCGGGGCGGCCGAGGGGGACCTGTGCCCCAGGTGCTCCCTGACCCCCCTGGCCCCCATGCACACGGCACAGCCCAGCGTGGAGAGCCGGTGGCGAGACACCAGGGCCCCTTCCCCTGCGGGGAGCTGCGGCTCCGGGGACGACACGCAGGGCCAGGAGCAAGAGGAGGACAAGGAGGAGACAGGACGGCAGCTCCTGGCCGAGTGGGTAAGTCCCAAGTCTCTCTTCTTTTGCTTTGCTTCTCTTTTAATTTCATTTCTACTTTTGTTTTTTGAGACCTCCAGTCTCAGCGGTGTTGGAGCGGCTTATTAAGAAAGGGGTTAGCCTCTGAACATGTACAGAGCGCCGTTACCTCTGCTAAGAAATTGGGAGAGTCGTGGATTTCATTAAGAGCCCACCCCCTGATTGAATCAGACCCTCCAAGTGTCCCCATTTCCCAGGGGCAGTTTCGGATTTACAGCAGCCATCCCGGTTTCTGACCTGATCCCAGAATGTCCCGCTTTTCCTTAGTACTGCCCTATTTTCTTCTGAGAAATGTTGGAAGGGTATGGAGTTATGCAACCCCCAAGCCAAGGAGATAAGTAACTACAGCTTTAGAAGGCACCGGAAGGCAGCAGGAATTTTTAAATGTTTTGTTTTTATATACTGTATTTTTTGCTCTATAAGACTCACTTTTTCCCTCCTAAAAAGTAAGGGGAAATGTGTGCGCGTCTTATGGAGCGAATGCAGGCTGCGCAGCTATCCCAGAAGCCAGAACAGCAAGAGGGATTGCTGCTTTCACTGCGCAGCGATCCCTCTTGCTGTCCTGGCTTCTGAGGTTCAGAATATTTTTTTTCTTGTTTTCCTCCTCCGAAAACTAGGTGCCTCTTGTGGTCTGGTGCGTCTTATAAAGCGAAAAATACGGTATGTTGGAAGCTGCCCAGAGTGACTGGGGCAAGATGGGCATGGGTCAGATGGGCAGGGGGATAACGATGATGATAGTGGATTTGGACGCCCCTATTTTCATCAGAGAAATGTTGTCGGGTATGTTAGATCATTGGCGATTCACCCATTGCAAGCATGTCCTAAGTGTTAGGCCTGGATTCTATTGAAAAAGCATTCAGGCTCTGTAAGATCCAAATCTCCCTTTTTCCAGGACGGTTGTGAACTGCCTGAGATCTACAAATAAAGGGCAGAATGCAGTAATAATTTTCATACATTAGCTGGAGCTGTTTGGTGGAGCTGTTTTGCTGAATCAATTTAGTCCCGTTTGCCAAAGGGCCATGGCTCTCCAGTGGAGCCCATGGTGCATGTGAAAGGTCCCAGGCTCATGTTCTTGTCCCCACCAATTAAAAATGATCCCTGTAAGCAGATAGTGGAGGACATTTCTCTCTACCTGAAGCCCTGAAGATCTGCTAGCAGGCAGAGTAGACACCGGCACAGGGTAAGATGTACAAAACAGACTGACCTGCTATGAAGCATAGACATTTAAGTAGATCTGTATCTCTTTCACGCATTAACCAAGGGTATGCGATAGAGCCATTTAGCCAGATTTTTATTATTACCTTAACTTACGTGGTATGTTCTGTTCCTCTGGAGTGCAGCTGCCGATCCACTTTAAGGCTAACTCTTTTTTATATTAATAAGTGCGTAAGAATTGCCTTAGGGACACGGGTGGTGCTGTGGGTTAAACCACAGAGCCTAGGACTTGCCGATTGGAAGGTCGGTGGTTCGAATCCCCGCGACGGGGTGAGCTCCCATTTCTCGGTCCCTGCTCCCGCCAACCTAGCAGTTCAAAAGCACATCAAAGTGCAAGTAGATAAATAGGTACCACTCTGGCAGGAAAGTAAACAGTGTTTCCGTGTGCTGCTCTGGTTCGCCAGAAGCGGCTTAGTCATGCTGGCCACATGACCCAGAAGCTGTACACCGGCTCCCTCGGCCTATAGAGCAAGATGAGTGCCGCAACCCCAGAGTCGGTCACAACTGGACCTAATAGTCAGGGGTCCCTTTACCTTTAAGAATTGCCTTAGCATGCAGAAGCTGTGGGTTTTTAGCGAGCTCAAGCTCTTGGAAGGGTTGCCACAGTTGCTAAGGCTGTTATTTAAGCTCTATGCACCTAAACCAAGCATTAAGTTCTATTGAACTTGGTGGGATTTGCTTCTGAGCAGAGTTGCATAGATAGGGGCTGTGGTGTAAACAGACCCAGAGGCACATTTACTATGAAACTAAAGAATCCCAGAGGGGCCCCAGAATCGACTTCAGTCCACATTGCTTAAGTTTTTCGGGGTCTAGGAGACGAACGACTTAAACCAATTTATTTTTTGTTGTATATATTTCAACAACCCCAAAGTTTGCGAGTTAGCAGCACAGGTGTTGTAAAGGTGTGGTGATCTGCCGTGGAACAACCCTATGGAAGAAGATAACAGTGGTTACACAAACATCGTTGCCGGTTGCAAAGGGGCCGCCATGACAGCTTCAGGGCCCCCAAAATGTAGGTCCACCACAGAACAGACCACAACCAAAGTAGAGTTGAGGATGGTGCATTTCAAAGTAAGAGGAATAGGGAACATCCTGTAAATCAGCAGGAGGGTTGGTGAGCCTAGGTAGCAACGCAGGGGGACTGTTAATGGAATCCTACATTTTAGTATCTCTGTGCTTCTCTTTGCCTTTTGTCTCATACCTTTTTGGGAGATAGGAAGTTGTACGGTGCCATATACATAAGCACTTTCAGAAATATGAAATGATTATCTGGTTCAGAGTCCTATCCCCATCTACTTGGAAATAAATCTCATTGAATGTAATGGGGCCTATTTGTTTACTGTACAGTGGTACCTCAGGTTACAGAGGCTTCAGGTTACAGACTCCGCTAACCCAGAAATAGTGCTTCAGGTTAAGAACTTTGCTTCAGGAGGAGAACAGAAATTGTGCTCCGGCTGCGCGGCAGCAGCAGGAGGCCCCATTAGCTAAAGTGGTGCTTCAGGTTAAGAACAGTTTCAGGTTAAGAACAGACCTCTGGAACAAATTAAGTACTTAACCCGAGGTACCACTGTATTTTCAGACCATTACTGTCTCCCAAAGTGGCTCACATCAGGGGGACATAGGCTGCATACACACGATACCTTGAAAGCACATTTTGCCCCTCAAAGAATTCTGGGCATTGTAGTTTCTGGAAGGCTACTGGGCATGGTAACTTTGGAAGGGGTAAACTACAGAGCCCAGATTTCTCTGAGGGGGAAAGTGTGCTCCGAATGTACTTTAAGCATAGAGTGTGTACACAGCCAAAGAGACCTTGCCTTCAGGCTTGAAAACTTAAACAAGAGTGATATAAGGGAAGCAGAGGACAGGAAAAAGGTAGAGAAGGGAAATCAAGGCTAAAACCCATTCTGAGAACATGTGTATAGCATTGCACTGTACTGTAAGTTACAAATTAAGAAGACACTTCCTCAATTTTTCCTTCCGTCAGAAATTAACCAGATGTCCCTAGGCAAATTTACTTAAAATGTATAGCCCGCCACGCCTCTGGTATTCAAAGGAGGTAGCATTAGATTTAAAAACTACATCCACATGACTGCAAAGTGGAAACTGAACAATGCTATGCCTTGTTAGCATTACACAATGAAAGATCACTACAGTACTGTATTGTAACAACAACGCACTGATATCTTAATATTATGCAGTTAGTCTCAAGCGCACAGCTTTTAACCACAGTGGCACAATGCAATATTTGTTTTAGGAGAATGTTTAATTATGCACTGCTGTGCTGCTACGGTTTCGAAAAGCTAGGCAAACAGCAGCATATTACTGTAGGACTTCGTAATCCAAAGTATTGCCATCATCCCGAAATCCTCCAATGAACGGCGGTATAGCAATTTAATTAATAAATAAATAAATAAATAAATAAATAAATGGAAAAGGGTGCCCAGAA
The DNA here is from genome assembly GCF_027172205.1 of Podarcis raffonei. NCBI lineage: Eukaryota > Metazoa > Chordata > Lepidosauria > Squamata > Lacertidae > Podarcis > Podarcis raffonei. The sequence continues at coordinate 98,721,772 of NC_070606.1, read as the reverse complement.
GGGTCTCACCACACAACCACAGAGGTAAAACTACCTCTTCGTTAGTCGCCTTTTATATTGCCTAAGGCAGCCCAAAGTCGCTTACAAGCACATGTCTATTCCTACAGATCACGGAGTTGGAAGGGACCCTGAGGGTCATCTAGCCCAACCCACTAGGGGCACGGGAGAAATCTTTTTGCCCAATGCTGGGCTCGAACCCACAACCCTCAGATTAAGAGTTTTGTGCTCTGCCGACTGGGCTATCAAGGCAAAACACAGCGGAGAGGGAGGGAGAACAGGCCCAAGCCCCCGCCAAGCACAAGGCTGCGAAAGGTCTGTCGCTTTCCTAGTGGGACTGGGCGTGGATTGCCGTCCGTAGAGCGTAGGAGGCTCTTCATCTCAAGAGTCGTGGGTTCGAGACCCGCGTTGAGCAAAAAATGGCGGGGGTGGGGTTGGACTAGATCAAGCACCCCCAGACATAGCTGTCAACTTTTCCCTTTTCTTGCGAGGAATCCTATTCGGAATAAGGGAATCTCCCTTTTAAAAAGGGAAACGTTGACAGCTATGCCCCCAAACTCGGCCCTCCAGATGTTTTGGAACTACAACTCCCACCATCCCTAGCTAACAGGACCAGTGGTCAGGGATGTTGGAAATTCTAGTCCCAAAACATCTGGAGGGCCAAGTTTGGGGGGTGCCTGGACTAGTTGACCCCCGGGGGTCCCTTCCGACTCTATCATGCTATATTATGGTTCGATTTCTCCCATCCCCGGAACCTTCCGCGTCTGGGTGGCGGTTTCCGGTGGGAGCAGCAGAGAGGGGCGGACCGTTTCGGCCGGTCCGTCGCCGGGAGGGTCCGGCCGGAAACACTTCCGCTCGGCCCCGTTGGCGCTGCGCGAAGGGGAGCCGGAGAGCGGAGACCGAGGGAGGCAGGCGGGTAGGTCGGAGCCGCGCCGGTCGGGGCCGGGGGTCGTGGTATTGGGGAGGGGGCTTGTGGGAGTGCCTGGCCCGGGCGAGGCCCCCCTGACTCCCTCCTGGAGGGGAAAAGGGGGCCCTAAATCCCTTTCCCCCCATAGAGGGGGGGGCCTCCCCTGCCTGGTGATGCCTCTCGCCTGAAAGGGAAGGCGGTGGGGCTGGTTGTGGGCGGGGGAATACAGGAGGGGAGGGGGGCCTTGCTGGGTTTTCTTGGGGGGCGCGATCCCACCCCCCACCCCCCCAAAAAAATCTGGTGGTGGAGTGACTTCAGAGCAACCCATCGCAATCTCTCGCAGCCCTAAATAGGGTTGCCAAATTTAGGAGAGAGAGAGAGAGAGGACGCTATGACGGCCATTCAAAGGACATAAAGGCAGTTCGTCTCAAAGTTTATCCCTGAAGAAGAGGACGTGTCTTGGATAAAAAAGGACACACGGCAGCCCCCAGCAGGAGGGTCCCTCTGGGGCTCGTCGCACACGCGGATTTGTAAATCTGTCTGCCCTTAGCTGCCCAGAGCTTCAGTTCATGGTATTTTGCCATGTATTCAGCTCTGCCATGTAAATACTTACAGATTTGGTATGTATCAGTGTCACGGTATGACACTGAAGGTTTGACAGGCGTTTAGGATGAGTTGTGTGAATTGCTTTTTGAAGGAAGGTAGCCACTGTTCAGACTGTGAACTGCATGACATGTTTCTTAGGTGCAGTGACTGTAGGGAGGAGGCAGTCGGATTGCAGCAGTTCCAAATAAGTTCATATCTACATCACTATCATGCTGCCACAATAGTAGCCCTTGTCCATGATCTATTTTGCTGTAATAAGTGTGGGGGTTTTTCTGCCTTGGGCTTTCTTTGCAATGGTCTCAAATTAGTTTTGTGGGGAGACTGTGGTGTAATTTAGATCTTGCAGCACTTATATAGACATCTTTGTGCTTCTATAACCATTGCCTTTATGAGAGCCGAACCTCTGAGGTAGCAAGAAATGATGACAAAAGGTTCTGTGGCAATAAATTTTAACGATATATTATGGCATTAGCTTTTGGGGATCAGAGTTGCCTTTATCAGATGTGTGAAGTGATAACTTCAATGGGCAGGTGAATATACTCTCCGGTTGAGAGAGAGTGCTTTACAGGCCAGGGCCAAAAGGCAAAGAAAATGCAAGATTGAATGGTCTGTGTGTCACATGGAAAGCCTGGGGGGGCGGGTTAGATATCATATGCCAGGCATGTCCAACAGGTCGATTGCGATCTGCTGGTCGATCGCAGGGTGTTCCTGGTCCACCCTCTTCCTACTGCCCACACTGTCTTCTTCCAGTGTTTATTTCTTGCAACAGCTGCAGAATAGTTCAGTGAGTGCCCACCTGCTAAGTTGCTTTGCATGTTTTCCATTCCTCATCACCTCCCACTATAATGCATAAAGAATTAGCCTACACTTTTCCATTTCACCACCGCACAATCATAGAGGTAAATCTCTATGGACACAATTTTCTCTTTAGTCCCTTGAACTGTTTCTGAAACAGCTTGTGGGAGGAAGGCATGCAGAGACGGAAGCAGTTCAACAAGTGAAGGACAAAGGCTTCTGCTGTCTCTCTTCTCCCCACCCATCTGAGGAGTTCTGGAAACTACAGAGAGAAGTGTCACCAGAGAAGCAGTGGCTCGATGACAACCACTTTGTGACTAAGAGGCTTGAACCCTTCTATCCGTAGTTGCAAAATCCATTCCTGAGCCCAGGCTCTCAGAAGTAAAGTGTCTGTCCCTCATGACTCACTGTGCTGGGTCAAAGCAGTGGTGACCTTGCAAGGCAAAGCGAGTCAGTGCCTCAGAAAAAGAAAGTGACACATTCCTCTAAAGTAAGGAATGAGCATTCACATTGGTCTGCAACAGCAAAAAGTGGACATCCTGAGAAGAGAGAGTAACCCAGATCCAAGTCTCTTTGGTTTTTATTTTTCTTTGTTGGACTATGCTGGCCTTAGGAACTGCCATTGGAACATTCCAGCCCTTTAATTATATTAGCCTTGCAAATAATTTTATAGGGGGTGATCACTCATACATCCCTACTTACACCCCAGCGGTTATGTAGTTCACCTTTCTGATTTTCTTCCATCTTTAAAGGGCTGCACCATATGTGGTGCTGCTGAAATTTGCAACTTGGGCAATTACATGATGGCAGTTGCAACCTGTTCCAGATGAGTAGCGCATTTAGTATCTTAAGTCACATCAGCTTCTCCTCTGGATGAAAAAAAAACCCCAGAAAGGCGGTGACATGAGTTTCAAATGCAAATATATCCCCAAACTTCAAAAGATGTGATCACAGCATGAGGTTTACATTATCAAGTACAAATAACAGCTGCAGGGAGATTATTTTTGGAGACAGTGACCTAAATGAATGAGCATTCCCTTTAGACCTCAAAACCTGATCTTCCTATAATTGCGTGCCTGCAGTTGCTGAACGCTCCAATTGTTTTAATTGTGACGTGGATATTGTGCTGCTTGCCACAGAATATATCCCCGCTTGGACAACTGCCAAGGAAGTATAAGGGCGTGGAGCTTGTGGTGGGCAGATCGACCTGAGTTAAAAGCCTGGTTGCTTCTTTGTCTTGACTGTCCTGAAATACTTCCTGGTGTTGCAGAGGGAAGGTTTAGTTTGCTTTTGCTGTGGTTTTTGTGTTAAATAAAACACAAAGGACGGCAAAGACCTGCAGAATGGCAGAAACATGCAGAAACCAGTTTGGAGAATCTTGCCCATTGACCATAAGATGAATGTAAATGAATAGGTTCTTCGCCTACATCAGCAAAGGAGAACTTGTAGCCCTGCAGATGTTGTTGAACTCTTGTTATCACCCATCCCTGCCAGCATGACTACCAGTCAGGGAAAATGAGAGATGATCAAAGCCATTGATAGCCTTATTCACCATGAATTTGTCTAAAGTTAAAGGGACCCCTGACCATTAGGTCCAGTCGTGACCGACTCTGGGGTTGCGACGCTCATCTCGCTTTATTGGCCGAGGGAGCCAGCGTACAGCTTCTGGGTCATGTGGCCAGCAAGACTAAGCCGCTTCTGGCGAACCAGAACAGCGCACAGAAATGCCATTTACCTTCCCGCTGGAGCAGTACCTATTTATCTACTTGCACTTTTACGTGCTTTCGAACTGCTAGGTGGGCAGGAGCAGGGACCGAGCAACGGGAGCTCACCCCGTCACGGGGATTCGAACTGCCGACCTTCTGATCGGCAAGTCCTGGGCTCTGTGGTTTAACCCACAGCGCCACCCGCGTCCCTATGAATTTGTCTAATCCTCTTTTAAATCCAGGGCGGATGTCATCACTGCATCTTCATATCCATATCTATAAGACCGTTCTAGATGGGAATCTCGTGCTTATTTAATTCATGTTTGAATCGTTCCACATAAAATATCCCAGAGGGATTTAACAATAAAAACAAATTCAAGTCCAGCATAGATAGGCTGGGATGAAAATCTCCACTTAAAAGACTTAGTGGAAAAGGAAGGTCTTCAGTATGTGCCCAAAATATAATAGAGACAGGGCTTCTCTGATATGTGAGACATGGGAAGGGCTGGAGACTTTAAGCCATTCTAAACATTTGTTTATTGGGAGAGGTGATGACATTGAGTAAGGACTTTCTTCGGTGTGAGGATGTATAAAAATGTTGCTATATTATTTGTCTTTACTTGCCTTAACTATATCCAGTTCTAGGCATTTATTGGAAAAAGAAATAATCTTTCTTGCCTTGGGAATTCGTCCAGCGAACAGCTGGCGGAATGCAAGATTTGGGTGTGGATTTGCTCAGCAGGCGTGTGAGTCAGCGAAAGAGGCATTACAGTATTGGCAGCAAATCATCGTGCCTGGCACTGCTCGGGTGAACTGATAACTTGGAAATGCAGAACTATCCTGTCTCAGTCTCGGCACTGGAACTGGAAGCTCTGCAGGGTATGCAGATTTTGGGGTTTGACTCTCCTACCTCTGCAATTAGGTCTTTGGATAAAGCTCACTTCTGCCCCCATGAAACCTCCCTCCAGGCAGCTGTCTGTAGGCATTTTCCAGAGGGTCTACTTCATCTTTCACCTCCTACTGATAAGTAGCAAGATTTTTCCAGCAGGCTCCCTCTGCTTCCTTTATCTGAACCAGATCCTTTCCAACCTACTTTGCGTGAAAAGGCGAGTTATTTCCTCATTCCATTGCTTTGTTGATACTTTGCCCAGAATGCTGGATTATCAGGCATTGTTAACAGCGTGCAATTTTTTTCTGGGTGTCAAAAAACCCACTCTCAGTGCAAAGACTAGCAAACTTTCACTCAGCTTTGAAACCCGTGGCAAGCATTCTTTAGCAATACAAGAAAACATTCCTTTGATTCTGGACCTGTGAAAGGTCTGCATGGGTTCTGCTTTTCAGCCTGGAACCAGTTTCTGCCTCTTGTCTTTCAAACCTCCTGTTTCCCTCTGTTCCGAGGTGTGCAAAGCTCTGCTCTTTTCCAGATATGTTGGGTTTCACTCCAGAAGCATGGATAGGGCCCATGGGTTCCATCTTGTCTATGTACTCTTGCGTCCCACTTGGTATGAAATGTTGGGGCTCTGTGGTGTACATTGGCTGCCAGCAGCTCTCCAGGGTTTCAGGTAGGAGTCTCTCCCACCCCCCACCCCCCGGCAGTGTTAGAAACACATATACTGTATATAAGCTATGTAGGTGCCAAATGGCTCCTCAAACCAAGGTTACAGTCACCAGAATGGAATTTCTAGTTGGCATTTTTGGGCAAGACGGCTCTAAAGTTTTATTTTTCAAATGATGAACCTACTGTGAATCATTCTCAGTTAAACATCTGGCTAGCTCAGATGACAACCCTGAGGTTCAAGTTAAGAGCTCTGAGAACTTAAAGAAGAAAAGTCACTTTATCTCGGGACAGTCCATATCATGGGTAGGCAAACGAAGGCCTGGGGCCAGATCTGGCCCAATCGCCTTCTCAATCCAGCCCGCGGATGGTCCAGGAATCAGCGTGTTTTTGCATGAGTAGAATGTGTGCTTTTATTTAAAATGCATCTCTGGGTTATTTGTGGGGCCTGCCTGGTGTTTTTACATGAATAGAATGTGTTATTTTATTTAAAATGCATCTCTGGGTTATTTGTGGGGCATAGGAATTTGTTCATTTCTCCCCCAAAAATGTAGTCCGGCCCCCCACAAGGTCTGAGGGACAGTGGACTGGCCCCCTGCTGAAAAAGTTTGCTCAGTCCTGGTCCATATATATATTGGCCTATTCCGACCTCTTTTACTTAATGGCTCCTGCTCCTGCTCAGGCTGCACAGAAAAAGCATTTTGGTTCCAGAAATCCATTCTGATTGTGCAGATAAAATACAACTGATAGAATTCTACAGGGTGGGGCATTAGTTTGTGAAAACAGTCAAGATCCAATGATCCCCAGGCAAACACCTCCAAAAAGTGGAGATGTCGGGCGCTATCCTGGTGCCCAGGCATCATCACTTGGTTGCAAGTAGCCAAGTAGCAGATGCTCTACCACCGGTCCAGTGAGGAGTGTGGCCAGTTCTGGTGACCAGGCAGAGAGAGCCTGAGGTTCCCTGATCCCTGTCTCATAAAGTGAGGAATGCAGGGGGTGGTTGTGTCACAGTCCCATACACAGCACCGTAAACATGAGATCCAGCAAAAAGAAGTTGGCGTGGGTGTGAACCAAGTGAACCAAGCGGTTAATGTACTGGCAAAACAAGTTAAGTGGTGTAGATTAAACACCTTAAAGAGAGCCGGGATGGGCCAAGGCAGAGCGAGACGAGCCATGCTTGTCGTTCCTGTGTTCTTGTATTTAGCCTCACAAAAAGTAGTGTGTGCTGGTTTTACCAGAGACCCATTTTGGGAATATTCTAAAGACATTTCCTCTGTAAGTTAAAGAGAAAGTGTGCAAAATTTAGCAGTGCCTCAAAGGTCAGGGCGAAACTTTCTATACAAATATTCTGCTGTTGAATTGGTGTGGTTTAGTATTCAGATTTGCACCACTGTTTAGGAAATAAATATTTGAAGACATATAATTTTAATAATTTGAATACATATTATTGCTTGTTAGCTGCCCTGAGCCCAGCCTTGGCTGGGGAGGGCAGGGTATAAATAATAATAATAATAATTATTATTATTATTATTATTATTATTATTGAAAACTGGATTTAAATCAGTTAATTGGCCTTTTTTCCACTGCTGACTTAAATAGTCTGCATGACTGTTGATATTATATTGCTTGGAGTTAAATCAGTCTTGGGCTACTGTTGAAAACAGGATGCTGGACTTAGAGGGGCGATCTGGTTCTGCAACGATCTGCATTAGATTCTTGGGCCCATTCTCCTTATGACTGAGGTTGGGAGGGTGGCACTGCCAACTTTTGCAGTCGGGGGGTTAACACCTCTTCTGGGTTTTTAACTGAAGCTGAACTCTGATTATCAGGATGCAGCATGTCTTGACTGATACTGGTCTGGTTCAGACGTAACACTAAACCACTGTTTTTTAAGTTATGGTTTATTAAAGCATGGCTTAGCTTTATGTGTGAACTCTGCCCAGCAGCTGAATTTTATTGCCAACACACCGTGATCTGAAGCTATGATTTATTGTTGGCTTGTTTTGTTTTAACCTGCAGATCCTTGAGCTTGGTTTGTTCATCCACCCCACGCAAGCCATTGTTTGTTTGATCCTGGCGTAACCCATTGTTAATTCATGGTTTGTTGCATTGTTTGATGTTAACCAGGCTATTGTAAGTTATGCATAGTAAGGAATACAGGATTCAAATGCCCTCAGGCAGTAGGGTCACAGGGCTATTAGCCTTTCCTATCTAAAACAATGGTGTGCCTGCATCTGTTTCTGGTTTTGCCTCTCCCCAACAGCTCACTGCAGAACTTTAGCACAAAATGAGACATGTAATGAGCTGCTCATGGTTATACGGGGCAGGGAAATTTCTGCCAACAGAATCCAGAAAGAGGAAATGGTTGCATCTCCTCATTTTGGAAGTGCTGTTGGGAGACTGAGCTAATAGCCTCCAATAGCCCTCTCCTCTGTGTGTTTGTCTAATCCTTTTTTAAAGCCATCCAAGTTGGTGGCCGCCACGGCTTCCTGTGGAAGTGAGTTCCCTAGTCTGACTGTGCTCTGCATAATGAAGTACAGTGGAACCTTGGTTCTCAAACTTAATCCGTTCCAGGAGTCCTTTCGACTCCCAAAACCATTCGGAAACCAAGGCACGGCTTCTGATTGGCTGCAGGAGCTTCCTGCACTCAAACAGAAGCCGTGGAAGCCGCGTCGGACGTACAGCTTCTGAAAAAGGTTCGCAAACCAGAACACTTACTTCCAAGTTTGCGGCGTTCGGGAGCCAATTTGTTTGGCAACTAAGCTATTCAGGAACCAAGGTAGCACTGTACTTTGTTTTACCTCTCCTAAATCTTTCAGCAACTAATCTTCCAACTTCTATTCTTTATTTGTTTGTTTGTTTATTTATTTATTTATTTTAAAAAACAATTTTCATTGGTTTTTGAACAAATACAATAACCATTAAACACTTATCCAGCAGTATAGCTAACGGTGTTTGTTTGATCCATTGTCTCTGGGCATACGGTTACACATTCAACATTCAAACAGGTTACTTAGCATAACCTCTCCACTGAGACTATTGAGCGGTTGGTGTAAGAAGGTCTTGATTTTAGCCATTCACATAGTTCAAGAAAGGGGTCCACGTTTCTTGGAAGCTGCCTCTATCCGTTATGCCTTTAATTGCCCTCTTGTGTCTGGTGAGACACTCAGACATTGCTGCGTCCCAGATACTATTTCCCCATAACTTGAGGGGCATTTCAGTCTGCTTCTTCCATTGCTGGTAAAGGTAAAGGTACCGCTGCCCGTACGGGCCAGTCGTGTCCGACTCTGGGGTTGCGTGCTCATCTCGCTCTAGAGGCCGGGAGCCGGCGCCGTCCGAAGACACTTCCGGGTCACGTGGCCAGCGTGACGAAGCTGCGGCTGGCGAGCCAGCACCAGCGCAGCACACGGAAACGCCGTTACCTTCCCGCTATAAAGCGGTACCTATTTATCTACTTGCACTTAGGGGTGCTTTCGAACTGCTAGGTGGGCAGGCGCTGGGACCGCTGAGCTACTGCTAATTGTGCTGCGGTCAGTGAGAAGCCTGCTAATTCACTGTGGTCCCAATGTTCCTATGTAGAATAGAGTCTGTGGAAGGCACCAGGGAATCCTGCAACTGCAGAGGAAGCTGAAAAGGTTCTGCCATGTCGCTGGGACCTTTGGAAGAGACAGGTCCTTGGCTCATTTTGGTTAAGGTCTCTGCTTTGTGTGTCCCCCCCCCACACACACACAACAGCTCAATCTTTTGCCCACTGCTTTTAACTGAGTGCTAAAATAAGCCCTGCCACTGAGTTCTCTCTCTCCACACCCCCTTCTCTCTCTGTTCTTGCATTCCTGCTGGGTCATGGGAGAAAGACCTTCCTTGCTGCCAGCTGGTTTTTACTGCCCTCTTGTCACTATGGCAGATAAGAGGCGGCTCAGAGGAGGACTCAAAACATTCCCACCTTGACCCTCTTCCGCTGAAAGCCAGCTGGCTCTTGGCAGCTCAGACGATCTGCTCCTCTGATCAACCCACTACACACAGAGTCCTTTTCTGGCTGCTGGTTTCTCCCACCCTTCTTTTTTTTATTATTTTATTTTTTAAAACAACCACGCCTCATTCGCTCCCGCAGGTCTTTCCAGCTGAGCTGCCGGACGCAATTCGCGGGATGGAACCCCAGGGCTCAGCCAGGCTGAATTCCAGGAAAAGGAGAAAAGAAGGGGTGGGCCCCAACGGGGCGGCCGAAGCGGATGGCATCCCCTCCAAAATGCCACGGAACTGCTTGGTAAGTAAGAGAAAAATGGACAATTCTGGCAGGAAGTTTCTGCTTAATGTTTAACTTAATGACGCATGCTGAGCAACCCTCCTCAACACTTACCAAGGATAGATTTTAAAGAAGGGTTTTTAAAAAATAAAAATAATAAAGCAATATCAGAGTTGTGGGCGTTGCTGTTTTGCTTCCTGCTTCTTTTAACAGCCAGGGCTCTGGATTGCACATTGTGCCAAAGTGATTCAAGGTAAAGGGACCCCTGACCGTCAGGTCCAGTCGTGGCCGACTCTGGGGTTGCGGCGCTCATCTCGCTTTACTGGCCGAGGGAGCCGGCGTACAGCTTCCGGGTCATGTGGCCAGCATGACTAAGCTGCTTCTGGCGAACCAGAGCAGTGCATGGAAACGCCCTTTACCTTCCCGCCGGAGCGGTACCTATTTATCTACTTGCACTTTGACGTGCTTTTGAACTGCTAGGTTGGCAGGAGCAGGGACCGAGCAACGGGAGCTCACCCCGTCGCGGGGATTCAAACCGCCGACCTTCTGATCGGCAAGTCCTAGGCTCTGTGGTTTAGACCACAACGCCACCCGCATCCACTAGCAAGGTCTAGTGATTCTAGACCTTGCTTAATGTGCATAATGTCGCGTTTGCCAATCCATTGCCCTCCAGATGCTTTGAACCGCAACTCCCGTCAGCCCCAGCTTTCACGGCCACACTCATGCCAGCCTACGCATGATATGTCCCTGCTGGCAAGGGCTGATGGGAGTTGTAGTCCAAAACATCAGGATGGCACCAGGTTGGCAAAGACTGCTGTAACGTGATGGCTCCCTACCGTCCCTTCTCAAGAGAAGAATCCCTTATTCTAGCAATCATTCTCTCTAGCTGTCATCTCAGATTAGGACTTCTCAGCTGATGCACCCGGTCACCTTCCTTCCTCATATCGGATTGCAGCGCTTTGCCCTTCTCGGCTGTCTCTCCCCTGATCACTGACTGTGCCTCTGACCCAAACTGGAAAGCAGGGCTGCGAAGCGGTTGTGGAGCTGGAATCTCTCCAAGTGGACTGGTCCAGTCCCAGAGGCACCATCGTTCTTTCCCCCCCCCAAAAAAAATGTTAATTGGTTTTCACAACATTATAAACAAACAAACACATAAGACAAACAAACATAAATCATAGCCTTATTGAAAATTACACTTATTAACATTGTTAAGTGACTTCCTCGCTTCCCCTTGGTTGAATTTCATTGCATATCCTTTTAACGGTTTTCGAAATCACAGTTCTTATAAAATTTAACTTAAACATTAACATCCTTAAATCTTCACATTATGAAATTAAACATATTAATTCATCACTTAACATAAATAAAATCCTAAAATTTATTTACAGAAGTATTGTAAAATGTATGAATGCTGATGACATTGAAATAAAATGAAGGGGTTCTAGTAATAAGAGATAAAAATTTGAAATTTGGGAGGTAAAATATATAAGGACAAAGTAGTAGATGATTTTGCTGAACTAATTGTTAAAAAGGGATATAAAAAAGGGAGGCGTGGGGAAGTCAGGAAAATAAGTTAATTGAAGATAAATAACTAGAAAAGAGTGATTTGTGTTTTTTCCTATTTTATTTTTTGTGTGTTGATTGTTCTTTTTTTTTCTCTTGTTAAATGTTTGTATTTTATGTATTGTGAAAGTTTGTATTGTTGTGTTTTATATTGTTTTTCTGTGTTTTTATTGTCTTATTTTTCTATTGTTAAACTTAATAAAAATATTATTTTTTAAAAAAAACATAAATAAAATCCTAAGCCAGTTAATTATCTGCAAGCTGTTTTCAGTTAATTTAACTTAACATATTTAACTAATCCACTCTTCCTGATACTCCTCCTCCTTCTGGTCGTGGACTCTTCCGGTTAGGTCGGCTAGCTCCGAAAAATCCATCATCTTCATCTGCCATTCTTCTATCGTTGGTAATTCTTGGGTTTTCCACTTTTTAGCTAACAAAATACGAGCAGCAGTTGTGGCATACAAAAATAATTTAACATCTTTCTTGGGCAATTCCAAATCTGTTATTCCAAGAAGAAAGGCCTCTGGTTTCTTTATAAATGTGTATTTCAGCATTTTTTTCAATTCATTATAAATCTTTCCCCAGAAGTCTTTCACCTTGGGGAAGGTCCACCACATACGATAAAGGTTCCTTCCTTTTTTTACATTTCCAACATAAATTGTCACAGTTATGATATATCTTTGCTAATTTTACAGGAGTCAAATACAATCTGTACATCATTTTCATTATATTTTCCTTTAACACAGTACATGCGGTGAACTTGACCCCTTTCTTCCACAATCTTTCCCAGGCAGCACCGTTCTTAACAACTAAGTACTGCAACGAAAGGTTGCACAGGATGTGTTGCTGTTCCTGAATGCCAGCCTGCTAGCCGTGGCTTTAGAGAAGGGGTGAAGGTGACCAAAACAGGGCAACAGCGGTGGCAGCAGCAACTGCCAGAGTGTGAAACCCAACTACAGGGCTGTTGTGTTGCAATTGGGTAAGGAAGGGGGTTTGAGAGGCTCTCTTGAGCATCTTCCCCGCATGCTTTCTCCACAGACATCTCCTCCCTTGGGATGCAATAAGCTGTGAGGGGTTTGAGTGAGTCACTTCACTCTCGGCCTCTCAGATTCCCTGTTTTCTTTTCCAGCTTAACAATCAAGATTCCATGGCTCCTGGGACCAGTGAGCCTGCTCAGCCCCATTTTAGAGATCTTATAATAATAATAATTTTTATTTATACCCCGCCCTCCCCAGCCAAGGCCGGGCTCAGGGCGGCTAACATGCAATAATAAAAACAAGTTGAATGAATACAATTTAAAAACAAGATTAAAATACAACAATTAAAATATTGAAACATTAAAATATTAAAATGCAGCCTCATCGCAGGAGGAGAAAGGAAAAAGGAAAAAGAAAGGGGGAGGGAATCAAATTGGCTCCAAGCCAAAGGCCAGGCGGAACAACTCTGTCTTACAGGCCCTGCGGAAAGAAATCAGATCCTGCAGAGCCCTGGTCTCATGAGGCAGAGCGTTCCACCAGGCTGGGGCCAGTGTTGAAAAGGCCCTGGCTCTGGTTGACGCCAATCTAACTTTCTTAGGGTCCGGGACCTCTAGGGTGTTGCTATTTATGGACCTTGAGGCTCTCCGTGGGGCATACCGGGAGAGGCGGTCCCGTAGGTACGAGGGTCCTAGGCCGTGACTTCTGTACACTTGGAGGTCCCCACCCCCAACACACACACACACAGAAAAATACGTGATTCCTCCCATCTTCTCTCTCATTGACTCCATTTTTTTACAGCATGGGGACACTGAAGGTTGATAAACACAGCGCCAGAGAGAGGCCCTTGTGGGTTTTGAGGAGGAATTTGTAGAGAAAATGCATGTTAAGCTTCTATGCCTACAGCTCCTTAGTTTTTTTATCAGGATTCCAACTCTGAATGCCAGGACAAGAAAGGGGTGGCAGCGGAGAATGGAGAGAGAGAGAAAGAAAAGAGACGAAAGAGGTTCCTTTGTTCGTTCCAGAAAAAGGAGTAATAAGACAACAGTGGTATATGAAACCTTCGGAATTTCTGGATTTTATGTGGAATTAGTTCCCATGTTCCACAGCAAGAGAAGCTGAATTGCAAATACAGTGGTGCCTCTGTTTCCCAGTGTCTCGGAAGCCGAACGTTTTGGTTTTCGAACGCCGAAAACCCGGAAGTACAGTGGTACCTCGGGTTACATATGCTTCAGGTTACAGACTCCACTAACCCAGAAATAGTACCTCGGGTTAAGAACTTTGCTTCAGGATGAGAACAGAAATCATGCTCTGGCAGCGCAGCAGCAGCAAGAGGCACCATTAGCTAAAGTGGTGCTTCAGGTTAAGAACAGTTTCAGGTTAAGAACGGACCTCCGGAACGAATTAAGTACTTAACCCGAGGTACCACTGTAATTGCTTCCATTTTCGAACGTGCCTCGGAAGTCAAAAAGCTTCCGTTGTGTGTTTTTCAGTTTTTCCCATTGAACTTGCAGCCAACCCTTTGCGCCTCAGTTTTCGAACGTTTCGGAAGTCTAACGGTCTTCTGGAATGGATTACGTTCAAGAACCGAGGTACCACTGTATATATATAACCCTGCACTTCAGCAAGTTGGGTCACTGGGCCATGTCATCCTGTTCTCAGACTGACAGTGGCTCTTCAAAACATCAGTCAAATGACTTTCCTGCTACCCAGGAACGGAAGAGCCCTGTAGCTGAATCAGGCCCCTCTAGTCCAGCATCCTGCTCTCGCAGGGGCCAGCGAGGTGCTTCTGGAAATCCCCCAAGCAGGGCCAGAGTGCAGCAGCAGCAGCTCCTCCACTCTTGTGACTTCCAGCAACTGGCGTCCAGAGACACGCTGCCTGCTGACGGTGGAGAGAGAAGGCGTCCGTCTTTGAGAGCCATATCTCCCACCAATTTGTCTCATCTTTTAAAGCCATCCAGATTGGTGGCCATCGTTGCATCCTGGTGGGAGTGAGTTCCGTAGGTTAACTATGCGCTGCATGAAGAAGGGCTTTCTGTTTTCTGTCCTGAATCTCCCAACAGTCACCTTCATCGGATGAAGTGGACGTGGCGTTCTCTGAAAGCGTGAGCTCTGTGACCCCTCCAGACATTCACTTGCTGCAATCCTTCCATAGCCTTGGGCCTGGTGCCCAGTTAGTCTGTTTTCAGGTCTGATTCGGTGCTGAATCAAGATGCCCTTTTGCCCCTCTGTGGTTTGTTTTTTATATATATATATTTTTATTAAAGATTTTCTTGTTTCACAGAAGTGTAATTTCTCTCATATTTTTTCCATGTAACATTTTTACAAATCCGTTTCATTTGTTGAGAAATTAGGGGGAGAAAAGAAAAAAGAAGAAGAAGAAGAAGAAGGGGTGGAGGGAGGGAAGATGGGTGGGGTCAGGTGGCGATGTTTCTATTATACTTAATATATGTGGGGTTTGGTGTCAGCGTCGCTTGTGCAGGTTCTCTGCTGTTCGCTTGTGTTCCTTTGGTGGTGAGAGAGGTTGGGGTTGGCCTAGAGTGTGGTTGTTCATGTGTGGTTGGCTGTGGTGGTCTTTGTTTTCATGTGTGAATGGGGTGGGTGGGTGTTTTGGATCAGGTTAGCCATATTGATTTGTATGCTGTTGGTGGATTATTGTCATTGTCTTGTTGGGCTGTGTATGTGATAAAGGGGAGCCATACCGGGGTGAAGGTGTCTTCTTCTGTTTGTCCCCGTGTCAGTTTCAGTTTATTAGTTAATTTTTCCAGTAGGGCTGTTTCCCATACTATTTGGTACCATTGGTCCATGCTTACTCCTGACAGGTCTCTCCAGTGTCTGGTTATGGTGTTTCTGGCTGCTGAGAGTAGGTGGGTTATGAGTTCTTTGTGGTGTAAATTGCCCCTCTGTGTTAAAGCTCACTTACTTTCTTGATATCCTTTCATAATTTAGGGTCTCCGGGAGCCCGCTCCATTTTCCGATGAGCTTGAAGTGGACTACAGCAAGCCATACATCCGAGTAACGTTTGATGAAGCGTTAAGGGGGACGCCATGTAAGTAATTCTCAAAGCCCCCAGTTTTGAGTAGGTGGGGAGAGGGATTTATTTCAGTCCAGCCCCTCTCAGCAGTGACTTGAAGGGATCTGTGGTTTATGGAAATACAACAACCCTGTGAGGTAGTTTAGCCTGAGAGGCAGTGACTGGCACCCAAGGTCACTCAGCGAACTTGATGGCTGAGTGGGGTTTCGAACCCTAGTCTCCAAGGTCCTCCTCCAGGGGTCAGCAACCTTTGTCAGCCCTGGGCCGGTCCATTGTCCCTCAGACCTTGTGGGGGGCCAGACTATATTTGGGGGGGGGGGGAAATGATGAACAAGTTCCTATGCCCCACAAATATCCCAGAGATGCATTTTAAATAAAAGCACACATTCTACTTACGTAAAAACACCAGGCAGGCCCCACAAATAACCCAGAGATGCATTTTAAATAAAAGGACACATGCTACTCATGTAAAAACAGGCTGATTCCTGGACCATCCGCGGGCTGGATTTAGAAGGGGATTGGGCCACATCCAGCCCCCAGGCCTTAGGTTACCTACCCCTGTCCTACTGCAACCCAAACCACTACATTTATTATAATCCCCTCGTCTTTCTCCCATATCCCCTTCTCCACCCCGTCTGGGTGGGTGCCAACTGAGAGGTCCATATATATAGCAAAACACAAATTGCTGCTCCCACACTCGCTCATTGTCCCTATCAAGGATGCTGTGATCTCAAAGGGCTATATTTTAATTCTTATCAAAACGCCCTTCTGGATCTATGAAAACTGGAGCAGCCTTTAGCAAGATGCGCTTTTTTTCCTTTTCTCTGCCCTCCCAGCTTCCTTCTCAGCAGAGATTTGCCCTCCTAATCCCCAGTCAAGAGTTCAGGAAGGCAAAGGGAGGGTTTGCCTCTGGGCTTCCTTCTGCTGACTTGAGTGCAAAGTGCAGAGCCCCACCTCACAATGCAGCTGCGAAATCCCCTTAATCTCTCTGCTAATACCTGCCAAGTCATGGGAGGTGAGGCTGAGCTTGCCCTTTCAGTCATCAGATCAAAGAGCGGCTTTGTGGCCTCAGCAGGTGGGCGGTGCCCGGCTCCTGTGTATCCGAGAGCAAGGAAAAGGCCAAGGAAGGGGAGAGGAGGCATAAAGGCAGAAGACGATCCCCAGTTGCTCAGAGAAGCAGCAAGGAAACCTTCCGAAAGGTCATGGCTTGACCTGGCCTAGCCTGTTGGTGAAAGGAATGCTAGCTCCGTACAGTTGGGTGGGTCCCCCAGGAGTCATCTAGTCCAACCCCCTGCAATGCAGGAGGCTTCCTTGGCCAGTTTCCCTTCTGCTCCTTTCTTTGGCCACAGCTGGGCAGTGGCACACAAGGTGAATCTGTGCCCATCACCCCAAGGTCTCCTCTACAAGACCATTTGTAGAGCACAATCTTTGGAACTCACTCCCCCATGAGGCAGGGATGGCCACTACTTCGGTGCCTTTAAAAGGGGACTCGACCAATTCATGGAGGAGGGTAAGGCTCTCGATGGCTACTAGTCACAATGGCTCCAGTCCGCCTGCACTGTTGGAGGTGTCATGGCTCAAAATGACAGTTGCTCCTGCTCTCGGATCCTGCTTGTGGGCGTCACACAGGAATCTGACCGGCCACTGTCAGAACAAGTTGCTGGACGAGAGGGGCCACTGGCCTGACACAGCAGACTTCCCTTACGTCCTTATCTGCAGGCTCCAGGCTTGATAAACGGCCCTGATTTAGCCTTGAACTGGGGGTCACGGGCAGTTTGCTGCTTTGGGCGATGTTCATTTGTACAAACATAAGGAAAACCTGCCAGGTCAGGCCAAAGGCTCAACTAGTTCGGCACTCTTCGGACAGTGCCCAGTCAGATTCCTGCGGGAAGCCCACAAACGGCCTGGGAGCAGAAGCAACTCTTGAGTCCCTGGGTTCCCAGCAGCCGGCACCCAACCAACGGCCAAGAAGAACATAGGCATTGTGGCTACTAGCTCTTGGCAGACTTAACTTGCATGAATTTATTCACCGTATTTTTCGCTCTGTAAGACGCACCAGACCATAAGAGGCACCTAGTTTTTGGAAGAGGAAAACAAGAAGAAGAAACAATTCTGAATCCCAGAAGCCAGGACAGCCAGCGGGATCACTGTGCTGCGATTCTGCTGTCTGTCCTGGCTTATGGGATAGCAGCGCACACCTCTCCTGGGCAAGGGGAGCCTTCATCCCCCTGCCCAGGAGAGGCTGCGTGCGGCTAAGTCTCCCCCAAGAGCCATGCTCCCTTTAAAGAGCGCATGGAGTGGGGGGGGCAGCCCTTCTCCCTCCTCGGGGAAAAGCCCCGAAGAGCCGCACACACGCTCCACGCGGCTCTTTAAAGGGAGCGCTGAGCAGAGCCTCCTGCCTGCATTCGCTCCATAAGACGCACAAACATTTCCCCTTACTTTTTTGGAGGGGGAAAGTGCGTCTTAAAAAGCAAAAAATACGGTAATCCTCATTTATAGCTGGGTGGCCGTCACTGGGTGGCTGTCACTGACTATAGGAACTTGGTCAGTCTCCCCCATTTCCTCAAGTCAAGGGTCCCTTACTTGCACATGGATATCCTTAACACACCTAGTTTTTGGAAGAGGAAAACAAGAAAAAAAATATTCTGAATCCCAGAAGCCAGGAACGGAGTGGGGGGTTGAATTTACAGCAGGGCGGAGTTGCTCACAATTATGCTGGTTCCCCAAATCCCTGTGCCACATTGAACCTGTTTTTCCAGGTGTATTTCATATGCTGAGATTTCCCTGGAAATTGCCTATTTGAATAAATCTCTCATGACCAGTGAAAATCTAATGGGTGCCAGAAAGTCTTTACAGCCAAGGGGGTCCTTATTGCTGATGCACCAAGGAGCTGAAGCTGGAGGAGGAGGAGTTTGGATTTGATATCCCGCTTTATCACTACCTTAAGTAGTCTCAAAGCGGCTCACAATCTCCTTTCGCTTCCTCCCCCATAACAAACACTCTGTGAGGTGAGTGAGGCTGAGAGATTTCAGAGAAGTGTGACTGGCCCAAGGTCACCCAGCAGCTGCATGTGGAGGAGCAGGGAATCGAACCTGGTTCACCAGATTACGAGTCCACTGATCCTAACCACTACACCACACTGGCTCTCCAGTGATTAAAGATTAGGGAAGTCTCCTTGCTCGCCTGTCCTGATTGATTGCTGCTACCTTTGCAAATGCTCTGGGTCTGATTGTGTCATAGAGTTGGAAGGGACCCCGAGGGTCATCTAGTCCAACCCCCTGCAACTGCAGGAATCTCAGCTAAAGCATCCAAGACAGATGGCCATCCAACCTCTGCTTAAAAACCTCCAAGGAATAAGAGTCCCAAGGGAGACTATTCCACTGTCGAACAGCTCTTGCTCTCCTTGGGAATCTCCTTTCTTGTAACTTGAAGCCATTGTCTTTGTGGATTTGCCTGCAACCAGGATCTCTGAGGACTTGAACAAAGGAAGCTGTGCTTCAAGTCGCTGCAAAGAGAGCCACTCTAGTGTAGCAGACAGAATATTGGATTTGGGGTTGGAACAGGCTCTTGTGGAAGCCTTAAAGCACCTCACTAACAAGCTTTTCCTTTCTCCTCTTCTTAGTGGACAGACCAGTCAGGGTTTACGCCGACGGAATATTTGACCTTTTCCACTCTGGGCACGCACGGGCCTTGATGCAGGCGAAAAACCTCTTCCCAAACACGTACCTGATTGTAGGGGGTAAGGCAGAGCTCCTTTGACTCCATAAACATTTTGGAGGAAAGCTACCTGGCTGGGGGAACCACGCATGATATGTAAGAAGCAAGTAGAGGGAATTTTTTCCCTTCCTCTCTCATAATGCTAGGACTTGGTTAGATTCAGCCAGGGATCTTGATTCAGGGGAAGATTCAGAGCAGACAAGAGAAAGTACTTTTTCCCCTGGAGGAAAAACATGGCCCAGAAGACAGCCAAGGAGGCTTGTCTAAAACGTAGGACCCCAGAGAGTGTTAAGTTGAAACTGATTGAACCCACAGCTGATCTGTATCACCTGTGCAGAAAAAACGAACAAGCCAGTATGTCTTCCATTGACTTTTCAGAGCACTTCAGGTTTCATTCCATTAAAGTTTGTCCAATACGAAAGTGGGCCCCTCTCTAAGTTGCCATCATGGCAGTCCTGTGTTGGCTATATTGGGCTGTCTTTATATCCTGCTGTCTTTTGTCTGTTCCATCTGACCAGATGTCACAAGGGAGGCTGTTCCCTCCCTGGGGTCCCGATACCAGGCAAAGCTTCTGTCAGCGCTGCCCAAGGTCCCAGCTCACACAAGACCAACACTGCTTCGTTCTTTAGTATAAAAGTCTTTATTGAAGTCCAGTTTCACTTCCACACGCGCAGCGTGCAACACTACGTCTCTAACCTTAGACCACCGAAGCTCCATCTGAATCTCCTCCCCCCTGACACCAGTTTAAGATTCTAGCCTTGTCCACCTCTTCCTCTGTTCCTTCCTCCTCTGGGTCCGCCTGCCCGTCGGGGTCTCACCCTTCCTAGACTCTTCTGACGCTGAGTCCCCTGACTCTTCCCCCTCCCTCCTTCGGGCTTTAGGACCTGGCTCCCAATCCGGGTTTTCTGCTGTCCCGCGCTCCTGCACATTTGAACTTGGCGCGCGCGCCCAGCCTCCCACTTTCCTTCTGACCGTTACACTTGTGTCACTGCTCCCTCCTTCGGGGAGGCTAGCTGGACCTGACCTTCCCTCCGTTTCCCCACTTTCCGATGGGGGCGTGGTCACCCCTGACTCATCTTCTCTCCCCGCTGGAGGAGAGGCTGGTCCTGACTCATGTGACTCTTCCCCCCCACTGCGCTCTGGTGGGGGAGCTGGTCCTGATCCTCCGCTGCTCCCTTGGGAGTCCCCGCTGGTCCCTTGCTTCTGGTGCGTCCCCCCTGGGACCCCCCTTGCCCTTACCATAGGCGCCCCCTTCTGGGAATCTTCTGATTCGCTGGAGAAGCTCATGGAATCTCTCGGGTCACTGTCGTATTCCCCTACGCTCCCCTCGGATTCCTCTCCTCCGCTCTCTATTTGCTCTCTCCCCTGTGCTTCTGCTCCTGAGCCTCTGACAGCTTCCTTCCTCCTTTTCCTGGGATACCGTCTTGACTTTGTAGCGTTTTAGCACAGTTTTATTGTGCAGTTAGCTCTCTGTACAGTTTATTTCTGAGTGTTTATACAGTTCTTAAAGTAATGCATACTGCTCTTCCAAAAAGTGCCATTCCTTGTATACAGGCTTGCGGAGATTTCTGAAAAAGCAAAACTCGGCCCTTTGTACCATGAAGTGTTGGGGGGAGGGAAGGGGTTGATGGGAGCGTGTGCACTTTGTTTCAGCCGGAGATGTAGTTTAAGGGGTTAAGCCAAAACCATAGAATCATAGAGCTGGAAGGGACCCTGAGAGTTATCTAGTCCAACCCTCTGCAATGAAGGAATCTCAGCTATAGCGTCCAAGACAGATGGCCATCCAAACTCTGCTGGAAAACCTCCAAAGAAGGAGAGACCACAACCTCCAGATTAAATCCATTCCGCTGCCAAACAGCCCTCACTGTCAGAATGTTCTTCTTCTTACAAGAATCTACTTTCTTGTAACTTGAATCCATTGGGTCAGGTCCTATCCTTCAGAGGAAAGAACAAGCTTGCTGTATCTGTCACATGACAGCCCTTTAGATATTTGAAGACAGCTCTCATATCTCTTCTCCATCTCCTCTTATCCAGGCTAAACATACCCAGGCTCCCCGGGAAGGTGCCATATCCTGAATCAGACCTAGTTTTGGCAGAATTTGTATCTTACCTATTCTCCCAAGTAACTCTTTAGATATCCAAATGGCAACTATTCTACTGGCGGATTTATTTGGTTCTGAAAAATTTAAGTATAGTCCCTTTCTGTTAAACGTTTAAATCTCCATGCATCTTTTATATCCATATTTTCTAGTAGTTCGAAAAAACTACGTGGCATCTTTCCTTTTTTTCCCCCTCTCTGTCCTACTGTTCTGTCCATCTCAGGGTCTGTTACACCATTTAAATCTCTCATGAGGATCATTTTTTTCTTCTGTGTATTCCAGCAACATTTTTTCCTAGTTCTTTGAAGAATTCTACTTTTTTTTCATTGGGTGCATATATTCCAACTAGGATAATTACTTCTCCTTGAAGTAATTACGGGACCGCCTCTCCTGGTATGTCCCACAGAGGAACTTGCGGTCTTCGAACAAAAACATCCTGAAGGTCCCAGGCCACAGGGAGATTAGGCTGGCCTCAACTAGAGCCAGGGCTTTTTCGGCTGTGGCTCCAATCTGGTGGAACGCTCTGTCACAAGAGACTAGGGCCCTGCGGGACTTGACATCTTTCCACAGGGCCTGCAAGACAGAGCTGTTCCACCAAGCCTTTGGTCAGGGCGCAGCCTGACTCCCTCCTTTGGCAATCTTCATAGAACTTTAGCCTAATGGTTGCCATCAATTTGAGTTGAATTAATTTTATAATGAAATGATTTTAGAATGTTGTACTATTTTATTGTTGTTAGCCGCCCTGAGCCCGGCTTCGGCTGGGGAGGGCGGGATATAAATAAAATTTATTATTATTATTATTATTATTATTATTATTATTATTATTATTATTATGTTTAATTCTAATTATTATTATTCTCCCATTGGAGTCTTTATGTACATATCCTGAATCAGACCTGTGGTCCATCTAACTCAGTACAGTCTACACTGACCAGCAGCAGCTCTGTGGGGTTTTCAGGCAGCCCCCTGATGTCAGGTCTTGACCCCAGAACCTTCTGCATGCAGCACAGATGCTCTGTCCCTGAGCTGCAGCCCTTTCCTAGATGGCGCTGTGACGCCACGGGGTGTTCTCGGCAGGAGCTCCAGGGAAGAGGCACCCCAGCGAGGACGGGCAGGGTTGCTTAAGAGGCCCGGAGCGCACATTCTCACCCCATTGCCCTTTCCACGATTGCAGTCTGCAGCGACGAGCTGACGCACAACTTCAAGGGCTTCACGGTGATGAACGAGGCCGAGCGCTACGACGCCGTGCAGCACTGCCGCTACGTGGACGAGGTGGTGAGGAACGCCCCCTGGACCCTGACGCCCGAGTTCTTGGCTGAGCACAGGGTAAAAGAGCGTCTGTGAAAGGTGGTTTGGAGGGAAGGGGGCTGGGTCCCTTGTAGCTTTTCCAGTCCTTAGCCTTACGGCCAAGTGGGATTCTCTGAGCCGTGGCAAGAAAGAGTTTGGATTTGATATCCCCCTTTATCACTACCCAAAGGAGTCTCAAAGTGGCTCACAATCTCCTTTCCTTTCCTCCCCCACAACAAACACTCTGTGAGGTGAGTGGGGCTGAGAGACTTCAGAGAAGTGTGACAGTCCAAGGTCACCCAGCAGCTGCAGGTGGAGGAGCGGGGAAGCGAACCCGGTTCACCAGATTATGAGTCCACCGCTCCTAACCACTACACCACACTGGAGCCAAACTCCGTTCCTCCTGCCCTCCGATGGGGGGTGCCCTAGAGACCTGGCCAGTGGCAGCACAATGGGCTGAAAGGCCTTCCCTGCTCTGTGTGTCTGTGCCAGTCCCTGCTTGGTGCCCTCATCTACCAGGTCACTGCTTGTGCCGCTACCTTGTCTCCTGCCTGCTGTTTTGCTAATGGCTCTTGCTGTCCGATCCCACAGATCGACTTTGTTGCCCACGACGACATCCCCTATTCCTCTGCCGGCAGCGACGATGTCTATAAGCACATAAAGGAAGCAGGTGAGCTTGAGTCTCTCCAGTGGAACCATCCAGCCTTCCCGTAATAATAATAATAATAATAATAATAATAATAATAATAATAATAATTTATTATTTATACCCCGCCCATCTGGCTGGGCCTCCCCAGCCACTCTGGGCGGCTTCCATAAAAACCAAAAATACAGTAAAATATCACACGTTAAAAAGTTCCCTGAACAGGGCTGCCTTAAGATGTCTTCTGAATGTCAGGTAGTTGTTTATCGCTTTGACATCTGCTGGAAGGGCGTTCCACAGGGCGGGCGCCACTACCAAGAAGGCCCTCTGCCTGGTTCCCTGTAGCTTTGCTTCTCGCCTCTGGGGAGGCTTGCGGCTGGCTCCCCTCCAGGCCAGCGCTGTGCAGAGCCTCTTTATTTCCCTACATGCTTCTAGAGCAGGCTTTCCCAATCGTGAGTCTCCAGCTGTTGCTGGACTACAACTCCCATCATCCCTAGCAAGCATGGATTATTATTATTATTATTATTATTATTATTATTATTAATAATAATAATAATAATAATACCCCGCCCTCCCCAGCCAAGGCCGGGCCCAGGGCGGCTAACAATAATAATAAAAAAAACAATTTAACAGCAATAATAAAAACAAGTTGAATGAATACAACTTAAAAACAAGATTAAAATACAACAATTAAAATATTGAAACATTAAAATATTAAAATGCAGCCTCATCACAGGAGGAGAAAGGAAAAAGAAAAAAGAAAGGGGGGGAGGGAATCAAATTGGCTCCAAGCCAAAGGCCAGGCGGAACAACTCTGTCTTACAGGCCCTGCAGAAAGAAATCAGATCCTGCAGGGCCCTGGTCTCATGAGGCAGAGCGTTCCACCAGGCCGGGGCCAGTGTTGAAAAGGCCCTGGCTCTGGTTGAAGCTAATCTAACTTCCTT
Source organism: Podarcis raffonei (assembly GCF_027172205.1). NCBI lineage: Eukaryota > Metazoa > Chordata > Lepidosauria > Squamata > Lacertidae > Podarcis > Podarcis raffonei. Next base: position 98,697,702 of record NC_070606.1, on the reverse strand, counting down.
AGGGCCCGGGGCCACTAGGGTGTTGCTATTTATGGACCTTGAGGCTCTCCGTGGGGCAGACCGGGAAAGGCGGCCCCGTAGGTACGAGGGTCCTAGGCCGATGATGGGAACTGTAGTCCAAAAAGAGCTGGAGACCCAAGTTTTGGAAACCACTCTAGAGGATAGGACTGTCAGGGGCTGCTAACCATAAGGTAAGAGGCAGGGATGCTTCTGAATCCCAGTTGCTGGAAACCAGAGGAGGGGAGAGTTGCTCTTGGGCTCAAATGCTGCTCGCAGGTTTCCATGGAGGCTCAGGTTGCAGCCACAGCAAAGGTGGCATTTTCCATCGTATTAAGCAGCTGGTCCCTTCCCTTTCTCGCCCTGATCTGGCCACAGTGATCCATGCGACGGTCACCTCCAGGCTTGATTATTGTAACTCGCTTTACGCGGGGCTGCCCTTGAAGCTGACCCAGAAACTCCAGCAGGTGCAGAATGCCGCGGTGAGGCTCCTTACGGGGTTCTTGCCATGGGATCACATTCATCCAGTGGTTTACCAACTGCACAGGCTCCCGGTGGAGTACAGGGTCAGGTTTAAGGTTCTGGTTTTGACCTATAAAGCCCTATGTGGCCTAGGACCCTCGTACCTACGGGACTGCCTCTCCCGGTATGCCCCACGGAGGACCTTAAGGTCCACAAATAACAACACTTTGGAGGTCCCAGGTCTCAAGGTGGTTAGATTGGTCTCAATTAGGGCCAGGGCCTTTTCAGCACTGGCCCCGACTTGATGGAATGCTCTGTCACAAGAGACCAGGGCCTTGTGGGACTTGACATCTTTCCGCAGGGCCTGCAAGACGGAGCTTTTCTGCCTGGCTGTTGGTTTGGACTCAGTCTGACCCTTCTGTTTCCTTCCCCTTATGGTTTTGATTTATGGGCTACTTGTAAAATGAGGCTGCATTTTAAATTGCATTTTAACCTGTATTTTAAATTGGGGTTTTTTTCCTATTATGTTTTTATTGTAATTTTACTGGTGTTAGCCGCCCTGAGCCCGGCTCTGGCCAGGGAGGGCAGGGTATAAATAAGTATTAGTATTAGTATTATTGGCATCTGTTTGGCCAGTGCTGGACTAGATGGGCCATTGGAGAGCAGTGAATTCAGATGGGAGGGGAACACAGGGGCTGGGGGCTGGGAAGCCCAAACCTGCTTCCTCCTCCTTTGTCCCCCCCCCTTTCCCTTCCTCCCCACCCCACATCCCCAGTCTTTCTCATCATGCTAATGGGAAGCCTCCAAGAAGGGTACAGGGCCTTTCCAGATTGCATCATGTCGCCATGTGCACGAAACCTTCTGGGGTCAACTGACTGACTGCCCAACCCTCTCTCCATCTGCTTGCAGGAATGTTCGCACCGACTCAGAGAACCGAAGGAATTTCCACGTCGGATATCATCACTCGCATCGTCCGCGACTACGACGTCTATGCCCGGCGGAACCTGCAGAGAGGCTACACGGCTAAGGAGCTCAACGTCAGCTTCATCAACGTGAGTCTGGGGCCCCCCAAATCCCATGAAATCCAGATCTTGCCACCCAGAGAAACACATTTCTGCATCTGCTTTGAGTCTGTGAGGTGTTTTCTATATACAGAATTTGGCCCTTCTGCCTGGTGTTGTGCCCAAGGCTGCCGTTTTTCAGCGGATGCCACCAATTTAGCCCTAACCCGTGATGCCTGTTGATATTTTCACCCCCTCCCATTGCGAGAATCTCCTGATAAGATGTTTTCAGAAAGCAGGGGGCAGAGACTGCTCTTCGCTTCTTCCGCTCCTGCCTGACTCTGTGTGGACTCTGTGTGTTATCTATGTAGAGATGAGATGGCTGAGAGAGAGCTGTAACACTCATGCAAGCCAGTAGCCTTTTCAGTTTTAGTTTGCAGTAGCTATTAGAAATAAAAGAAGTTACGCTTCACAGCTTTCTTCCATGTTGTTCATACTCTGCTGAGGTTGGTGCTCACAGTGGACAGTTGTGGGTCCAGTGCACTTAGACCTGCTTTCCAGGAGTGGAAGGTCTCTGGAAGTGCGCCAGTCACCTAGCCCAGTCGGGGCAGAACCAGTTGTTGAGCCCAGTCGTTCGCATCGGCGTACTGACAATGACGGCCTCTCTCTTTTATTGCAGGAGAAGAGGTACCACTTGCAAGAGCGCGTGGACAAAGTGAAGAAGAGGGTGAAGGACGTCGAGGAGAAGTCCAAGGAGTTTGTGCAGAAAGTGGAGGAGAAAAGCATCGACCTCATCCAGAAATGGGAAGAGAAGTCCCGCGAGTTCATTGGCAACTTCCTGGAGATGTTTGGCCCCGAAGGAGCTCTGGTAAGGAGGCAGCAGCGTCAGACGCCTTCCACTCCTCTGCCTAGTCTCAGGGCTTCCATGCCCATGGGGTTGGCTATGAGCCCAGCTGCACTCTGCACGTGTGCCTGCGCCCTCTGGGCCAAACGCAGCCGTGCTTGAAAGGCCACTGCACGTCCTACGTAGGACTTTAGACCCCAAGGTCACAGGTGGAGCCCCTCCTCTGCATCCGCAGCAGCCCAGGTTTGGTCTTTGGCACCTGAGGATTGAGCAGCATGGAGGAGCCGTGAGCAGCCCCTGGTGGGCGGGGCTGGGGCAAAAGTGGGCAGGGCAACAGGTGTCACTCAAAGCCAGGATGCGTTCCACCCAGGCACAAAGGAGAACCATTAAGGGGGTGTGGTCTGAGGACTGGGGTGTGTGGCTTGGCTCTCTTCAGCCTCTGAGACTGAGGCTCCCCGTCCGCCTGAGTTAGAAGGATCTCAGAGGGGAGGGTGGAAGAGGCCCTGGTCAGCAGCTGCTAAGTCAGAGCAGACAATAGTGAACTGGGTGGGCCCCAGGTGATCCAACTCGATAAAGGGAGCCTTGTTGCACATGCTAGCAGCAAACCCAGCTGGTGAGTTCAGACAGGACATTCCTGCATTGCAGGGGATTGGGCTAGATGACCCTTGGGGCCTTGCACACTGAAAGTCCCAGGTTCAGTCCCCAACATCATCTCCAGCCAAAGGACTCCTGCCTGAACCTCTGGAGAGCTGCAGCCAATTCAGAGCCAGGTGAACTAATGGTTTGGTGACTGGATAGGTGGCATGGGGCAGGCCTGAAACTTGGAGCCAGTGCGAGTCCTTTGCATGGGAGGACCCAGACCCAGCAGCAGAACACCTGCCTTGCATGCAGAAGGCCCCAGGTGCAGCTCCCGCTAGCATCACCAGGTAGACTTGGCAGGGGCCCCTTCTCTGAAACCCTGGAGAGCCACCGCGGCTGGCCAGTGTGCCAGCGTTTCTCAGACCGGGTCCTCAGCTGTTGTTGGACTGCAGCTCCCATCATCCCTGACCGCTGTTCCTGGTAGCTAGGGATGCTGGGAGTTGTAGTCCAACAGCAGCAGGACCCACTGCTGAGCTAGGCGGACCGCTGGGTCTGATTCTTAAGGCAGCTTCCTATTCTTAATTCAAGTATTCTTAGTGCGAGTTTTGCGGCAGGTCTCTGACCAGCGCTCTGCCTTTTCTCCCCAGAAGCACATGCTGAAGGAGGGCAAGGGGCGCATGCTACAGGCCATCAGCCCCAAGCAGAGCCCCAGCAGCAGCCCCACCCACGACCGCTCCCCCTCCCCTTCCTTCCGCTGGCCCTTCACTGCCCGGACGCCCCCCTCGTCTCCAGCCAACGTCCCCAGGAACAAGTCGGCGGTGGCCTATGACATCAGCGAGGACGAGGAGGACTAGAGAGACCCTGGACCCCGCAGGGATTTCTGCAAATGCTGCTTCCTTGATGAGTCCCGCCTCCAGGCATGAAGAGAACCGCTGACGATGAGCTCCAGAGAGCGAGCGCCTCCCCTCAACCCGCCGCCCGAGGGCTGGGTCTGCCGTGGCAGCCCACCCGGGCAGCATCCTCCTCCTCCTCTCTCACTGAGGACTAGTGCCTTGGGGAGTGGGGCGCATTGTTGCGTTTGAACGCCTTCCCCACTTCCCCTTTCATTGGTTATTTGCTGTCTTGTTTCTTGGGGGAAACGGGGGGAAGGTGGCTCTTATTTTAAAGCAGGTGTATTCCTTTTAAACTTTTAACCGGCCCGAGCCACTCGTGGAAATGAGCACTCTGGTTGGCGGGGGAGTTATGGGGCTGGCAGAGCCGGGAGGCTGCCCTGCAGGTGAGCATCGTTGCCTGCCCGTCCCCAAGTCCCAGGGTGCCCCCTGCCTCCTCACAGGCTGTTTCCAGTTCAAGGCCCACAAGGCCCTTGAGCCGGTGTGAAGTCACGGCAGTGCAGGAAGCGGTTACAGTAGAAAATCTGTAAAGAGAGAGAGAGAGGTGGCGGCTGGCTGTGGAGTCACCAGATGCTTTTTGGGATGCCGGAGCGGCAGTTGGTCACCTTGCAACCCCTTCTGTTCCCCCAGTTTGCTGGTCCTCAAGAAGATAAGTGGGAGGGGAGGCTGTGCAAAAGGGGGGGGACATGTCTGCAGATTCCCACTGTAACCCCAGTGAGGTTGTTGGGTCGTCTGCTCAGCTGCCTTTTCCTGCTTCTGGCGCACACAATAATAAAAGAAAAAATTCAGTTCGCTTCCCAAATGGGCAAAGTTGGCTTAAAGTTCCTGTGGATGTGCAGCAGGAGTAGCAACCCCCCCCCCCAGGCTTCAAAGGCAAGTTGCTTGCTGCCGAATTGGAGGAGAACATCAGGCTAGCATTCAGGTGGAATGTACGTTGCATTGCAAAGCTGAATGTGTGGCACTCATTCCGTAGTGTCCGGAAAAGCGACCCCGATTCTCCCCATTCTGAGACTTCTTGTCGGGCAGCGAAAACAAGGAAACTTGGGAGCCTGTTAAAAGCTTAAATTTTTATCCCTTTTGCGTGTTGTGCTTTAAGCAAAGGTTTGTGACCCCTTTCCTGACGCCGGGTGTTTGGTCTTTGTTGACGTACCCATCTCGCCTTTGTTGACTTAACCATCTCTTCTCCAAACGTCCCTACCTGACCCTAACCCCTTCCTGCCTCCCAGCTTCCAAAGTGCACCGTGCAGCTCTGTCTGATCCTGCAACTCTGCTCTCCTGCCTGCCTGTGTCTGTCATAAATGCCCAGTGGTCAGGGCTTTGCTGCACCCCTTCATGGGGAAGAGGGGAACTGCCCCATTGTGCAACTATGGCTGAGTGTCTGCTCTGTGCTCCCAGGAAAGGCCAGCAGCAGCACAGATCCAGCTCAGAGGGTGCGGCACACTCGTTGCGTCACCTCCAAACCTCCTGGGTGTTCGAGTGCAAACCCTGCCAACTCTCAGCTCTGCCTTGAGTAAGGTGCAAATGAATATCACGCAAAACAGCTGCTCTTTCAGTGAACTGCCCGATGTCTGGGGTGCTCCTCCTGTTGGCTTTTGTTGTTAACTGTGTAATAAATGTTCAGAGTTAACTGTCAGCTCCGCATGGATTTTCCCTGGATTCAGTCCCTGCTTCTGATGTTTCCCTGTCAAGAACGATGCCAGCTGTCCCTTGACCATGGACGACTGCCCGTCTGGGTTATTTCATGAGTTAATGTTTTTCTTAAGAGGTTGTCTCTTTGTAGGAAAATCAGCTTGTGAAATGTCTGGGGGGGGGGGGGGGAGGAATTATTCGTGCTTTGAGAATACGGAGCAGGCAGACAGCCTCTGCCACACTCTGTGAGCTCAGCGGGACAGCTTCAAGGCATCCTGGTGCCCACACATTTTCTGACATCAAGACTGTCCCTGGACAGGAACGGAGGTGTTGGCCAGATTGCCACTGTGGTGGTCAGTCTGGGCCATACACCGTCAGGATTTTTGGTGGGAGGTCACAAAGCAGACAGCGCCGTGCTCTCTCTTCCCTGTGAGTTTCCCCTGGTGTCTTAAAAATCAGGGAGAACGTATTTCTGTTCCTCAGCCTGCCTTCCCGTTCCACAGGGAGAGGGGAGAGTCCTGGAAATGCTGGATTGCCCCGTTTTAACTCTTCAAAAGTGTGTTCAGTTGGATTGTTTTGAGACACACTTCTGAACATTTGCACACTGTATAAAGTTGATTCACAGACGCAGGAACTGAGTTGCCGCAAGGCAGATTTCCCTTCCATGTTATTCATGCGGTAAAATGTGCTTCTGAAAGTTTTCCCCAGTGCCGTAAAATTGCCGTGGTACACATGGCCTCTGGATAATTTCTGTCTTTTCCTTTGAGGGAGCTCTTCCAAAAGACCATTTTGCCATGAAAACAGCGAGTTGGAGGGGAACGGCACCTCAGGGTGGTTCTTCTGCCCCAGAAATTGTCTCCCAAACCGGCTCACCTGGAGACTGCTTTGGGAACAGGAGTGTCAGCGGCCCTAAAGGAATGACACCTATGGGGCCAGCCATTCCGAAATGATACTTGCAAAGGTCACTACAGAAGCAGATAAATTTGTTGGGTGACTTTTAAGAAAACAGGATTTGGGGTGCTGAAATAGTGACTGCTACATATTGCATTATACCAGTGGTCCCTCTCTACAAGATGTAGGTTTGTAGAGTAACGGTAGCATTGAAAGATCGCTGCCTGTGTGCTTGACTCTGTTTTGTGCCCTTTTCAAAAGAAGCCCAAAGGCCAGTACTCTTAACAGTACTTCGGCCCTGCGAAAATACTGCACAAAAGTGGGTTTTGGTTAGGGACGTGCACAAATCTCGCACACCTGTAGTTGTAAGTGATGGCCCCTACACGGGTGTTGCTACACAAGGTAGGTAGAACAACCTGCTTGCAGCATTTGTGCAGATTTATTTAGTCATGCATAAAGCACAGCCCTGTTGCCTCTGAATGGACTCACCTGGGCACTGTGTGATGCACCCCTTTTAGCAATATTTGGAGACTTCCATACTTCCCAGAGTCAGAGGGAGAAAATAGGCAAGGGTTATTAACTTCTTTGCATCCAGAAGCAAATAGTTTTCCAGGGCCACCATATGCATTTAGCCAGAAATTGCATTTCCTTCCTTTGCAACTGAACAGGTGATGGAAATCTCAATGGACTCTTCCACCCATACAGCTACACTCATTATTCATATAACTATTTAGTCCTCAACACAGGGTTGTTGTTTTTTTAAAAAAAGGGTCGTAATTGGGGAGAAACCGCTACACAGGGCAATCTCTGACTGTCCCAAGTTTCCACCCAGAGCAGAATCCTTGTGCTCTGGCCAATGACAGTATTGTTATGAGTCCCATAATGGATTTGAAAAGCCACATGGTGGTACTTCACATATGCTAGCGAAGCATCGTGGGACCCAAGCCGTGTTTGGGCAGCTTTCATGCCACTCCAGTAACATCCAAACTAAACTTTTGTTGGCCATGCAAGAGTTGCAGAATTGAGGCACCTTCTGACAGCCGTCCATCCTGAAATACCAGCATTGAAACATCTTGTACATTTGACCACTTGAAAAATGGGCCTTTGTGAAACTCCCTTCTTGCATTGTGGGGCCTCAGTGGCACATAATTTCTGTTCCCTATTACAGCTGCTGCGTTTTCCTAAAAGCCATATGAGATCTGGTCCTATCACTGCATTGTCGCAGGGTTTCTAGCCAAGTCTTAAGGCTGCCTAATTCAGGCCTTTGAGACCGGCTCAATTCCTCAGTGACCACCCTGCATCGTAAACTTTCATCCAGGCTAGCTCTCCTGCTTCAGAGAGGAGCAAACATGTCTGTAGTACAAACAGTTATCAGTTTTTTAGCACTAATAAACAGGAAGAATTAAGGGTTTTTTAGTTTCCCCAACCTTCCTTGTTCGTTGGCTTAGGGAAGACCTGGAAGATCTCTTTTTAAGGAGCCAGGTTTTGACACTAGATGATTTCAGCTGCATGATGTCAAGATTTCCTACGCTGGGCAAAGGCCATTCATGGTGTCCTTTGCAGGGAAGCCAACGTAAAAACGCCCAAACAGAAATCTTTAACTGGTTGCCTCAACAGAGCTTTCTGTAGCCACAGAGACTGGTGGTGATGGACTTTCCTCTCCTAGCCATGCCTCTTTCAATCAGTGTTAAGTGTCCCAGTTTCCTGTCTCTGTGAATCGCAAGCTCCCGGTTCTGCTGCAAGCTGAATGGGGGTTGTTTTGTGCATTCTTCCTTTTTTCTTCCACTTATGCGTTTTAGCCAAATAAATGTCATTTTACCCAAAACACTTTCGGGTTGTCCTTAATGTGTCAAAAATCAGCTTTCATCTCCCTGCTTCCATATTGTGGTGCCAAGCTCTCATCTCACAAGTCATGCCAGATTTGCACAGGTCCCCATAGCGTTGGGTCACAAGGGCGAGGAGGACCACAAAACGCTCAAATGGGAGATTCCTGCATTGCAGGGGGTTGGACTAGATGACCCCAGGGTCCCATCCAACTCTATGATTCTGTGACTCCAAAAGACACACTGTGACAGGATCACCTGTCCCCAAAAAACCCAGCAGTGCAGAGAATGCAAAAGGGGGTTCTAATCACACAGGTGTCTCTGAAAAATTTTATACATCACTCGGGAAGACAGGCGAACTAATGCCAGTGTACTGGAAGAAGCAAAGATCGCCAGTGTTGAAGCAGTGATTCTTCAACATCAACTTCGTTGGACTGGTCATGTGCGGATGTCTTCCAAAGCGACTACTCTCTTTCCAACACAAGAATGGAAAGTGAAATACCGGTGGACAACAAAAGAGGTTTAAAGATGCTCTCAAGACAAATCTTTAAAAATGTAACATAAGCACTGATAAGTGGGAAACACTGGCCTGTAAGCGCTCCAATTGGACTTCAAAGGTGTCATAGACTTTGAAGAGACTCGAACTCAGGACAAAAGGGAGAAACGTGCTAAGAGGAAGGCATGCTTGGCAAACCCTCGCTGTGATCAACTCCCGCCCAGAAACCCACCGTGGAAGGATGTGTGGATCCTGAATTGGCCTCCACAGTCACTTACGGACTCACTTTTAAAGCCGTGTTCATGGAAAACCATCTTACTCGGCTATGAGGGATCGCAAAAAAAGAAGACACTCTGGGATTGCTTTTCATATTAGGAGCAGGCTAGGGATTAATAACCAACACAGCATAAAATGGATTTATTCCATGTGCCCCGGGCACTTTTGACTATAGCTGCACAAATTACAGTTGTCCTGAAGTCATTCTTGTACAAAGGGTCATATGTCCATGTGCCTGTCCCAAGGCAGAATCAGTCCCTTGTCCCTTCCCCCTGCAAGGAAGACCACATGTTCTTGAAATCCCGGAGCAAATGTTGGCAAGAGGGTTGGGGGCCTCCGATAGCCCTGCTGGGCACTCCTGTTCCTAGGCAGCCGAGAGACCGATTTCTGCTTTGCTCTCTGGCAAACTTCCGGCCGGGCAACAGCCTGGCTTGTCGTCCGGCTTCCTGTAGTACATCCTGGTCAGCACAGCCATGACGAAGGTTTCCAGGACCAGGAGCTGCGCGTGCATCACTGCAAGCAAAGATGGAGGAGAATGAGTGCGGCCCTTTTCCCAGGGGAAGGTCACTGGCTTCTCCGCTTCCCACAAATGCAGCCTTTGCCCACCTGGTGCCATCCAGATGTTTTCAACTACATCCCCAGTCATCCCGGCTGCAGGATGCCTGGGAATATGTCTGGCATTAAAAGAGAAGGCAACTGCTGACTCTCTAGTCTAGTGGCAGAGAGTTCCGCAGGACCGTGCCGCTAATACTAAAGGCTCAGTTTCTTTGTCCAGCAGCAGCAAGGCCCTTAAAATTATTATTATTATTATATATATATATATATATATATATATATATATATATATATATATACACACACACACACACACACACACACACACACACACCCAGCCACTCTGGGCGGCTTCCAACAAAACACTAAAATACAATAACCTAGTAAACATTAAAAGCTTCCCTAAACAGGGCTGCCTTCAGATGTCTTCTAAAAGTTTGGTAGTTATTTTTCTCTTTGACATCAGGTGGGAGGGCGTTCCACAGGGCGGGTGCCACCACCAAGAAGGCCCTCTGCCTGGTTCCCTGTAACTTGGCTTCTCACAGTGAGGGAACTGCCAGAAGGCCCTCTGTGCTGGACCTCAGTGTCCGGGCAGAAAGATGGAGGTGGAGATGCTCCTTCAGGTATACTGGACTGAGGCCATTTAGGGCTTTAAAGGTCAGCACCAACACTTTGAATTGTGCTCGGAAACGTACTGGGAGTCAGTGTAGGTCTTTCAGGACCAGTGTTATGTGGTCTCAGTGGCCGCTCCCAGTCATCAGTCTAGCTGCCGCATTCTGGATTCATTGTAGTTTCCTGGTCACCTTCAAAGGTAGCCCCACACAGAGCGCATTGCAGTAGTCCAAGCGGGAGATAACCAGAGCATGCACCACTAGAATTGTAGAGTTGGAAGGGACTCCATGGGTCATCCAGTCCAACCCCCTGCAGTGCAGGGATCTCAAATGACCTCTTGCCACCTGACCTCTGCTTAAAAAAAAAACCTTCAATAAAAGAGAGTTTGTTGCCTTCTGAGGGATTCCTTTCCTCTGCGGAATGGCTCTAAGCATAATAAAGTTCTTCCTGATGCTTAGTCGGAATCTCCTTTCTCGTGACTTGAGGCCATGGGTTCGAGTCCTACGCTGCGGAGCAGGTGAAACCAAGCTCGCTCCATCTTCCGTGGGGCAGCCCTTGAGATACTTGTAGACAGATATCCTTAACCGCTATCCAATTTGCTTCCTCAAGGGCCACTGCTACCACCCCACAACACAGCCTCAGGATGCTTCCTTTCTTTTTGACACCCCCCCCCCAAAAAATCGGTTTTCCACTCACTCTGGGACCGCACTCTGGAGGAGAAGGGTGGGGAGCAGGCGATCTGGCCGCCATTGCCCAGGGTGCTGAAGATGGAGGGCTGCAGCGCCGTCAAAATGAGCAGGACCTGGCGAAAATGTATAAAGTTAGTAATAAATGTTGGAAATGTGAAGAAAAAGAGGGAACATTTTATCACATGTGGTGGGAATGTAAAAAGGTGAAATGCTTCTGGGAGATGATATATAATGAGATGAAAAAAAATCTTGAAATATACATTCATAAAGAAACCAGAAGCATTTTTACTGGGCATTGTGGGGAGTGATATAAACAGAAAGGAATGTAAGCTCTTTTCATATGCAACAACAGCAACAAGAATATTTCTGGCCCAAAAATGGAAGCAAGAAGAATTACCGATGATTGAAGAATGGAGAATGAAGTTAATGGACTATGCAGAACTAGATAAACTAACAGGAAGGATTCAAAACCGGCGGGACCAGAAATTCACGGATGACTGGAGTAAATTTACGGACTACTTGAAAAGTATTTGTGAAGATCAGACGACGTTTGTAGGTTTGCAAGAAGTTTTCTGAGGAGTATTATTGAAAGTATTGCAAAAATGGAGAAGGATGATTTGTTAAGAGATGTAAAGGCAATATAAAGTTAAGAAATGCATAAGAAGCGGTTAAAACGGTGGATAATCAGAGGTGCTGATGGAAGTCTAAAAAGATTGTATAAGTGATAAGTTTTGTGGTACATTTTATAATTTATATGTTTTTATATATATATATATATATATATATATATATATATATATATATATAATAAAAAAATAAAAAAGGGATGAGGAGGACCTGAAAGCACAAGCACAGAAGGAAGTGTTCTGAGGCAGCGCTGACAATGAGGACCAGGGACATGAAGGGGCGGCTGGAGAAGCCTCTGGGGCGTCAGCACCCGGGCTGAGTTGGGCATCTCATTTGGAAAGTCGGCTTGTTTACTTATAATGTATTTTTTAATATATATATATATATCACTATTCATATTTTTTTAAAAAAATAAATCAGAGTGGTTTTATTCTGTGAACCGCACTGAGATCTTCAGACGAAGGGCGATATACAAATTTCAATAGCGACAACAATCGATATTGGTGTTATATTTATTAATACCCTGCTTTTTTTTATTACTCAAGGTGGCTTACACAAATTAAAACGACGCAGACACAATGTAGAAGGCTAGAAGCACATTAAAAATGATGGTTAATTGCACTATAATAGAACTTAAAAGTATTTTAAAATTATATACGGTACACAAACAACAAAAGTTAAAAACAGAAATCAGCTAACTATTGTGGAGATACATCTTCTTAATTGTCTACATAAGCCTGGCGAAATAAAAAAAGTTTGCAGCAGGCATTTAAAAGTTGAAACCGGAGGCGCCGGCTGAATTTCTAGTGGCAGTGAGTTCCACTGGACTGGCCTGATGACACTAAAGGCTCGGTTTCTCCTTGTTATCAAAGGAGCCTCACCAGCTGGACCAGACAATGCAGATTATCTGAGTCACTGAGCTGGGATATAAGAGTTCATATATACTGACATATATACCGGACCTAAGTTGATCATGACTTTGTAAATTAATGCAAGGACCATGAACCTGAGAGGAGAGAGAAAGAGCCGAGGTTACCTGGAAGCAGGCGAACTTGCAGCCCATGTTCTGCTCCGACAAGTGGGCTCTGGCTTGCCGAAAGAGGACCGCGTTTGCCCACAGAGCAAATAAGGTCGACACTCCCAGGGAGGTGTTGATCCACAGAGCCACGCTTGTGGCTGATATCTAGAAGGCAAGAAGGCGAGAACGTAAGAGGAGCCGGCTGCATCAGGCCAGGGGCCCATCTCCAGCACCTGGTTTTCAAAGTGGCCAACCAGGTGCTTGTTGTGAATCCTCAAGCAGGATTCGAACCCAGGGGCAACACTCTCCCCTCCTGTGGCTTCCAGGAAGTGGCATTCAGAAGCATTGCTGCCTCCAGCTGTGGAGACAGGGCAGAGCTGTCCTGGTCGGTAGCCACTGATCGCTCTATCCTCCGTGAATTGATCTTTTCCTCTTCTGAAGCCATCCAAGTTGTTGGATATCACTGCCTCATGTGGCAGGGAGTTCCATAGTTTAACTACATGCTGCCTGAAGAAGTCCTTCCTTTAATCTATCCTTGTAGCATTTCCAAAGAAAGGAAGGGTTGGACTCTGATTAATAAAATACACACGAGGCTTGGCCAGGAAGACTCAGGGAGGAGCGCCAATAATAATTTCCTCTCCACCCCTATAAGCAGGTTAAAACATGATCAGGATTTTAACCACACTTGTAAATTAACGGAAAGTATGGATAATTCGGAAGGATAAAATCTGGATAGTGTTGATATGCAGTTGTAAATATTATCACTAGGAACCATAGAAGGGAGGGGGGGGGAGTCAGTCAGGAGATTCAGAGTAATCTCAAAATTTGGATCTTGAATTGTTTTGTTGTTGCTGTTGCTGCATGTTTATATATTTTTTAATCAAATGGGAAAATGGTATAAAATAAATAAACAAAAGGAGGATAATAGATCCAAAGAAATGGCTGTAGAATCATAAAGGTGGAAGGGACCCGAGGGTCATCGATAATCAACCCTCCCTGCAGTGCAGGAATCTTGCGTATCCACAAAAGATTTAACCGTCATGGCTGAGTGGAGCCTCCAGGGAGAGTGATATTATTATTATTATTATTATTATTATTATTATTATTATTATTATCAAATTTTATTTATACCCCGCCCTCCCCGGCCAAGTCCAGGTTCAGGGCGGCTAACACCGATATAAAAACAATTGAGTGAAATACAACTTAAAAACAAGATTCCCGGGCGCAATATTTTTCCCACCCGAGGGCAAAGCCTCATAAGGCTACAATACAACTTAAAAACAAGATTAAAATACAACATTAAAATGCAGCCTCATTTCAGTAGGAACTCAAATCAAAAACTTTTGGGGGGATGAAAACGTCAAGTCTTCACCAAGGCTAACTATCCAGACTGGCCCTACATGGGTCAGAAAAAAGCCAGGGAAGTCCCCAAACAGGAGTTCCATCACAGAAGGAAAAAGGAAAGAGGGGGAGGGGATCAAGTTGATTCCAAGCCAAAGGCCAGGCAGAACAACTCTGTCTTACAGGCCCTGCGGAAAGAAATCAGATCCTGCAGGGCCCTGGTCTCATGAGACAGAGCGTTCCACCAGGCCGGGGCCACCACTGAGAAGGCCCTGGCTCTGGTTGAGGCTAATCTGACTTCCTTAGGGCCCAGGACCTCTAGGGTGTTGCTATTTATGGACCTTAAGGTTCTCTGCAGGGCATACCGGGAGAGGCGGTCCTGTAGATACGAGGGTAATAATTGTAATAATAATTTATTATTTATACCCCACCCATCTGGCTGGGCTTCTCCATGTGACGTCTGCTGAGCAGCAACAGTGGAAGGGGCTGTTTTGCCTTCCTCTTGGGCTTCCCAGAGTCGTCTAGCCAGCCAGCTGGGAAGCAGGATGGTGCAGTCAGCGGAAATTTGTGGCCTGATCCAGGCGGAACCGCAGCTGGGTGAACAGGGGGAGATCCGCTGCTGGGTGTGAGCGTGTGCCTGGCTGTGTCTTAGGAGAAGTTTCACAGGCGCACGAGGGAGAAGGGGCGGGTGTATCAACCCGGGTTGGGCTGGAGGATCTCCCGAGGTCCCTTTCCGACTCCAGCTAAATTTTGGAGGGCAAGGCGGCTGCAGGTGGTGGGACTTACGTCAGAGGTGTCGTACAGGCCCTCCGTGGTCAGAACGAGCCCCAGGAAGATGCAGGCTCCCTTCAGGAAGGCGTACTGGAAACTGCCCAACATGATCAGCTTCAGTTTTCGCCTGCGGTTAAGAGAGAGGAGGGAGGAGGAGGAGACGGGTGTTTGTGCCCAGGAAAGGCCCACGTCCCGGTCAAAGCTCAAGCAACCTTTCGCTGTGTTGGAAGAAGAGGCAAGGGGGATTCCTCCCTCTCCCAAAACCACCCACCCCGAAACAACACTGGGGAGAGGGCTGTGTGGCTCAGTGGGTAGAGCATATTTTGTGCTTTTTATATTGTAATTGTATGTTGCGGCGGGAGGACCAACAGCAGGTGGCGCCAGAGCCCAAGGGCACCCAGACTGGTTGCAAAGAAGGAGGCAGATGGGGGTGGGGATCGTGGCTGCTGGATCAAGCCAAAAAACCCCATAAGTGGGATCTGGGAGCCTTCCACTCACTTGGTCATAGTGATGCGAGGGCAGCAGGGGCAGCAGCAGCAGCAGGGCCCCGTGCTTATCACCATCGGGGTGTCCTTCAAGGCCTTGAGCACAGCCTCCATGCCCCCAAAACCTTCCACCATGATCAGCATCAGCAGGTAGAAGCAGACAGCAAAGTACCTGGAAGAGGAACAGGGAAAGCCATGTTAATAATTGCATTTATTGCTCTCTTTATATTATTAGTCACTTAAGAACAGAAAACAATTTTTTTAAAAGGCAAAAGGTAAAGTAAAGGTAAAGGGACCCCTGACCATTAGGTCCAGTCGTGGCCGACTCTGGGGTTGCGGCGCTCATCTCACTTTATTGGCCGAGGGAGCCGGCGTACAGCTTCCGGGTCCTGTGGCCAGCAGGACTAAGCCGCTTCTGGAGAACCAGAGCAGCACATGGAAACACCACTTATCTTCCTGCCAGAGTGGTACCTATTTATCTACTTGCAGTTTGACGTGCTTTCGAACTGCTAGGTTGGCAGGAGCCAGGACTGAGCAACGGGAGCTCACCCCTTCGCGGGGATTTGATCCGCCGACCTTCTGATCGACAAGTCCTAGGCTCTGTGGTTTAAGGCAAAAGGTGAGGAACGGAAAAAGTTTGCGGGGTCAGTCTGGATGATACCCAGGGGTCCCCTTCCAAACCTGGGATTCTGTATTGTCGAGGTTAGAATGTACAAGGGGAAGCTTGCCAAACTAGTTCCTTTGTCAAGATAATAGTTTTGGCAACTAGTTAAATGCCACAAGCTGGCACAACCAAAGAAGATGCCCTGTGCCATAGAAGCGAATGGGTGGGCCTTGAAGGACACCTGCCTCACTTAGCTGCTAGGTAGGAAGGAGAATAACAGCCAGTGTTGTGTGTGATTGAGATGGAGGCCGGCTGGAAGCAGGAGACACAGAAACCTGCATGCTGTGTGCTGGACTTTGGGGCTTCTCCAGAAACCAAACAGAGAAGCAAGATCCGTTGGGGTGTTGATGCTGTGAGCCCCTGCATCGTACGTATGTTGTTGTTGTTTAGTTGTTTAGTCGTGTCCGACTCTTCGTGACCCCCTGGACCAGAGCATGCCAGGCCCTCCTGTCTTCCACTGCCTCCTGCAGTTTGGTCAAACTGGTAGCTTTGAGAAAACTGTCCAACCATCTCGTCCTCTGTCTTCCCCTTCTCCTTGTGCCCTCCATCTTTCTCAACATCAGGGTCTTTTCCAGGGAGTCTTCTCTTCTCATGAGGTGGCCAAAGTCTTGGAGCCTCAGCTTCAGGATCTGTCCTTCCAGTGAGCACTCAGGGCTGATTTCCTTCAGAATGGATAGGATTGATCTTCTTGCAGTCCATGGGACTCTCAAGAGTCTCCTCCAGCACCATAATTCAAAAGCATCAATTCTTTGGCGATCAGCCTTCTTTATGGTCCAGCTCTCGCTTCCATACATCACTACTGGGAAAACCATGGCTTTAACTAGACGGACCTTTGTCAGCAAAGTGATGTCTCTGCTTTTTAAGATGCTGTCTAGGTTTGTCATTGCTTTTCTCCCAAGAAGCAGGCGTCCTTTAATTTCGTGGCTGCTGTCACCATTTCCAGTGATCATGGACAAGGGGAAGCTAGCCAAACTAGTTCTCTTGTCAAGGTAATGGTTTTGGCAGCTAGTTAAATGCCACAAGCTGGCATAGCCAAAGAAGATGCCCTGTGCCACAGAAGCGAATGGAGATATACATGCCAATAAAGCCATATATCCTTAGGGCAGCACAGTCTTCCTTCATTGCAAGGAAACGGAAACCAGGTAAGTGCTAGGAACCCCTAGAGTCTCTCTCCGCTTGGAGATTGGGGCTTTACAAAACATTGCGATAAAACTCAATCCAAAAACCCATAGAACAGACACAGTAAAACAGCAAAAAACCACTTTCAGTGCAAACCGTATCATCCAGCCAGTCATCACGATCTGTCAAATGCCTGGGAGATTATGTAAAGTTTCAGCAAAGGATGTTAAGAACAGGGCTATTGTTCTGGCCTGTCACTATCCGGTGGAATTAAAATTTTGTCAAATTAAAATTTGGGTGGAATGGGAGGGTCTCCCAGGGAGGTACTCACGCGCCAATGGCCATCTCCACCACATTCAGGGAGCGGGGAACCCAGAGCCCGAAACAGCAGAACACCGAGACCACCTGGCAGAGAAAGGGAGGCAAGGCTGAGAATGCAAAAGGAGCAGCAGCAGTTGGATCCAGACCCAAGGCGTCCAGTGGGGGCAGAATCCTGCTCTCACTGCCACCAAAGGGAAGCCTGGAAGCAGGGCCTGAGCGCAACAGCAGCTGCTCCCCACTCATCGAATCATAAAAGTTGGGAGGGACCCCCAGGGGTCATCTAGTCCAACCCCCCGCAATGCAGGAATCACAGCTGAAGAATCCCCCCACAGGTGGTCACCCAACCTCTGCTTAAAAACCCCCAACCCAGGAGAGTCTGTCATCTTCCTTTTTTTTTTAATAATCTTTATTAATTTAAATTACACATATACAAAGAATTTACAATCTTATGCTATAAAAAGAAAATTAAAGGAAAAACAACCGAGAAAAAAGAAAGGAAGAAAATACAGAAAAAAGAAAGAAGAAAAAGCAGATTTATGTGCATAAAAAAACTTAATCTTCCGAATTAATACTTAAATAAACACTTAAATAAAAAGACTTCTGACAAAACGAGTCTTCCAATCATTCTCATTGTACTGTTTATACTGTCGTGTTTTTCGCGCAGTTTTATATTCTTTAATATTGTTCCCGTCTACTCCACAAACGGCATTTGTTGTGTTTACAAGTATCACTCAAGTTCTGCTAATATGGTGTGGTTGCTACAATATGATCTTATATAATCCTATATAAGATACAAGAGTCTGCCATCTTCCAAGGCGCCACTAATTTTGGTCCAGGATCTCCCCAGCCCAGGATCATCCTGACCGCAGTTACTGCTCTACGTACTGAATGCATTTCCCTGGGTGCCACCAAGGGAAGCCCCATGGATTGCCATTGCAGTAGTCTAGAAGGGGGGGGGTTCCCAGAGAGAGGTAACCAAGGGACGGGCACTTACGGTGGGCGCAGAGCTACTCCAGATGAGGGTTTTCATCTTGACGAAGCAGCGGACCTTTCTAGAGAGGTACAGGGCGTCTTCCACGAAGATGATGACGGACAGCAACGTGAGGAAGGTCGCCATGCCAGTGATGGCAAGGTCCACGAGGTTCAGCTCTGCAAGGAACAGTGAGCCAATGTTTGTGGGAGCTCTTAAGAAACATCTCTAGGTAGAGCACGAGACTCACGAGTCACGGGTTCGAACATCACGTTGAGCAAAAGAGTCCTAGATTGCAGGGGGTTGGAGTAGATCAGCCTTTCTCAACCTGTGGGTCCCCAGATGTTGTTGAACTACAACTCCCATCACCCCTAGCTAGCAAGGCCAGTGATGTATGGAAGTGAGAGCTGGACCATAAAGAAGGCTGATCACTGAAGAATTGATGCTTTTGAGTTATGGTGCTGGAGGAGACTCTTGAGAGTCCCATGCTTTTGAGTTATGGTGCTGGAGGAGACTCTTGAGAGTCCCATGGACTGCAAGAAGATCAAACCTTTCCATTTCTAAGGAAATCAGCCCTGAGTGCTCACTGGAAGGACAGATCCTGAAGCTGAGACTCCAATATTTTGGCCACCTCATGAGAAGAGAAGACTCATTGGAAAAGACCCTGATGTTGGGAAAGATGGAGGCACAAGGAGAAGGGGACGATGGAGGACGAGATGGTGGGACAGTGTTCTCGAAGCTACCAGCATGAGTTTGACCAAACTGCAGGAGGCAGTGGAAGACAGGAGTGCCTGGCCTGCTCTGGTCCAGGAGGTCACAAGGAGGCGGACACGACTAAACGACTAAACAACAACAGCAAGGCCAGAGCTCAGGGATGATGGAAGTTGTAGTCCAACAACATCTGGGGACCCACAGGTTGAGAACCGCTGGACTAGATGACACCCACAGTCCCTTCCAGTTCTGTCGCTTTAACTGGGGCCTGCTGCTCAAACGCATTCGGCTCACCAACCCCTCCTCCCACTTTGCCCTTCCTCCGCACCGGACCACCCCCTTTCCATTCTGCCCACCCTGATCTCCACAAGCCCCTCCCTTCTGACCCCCAAGCCCCACCCATCAGCTCCACACATCAATTTATTAAACCGCTCTGTGAAGACCCTCTCTGCTCCGTTAAAATTTTTGGGCGAGGGGAGGCACTATGCAAGGGCCCCCCTCCTTCCGATGGAGACGTGTTTCACAGAGGGAAGGGCTTGCTGAAACTCCCCCAGACTCTGTCCCACAGACCATCTGGGCCAGCTGCAAGTTCCTCACACTGCACAAACTGCACAGCGTGACGACATCATACATTTTTATGTATATATGAGAAAATCAGCCCCCAGTTGCACTGGTCCTTGTGGATAGGCAGACACCTGCAATGCAGTCCTTCCAGGATATTGAGCTGAGATTCCTGCCTTGCAGGGGGTTGGACTAGATGACCCCTGGGGTCCCTTCCATCTCTACAATTCTATGATGGTCACCTCCGCCGTAGTAAAATCCCCCCCCCAATTGCAGTCACTTGCCATTTATAGGTTTCTTTCTGCAAATATCCCCCACGCCTGGCCCATTAGGTAGTAGACCATGGGTAGGCAAACTAAGGCCCGGGGGCCGGATCAGGCCCAATCAACTTCTCAATCCGGCCCGCGGACGGTCCGGGAATCAGCGTGTTTTTACATGAGTAGAATGTGCCCTTTTATTTAAAATGCATCTCTGGGCTATTTGTGGGGCATAGGAATTCATTCATTCCCCCCACCCCAAAAAATATAGTCTGGCCCCACACAAGGTCTGAGGGACAATGGACCGGCCCCCTGCTGAAAACGTTTGCTGAACCCTGTAATAGATCCTTCCTGACACCATAATTCTTTCCAGAGTTGGGTCCTACGAGGATCAGGACTGAACCATGGAGAAGTCTGGGGAGCCCACCTCGCCCTGGCCCTGTGCCCTGATCCTCTGATGGGAAAGGGTGGCACTGGTGGCGCAACTGGGGGTGGTCTGGGGGTGGCACAGACTGCGGGTTAATGTCCAGTTAAGACAGAGGTCGGTGACCTCAGGCCGTGGGCCAAATGCAACCCTACCAGCTTCTCTGTCTGTCTGTCAACATGCTTCCCAGTCTCCACCCCCTCCCAGGCCAGATCAAAGAGGTGTGAGCATCTATAGGAGCCTCTGGACCTTATGGAAGTGTGAGTGACACCTGCCACTCTTGTTTGTCTCTGGCTCCGCCCACTTCTGTCATGCGGTCCCCAGAAAATCATCCAAGGATCCAAGTGGGAAAAGGGCCCCCTCTGAGCTTCTAGGGATGCTCTCTGCCTTTGCAGGTAAAGAAGTTGACTCTTCGACAGACCTGAACCACACTGTATCGAGGCAAACCATTGCTCCATCTACCTCAATATTGTCCACACTGGCTGGCAAGGGAGTCTTTCCCAGCCTATCTGGAGATGACAAAAATTGAACTTGGAAGATGCTTCTCCACTAAGCTACAACCTTACACTTAAAAACAGAACAAGATTCCAGTCCTCATTGTTCTGAGCTCCCTTATACCAAGTCAGACCATTGGGTCCAACTAGCCCAGTACTGTCTACACTGACTTTCAGCAGCTCTCCAATATTTCAGCCCTGGGATCTTCTGCATGTAACTCAAGTGGTCTGCCCCTCGCCTCCTCTGCACCCCTTCAATTTCAGGTCCTCTGGTGCCACAAGGAGGCGGGTGACTCTCCTCCGCAGGATTCTGCAAGATACTTTGCCGCAAAGCAAAGGGAGCCAATGTTTCCTTCTCTCTTTTGTAGTTTCAAACCCCTCCAGCTTTGCCAACTTACGCTGCAGCAGCTGCAGGGCGCTCGGTGGGTGGGAAAAGCAGGCGACCGGGATGCTGAAATTGTGGATTAGCAGGTGGACCAGTTCAGGGGCAAACCTGTGGTGGAGATGAAAGAACCCCCCCTCTTGCCGTGAGATAAGGGACTTTGAAAGCTCTGCTCCTCTCCAACAAGTCGCAGAGCAGCACTGAGATGCCTTTGCCAGGTAACCTTCAGAGGCTGGTTCATTAATAATAATAATTTATTATTTATACCCTGCCCATCTGGCTTGGCTTCCCCAGCCACTCTGGGCGGCTTCGAACAAAATATTAAAATACAATAATCCATCAAACATTAAAAGCTTCCCACCCACTAGATTGTGTCCAAAAAGCAAAAACAAAAAAGGGATATTATCATTTTATGCACTCTGTGCATGCACACCATTGCTCTTGCTTTATTATTCAAGTAGCATGAACGAGTGGAGAAGGAAAATTGCATGCTGGGTGTCATTAGGAAAGCAAATGAAAGCAAAACTGCCGATAACATAACAATGTTCTACAAATCTATGGTGGAATGCTGTGTACAGTTCTGGTCGCCTCACCCCTAAAAGGATATTATAGGGTTGGAAAAGGTTCAGAAAAGGGCCACCAAAATCATCAGGGGAATGGAGGAACTCCCCATGCAGCATTTGGGACTTTTCAGTTTTGAGAAATGTCAGGAACAGGTGATATGATAGAAGTTTGTGAAATGATGCCTGACATAAAGAAAGTGGGCAGAGAATTTTTTTTTTCTCCTTCTCTCATAATATTAGATCTTGTGGACATCCAAGGACGCTGAATGTTGGAAGATTCAGGACAGATAAAATGAAGTCCTTCTTCACCCAGCACAGAGTTAAACTATGGAACTCACTGCCACAGGAACCAGTGAGGGCCACCAACTTAGATGGCTTTAAGGGAGGATTAGATGAATTTATGGAGGGGGGTTATTGGGGGCTACTAGCCAGGACAGCCCTGCTCTGCCTCTGCAGCTGGGACCGCTTTAAACAGAGGGACAAAAATTACGGGCACACTAGTTTGCTAGTAGTCCTGCTTGCGCTCTATGTGGGGCTACCTTTGAAGGTGACCCAAAAACTGCAATTAATCCAGAATGCGGCAGCTAGACTGGTGACTGGGACTGGCCGCCGGGACCACATAACACCGGTCCTGAGAGATCTGCATGGGCTCCCAGTATGTTTCCGAGCACAATTCAAAGTGTTGGTGCTGACCTTTCAAGCCCTCAACGGCCTCGGTCCTGTATACCTGAAGGAGCGTCTCCACCCCCATCGTTCAGCCCGGACACTGAGGTCCAGCTCCGAGGGCCTTCTGGCAGTTCCCTCATTGCGAGAAATGAGGTTACAGGGAACCAGACAGAGGGCCTTCTCGGTAGTGGCGCCCGCCCTGTGGAACGCCCTCCCTTCAGATGTGAAGGAAATAAGCAGCTATCTTCTTTTTAAAAGACATCTGAAGGCAGCCCTGTTTAGGGAAGTTTTTAATATTTAATGCTGTATTGTTTTTAACACTTGATTGGAAGCCGCCCAGAGTGGCTGGGGAAACTCAGCCAGATGGGCGGGGTATAAATAAATAAATAAATAAATAAATAAATAAATAAATAATTTCAGTCTGAGAGCAGTAACCTTCCCTGATTCAATTTGTCATGATTTATCTCATGCTTCTTTCAGCATCTTGGAGAGATCACAAGGTTTTAGACACAGAGGAAACTATCCCTGAAAATAATTAACTGATGACCTGACCAACATTTTGTTAGAGAAAGATGATTCATGGGCTACAAATTAGGTTGCTGGTTGACAGACCTAGCAGATACTGTCTGCGTCCAAGGAACACGTTCTGGGGCCAAGCCTGTGTAGAGACCCCTCTCAAATGAGACCTTCCTTGCCCCCATTCTTGACCAATGCACCTCAAAACTCCAGCCATCATCATGGATGGAATACCCATACCCTCCAATATTTTTTCTGATAAAATAGGGACGTCCTGTGTAATAATAATACTCCACTCATCTGACTGGATTACTCCAGCTTTTCTGGGCAGCTTCCAGCAAATATAAAAACATAATAAAACACTGAACATTAAAAAAATCCTTCCCTATACAGGGCTGCCTGCAAGTGTCTTTTAAAGGTTGTATAGTTCCTTATCTCCTTAGCTTGGGGGTCGCATAACTCCATACCCTCCAACATTTCTCTGATGAAAACAGAGATGTCCTAAGGAAAAGCGGGACATTCTGGGATCAAATCAGCTTCTGTAAATGCAGGACTGGCGCTGGAAAATAGGGACACGTGGAGGGTCTGGAACCCAAAAGCGGCTCCACCTAGAACAAGGTCCCTGGTTTCTTACCGTGGGTCTTCCACGAAGTCCAGCGACTCCATGGTTCCTTCCATATGGGCAGCTTCCTCCGGGGGTCCTGTCAATCCTGGATCAGGCAAGCAGCCGACTCCTTCTGATCCCAAGCCCCAGCATAGCCTCTCCTGCGGCTGTGTTTGCAAAGCGAGGTCAGAGTCCCGCTGCTCAAGGCTGCTTTTGGACTGACTCACATCCCTCTCTTCTCCGGTTCTTCCCTGGCATTTGTACGCCAGCAAGTTCATTGACAGAGAGGCCGCGGCACCAGCAAACATGCCACTCCGGGGTTAATGACCCAGGAAGGGGCAGCGGCAAGCGAAAGGCATGTCCAACGTCATACAGGCAACGTGCCAAGGAAACCACATTTCCAGAGGACATTCTCTCTCTTTCTCTGCCAGCCTTTGATTCCCCATCCCGTGTCCTTATTAAAAACCAGATGCCGAGTCAAGACTTGGCCGGGACAAGGAATAAAGGGCTTCTTCATGCAGCGCATTGTTAGACTACAATAGTAATAATAATGTTGTTGTTGTTGTTGTTTAGTCGTGTCCGACTCTTCATGACCCCATGGACCAGAGCACGCCAGGCACTCCTGTCTTCCACTGCCTCCTGCAGTTTGGTCAAACTCATGCTGGTAGCTTCGAGAACACTGTCCAACCATCTCGTCCTCTGTCATCCCCTTCTCCTTGTGCCCTCCATCTTTCCCAACATCAGGGTCTTTTCCAGGGAGTCTTCTCTTCTCATGAGGTGGCCAAAGTCTTGGAGCCTCAGCTTCAGGATCTGTCCTTCCAGTGAGCACTCAGGGCTGATTTCCTTCAGAATGGAGAGGTTTGATCTTCTTGCAGTCCATGGGACTCTCCAGAGTCTCCTCCAGCACCAGAATTCAAAAGCATTCATTCTTCGGCGATCAGCCTTCTTTAGGGTCCAGCTCTCACTTCCATACATCACTACTGGGAAAACCATAGCTTTAACTCTACGGACCTTTGTTGGCAAGGGGATGTCTCTGCTTTTTAAGATGCTGTAATAATAAATTTAATTTATACCCTGCCCTCCCCCGCCGAGCCAGCTAACAACAGTAAAAATTACAGTAAAAACTTAATGGGGGGGCAATTTAAAATACAGGTTAAAATGCAATTTAAAATGCAGCCTCATTTTAAAAGTAGCCCAAAAATCAAGACCATAAGGGGAGGGAAAACATAAGTGTCAGACTGAGTCCAAGCCGAAGGCCAGGAGGAACAGCTCTGTCTTGCAGGCCCTGCGGAAAGATGTCAAGTCCCACAAGGCCCTAGTCTCTTGTGACAGAGCGTTCCACCAGATCGGGGCCAGTGCTGAAAAGGCCCTGGCCCTAGTTGAGACCAATCTAACCACTTTGCGACCTGGGACCTCCAAAGTGTTGTCATTTGTGGACCTTAAGGTCCTCCGCGGGGCATACCAGGAGAGGCAGTCCCGTAGGTACATGGGTCCTAGGCCACATAGGGCTTTAAAGGTCAAAACCAGCGCCTTAAACCTGACCCTGTACTCCACCGGGAGCCAGTGCAGCTGGTAAAGCACTGGATGAATGTGATCCCACGGCAAGGATAGGCAGTTTACTGGGATGGCTTTAAAAGAGGATTAGCCAAATTCCTGGAGCGGAGGGCTATCAATGGTGACTAGCCAGAATGGCTGCACTCTGCCTACACTGTCAGAGGCAGCGCTGCTTCTGAATGCCTGTTGCTAGAAACCACAGGAGCTGAGATTGCTCAGATCCAGGTTCCCAGTTCCCCACTGGTCAGCCCCTGCGAGAACAGGATGCTGGACTAGATGGGCCATTGGCCTGATCCTGCAGGCTCTTTGTACGTTCTTATTTCAACTTTGCCAAAATATTCTGTTCCGTTCTCCTTGCCATATCTCAGTTCAGCTAGCCAATAACATCTACCTCTCTTTCAAATCAGAACCAATGAAGGAGGTGAAGGTCCTGTGTGAGTGCCTGGAGGCGGTTGGAGGATGGATGGCGGCTAACGGATTGAGGTTGAATCCTGACAAGACAGAAGTACAGTTTTGGGGGGACAAGGGGTGGGCAGGTGTGGAGGACTCCCTGGTCCTGAATGGGGTGACTGTGCCGCTGAAGGACCAGGTGCGCAGCCTGGGAGTCATTTTGGACTTGCAGCTGTCCATGGAGGCGCAGGTCAATTCTGTGTGCAGGGCAGCTGTCTACCAGCTCCATCTGGTACGCAGGATGAGACCTTCCCCTCCCGCTGTCTGTCTCACAAGAGTGGTGCACGCTCTGGTTATCTCCCACTTGGACTACTGCAATGTGCTCTATGTGGGGCTACCTTTGCAGGTGACCTGGAAACTACAACAAATCCAGAATGTGGCAGTTTGACTGGTGACTGGGAGTGGCCGCTGAGACCACATAACTCCGGTCTTAAAAGACCTACATTGGCTCCCAGTACGTTTCCAAGCACAATTCAAAGTGCTGGTGCTGACCTTGAAAGCCATAAACGGCCTCAGCCCAGTATGCCTGAAGGAGCGTCTCCACCCCCATCGTTCTACCTGGACACTGAGGTCCAGCGCCGAGGGCCTTCTGGCGGTTCCCTCACTGCGAGAAACCAAGTTACAGGGAACCAGGCAGAGGGCCTTCTCGGTAGTGGCACCCTCCCTGTGGAACGCCCTCCCACCAGATGTCAAAGAGATAAACAACTACCAGACTTTTAGAAGACATCTGAAGGCAGCCCTGTTTCGGGAAGCTTTTAATGTTTGAGTTATTACTGTATTTTAACATTGTGTTGGAAGCCGCCCAGAGTAGCTGGGGAAACCCAGCCAGATGGGTGGGGTATAAATAAATTATTATTATTATTATTATTATTATTATTATTATTATTATTATTGCTAAGGTGCTGAATTTAAGGGCTTCCTATTGCACTCTGCCACTGAGCTATGGAAGCTCCTTTGTCAATTGCCATAACTCATTCTGGCTTCAAAGACCTGATCCTCCTCTACTGCCTTCCTTTCCCTTCTCCTCCCCTTCTCCTTGTGTGTCTTAGTAATTTGTAAGCTTGGTGGCAGGACCGCCTCTCCCCGCCACTCACCCACCCGGTTTTTATTGATGTGTGCTGCTTCGAGAGACAATAATTGTATTTTATGGTTTGCATTGAAATTGTTTGATTACTATAAGGAAACGACTCCAAGGTCACTTGTAGCAGAAAGCTATTTGGAAATCCGGGACTCTGAAGGACAAAGTGAGAAGCAGTGATTCCTTTCGTGAAGGTCCCGGCATTTTCGTGGCAATTGGAGGCTCCGCCTTTATGGGGAACCTGCAAGCAGGATCCGGGCACAAGAGCAAGTGAGTCCCACAGTTGATGAGCTAGCCATTGGGGGCCGAGCGGGCCTGGCAGGTTCAATGGCAAACTGACAAAGCACGCCCCCCAAAAGTCAACCCCTAATGGAAATGCTTTTGGAGAAGCAACGGCTGGTATGTGTCAGGCTTCCGGGAATCCAGTCCCTCCCAGGGTGGCTGGCCAAGAAATAGATAAACAAAGAGAGTTCTTACCAAGTCTTTTATTCAATATTCACAGAGAGATGCTTTGAAAAGTGCCTCTCTTGCAATGATGGCATTGCTCCAAGTAAACCCCCACCCCTTCCGCCTCTCCTATTACACGTCTTCCCTACATTGGCTGATCTCTGCCTCCTGCCTCTGAGCTTTCTGCTCTCCTCCTTTCCATGCCCGCTGGGTTCTGGGAGAAAAGGGGATGCTTTCTAAAGACACAGAGCCTGTCAGCTGTCTCTCCCCTGGCGCTTCTTCCTCCTGCTCCTCTCCCAGTATTTCCCAGCCTCTGATCTATGACCTTCTGCAAACCACTGTTGTAAATCTATACTGTCTCCCTCTTCTCTAGACAAAGGGAACCCTGACCATTAGGTCCAGTCATGGCCGACTCTGGGGTTGCGGCGCTCATCTGACTTTACTGGCCGAGGGAGCCGGCGTACAGCTTCCGGGTCATGTGGCCAGCATGACTAAGCCGCTTCTGGCGAACCAGAGCAGTGCACAGAAACGCCGTTTACCTTCCCGCCAGAGCGGTACCTATTTATCTACTTGCACTTTGACATGCTTTTGAACTGCTAGGTTGGCAGGAGCAGGGACCGAGCAACGGGAGCTCACCCCATCGCAGGGATTTGAACCACCGACCTTCCGATCGGCAAGCCCTAGGCTCTGTGGTTTAACCCACAGCGCCACCCGCATCCCTTTCCCCCTCTTCTCTAGGAACTGCTTTATTTGTGATGAATAAATAACCCCACCCCCCAAAGGTGGTCTTAGGGTGAGTCTTGTACGGAGCACTCCCAAATGAGGGCAGCCTCCAATAAGCCACCTGAGAGGCAGGTGTCAGCTCCCAGCATCCTTTGCACCGTGGGCCCATTAATGGACTTCTTCCGCCACCGTGGCGACGTTCCACAACAGGGGAGACCCTCCGCTTCTGTCCTCGATCTCCTTTGCCGCATCACAACATCGCCCTGGCAACCGACCAAGGGGGTTCCATCCAGCTTGGGCCCAGTGACTGCTCCAACAGCTTTCCCTGGCTCTTCCCCTCGAGGCATGGGGTTTGCCCAAGATGGATGCCAATCTCTCACTTCCAGCATCTTTGCTTCTTTCCACTTCAGCACTTTGATGGGTCTCAGCTGCCTCTTCTTTACTTTCCCGTAAGTATGAAGGCGGATCCGGGATGTCCGAGTCAAGGAGCAGCAGTTGGCAATTCCGCTCGGCTGGCCATTTTGAATTGAACGATCCCGTCTTAGGGTAGGGCAGCAGAGGTAAGAGGCTTGCTGGATCAGACCCAAAGGGTCAGCTGGTCTCACTAGATCCCAACAAATGGTCTACCTAGAGGTGCTACATAATACCTGCTCTGCACTTGTAATATCTTAGTCCCTACAATCTGGAGCAGCAGAATACAAGCTTCCTCCATCTTCCATGGGGCAGCCCTTTAGATCAGGGATCAGCAAAAAAATTTAGCCACAGGCTGGTCCACTGTCCCTCAGACCTTGTGGCGGGCCAGAGAAGCAGCGCCAGGGTGGGGAGCTGGAAGAAGAGGCGAGGGGGGCAAGCAGTCCCCCCCCCAGCAGCTGCACTTACCTTCCCAGGGGCTGCCACCGCCGCTGCTTCTCATGGGTAGGCAGAGCGAGCTTGTCTGCTTCACTCTCTGGCCCACAGGAGCACCAAGGCAACGGCGACAGAGGGAAGATGAGCAGCACAAAAGGGCTGGCTCTGGAGAGGGGCTGGAACCCACAAAGCCCAGCCCCCTTCCTCCTCTAGGCAGGGCGGGGAGAAGCCAGGAGGAGGGAGGGAGGAGGCGCCGCCATGGTGTGGGGGGGGATGGCGCAGGGGGGAAAATGTTGCAGCCTGAACAAACAGAATCCCCACGCCGATCCACGGACAGTCCATGGGCCAGATCCTGAAGGCAACTGGGCCTGATCTGGCCCGCAGCCCTTAGTTTGCTGACCCCTGCTTTAGATATTTGAAGATGGCTATCCTATCATCCACTGGTCCCATCACCTCCTGGCAAATAGAAGGGGAAGAAATGGAGGCAGTGAGAGATTTTACTTTCTTGGGCTCCATGATCACTGCAGATGGTGACAGCAGCCACGAAATTAAAAGACACCTGCTTCTTGGGAGAAGGGCAATGACAGGCCTAGACAGCATCTTGAGAAGTAGAGACATCACCTTGCCAACAAAGGTTCGTATAGTTAAAGCCATGGTTTTCCCAGTAGTGATGTATGGAAGTGAGAGCTGGACCATAAAGAAGGCTGATTGCCGAAGAATTGATGCTTTTTAATTCTGGTGCTGGAGGAGACTCTTGAGAGTCCCATGGACTGCAAGAAGATCAAACCTCTCCATTCTGAAGGAAATCAGCCCTGAGTGCTCACTGGAAGGACAAATTGTGAAGCTGAGGCTCCAGTACTTTGCCCACCTCATGAGAAGAGAGGACTCCCTGGAAAAGACCCTGATGTTGGGAAAGATGGAGGGCACAAGGAGAAGGGGATGACAGAGGACGAGATGGTTGGATAGTGTTTTCGAGGTTACCAGCATGAGTTTGACCAAACTGCAGGAGGCAGTGGAGGACAGAGGTGCCTGGCGTTCTCTGGTCCATGGGGTCACGAAGAGTCGGACACGGCTAAACGACTAAACAACAACAACAAATCCTATCATCTCTCAGTCTCCACATGCCAAACTCCCTCAAACGTTCCTCATAAGGCTCGGCTTCCAAACCTTTGGTCATCTTGGTTGTCCTCCTCTGCATGCATTCCAGCTTGTCAATATCTAAAAGGCTGTCACATGGAAGATGGAACAAGTTTCCTTTCTCCTGGAGGGTAGGACCCGAACCAAAGGTTTCAAGTTACAATAATGTAGATTCTGACTTAACATCAGGAGGAACGTTCGGACAGTGAGAGCTGTTTGACGGTGGAAGGGTCTCCCTCGGACGGTGGTGGACTCTTCTTCCTTGGAGGTTTTTTAGCAGATGTTGGATGGCCGACTGTCATGGATGCTTGAGCTGAGATTCCCGCATTCCAGGAAGTTGGAGGAGATGAGACGCAGGGTCCCTTCCCATTCTATGATTCTTAAACTGTGGTGGGCACAGGACCTTTTTCTTCCAAGGTTAGCTTCTTCTGAGGGCCGAAGCCAAGGTCTCGCCCCAACCTCCACCTGCTTCCTCCCACAGGTGCAGCTGGCTGGCCCTCCATGTGTCCTGGGCCTTCCCCGCCATCTGCGGCCTCCTCTTCATCCCAACCATTATCTACTTCCTCCTCACCAGTTTCACAGACACTGGAATCCTCCACAAAGGTAAGTGTGCAGGGGCTGCCTTTCCACCCTGCCACCCTATGACCAAGCTGCAAGATCTGGACTCTCTCCATGCAGACGGAAGGTGTAAATAGGTGAATAAACCATATTTCTTAAGGCTACGACAGTCTCCGCTGTGCCTCAACCCTCCAAAGGAACACAGACCTGGCATGAGTGCCCTAGAACCCCTTGGGATCTTGCAGAGAGTGAGGGTGGCACCCAACCTTTGTAACACTATTTCTAAAAATGGAAGACTTTGGATCAAAGATTGTCAAGTGAATCGGAGAATTATACATTGGTACCATATTTTTCGCCCTATAGAACGCACTTTTCCCCCTCCAAAAATGAAGGGGAAATGTGTGTGCGTCCTATGGGGCGAATGCAGGCTTTCGCTGAAGCCTGGAGAGCGAGAGGGATCAGTACGCACCGGCCCCTCTCGCTCTCTAGGCTTCAGGAAGCTCTGCGCAGCCCCCAGGAGCCCGGCGCGAAGTCGCGCTGGGCTCCCGACGGCTGCGCGGTGGTGCCTGCAGTCCCGGGCTTCGCCCAGCTCCGTGCCTCCGGAGCCCGGCGCGAAGTAACACTCAAAACGGAAGTGTAACACTCAAATCAGCGCACGTTCAACTTCTGAAAAAAGTTCACAAACCGGAACACTTACTTCTGGGTTTGCAGTGTTCGGGTTCCAATTTGTTTGAGTACCAAGGCATTTGAGAACCAAGGTACCACTGTAGCTCCATTAGGAAAATGGGGGAGTCTCCTAACAGCTCCCAGAATCCTTTGGGGGAAGCCATGAATGTTTAAAGTGCTATCACGGCACTTTAAATGTGTGGTGTGCGCATGGCCTTACTCTGAAGCCTCTTTCTCAACTTCTCTGCTTCCTTCTACGGCCAGGCATTGAAGAAGAGCTGGTGAACCAGGCCTTCACCATGAAAGACCTCAACCAGCACTGGTGCAACAAATGCCAGCTCTACTGCCTGCAGCACACCTTCCACTGCTCCTGGTGCAACACCTGTGTGGAGGTAAAGAACGACAGCGGCCCCTAGGGGTAGAGGAGGAGCTCGACTTGGTTCGCATTTAAAGTAAAACCAGTTACCTAGTTTGCACTTTCTGGAGCACGGTGCAAACTGAAATGCAGCCACGATTCAAAATTTGGCACGCCTCAGAATTTTGCAGCGCAGTTCTCCGGTCAAGCTCTGTGTGCAACAATGCATATACTGCTGCAAGGTGTGCAGATAACATGCAAAAAGGCAATATATCTGGGGATATTACTTGTGAAAATATGTATGTTAGTGAAAAATGCATACAGGAAAAGTGTTTTGCACCTGAGCTGGACAGAAGGCTCCTTGGAAGTTCAAAGGGCCTTGGGGTGTTCCCCGAAGTGCCGCGTCCTAACTCTCCGGCCCCACCTACAGGAATTCTTTTGTTTTATTTTATTCATTTTTCTTTTTCGTCCATTACACACATCTCATATTCATAACATTTGCTATACATTCCTTCCTCTCCTTTCACCCACTGTGCTGCCTCCTAAAAGAAAAAAATACTAATAATATATTTATACAATAACATCAAACCTAAAAACATAAAAATAACAGTGAATACACCATATTATTTCTCTATCTTCTACACATTTTCTAATACTAATAATGTGGAGGTTCATTTAAATCCTACCATCAAGTCTATAGACTTTCTTTGTTTCTGCAAGTTTAATATAAATGGTTCCCATTCTTTTTCAAAGTCTCTGTTGTCTTTTTCTCTTAATCTGTCAATTTCAATTCAAAATCCTTTATTAGGCATAGCACACCACACATTAACAAACACACATCATATACAAACTGTATAAAATACGGGCTCAGCGAACACAATTTATCCCAGTTCTATTCTTAATCTGTCATTTTTGCCAGTTCTGCATGGTTCATCAACTTCTCTTGCCGTTGTTCTTTAGTTGGTATTTCTCCAGTCTTCCAATTTTGTGCAATCAACATTCTTGCTGCTGTAGTGATATACAGGGATATAGTCCTTGTTATGTACTGAAGTTCTCACCCTGGGCCAGCAGGGGAATACTGTAGATAGTTTTCACTCAGGTCCACATATGCAAATAAGGGATCGAAAGTGACGTTCAGTGATTGGATAGTTTTAGAAAGTTGCTACAGTTACATTGTTCTGGAGCTCTATATAAGCAGGCTGACTGAGCTCTTCAGTTCAGTTCTGGCCTGTGAATAAACAAGAGCTGTTTGAAGACTCGCTGTTTTGTCTGATATGTTCACCCACAACTTAACAGTCCTCTTTTCTTTCAGTATATCTTGGCTTAAAATACCTAATAAAAAGGCTTTTGGTTGTTTTTACAAAAGTTATTTTCAACATTTTCTTCAATTCATTATACTGTATATCACCTGCAGGAATTCGACCACCACTGCATGTGGGTCAACAACTGCATTGGCTACCACAACCTTCGCTTCTTCATCTTCTTTGTGGCCTTCCTGAGCGGCTACGACCTGGCGGTGCTGGCTTCCTGCCTGGTCTACCTGGCATTCAACTCCCAGCAGGCTTTCAGCGTGGAAAAGATCTGCACGTATCCTTCAGAGAGAAGTTCCCCTCCCTCTTCTGTAACGCTGGGATTCAAAGAATCCTGGGAGCTGTAGTTTGCTAAGGGTGCTGAGAGCTGTTAGGAGACCCAGATTCCCCTCCCAGAACTACAATTCTTTGCTTCTTCTTTCTTTCTTCTTTGGTGATCACTTCTGGGTTTGCAGCGTTTGGGTTCCAATTTGTTTGAGTACCAAGGCGTTTGAGAACCAAGGTACCACTGTAGCTCTATTAGGAAAATGGGGGAGTCTCCTAACAGCTCCCAGAATCCTCTGGGGGAAGCCACGACTGTTTAAAGTGGTATCACAGCGCTTTAAATGTGTCTTCTTCTTCTTCTTCTTCTTCTTCTTCTTCTTCTTCTTCTTCTTCGGCGATCCCTCGTAGCCGAGTAAGATTGTCTTCCATAAACACGGTTTAAACAATGAGTCCGTAAGTGACCGAGGAGGCCAATTCTGGATCCACACGTCCTTTCACAGTGGGAACATTGGTATCCGGGCGGGAGTTGATCACGGTGTGGATTTGCCAAGCATGCCTTCCTCTTAGCACGTTTCTCCCTTGTGTCCTTGAAAGCCCTAAACGGCCTCAGTCCAGTAGACCTGAGGGTGCGTCTCCACCCCCATCATTCTGCCAGGCACTGAGGTCCAGCACTGAGGGCCTTCTGGTAGTTCCCTTGCTGCGAGAAGCTAAGTTACAGGGAACCACGCAGAGGGCCTTCTCGGTGGTGGCGCCTGCCCTGTGGAACGCCCTCCCACCAGAAGTCAAAGAGAAAAACAACTACCAGATTTTTAGAAGACATCTGAAGGTTTAGGGAAGTTTTTAATGTGTGATATTTTAATGTATTTTTAATCTTTGTTGGAAGCCGCCCAGAGTGGCTGGGGAAACCCAGCCAGATGGGCGGGGTACAACTAAATTATTATTATTATTATTATTATTATTATTATTATTATTATTATTATTATCTGTCCGTCTTCCTTGACTCCGGTGCTTCCAGAGTGCTGGTGACCATCCCCACCGCATTCTACATGGTGCCTCTGCTCCTCCTGGTTTGCACCCAGATCAGATACATCTTAACTGCTCATCACAGCTGCAAATTCCAGGTACCGCGTGCAGATGAAGGGGCAAACATGGCGGAGGCGGGAGGAGAGGGACTGCTCTTTGTGAGTGGAGCCGCCTGGTCTGAGTTCCTGGGGATGCAGAGCACCAAAGGATGGCGGCCAGAGCTGTGTGTGCCACTGTGCACCATTGCATGCGGCCAAGACAGGGTCCCCCCAACCTTGGAGAGCTCCCCGAGCCCTTGACCCCGAGCCCAGCAGAGGCTGCCTGTTGCTGCTGCTTCCCTTTCCATCACTGACCTCCCTCATCTCTCTCCACAGGCTCTGTCCTTCAAGCAACCTTTGGCCTTGAACTGGCAGGACTCGGGGTGGTGCAAGAGGCACAGAACCAAGTGTGTGACTCGGGACTCAGGGCTTAGCCATCCTTCGTTAGAGATGACCTCCGGGTGTTGAGGGTTAGGGGCTGCCATCCAGATAGGGGAAATCTTTAGCTGGCAGGTGACAGAATCGAATTCCTTGCTTGCTTTTATTACGGTGGTACCCAGGGCCATCTTAAGCATACCCAGTGCTGTGGCGCAAAGCTCCCTCCTGCCCTCCCCCCGTTTCCCTTGGTTTTTAGGGAGGGAGGAAGTCCAACACCATCTCCTTTGTCTTGCTGATATTAAGATGCAAGTTGTTCCCTAGGCACCATGTAGATATTTTTGGACCTCCCCTCTATACGCTCACGAGGAGTGGGCAGTGTTAAGTTGTGGGTGAACATATCAGACGACACAGCGATTCTTCAACAGCTCTTGTTTATTCACAGGCGAGGACAGAACTGAACTGAAGGGTTCAGTCAGCCTGCTTATATAGAGCTCCAGTACAACGTTACTGTAGCAACTTTCTAAAACTATCCAATCACTGAACGTCACTTTCGATCCTTCATTTGTATAACTATCTACAGTATCCCCCTGCTGGCCCAGGGTGAGAACTTCAGTACATAACAGGCAGGCATGGAGGAGGCGGCGGCCGTGTGGCGCACTCTGCAGAAGTTGAATTTTAGAAGAAGCGCTCAGTAAATACCGGGTGCAATCTAACCGCCTTCACACAAGCTTTGCACAAGCACGTAGGAAGGATGCTCAATGAGCAGGTTGCCTGGAGGAGCTCTTAAGTCAGAAAATAGTCCCTCCCACCACAATGACACACCCAAACAACCCAGTTTCATCTGCACCTCCCTCCTTTTCATGCTCTTCTTGCAGGTACAGAGTGAGGTCCTCCGGAGTGATGGCCCTGGGGGCCGCCGAGGCCGCTGAGCTCTGCCACGTCCCCTGGGTCTCCAGCATGGGTTCGGCCATCCCCGGCTCCTGCCCTCACAGCTGCTCCCAAGACCTGTCCCGCCAGCAGAAGGTGCTCAAGGCTTGGCGCCACTTCCTGTCCGCCATGGGGAGCCTTCTGCACCGAGAGGGTCCCAGGCTGGGAGGAGCATCGGCGGAAAAGACAGAGAAGCAGGTGAGCAGGGGGTGGAAAGATATGCCTGTGGGATTGCTGTTTGCCTGACGCATGGGCCCGTCCGCACCTCAGTTTGATGTGGAATAGGTACCCATTGCGTGCCCTTTGATTCCCAGGTTCAAGGTGCCCTTAACAACTCGGGACCAGTTCACCTAAGAGATCACTTGCCCCATATATTTCAGTGGAACTTTCAGGTGCCACCCAGCACCTGTTTCACATCTGAAAAACTCAAACTTGCAGTGTGGCAGCGCCTAGCCTTTGGAACTCCCTGCCTATTGATATCAGGCAGGTGCCTTCGCTGGGCTCTTTTTGGTGCCTGCTAAAAACATTCTTGTTTAGACAAGCCGGTTCGAATCCCTGCAACAGGGTGAGCTCCTGTTGCTCGGCCCCTGCTCCTGCCAACCTAGCAGTTCAAAAGCACGTCAAAGTGCAAGTAGATAAATAGGTACCGCTTCGGCGGGATGGGCAATGACAAACCTAGGCAGCATCTTAAAAAGCAGAGACATCACCTTGCCAACAAAGGTCTGTATAGTTCAAGCTATGGTTTTCCCAGTAGTGATGTATGGAAGTGAGAGCTAGACCATAAAGAAGGCTGATCACCGAAGAATGGATGCTTTTGAATTATGGTGCTGGAGGAGACTCTGGAGAGTCCCATGGACTGCAAGAAGATGAAACCTCTCCATTCTGAAGGAAATCAGCCCTGAGTGCTCACTAGAAGGACAGATCGTGAAGCTGCGGCTCCAAGACTTTGGCCACCTCAGGAGAAGAGAAGACTCCCTGGAAAAGACCCTGATGTTGGGAAAGATGGAGGGCACAAGGAGAAGGGGATGAGAGAGGACGAGATGGTTGGATAGTGTTCTCAAAGCTACCAGCATGAGTTTGACCAAACTGTGGGAGGCAGTGGAAGACAGGAGGGCCTGGCATGCTCTGGTCCAGGGGGTCACAAAGAGCCAGATACTAGTAAACGACTAAACAACAACAATATGGCAGGTTGGAAAACGGCGTTTCCGTGCACTGCTCTGGTTCGCCAGAAGCGGCTTAGTCATGCTGGCCTCATGACCCGGAAGCTGTACGCCAGCTCCCTCGGCCAGTAAAGCGAGATGAGCGCTGCAACCCCAGAGTCGGTCACGACTGGACTTAACTGTCATGTGTAGGAATGAAATCACGACAGACGAGTAGCAGGTGTCATGTGAGAGGCGTCTGCCGGGGCAAGCCCCGGGAACTCTCTTTTATTGAATATTACAAACATTGCCACAGGTGTGCTTGTGGTTGATTGGTTGATACAAACACAAAGCAACTTGTTGCTGATTGGTTAACATAAGTACAAGGCGGGAATTACATATGATCATTAATCACCAATAGATTAAAGGCTGGGAAACGGAGCTGGAACTAGACAGGCATGAAAGCCTCCTAATTAAAATATAACCAATGATTAATATATTAAGACTAAAACAATTACATTTCAATATATGTGGTCAACTAAGCATTAAGGAACAGGTCAAAGTGTATCAGAGTGTAATGTTGTCGTGAACTCAAACTGAACTGGAACATTTTGGGATGATGAGAGAATGTCCCAAGAACGGTTTGTGCAGTATTATGTACAGAAACAAAGCTTGGCAGCGAGGCTATCCCAGCATGCCACAGTCATGTGTAGAAGCAAATGTGTAGAGGCAAATGTGTAGAGGTAAAGAGGTCCCTTTACCTTTACCCAGATGTTTAGGAAGCTGGTGCGACTTTTAATCTGTTTTCAGTCTGTTGTTACTTTGGAAAGTTTAAGATGGGTGTTGTTAATTTTCCTTAGGTGACTGAGCTGGGGTAGAAGGTTCAGGCGATCCCTTGAGGTACCCTGCTCCTAAGTTGTTCAGGGCTTTGTAAATTAATACAAGGACCTTGGACCTGGCTTGATAGCAGAGGAGCAACCAGTGCAGCTGTTTTAACAATGGTGCCAAATGGTTTCGGCCAGATGTCCTCGTCCGCATTGTGGCCACTGCCCTGAGATCTACACATGAAGAGCAGTATACTTATACTACTACTACTACTACTACTACTACTAATAATAATAATACAAAACACGGCAGCTGGAGTTTCCAAACCACGCCCAAGTGCAGCCTCACAAATAAGGCATTCCAGTAACCTAGCCTCAAGTTTACTAATGCATAGGCCACAGGGGTCAGAATGATCAGGATGAATGCTGAGCACGCTGCCTGGAGGAGCCCTGTCTATGGCCTTTGAGAGCTGCAATGTGGCGAGTGGACCTGCCTAACCCCAACCTGGTGCCCTCTGGCTATTTTGAATGGTATCTCCCTCTCATCAGCCCCTGCTAGCGCAGCCTTTGGGAAAGGTTGCGGTAGACAGGATGGGAGAAGGCCTGAGGTCTTGACAATATGAGGAGAAGCTCCTGCAAACCTGCATTGCAGGGGTTGGACTACACTAGGCGGTCCTTTGGGTCACTTCCAACTTTGCAGTTCTGTGATTCTGTTACCCAAGCGCAGGGCAAGCAAGGTTGCAGCCCCTTTTTTGGGACTAGGGACAAATCGAGGAGGCCCAGCAGAAAACAAAGATTGCTGTGCATAGCCTTCCCATTCAGCGATGCTCCTCCTTCCAGGTTTTTAACATCAGTCTTTAACATCAGCAGTCAGGAGCATTTCAGCCCTGTTTTTGAGTTTGTTTAAAATCTAAAACGGCTTATCTCGTATTAATTTGTAAGTTTTTTTGTTAGTATTGTATTGTAAAGGCAATACTAGAGTTTTTACAGCTGAGTCCTCAATTTCTTAGGGACGCGGGTGGCGCTGTGGGTTAAACCACAGAGCCTAGGACTTGTTGATCAGAAGGTCGGTGGTTCAGATCCCCACGACGGGGTGAGCTCCCGTTGCTCGGTCCCTGCTCCTGCCAACCTAGCAGTTCGAAAGCACATCAAAGTGCAAGTAGATAAATAGGTACCACTCCAGTGGGAAGGTAAACGGCGTTTCCGTGCGCTGCTCTGGTTTGCCAGAAGTCATGCTGGCCACATGACCCGGAAGCTGTACGCCGGCTCCCTCGGCCAATAAAGCGAGATGAGCGCCGCAACCCCAGAGTCGGTCACGACTGGACCTATGGTCAGGGGTCCCTTTACCTTTAGCTTTAATTTCTTGGTTCCGTGACTGTCTTTTCCCCACTGCCTCCTTCCAGGTTGGCAAGAAGAAATCTAGCTGGCAAATGAACAGCCAAGAGAGGATGGTGGAGATCCCAAGTGAGTAGATCTCCTGCTGTGGTCCCAGTGGTCCAGCCAGCCTCTGCAGTGGTCCACTGAGGGGCAGAGAAGGCTGCTGGGGTAGATGGGTGGATGCTGAACAGGTAAGGCGTCAACGTGTGCTTACCTGAGAAGGGCGCTGCGTCATGTGACCACTTTTATAGGTGAGTCTTGGATAAATCTCTCCCTGTATTCCCTGAGCAGAGGTCTGCCACAGCTGTTTCTGGCAGCATTTATATTCCAACAGTGGCCAGGTATTCACAGTTGCGTGAAGGGAAACCTGGGACCGCTTCATCCTCACCCAGAAAAAAAACAAGGTCAAATAACTATTCCAAATTCATACATGTACCAACACTTTGGACCTCCTGTCTATCCCGTTGTATATTCCTTTTTTTACAAACGGATGTACTCTTATAAATAACCTTTTTTGACACCTGGGGATTTCAGTCTGAATTATCCCCAACAGAAAGGGCTCTGGTTTTTTGGGACAGTACTTTTAATCATTTTTTTTCAATTCATTATGGATCATCTCCCAGTAGTCTTTTTACCCTTTTACAAGTCCACCACATATGAAAGAAGGTTCCTTCCA
The DNA here is from genome assembly GCF_027172205.1 of Podarcis raffonei. Taxonomy (NCBI): domain Eukaryota; kingdom Metazoa; phylum Chordata; class Lepidosauria; order Squamata; family Lacertidae; genus Podarcis; species Podarcis raffonei. The sequence continues at coordinate 98,658,694 of NC_070606.1, read as the reverse complement.
CCTCTTTGCATCTCCATCACTTCTCTGATTGGGACTTATAAATCTTAGCAAGTCTACTCAGAGTTAAATACCATCTGTTATTTTCTTTCCCTGCCAGTTCCCGACATGCTGGATTCTGTGGAGCTTCTGGATCCGGATCAAGACCTGCACTGGAAATGCCAGATCCACGGGAGCCGGCGACCTGCTTCCTCTCCCACGGCCACCCTCCTCTCCGTGTCCGATATCTGAAGGGGGGTCTCACAGGCTTCTCCTTTTCTTTCCAGTGAACCTAGTTTTGTGAAACGAAAACTGGATAAAAGCGTTTGTAAAGTCGCCATCCTGCGTGCGAGTTCATTTCTTGTTCGTTCAGGTTGGGGTTGTGGGGGCAGCTAAGATGAGCCCTTGCAGGAGGGTGTTATGTACTGAAGTTCTCACCCTGGGCCACCAGGGGGATACTGTAGATAGTTTTCACTCAGGTCCACATATGCAAATAGGGGATTGAAAGTGACGTTCAGTGATTGGCTAGTTACAGAAAGTTGCTACTGTAGCGTTGTAGTGGAGCTCTATATAAGCAGGTTGGCTGAAGCCTTCAGTTCAGTTCTGTTCTGGCCTGTGAATAAACAAGAGATGTTTGAAGAATCGCTGTGTCGTCTGATATGTTCACCCACAACTTAACAGAGACCAGTAGAAAAAAGACAGTCACGGAACCGAGAAATTGCACAAAACAAATGAAATACCGTGAAAATCCCTGAAATGAGAAGTAATCGACTAGAAATATTATCTTATGGAAATAAATCAGAAAGTTTAAGGAAAAAATTTGAAAAACCTAAAACTGAATAAAGCCTTAATGGAATGCCGGCTACAAACCTCGTTTCACCGAACTATTCAGTTTCTTCAGAAGGAAATAGAAAAATCATGAACCTTAAATGACCAAAATTCAAAAAAAGGGGGTAGAACTCCCAAAAATTCTGAAGTATTATAATCCTGGCTTGACCGAGGTGAAGCAAAGCGCAGTAATAAAGGACTGAGGACTCAAAGGTACAGTTTCTAATACGGAATTTACAAAAAAAAAGGGTTTGAAAACCTCAATGGCAAGTTTTAGACAAAGCCCAACTTAAAGAAAGCAAAGCACAGTAATAAAGAGTTGAGGACTCAGTTGTGAAAATTCTAGTGTTGCCTTTACAAAAAAGATTTAAAAAACCTAAATGGCACAAATTCAAAGAAAGGAATACAAGATAAGCTGTTTTAGATTTTAAACAAACTCAAGAACAGGGCTGAAACGCTCCCATGGTCTAGATGTTACTGCTGATGTTAAAGACTGATCTTCTTTTCTTTCCAGTGAACCTAGTTTTCTGAAGCAAAAACTGGATAAATTCTCCCCCCCCCCCCCGGGTGGCTCCCAACAAAATATTAAAAACACAATAAAGCATCAAGCATTAAAAACTTCCCGATACAGGGCTGCCTTCAGATGTCTTCTAAAAGTCAGATAGTTGCTTATTTCCTTGACATCTGATGCAAGGGCGTTCCACAGGGCGGGCGCCACCACCGAGAAGGCCCCCTGCCTGGTTCCCTGTAACTTCGCTTCTGGTCTGACTCTTTACGGCTTCCCCTGCACAGCGAACAACTCATACTTGTTTGCCGCTCCAGGTAGATGAAACGGGAGCCGAGGGCACCATCAGGCCAGGGGAGCAAATCATTTCCCTGTGCTTACAGGTAAGACTTACCTGGCCTTCTTCCCGGAGCACTTTTATTGTCATATTTAGGTGTGCCTCTAGGTGGCAGCAATACTCCTCCCTTTTCTGGGTCCACATTCTGCGTCTAACTAGGCACAGTTGCTAAATCATTGCTTCACACCCAGGTTTGTTTGTTTTTGTACATTCAATGTTGTGGGCTCAACGCTATGAAACTCTGCAGCCAAGCACTGGCCTTGCTACATTTCAGGCGCCGGGTTAAAAGGGTTCAGGAGGTCTTTGCAGCATGAATTGCGGCTCTCATGCTTCTATTTCTGATGCCTCCATCTCTGTTTCAGATTTGATGTATAGTGGATGTTTGGGAGGTTGCAAATCCTGAGCCTGTTTAGGTCAATCACGAGGCTTCTTAACCTGACGCAAGTTAAGAAAGCAAAAAGGGTGGTTTAAGTCAAACTCTGTTTTCAAGGTTTGTGCAGCCATGCTCTTGAGTTTGGATCGGGTGCATGGATCGGCTTAAAGGTGTAACTTGCTCTGGCTTTACATGCCTTTAGGGCTGCCCCCCTGACCAGCGACATAGCTCAGTCCATAGAGCACGTTACAGAAAGGTAGCCGTGTTGGTCTGCCATAGTCAAAACAAAAAAATTTTTTTGTTTTGTCCATAGAGCACGAGACTCTTAATCTCAGGGTTGTGGGTTCAAGTTCCACGTTGGGCAAAAGGATTCCTGCATTACAGGGGGCTGGACTGGATGACCCTCGTGGTCCCCTCCAGTTCTGTGCTGGGTATTGCAGGAGGGGAGAGCGCTGTTGCACTCGTGTCCGACACGCCTCTGGTGAAAGCAGGTTGCGTGGCGAATTCCCCCCCCCCCAGTGGAAATAATGACTCATGACACAATTATTAAGGTTAATGGGCTAAAAAAGGCCACAAATTTATTGGTTACAGGTGATGAGCGGTATTGGCTTAGGCATTGATCCTAACCAACTTCAGCCCGTCCGCGTGAAGTCTGGGAAGGGTTAACCACCATTAGGGGGGGTCCTGCTGATGCACAGCAATCTAGGACCCCAGAGGTCACCATTAGGGGGCGTGCCTTGGGCCCTCACCTCCCCAGGCTTCAGACAGGGCCACGCCCCCTGGAATCCTTTATCGGGCTACCCTTCAATATGGGGGGCAGGTGATGGCGCTTCCTCCCCTCTTCCATCTACAGAACAATACCAATGCCCAACCGTCAATACCCAGAAAGTTGTGACGATTTGCTACGAGGTAGGCGAAAACCATGTTGGAGGAGACTCTTGAGAGTCCCATGGACTGCAAGAAGATCCAACCTCTCCATTCTGAAGGAAATCAGCCCTGAGTGCTCACTGGAAGGACAGATCCTGAAGCTGAGGCTCCAAGACTTTGGCCGCCTCATGAGAAGAGAAGACTCCCTGGAAAAGACCCTGATGTTGAGAAAGATGGAGGGCACAAGGAGAAGAGGATGACAGAGGACGAGATGGTTGGATAGTGTTGTCGAAGCTACCAGCATGAGTTTGACCAGACTGCGGGAGGCAGTGGAAGACAGAAGTACCTGGCAGGCTCTGGTCCAGGGGGTCACGAAGAGCCGGACACGACTAAACAACAACAAAAGCGAAAACTGAGTGCTTGGTGCCAATCTGCCAAGTGGAAAAATTCCTACCAGGCCCCTCAACAGCGACCAACCAACCAAGATCCATAGCAAAGGTCAAAGAACAAAACCTTATAGGGCGGGAGGGTGGGAAAACCTGAACAGCGGATGAGCGGCAAAGAGGGAGATCCCCGGCCGCTTGCTGCCTTTATAGGGCAGGCCACGCCCCCTGAGCCAGCCGACTGGCCGACCAGGGGGTGACGCAGCCGGGATTCCCCCTAATCGCGTGGGGGCCGGCCTCCACCCACCGCGCGTGTGGTGGGGCCGTGAAGCCCGCAACCCCACCTCCTCAGAAGGGCGGAAGTGGCTGTGCTGGAGTAGATGGGCCATTGGCCTGATACAGCTGTCTCTTCTTACGTTCTTTTGCAAGCCCTGACATCAAAACCAAGCTGGGTCTGTGCCCTGGAGACGGATTCTGTTTGTTTCTAAGGCGCCAGGCTAGGATAGGTCTGTGGGCAGGGAGCAACACACCCACAAAGTCCCAAACAAATCTGGTTATCGGTCCTGTGTCTGGCGCCACCCTCCAAAAGATATGAACTAAACCCTTGCCAGAGGCTACTTCGTTAATGGAACAGGGCCAGGTAGTACAACACGCAGCTCAGGGGTGCATCTTTGAGATTGCAACACCTACATGCACACTAGAATAATAATAGAATTGTAGAGTTGGAAGGGACCCCAGGGGTCATCTAGTCCAACCCCTGCAATGCAGGGATCTCAGCTAAAACATCCATGACAGATGGCCACTTAACCTCTGCTTCAAAGAGTCCACCACCTCCCAAGAGAGTTCATTAAACAGCTCTTATTTCCCAGAAGTCCAATGTACGCTACAACAGCAGCAAGAATACTCATCGCAAAGTATTGGAAGACGCAGGATCTACCCACTCTGGAAGAATGGCAGATGAAACTGATTGACTGTATGGGACTGGCAGAATTGACGAGCAGAATCCGTGACCAGGGAGAAGAGTTGGCTGAAGAAGATTGGAAAAAATTTAAGGACTATTTACAGAAATACTGTAAAATTAAGGAAAGTTAAATGGTGTTGGATCGAAATTGAGTGGTTTCTAGCTGTAATGATATAAAGGAACATAGATGGGAAAATAAGGGTTTGAAAAATAAGGTAATGTTATAAGCTGTAATGCTTTAAATGAAAGATTTGCTGAACAAATAACTTTAATTGGGATACAAGGAGGAGAAGTATGAGGAGGTCTGAGAAATTTGTTATTTAAAAGTATGATTTATGAACTTCATGTCTTTTTTAATGTTTTTGTTTGTTCTGTTTTTGTTTGTTTGTTTAAAAAATTGGAAAATCTAATAAATATTCTTTAAAAAAAAAAATATTTCCCAGAAGTCCACCCTGATGGAACCTCCTTCCTTTTTACTTGAATCCATTGGTTTGTGTCCAGTTCTTGGCGCCACAGTTTAAGAAGGATATTGACAAGGTGGAAGGTGAGAGATTTAGGTATGTTTCGCCTGGAAGAGTAAAGACTGAGAGGGGATATCAGAGCCATCTTAAAATATCCAAAGCGCTGTTACACGGAAGATGGAGCAGGCTTGTTTTTTGCTGCTCCAGCTGGTGAGTGTGATGGCCTGGGACTCAGGCTCGGACTCGGAACCAGAGGAGTCTCAGTCTGCACCAGATCCTTTGCCTCATGCATCATCTGAACAAGTCTGGGGCCTGATCCTGAACAGCCCCAGTCTGCACAGGTTCCCTTGCAACAAGCACCAGCTGGGCCGAGTCCGGGGCCTGAGCCTGCCCTGGCTCCAGATGTGGGAATGACCTTGTTGCCTCCAGCTGGGCCATCGCTTACAGCTGCTCCACTACCGGTTGGGTCAGGGGAGGCTAACGCGGCCCCTGGGTCTAGCAACCCACCGAGCTGCAGAGACTAAGGTCTGAGAGGAGAGACCTGAGTACTCACAGGAGGAGTGCTCACCTTGGGGCGAAACAGGGAGGTGAGTCACTGGGGGATCAGGACCTTCCGTTACCCCCAACAGAGATAAAGGCTGTCGAACCTTGCCCCAGGTTGTGGGAGCAACATTGCTGTATGCCAGATCCTGCACCTGCCCTTGCCTGGTTTCCTGCCTCGTGTCCTGCCTTGACCCTGTCGGACTGACTCCTAGCGGAACCTTCAATTCCTGCACCAGTCCTGGACTGCGTTTTTCGGGTTACCCCCGGGCCCAGCACAGTGGGAGCTGAACTAATGGATTCAAGTGGCAAGGGAGGAGATTCTAAACATCAGGAAGAACTTTCTGGAGGTAAAAGCTGTTCGACAATGGAATGGACTCCCTCGGAAGGTGGTTTTTAAGCAGATGTTGGATGGTTACCCCTCACGTATGATCTAGTCGAGATTCCTGTATTGAAGGGAAATGGACTGATGACGCTCAGGGTCTTGTCCAACTCTATGATTCTATGACCATTTGGAGACCATTTGGAGAGCATCATCTTGCTGAAAGACGCAGTCATAACAGGTAGGAAGAAGAAGGCCTTGCTGGCTCCTGCCTTCCACCTCCTGCTGCATCTTTCCCTTTGTTTCCTTGTGCTGAGCTCAGTACATGCTCAGAGAGGAGGTCTTCTCTGTGAGTCCAGCCAGTGCTGCTGCAGCAACAAGCCCTGGTACACTAAAACCAAGCTGGGTCAGCTGGAAAGTGATTTTGTTTGTTTCCAAGGCACCTGGCAGTGCTAGCTCAGTGGGCAGCGAATGACCACCGGATCGCAGACAGATTTGCTAACTGTCCCGCGTCTGGTTCCATCCTTGAAAACTGTTTACTCCAGAAGATATGAGCTGAGCCCTTGCCAGAGTGGTCTTACAATCCCTCTTCTCGTGGAATTGTGAAAATCCCTTTATTCTCGCCAATATATACAATTTAATAACGAACCATCAGGTCCCTCACATGGCCCCTAAAAACATGCAGACACTTGACCCTTTCATTGTAGGGAATATTCATTTGTTTATTTGCTGTTTCCTTTAGCTTACTCTTCAGCTGAAGAAATAAATGCTTCCTAAGCCTTGTGCTACAAAGGGTAATAAGATGGTCCCAACTGTCAGGCTTATAATGTAAAAGACACGACACAAAAGGAAAGGGGCTTGGGAGGGAGGAGGAAAAAAGCAAGCTGGTTTTTTTCTCGCAAAAAGGCTCCATCCTCTAATCATTCCGGTTGCCCTTTTCTGCACCATTGCAAGGCCTATAGTTTAGTGTCATGGACTGGCTGGAAGCAGAGGAGGGGTGGGAGCCAGCATCTGGGGAACCCCCAGGGGAAGATGGCTGGGGAAGAGAACAGTCAAGAAGCAGAGGCAGAGGCTGGAGAGGAAGGGAGTCCAAAAGGCAGAGATGCATCACGTTGGTGAAGAAGCCAGGGGGTCTCTCCCTCCGGCTGCAACCAGCTCTCCACCACCCACGGTCACACAGGACCAGGAGAGGTATGAAGAGGGCAGGGCAGAGGTAGACAAGTCTACGGAGTCTCAGATTGCTTGGGAAGGACTCAGGGGAAGAGGAGACTTAGACAATTAAGGCAGGGACCTTCAGTCCCCACAGCTGCCTCATTGCGGCAAGATCTACTGGGAATAGTTCTTGTGCTGTCTAGGCCTGGCCTCCTGAGCTGTCATGCGTCTTTGGAGAAAGAGTTCACTGAAGCCGTGTGAGTTATTGCTGACCTGGTTCTGACACTTAGTAGTAGAACACATGCATTGCATCCAAAGGTCCCGGGTTCAAGCCTCAGCATCTTCAAACAGAGCCTGGAAAGACACCTGTAGCACCAACTGCCAATCACAATAGACAATGCTGGGGAGTACCAAAGGTCCAACTCTGCATAAGGCGGCTCTACATTCCAAGGCACAATAAGGAATACCGTATTTTTCGCTCTATAAGACGCACCAGACCACAAGACGCACCTAGTTTTTGGAGGAGGAAAAAAAGAAAAAAAATATTCTGAATCTCAGAAGCCAGAACAGCAAGAGAGATCGCTGCGTAGTGAAAGCAGCAATCCCTCTTGCTGTTCTGGCTTCTGGGATAGCTGCGCAGCCTGCATTCGCTCCATAAGACGCACACACATTTCCCCTTACTTTTTAGGAGGGAAAAAGTGAGTCTTAAAGAGCAAAAAATACGGTAATTAGAAATCAGTCCTCTTGTGGTCTTTCTATACGTTGAGGGGGCAGAGAGGAGAGGAGGCCTGCAGACCAGTGGTCTGCGAGCTGCACTCAGGTGAGCTATGGCTTGTCTATAAAAATACAGTTCAAAACACGACAGTGTCTGGCACAGCGCAGTTACTACAGGAGGCAGAAAAAACATTAGGTGGTCTGCCAAGGCCACAAGCTTAAGCTTGAGTCAACAGTGTGATGCAGCAGCAACAACTAAAAAGCTAATGCAATTCTAGGCTGCATCAGCAGAACTATAGTGTCTAGAGATCAAGGGAAGTAATTGTCCCATTCTGTTCTGCCTTGGTCAGACCACACCTGGAGTCCTGTGTCCAGTTCTAGGCACCACAATTTAGGAAGGATGTTGACAAGCTGGAAGGTATTAAGAGGAAAGCAACCAAGATGATCAAGGGTCTGGAAACCAAGCCTGATGAGGAACAGTTGAGGGAAATGGGTATGTTTAGCGCAGTAGCCATCTTCAAACATCTGAAGGGCTGTCATATAAAAGAGGGAGCAAGCTTGTTTTCTGATTCTATGTCTGCCTGCAATTGTCAAGCGTTCCATGGGGGAAATTGACCAGCAACCCCTGGACTTGGGCTTGCTATGCCCTTTAAATATATATAGGCCTCTACAGTTTAAAGGAGGGACGCGGGTGGCACTATGGGTTAAACCACAGAGCCTAGGACTTGCCGATCAGAAGGTCGGCGGTTCAAATCCCCGCAATGGGGTGAGCTCCCGTTGCTCGGTCCCTGCTCCTGCCAACCTAGCAGTTTGAAAGCATGTCAAAGTGCAAGTAGATAAATAGGTACCACTCTGGCGGGAAGGTAAACAGCGTTTCCGTGCACTGCTCTGGTTCGCCAGAAGCAGCTTAGTTATGGTGGCCACATGACCCGGAAGCTGTACGCTGGCTCCCTCGGCCAATAAAGCGAGATGAGCGCCGCAACCCCAGAGTCGGCCACGACTGGACCTAATGGTCAGGGGTCCCTTTACCTTTACCTTTTACAGTTTAAAGGATCAAAGTAGCAGAGCCCAATCATCGACCGGGTGCCAGAGAACATGTCAGGGATATTACAAGCAGAGTTGTGACCACTGAATCAGGGAGAATCAGAGAGGAAATATCTGGCAGGTTCTAAACCGCTTCCTTTTTTTCTTTTTCTTTTTGCATGAGGTGGCTGAGACTAAACCACTTCGTGGAAACTTTTTAGACAGCTGTATTTTAGGAACACAGCAGGCTCATCTGGGTGGTTAGAGCGTTGGAGACAGAGACTGTGCTGTTGAGCAGTGCTGACCCCCCCCACCTACAGTCCAGGTGTGCTGGATTCTTTCTTAAGCCTGCACCTGAACCTTAGTTATATAGAGAAACCAGCACCCAGTCCAAGGTATTCTTGCCACTGCCATTGGCTGCACCCCATTCACTTGTCAAGAAGACCCTGTTTCACAGAATCTTAGAACTGTAGATCTGGAAGTTTCATTTACTCCAGTCCCCTGCAATGCAGGAATCTCAACTAGATCATCCATGACAGATCTCCATCCAACCTCTGCTCAAAAGTCTCCAATGAAAGAGAGTCCACCAATTTCTGAGACAGTCCATTCCACAGCTGAATGGCTCTTACTGTCAGAATGTTCTTCCTCCTGTTTAGTCGGAATCTCCTTTCTTCTCATTTGAACTAATTGGTTTGGGTCCTATCTTCTGGAGCATCAAAGAACATCTTCCATGAGACAGGCCTTCCGGTATCTGAAGATGGTCCTCATCAGTGGGGTTTTTTTGGGAAAAAAATGAAATAATACAGTATTAAAAACACGATAAAACATCAAGCATTAAAAACTTCCCTAAACAGGGCTGCCTTCAGATGTCTTTTAAAGATAAGATAGCTGCTTATTTCCTTCACATCTGAAGGGATGGTGTTCCACAGGATGGGTGCCACCACCGAGAAGGCCCTCTGCCTGGTCCCCTGTAACCTCGCTTTTCGCAGTGAGGGAACTGCCAGGAGACCCTCGGCGCTGGACCTCAGTGTCCGGGCAGAACAATGGGTGTGGAGACACTCCTTCAGGTCTACTGGGCTGAGGCCGTTTGGGGCTTTAAAGGTCAGCACCAACACTTTGAATTGTGCTCGGAAACGTACTGGAAGCCAATGTAGGTCTTTCAGGACCGGTGTTACATGGTCTCGGCGGCCGCTCCCAGTCACCAGTCTAGCTGCTGCATTCTGGATTAGTTGTGGTTTCTGGGTCACCTTCAAAGGTAGCCCCACATAGAGCGCATTGCAGTAGTCCAAGTGGGAGATAACCAGAGCGTGCACCACTCTGGCGAGACAGACAGCGGGCAGGGAGGGTCTCATCCTGCGTACCAGATGGAGCTGGGAGACAACTGCCCTGGACATAGAAATGACCTGCGCTTCCATGGACAGCTGGGAGTCCAGAATGACTCCTAGGCTGGATCTGGGAGACAGTGGTACAGGAGAGGGGGTCAGCCCCTGACCCTTCCCTTGCCTCGCCTGCCTCTCCCTCCTCTTCTTCCAAACCATCTTGTGCTCCACCTGTTATGTACTGAAGTTCTCACCCTGGGCCAGCAGGGGGATACTGTAGATAGTTATGCAAATGAAGGATCGAAAGTGACGTTCAGTGATTGGATAGTTTTAGAAAGTTGTTACAGTAACGTGGTACTGGAGCTCTATATAAGCAGGCTGACTGAGCCCTTCAGTTCAGTTCTGTCCTGGCCTGTGAATAAACAAGAACTGTTTGAAAAATCGCTGTGTCGTCTGATATGTTCACCCACAACTTTTTTTTAAAAAGATATTTATTAAATTTTCCTTTTTTTTTTAAACAAACGAAAACAGAACAAACAAAAAATTAAAAAAGACATATAGTTCATAAAACATACTTTCCAATAACAAATTTCTCAGACCTCCTCATACTTCTCCTCCTCATATTCCAATTAAAATTATTTGTTCAGCAAATCCTTCACTTAAAGCATTACAGCTTATAATATTACCTTATTTTCCAAACCCTTTTTTTTCTCATCTATGTTCCTTTGTATCATTACAGCTAGAAACCACTTAATTTCAATCCAACACCATTTAACTTTCCTTAATTTTACAATATTTCTGTAAATAGTCCTTAAATTTTTTCCAATCTTCTTCTGCCGACTCTTCTCCCTGGTCACGGATTCACCCACAACTTAACACCACCCTTCAGCTCTGAAACTTCTCCTGCTTCCAACTCTCACCTCCAGTTCACTGACCCCCTCTACCGACCCCAGGCCCCCTTACCCAGGGGCACACTCAACAGCGTCCCACCTGCCCCTGACAACGATGGTTAATTGATGCCTGCTTTTAACTGATTAAATATAGCTTTTATGGTACAGTTTCATGTATAAACTGGTCACTATAAACCACTTTGATATATTAAATATTTTTATAAATAGATAAATCAATGCAAAGCACAGGCAGGAGGGGGTGAGGTTTGTGAAGAGTCCCAAAGGTCTGTCAGAAGAGGCTCAGGGGCTGTATTTGTGCTCTATGATAAGTCCAAGGCCCAGGGAAAGGGTCTGTCCGAAGGAGGAGGAATTAGGGGCACAGTCGGGTGTGCCCTCCTGCATCTGATGCCACCCAGCTGGCCAGGGCCCAGCATACCTTGAATGCTTTGGTCTCTAACTTGCAGGGACAAGAGGATCCACTAGCAAGCCATAACCTGATCTAAGGTGAGGAGCCACGGCAGCACCTACCACCGTACAAATATGTGGTTTAAAAAAAGAAAATTAAGGAAAGGGTCCCCAAATGCCTGATTGCTTTTAAATGTGGGTTCCGGGTCTGGAAAAGGCTGAAGACTACTGCTTTAATGGAAATATTTCACTAACGGGCGGTCTTTGTTTTCATAAACTTTAAACACCTGGGATTCTGCTGAGCGAATGCTAAGCCTCTAACCAAAGGGGCCTTATATTTTAAAACACAAGGGAGCCTTTCTCCTCTTGCCACTTCAAATATTATGTCCCGAGGAAGGCTGTTATTGCTGGCTTGCTGACTGGTGGAATTTAGAAAAACCAAATGGTCTTCTGCTTTGGTTACCAAAAAAAATTGTGCATACACTTCGCCACATTGGGAGACCAAATACGAAAAATGCGGGGAGGCTACACTTTAGGCACAAACGTGGGCGATGAAGTTCTAGGAGGTCTGTTTTAAAATGAAAAGCAGCATTTATGGTGCACTGGGATTTCGAACGGAGGAGCAGGCTGGGTGTGGAGAAAGGGGGTACTTAATTAAGAAGATATGAGGAGCCCACTGGATCAGGTCCATAGCCCATCTGGTTCATAGCTGTCAACTTACAGATTTGAAAATAAGGGACCAGCAGCCTCGAAAATAAGGGATCAGTAGCCAAAATAAGGGATTTTCCAGGCACAGGTATGTTCAACTTCTGAGCCCCTCTAAGCCAAAGGCAGAAAGCCCAGCCAGCAGCCAAACGAAGCCTCATCAATAAGGGACAGCAGCGGAACATGGTGCTGGGATAAGGGACTGTCCCGCCAAATAAGGGACGCTTGACAGCTATGATCTGGTCCAGCATCCTGTTCTCACAGGGACCCAGCAGATGCCTATTATGGGAAACCCACAAGCAGGATTCGAGCACAAGCACAACTCTCCCTTCCTGTGGTTTTCAACAGCTGGTCCTTGGAAGCGTTGTTTTCTACAAGCGTGGAGGCAGGGCATGATAGCTCTCTTCTCCATCAATTTGTCTAATTCTTCTTCCCCCATTGTCAGTTTCCTTCCACAACATTATTTCCAAGTGTCATTCCCCACCGCGCGGTTCCGGAAGCGTAAATCCCCTTGCAAACAGGTGCCTGGACTGCTGGGAAATTTTGACCATAATAAATGAAATCAGCATCACTTACCTCCCTCTCCATTTCCCTCTTAGGCCCTCAATTGCCCATCCCATCAAATGATTTGGGGGAGGGAACAATAATTGTGGGCAAACGCTTAAAGTAACCCCCCTTGGTTGAACACTCAGTACAAGCCCACTTTGAGGAGCTCTTGCTGCCAGAGTGTGCATCAGAACATAATTAATGGACATTTAGAACCTGTTAAAGGCATTCTGTCCACAAGATCTAAGACCGCTTTCAACTAAACCGGGTCACTCATCCAGCAAGATTTTTGGAAAATTGGGCTGGTATGATAATGAGTGCAGGCAAGCGAAGAAGAATTTGGCTCAGCTAACCAGGACGGGTAAGACAGACACAGACAACAGTTAACCTAAAAACTTTGGCCTCTTATTGTTCAAATTATAAGGGACTGCTTAAGGGGGGCCAGTAGTGATGTATGGAAGTGAGAGCTGGACCATAAAGAAGGCTGATCGCCATAGAATTGATGCTTTTGAATTCTGGTGCTGGAGGAGACTCTTGAGAGTCCCATGGACTGCAAGAAGATCAAACCTCTCCATTCTGAAGGAAATCAGCCCTGAGTGCTCACAGGAAGGACAGATCCTGAAGCTGAGGCTCCAATACTTTGGCCACCTCATGAGAAGAGAAGACTCCCTGGAAAAGACCCTGATGTTGGGAAAGATGGAGGGCACAAGGAGAAGGGGACGACAGAGGGCGAGATGGCTGGACAGTGTTGTCAAAGCTACCAGCATGAGTTTGACCAAACTGCGGGAGGCAGTGGAAGACAGGAGGACCTGGCGTGCTCTGGTCCAGGGGGTCATGAAGAGGCGGACATGACTAAACAACAACACTTAAGTGGGGGTGGGGGAGGTCATTCATGATCACTCAGTGGAAAGAGTTGGGAATGGCAGCCTTAGATAGAAATGATGAATGGCAGCATCGTGGAGCAAGACTGGTAGGTGAGAGTGCTCTCCTGGGTTGCCAGGGAAAGAGGGCAGGACTGTGCAAGAGCCAAGCTATTGTTTGCTTGTTACATTTGTACGCCAACTCTTCCTCCAATTTGCTCAGGGTGCTGCACATGGATTTCCTCCTCCTCATTTCACCCTCGCAACAATCCTGCAAAGTAGGTAAGGCTGAAAGAGAGTGGTTGGCCCTCAAGGTCACTCAGTGAACATCATCATCATCATCATCAAATCTGTATACAGCCCCCTTCATCCAAGAAGAAGAAGAAGAGTTTGGATTTGATGTCCCGCCTTTCACTCCCTTTAAGGAGTCTCAAAGCGGCTAACATTCTCCTTTCCCTTCCTTCCCCACAACAAACACTCTGTGGGGTGAGTGGGGCTGAGAGACTTCAAAGAAGTGTGACTGGCCCAAGGTCACCCAGCAGCTGCAGGTGGAGGAGCGGGGAAGCGAACCCGGTTCACCAGATTACGAGTCTACCGCTCTTAACCACTACACCACACTGGCTCTCACTTTTAACAAGGACACTTTTAGCAGCAGGCTCAACGTTCTGCCCCTCTAACCACAAACATGGACTCCTGAGTCCATCTCACATGTTTCTAAATTTCAGCCTGGAATCAGAAAAAAACCAAGCTGCACAGCTGAAGAAACTGCAAAGGTTGGGGGGGGGTGATTTATCTTCTTCCAGCCTGCCCCCCCTCCCCTGCTTAATTTGGACTCCCATATGGAAAGACAGTGTGTGTCAGGGTTTGTTTCAGAGGCCTGAGTGGGCATAATGCTTTCCATCATTCTTCACCGCAGAAAAAGCTTTGCTTCAGCACTTGGGGAAACTGTGAGCAGAAGGAAGAATCGAGTGGAGAGAGCCCTAATAAGACATCTGATGACTTGGGAGATTTAGCTGTTTTTAATCTGGTCCTACGCACTTTGTGATCCTCGCTCACAGCATCGTGCATAGGTTGCAAAAGTCACTTTTAGGCAATAAAGGAGGCACTGTTCATCTACTACAGTCTCTGGCATTCATTAAACAGGGTAAACAGGGGAAGTGTAGCTCTTGAAGCTGACGACAACCTTGGAGGCGTAGGAGATAGCTCAATAAAGATGTTGACCCAGTGTGCGCCTGCTGTAAAAAAAAAAAGGCAGATTCCTTGCAAGGAATTGGCAATAAAGTCGCCACTGCGGTAATGCCATTATTCAAGCCTATGTTGAGACCATGCTGCATACAGTTCTGGTCGCCTCACTTCAGAAAGGATATTGTAGTCTTGGAAAAGGTTCAGAAATGGGCCACCAAAATGATCGAGGGGACGATAGAAGTTTGTAAAATTCTGCATGGCACAGAGAATGTGGATGGAGAAAAGGTTTTCTTCCTCTCTCCTAACACTCGTAACTGGTGGACATCCAGTGCGGCTGAATATTGAAAGATTCAGGATGGATAAAAGACTTGTTCATGCAGCACGTAGGGTGGATCTACACACAGGGGGGGAAATGCTATACATAAGTCAGAAACTAAATTGTTATAATGAAAGGGGGGAAGCCCTATGTAAAAATCACATAGAAATTTTGTTTGCTCTCTGGCACCATCTGGTGTTGCATGCTTGTAACACATCCAAAGCGTTGTTTTTTGACTACTGTAGCTGAGTCCATAGATAAGCTATGGAAATCTCTCCCACGAGAGGCTGTGATGGCCTTCAACTTAGATGGCTTTAAAAAAGGATTAGACAATTTCATGGAGAAGGAGAGTTGCTCTCGTGCTTGAATCCTGCTTGCAGGTTCCCCACAGGCATTGGGTGGGCCGTTGGACTAGATGGGACACTGGCCTGATCCAGCAGGCTCTTCTCATGTTCTTACATTAAGGTTACAAAGTTTAGGCTGCTGTTGTAAATCCAAAAGGTCTCGCCTGAAAGCTGTAGCCGACAGGGCAGATTAAAACCACCTAATGTCTAGGTTACGGAAGCTGGACTGCAAGGTTGTTGCCAGTCAAGAAAAGCGAAATAAAGTAAAAACTAGTTGGCTTTCTTTTAGTAGCATTACTAAGAGTGTGCCTGGCATGCTCTGGTCCATGGGGTCACGAAGAGTCATAGAATCATAGAGTTGGAAGAGACCACAAGGGCCATGGAGTCCAACCCCCTGCCAAGCAGGAAACACCATCAGAGCACTCCTGACATATGGTTGTCAAGCCTCTGCTTAAAGACCTCCAAAGAAGGAGACTCCACCACACTCCTTGGCAGCAAATTCCACTGTCGAACAGCTCTTACTGTCAGGAAGTTCTTCCTAATGTTTAGGTGGAATCTTCTTTCTTGTAGTTTGGATCTATTGCTCCGGGTCCGCTTCTCTGGAGCAGCAGAAAACAACCTTTCTCCCTCCTCCATGTGACATCCTTTTATATATTTGAACATGGCTATCATATCACCCCTTAACCTCCTCTTCTCCAGACTAAACATGCCCAGCTCCCTTAGCCGTTCCTCATAAGGCATCGTTTCCAGGCCTTTGACCATTTTGGTTGCCCTCCTCTGGACACGTTCCAGTTTGTCAGTGTCCTTCTTGAACTGTGGTGCCCAGAACTGGACACAGTACTCCAGGTGAGGTCTGACCAGAGCAGAATTTAGTCGGACACGACTAAACAACTAAACAACAACAAGAGTGTGCAAACAGGCCTTCCTCTAAGGCAGGCAAGCATCTTCCTTTTCAAGTGCTTTTGAGTTTCCTGGCTAGCAGTTATGCTCTAAGGTGTCCTGGGAGTGGTCATTTGGAGTTTGGGGGGCCAGGGGTGTTATGTACTGAAGTTCTCACCCTGGGCCAGCAGGGGGATACTGTAGATAGTTTTCACTCAGGTCCACATATGCAAATAAGGGATTGAAAGTGACGTTCAGTGATTGGATAGTTACAGGAAGTGTTACAGTTGCGTTGCAGTGGAGCTCTATATAAGCAGGCTGGCTGAACCCTTCAGTTCTGTTCTCTTCTGGCCTGTGAATAAACAAGAGCTGTTTGAAGAATCGCTGTGTCGTCTGATATGTTCACCCACAACTTAACAAGGTGCACCTATAGCCATCTATCTGGAGGGAGGGGTGTGTTGTTCGTCCCTCCTCTCAGCCACTTCTCCCCCCCCCCGCACCGGTATTTTTCGTTTCTTTTATTGGCACGCATGCTATTGTTTCTACACCTGTGCAAATACGCACACCTTTTTCTAAGAGGAAACAAAATCCCAGGAATTATGCAAGAGCACAATAGCAAAGGTTGCAGTCCTCATCTCACCTACCTGAGAGTAAGGCCCCAATGAAGTCAATAGGCACGCATGGTTACAAATGTGCTATTGGTGCTGAGCAAAATAGAGGCTTTTCCCTTTTTTGTTTTTGGAAGATAGGAGAAATATGTTTTGTTTCCATTTGGGTTTTTGAATACCGGGGTCTTGTGCAAACTGGATAAAGAGATCCTGCCCAAACTCCCTGTGTGTTAAACAACTTCTTCCTTTTTTTAAGCCGGATGTGCAGCGGAGGTTTGCCCAATTGAGTGAATGGGAGAACTGCCCCACTAACCTCAGTTCGCCCTCACCTGGTTTATTTGGGCTCCATAGCAATTTAAAGATGACATTAGTCACAATCCATTATATAATATCGTGTAGTTTGAAGCTCAACATCAAAAAACCTAAGATCATGGCCACTGGTCCCATCACCTCCTGGCAAATAGAAGGGGAAGAAATGGAGGCAGTGAGAGATTTTACTTTCTTGGGCTCCATGATCACTGCAGATGGTGACAGCAGCCACGAAATTAAAAGACGCCTGCTTCTTGGGAGTAAAGCAATGATAAACCTAGACAGCATCTTAAAAAGCAGAGACATCACCTTGCCAACAAAGGTCTGTGTAGTTAAAGCTATGGTTTTCCCAGTAGTGATGTATGGAAGTGAGAGTTGTACCATAAAGAAGGACCATTCGCCGAAGAATTGATGCTTTTGAATTATGGTGCTGGAGGAGACTCTTGAGAGTCCATGGACTGCAAGAAGATCAAACCTCTCCATTCTGAAGGAAATCAGCCCTGAGTGCTCACTGGAAGGACAGATCCTGAAGCTGAGGCTCCAAGACTTTGGCCACCTCATGAGAAGAGAAGACTCCCTGGAAAAGACCCTGATGTTGGGAAAGATGGAGGGCACAAGGAGAAGGGGACGACAGAAGACAAGATGGTGGGACAGTGTTCTCGAAGCTACCAGCATGAGTTTGACCAAACTGTGGGAGGCTGTGGAAGACAGGAGTGCCTGGCGTGCTCTGGTCCAGGGGGTCACGAAGAGCCGGGCACGACTAAACAACTAAACAACAACAACAAAGTTTCTTCTGCTCAATGCACCTCCCTTCAAGCCAACTTCCATCCAATCTGAAAATGTAAGCCATGTTCACTTTGCAAAAAAGGTAGTAACACAATAGAATTCAAAACAGTAACAATTGATTGCACATTTATTCAAAATCCATGATACCAGCTTTTCAGAGACTGACAGTCACTGACACCTTTGCCCCCCCTGCCACCTGATTGCCTCCTAGCGCCCCCTTGGGGAATACCACCACAGAGGACGGAACCACCAACTTTGGGAACCACTGGGTTAGTGTAGCACGAGGACCTGGGAGAGCAGGGTTCATTTTTTTATTTTGAATATTTATTGAATTTTATAACAAATAATGATATAAATCTCATTCATCGTGTTATTTACAATTATTCTCCCTCCCCTCCTCTGGACTTCACTCAACTCCCCCTTTGCTGAGTTATTTCGTTTTATTTATTGTATCTTGCTTTTCCTACACAAAAATAAAATCCCTTATCATTTCTCTGAAATATCGGTTACTCAAATGAAATTGTGAAAGTTTATTCAAATCCTGCCAGTGAATCCAGTCCATTACAGTTTATTTGTTTCTGCAAATAAACTGTAAATGGTTCCCAGAGTCTTTTGAAGTCCTTTTTTGTCCTTCTCTTGTAGTTTGTCTGTTAGCTTAGCCAATTCTGCACATAGTTCATCAACTTTTCATGCCATTGTTCCTTTGATGGTATTTCTTCCGTGTTCCAATATTGTGCAATCAAGATTCTTGCCGCTGTTGTAGCATACATAAATAATGTCCATTTTTCTCTTGGTAGTTCTTGATTTGAGATACCTAACAAAAAGGCTTCAGGGTGTTTGACAAAATTCATTTTAAACTTTTTTTTTCAATTCGTTGTATATCATTTCCCAATATTTTTAATGCATTTGCATTCCCACTACATGTGATAAAATGTTCCTTCCTTTTCCTTACATCTCCAACATCTGTTATTTTCTTTCCTAAACATCTTTGCCATTTTCACTGGTGTGATATACCATCTATACATCATTTTCATGTAATTCTCTCTTAACAGTATGCAATCTGTTAATTTTATATGGGAGACCAGGGTTCAAAGCCCCACTGGGTCATGAGGTTTGCTGGGTGACCTGGATCACTGCCTCTCAGCCTAACCCACCTCTCAAGCTGGTTGTGGGGATTAAATGAGGAGGGAGGAACCATGTACACCACTTTGAGCTTCTTGGAGGAAAAGGTGGGAGAAAACTGCAAGCGATAAATACCATAAATGCTAATAAGTTTATCTAACCTCCACCCACCCTTTCATGGCTACCAGATATCTGCATAAAGGTAAAGGGACCCCTGACCGTTAGGTCCAGTTGTGGCCGACTCTGGGGTTGTGGCGCTCATCTCGCTTTAGTGGCCGAGGGAGCCGGCGTACAGCTTCCGGGTCATGTGGCCAGCATGACTAAGCCGCTTCTGGCAAACCAGAGCAGCGCACGGAAACGCCATTTACCTTCCCGCAGGAGTGGTACCTATTTATCTACTTGCACTTTGACATGCTTTTGAACTGCTAGGTTGGCAGGAGCAGGGACCGAGCCACGGGAGCTCACCCCGTCGCGGGGATTCGAACCGCCGATCTTCAGATCAGCAAACCCTAGGCTCTGTGGTTTAACGCACAGCGCCACCCGCGTCCCAGATAGCTGTATACTGGCCTGCATTTTCTAGACCAGCTCTTGGTAGAGGTGCAAATTTAGGAGGTTAAACTAGATCAACGAGCAAACTGGAACATATGGTAATCCCTGAGATCAGCTCTAAAATTCAGAGAGGATAGGACTGCTGTGGAGCAGGTGAAAAGCCCGGCTTCCCCGCTCCTCTTGGGTATGTTTGCTCAGGTCCCATTTCTAACCATGCTGCAGCCACGGCCTCATCGCTTTGCAAGCCTTGCTGCCTGCCGCCAGCTGGGAAATGAAGCAAGCTACCTCTCTCCCACATGTAGACGTGCTGCGGGGAGCGTCAGAAATGGTGCCTGCATAACTGCCGTACTTAGCTTCAAGGCAGGAGGAGGAGCTGTGTGACTTCTTAATTGCAAGCTTTTTTTTTTTTGCTTTTTTTTGCAATCTGGGCTATAACGTGTTGGCTGGAGACCCACCTTCCTGTAAAA
Source organism: Podarcis raffonei (assembly GCF_027172205.1). Taxonomy (NCBI): domain Eukaryota; kingdom Metazoa; phylum Chordata; class Lepidosauria; order Squamata; family Lacertidae; genus Podarcis; species Podarcis raffonei. The sequence goes on along the minus strand of NC_070606.1, from coordinate 98,638,962 downwards.
GGCAGGAAATCACTGCATCTCTCACCACCCTGTGCAAATTTTACGAGGCTGCAAAACTGAACAGGTTGCAAGGCCTTCGCGAGATGCAAAATTAACGCGGGGAATTTAGTGCCTCTTGATGGCTGTTGGCAAGAGGTTTTCTTAAAAGGAAGCAGGAGGCAAACGAGAAAGGCATTTGCTGTTTCAATGTGCTTTTAAATAGAGCTTAGAGGCTTTTGCTGGATTTAAGCTGAACTGCAAATTGTTTAGCTTTCTCAGCTAGAAGGAAAGTTTGGGGTTGGAAAGCCTGGAGAGCAGCTGCCAGTCCGTGTAGACAGTATTGAGTTAAATGGACCAATGGTCTCAGTAAAAACTGTCTCAGGAAGGTCTAGCCACAGCACAGTGTAGAACATCTGCATTGCGTGCAGAAGGCTCCAGGGTCACGGAATCATAGAATCGTAAAGACAGAAGGGACCCCAAGGGTCATCTAGTCCAACCCCCTGCAATGCAGGAATCCTTTGCCCAACTTGGGCTTGAACCCACAGCCCTTGGATTAACAGTCTCATGCTCTAGCAAGCAAATCAATCCCTGGCATCTCCCCGTAGGGCTGGAGAAAATCCTGGTCTGAAACCTTTGAGAGCCACGGCAAGTCAGTCAGTACAGACAATACAGTGGTACCTCGGGTTACATACACTTCAGGTTACATACGCTTCAGGTTACAGACTCCGCTAACCCAGAAATATTACCTTGGGTTAAGAACTTTGCTTCAGGATGAGAACAGAAATCGTGCTCCGGCGGTGGAGCGGCAGCGGGAGGCCCCATTAGCTAAAGTGGTGCTTCAGGTTAAGAACAGTTTCAGGTTAAGTACGGACCTCCAGAACGAATTAAGTACTTAACCTGAGGTAGCACTGTACTGTGGTGACAGCAATCACGAAATTAAAAGACGCCGGCTCCTTGGGAGAAAGGCGATGGCAAACCTAGACAGCATCTTAAAAAGCAGAGACATCACCTTGCCAACAAAGGTCCGTATAGTTCAAGCTATGGTTTTCCCAGTAGTGATGTATGGAAGTGAGAGCTGGACCATAAAGAAGGCTGATCGCCGAAGAATGGATGCTTTTGAATTATGGTGCTGGAGGAGACTCTTGAGAGTCCCATGGACTGCAAGAAGATCAAACCTCTCCATTCGGAAGGAAATCAGCCCTGAGTGCTCACTGGAAGGACAGATCCTGAAGCTGAGGCTCCAAGACTTTGGCCACCTCATGAGAAGTGAAGACTCCCTGGAAAAGACCCTGATGTTGGGAAAGATGGAGGGCACAAGGAGAAGGGGACGACAGAGGACAAGATGGTTGGACAGTGTTCTCAAAGCTACCAGCATGAGTTTGACCAAACTGCGGGAGGCAGTGGAAGACAGGAGTGCCTGGCGTGCTCTGGTCCAGGGGGTCACAAAGAGTCGGACACAACTAAACAACAACAACAACAAACCTTTGAGAGCCACGGCCAGTCAGTCAGTACAGACAAGACTGAAACAACCGTCTGACATGGTGTTTGAGAACATAAGAACGGAGTTGAATATTTATCAGCTTTTTTTTTATAATAAAAAGACAGCAAGGCAATGTACATCACGCAAAATTACAATAAGATTCTGCATTACAAGGGGTTGGCCCTTGTGGTCCCTTCCAACTCTACAATTCTCTGTGAAAGGCTAAAGAAATCGCCTTCTCAATCCGGCCCGTGGACGGTCTGGGAATCAGCGTGTTTTTACATGAGCAGAATGGGTCCTTTTATTTAAAATGCATCTCTGGGGTTATTAAGAATCTGCAAAAAATGAAAGATTAATATGAAAGCCTGTTGAAGGGAGGGAGGGAAGTCTGTGCTCGTTAGAGCGTTGAGAAAACAAGTGGACATACGACTGCAGAATTTTACTGTATTTTGTTTTGTTTATGTTAAAGAAAATTCAAGAAAAAGCATTTTTAAAAATTAAATGCATCTCTGGGTTATTTGTGGGGCCTGCCTGGTGTTTTTGCATGAGTAGAATATGTGCTTTTATTTAAAATGCATCTCTGGGTTATTTGTGGAGCATAGAAATTTGTTCATTTCCCCCCGAAAAATATAGTCTGGCCCACCACATGGCACAGCTGTCAAGCGTCCCTTATTTGGAGGGACAGTCCCTTATCCCAGCGCCATGTCCCGCTGCTGTCCCTTATTGATGCATGTCCCTTAAATTTCCCGGGTTTCAAAGGAAGCAGCTCCTCTCCCTCCCTCCCTGCTGGCCAGGGAGAAGGGAGGCTCCAACTGTGTTGCTTGGAATCATAGAATCATAGAAGAGTTGGAAGAGACCACAAGGGCCATGGAGTCCAACCCCCTGCCAAGCAGGAAACACCATCAGAGCACTCCTGACATATGGTTGTCAAGCTTCTGCTTTACTGTATTTTGGATGCCCGGCCCGCCCCCCTCCGGCCTCCTCTCACCAGCCTCGGCCCCCGGGAGCCCCTCCCTGCCAAGACTGGCGGGAGCCTCTGGCCCTTCCGCCGCCATCCTCCTCGCGGCCGCCAAACTGAGCGTCTGGGGCCTCCCCTCTGCCCATCGCCACCGCTCCCACTAGGCCGTACTGTGGCTGTGCCGCCAAAGGACCCGGATGAGATGGGCAGCCTGGCATGGCCTATGAATTGCTGAGGAGCCTTGAGAGGAGAGCGAGGGCAACCATAGAGAAAGCAGTTCAAAGAGAGGAGGAAGAGGAGGAGGCGGAGGCGCGGGCAGGTGTTCGAAGGGCTACAAGGGAAGGACCACAAGCGCTTCTCCCATAGATTTGTAGTGGTAGACTAGCATAGATGGTCTGATCTGCGGGTTTACTTTGGAGGCTATTCTCCCCCCCCCCACCCCACCTGATGGAATTGAGAGCTGCAGATGGAGCATGAGAGAAAAGATACAGAACTGCAGCAGCATCTTCGTAGCTTGGACTTCGTTTTGCGCGAAAAGAGGTTGCTGCTTGTAGTTATTTAATTGCAGTGTTTCATCAGCTGGTGTCTTGAGCAGGAACCTCTGGAAACGAAGGGCTAAAAACCAGCGTTGCTCTCCAAAATTATCTGGTCCCTTTTAACTTCGTATTTCAGCCGGTTGGCTAAAATCCCTTATTTTGGCTGCTGATCCCTTATTTTCAAGGCTGCTGGCCCCTTATTTTCAAATCTGTAAGTTGACAGCTATGCCACATGGTCTGAGGGACGGGGGACCGGCCCACAGCTGGAAAAGGTTGCTGACCCCTGGGCTAGAGTGCTCTTGGGGCAGCGTGTTTACCTGCATTCTGGCCCCAGACTGGGGGGAAGCCAGATTGCAAAATGCAAAAACAGCAGAATAGGGCTGGAACGAAAACATATCCATGTATTTGTCAGGTCCGAAGGCTGCGTTTCCTCTTGCACCGTTGCGTAACTCCAGTTAGATGGACTCTGAAGTGCAGCCCCGGCCTGAGCCTGCGGTGGGGGGGGGGGCAGGAGGGGCGGACGATGCTGTCAAAGGGAGGGCGAGGATTCTGCAGTGTGTGGAAAGAGGAGATAAGCACCCCCTTCTCCTCCCCCTCCATATAGGGCAGCAGTGCAGAGAAAACTTTCTCTGCACTCCCCCCCCCCTTCTTTGGGGCAAACTGGCCAGGTCCCTAAGCTCAAGTTTCCAAAAAGCGCCTAAATTGGCCACGCCCCATTCTTAGTGATGAGCAACTCCGGGGAGCCCCCAGCTCTGGCTGAGGGCGGGGTATTGATTTAACCCTTTCCCCTGCTAAGCCCATTTTCGGTCTCAAATCTGTCCCTTGATGCTGCTAGCTTGCCCCAATGATAAAGAATCGTCATAGGAATTCAAATGAATATTTTAAAATGATGTACAGTGGTACCTCGGGTGACATACGCTTCAGGTTACATACGCTTCAGGTTACAGACTCCGCTCGATCAAAATGTGTGTGCTACCAAAGATGTTATTCTTGTTTCAAATGATTCCCATAATCAGGGGAACAAGCGTGTTCAAAGAGTGGCAAAGAATGATTTCAAGATATATCTGGCAGGGCAAAAAGCCAAGAATACAATTTAAGCTATTAACAGATGCTAAGGAAAGAGGCGGTTTTGCCCTGCCAGACCTGAAACTATACTATGAAGCGTCTTGTCTCTGTTGGTTAAGGGAGTGGATAAAATTAAAAAATAACAAATTATTAGATCTAGAAGGTTTTGATAATAGATTTGGTTGGCACGCTTATTTATGGTTGGAGAAGAAGAAAAGCCATAAAGGTTTTGATAATCATATCTTTAGGAGCTCCATAATGGAAATATGGGAGAGGTATAGAAATATATTAGAACCCAAAGTTCCGCACTGGTTGTCACCACTAGAGGTAATGAGTGTAAAGAAAATCAATATGAGAAAGAACTGGATAACTTATGGAGAGTTAGTAACTAAAGAAGGGGGGAAATGGAAAATGAAGCCATATGAACAAGTTAAAGAGCATGTTTACGATTGGTTACACTACCTGCAAGTAAACGAAAGGTTCAAAAAGGACCTTAAAGAGAGGGGATATACAGAGAAAGAATCGAAATTTCAAACAGAAATAATTGATAATGATGTTAAGATAATGTCAAAAATGTATAAAATACTTTTGGAATGGCAAACAAAGGATGAGGAGATAAAGTCGGTTATGATACATTGGGCCAGAGATTTTGGTTATAATATACAATTGGATGACTGGGAAAAGGTATGGAATGAAAATATGAAATTTACTGCATCTACGACATTAAAGGAGAATGTTATGAAAATGGTATATAGATGGTACATTACACCTGTAAAGTTAGCAAAAATGTATAAGACATGTAATAAGTGTTGGAAATGTAAAGAAAAAGAAGGGTCATTTTTTCATATGTGGTGGGAATGTAAGAAGGTAAAGGGTTTCTGGGAAATGATTTACAATGAATTGAAAAAGATGTTTAAATATACATTTGTTAAAAAACCAGAAGCCCTTTTGCTAGGAATAACAGGAAGAGAGATAAATAGAAGTGATTATAAACTTTTTCAGTATGCAGTAACAGCGGCAAGAATATTGATGGCCCAAAAATGGAAACAAGAGGAGCTACCGACATTGAATGAGTGGAGAATGAAACTTATGGACTATGCAGAACTGGATAAAATGACTGGGAAAATTAGATATCAGAAAGATCACAAATTCATCGAGGACTGGGGAAAGTTTACGGATTATCTGAAAACTATATGTGACGAACAGATAACGCTAGTGGCTTTTAAGGAGGCTTTGTGAAAAAACAAGGTATATTGTAAAAAAGAAATAGATATGGAAGGTTAATGTTAAATTGGCAATATTATAAAGAAAATGCGGGAAAATAAGAAAAATGGATGATTGAGGGAGGTGCCGATGGAAGTTCAAAAAACAGCAAATATGTAATTATGGTGGTACGAATTATTTGTAAAAGAAAAACTTAATAAAAATTTATATATATAAAAAAAAAGGTTACAGACTCCGCTAACCCAGAAATAGTGTTTCAGGTTAAGAACTTTGCTTCAGGATGAGAACAGAAATCGTGCTCCGGCGGCGCAGCAGCAGCAGGAGGCCCCTTTAGCTAAAGTGGTGCTTCAGGTTAAGAACAGTTTCAGGTTAAGTACGGATCTCCGGAACGAATTAAGTACTTAAACCCGAGGTACCACTGTATAATTTTGAAATAAAAATGGATTTTAATCTGTTTTAACTTTATAATGTCTTACAAGTATGGTTTTAATTTTTTTCTCGGTTTTCCTGTGTTATCTTTTTGTAAACCGCTTTGAGGCATAACATTCTGTGCATAAGTCTTGAAGAGAGAAAGAGGGAGAGACAGGGAGAGTAGTACCAAACACCAGCACTTTTTTAAGGAAGCACATTAGCAGATCCATGAATGAAATGGAAATGGGTGGGTCGTTTTCTTGGCAGTGGAAAATGCAGACACGGGCATTTTCTAAATGATTGGGGACAAATGGCTAAAATCCCCTAACTGTGATGCTAGGGTTCCAATCCAGATTTTGCAAGGCATACTGGCTACATTCAAGCAAACTATGTTTAGCCTGGAAAAGAGGAGACTGAGAGATACGACAGCCATCTTCAAATATCTTAAGTGCTGTCCATGGAAGATGGAGAAAGTTTGTTTTCTCCTGCTCCGGAGAGTAGGGTGGAATCTACACACGTATAAAAAAACTCTGTGAAAATGCTTTTTTAAAAAAAGTTTTGAAAAATACATTGAATTTTGCATAGCTCACTTTCGCCACCTAGTGTCAAATTTGTATACTGCACTTTACAACACATTTAAAACGTTTTATTTGTAGCTGTATAGCTGAGTCCTAAGACCAGAACCGACGCTTCTAATTACAAGAAAGGAGATTCCAATTCAGCATCAGGAAGAACTTTCTGAGAGTAAGGGCTGTTTGGCAGTGGAACGGATTTCCTCGGGAGGTGTGGACTCTCCTTCCTTGGAGGTTTTCCAGCAGAGGTTGGAGGCCATCTGTCTTGGGTGATTTAGCTGAGCTTCCTGCATTGCAGGGGGTTGGACTAGATGACCCTCAAGGTCCCTTCCAGCTCTACAATTCTATGATTCTATGAAACCTTGCAGCACTTAAGGGTGGAGTCTTAAGTTGCACATTACTCCCCACTTCACATGTGGACAGAGCAAATCTATGCAGACCTGGGTCTGCTGCCCTCATGCGTAACTTCAGGCTTGTTTTCTGCTTTTTGAGGTTTTGTTCCAGGCATTTCATGTTTCATGAGAAACCATGTGTTGTTTCAGTTCCTCGCATCCTCTTTGCGTGTACTTTTGAGAGGTCTTCAAGAACAAGAAGTGAAAATGGTGCTCCCAGCACACTCCAGCAGGGGAACATGCCTGCACCTTTCTTTTTAAAAATAAAATAGATGGCTGGTTCCTCTCCCACCCTCCCAGCCTGACTTGTCAGATGATTTTTAGAAATTATTTGAATTGCCTATATTTAGTGCATTTTTGTGTAAAACTGAGAAGTGCATCGTCTGCTGTTTGAAACCGTTAAAACGAAAATCGACTGAGGGGGTGGCTGAAAGTAGAACACTCACTGGTAGGTTGGTGGGTGGGGTGTAGAGTAACACAGAGACGTGATTCAGGTAGGTAGCCGTGTTGGTCTGACGCAGTCAAAATAAATAAATAAATAAATAATTGTCCAGTAGCACCTTGTTGTTGTTGTTTAGTCGTTTAGTCGTGTCCAACTCTTTGTGACTCCATGGATCAGAGCACACCAGGCCCTCCTGTCTTCCACTGCCTACCGCAGTTTAGTCAAACTCTGGTTTGACCAAACACTGTCCCACCATCTCGTCCTCTGTCGTCCCCTTCTCCTTGTGCCCTCCATCTATCCCAACATCAAGGTCTTTTCCGGGGAGTCTTCTCTTCTCATGAGGTGGCCAAAGTCTTGGAGCCTCAGCTTCACGATCTGTCCTTCCAGTGAGCACTCAGGGCTGATTTCCTTCAGAATGAATAGGTTTGATCTTCTTGCAGTCCATGGGACTCTCAAGAGTCTCCTCCAGCACCAGAATTCAAAAGCATCCATTCTTTGGCGATCTGCCTTCTTGATGGTGCAGCTCTCACTTCCATACATCACTACTGGGATAACCATAGCTTTAACTATACGGGCCTTTGTTGGTAAGGTGATGTCTCTACTTTTTTAGATAAGTAGCACCTTAGAGACCAACTAAGTTTATTCTGGGTATAAGCTTTTGTGTGCATGCACACTTCTTCAGATACACGAAAGCTTATACCCAGAAGAAACTTAGTTGGCCTCTAAGGGACTACTGGACAATTTTTTTATTTTTTTTTATTTACACAAACTTGAGTGTCAGGTGAGGTTACCAGCCTGGACTCCACACACTTCTGCCTTTAACAGCAGTGTGACCTGCAGGACTTACCACGTGATAACATGCCCATCTCTGTACCTGCTGTTAAAAGAACGTAAGCTGGCCACTTTCTGCAGTCAACTGGCAACCCCTGGCCTCTCAAGACCAGCCAAGAATGCGGGCACCATTTGCGCCCCCCCGACCGGCGAAGGAGCCTTTTTAAAGGCTTCGGAATGGGGGGCGGGGTGAGCGGCGCAGTGCTGAGAGTCGACTGCTTCTCCTGCGGAGTGAAGCCACATGCCATGGTCGGAGAGCGCTGACTTCTTCTTGTGAACAATTGGACTCTAAAAGCAACAACCCGTGAGTAATACGGAAATTGGATTTGTAAAGAAATATTTTTTTTTAATTAGGCACGATCGGGAAAGGCGCAAACAGGAAGTCCGTCTCCCCGTCTTATAAATAATCTAAAGCAAGGACTAGCTAACTAAGGTTGAGAGAATTCCTTCTTCTTTATTGGGTAAAAGACATTAATTTCACGATTTGTCAGTATAAGTAATTTCACTGGAGGATAAGAGCTAATTTTGAGAGCTGAAGTGCCACCCCCCCCGGACCCGGGAGTGATCCGCGAGAGAGCCTGTTGAGGAGATATAGAAGAGTTTGACAGCTGTCAAATTAGCTGTCAAGAAGGAAAAAGAGAACTTTGTTTCTGCTGTCTCTGCTGGATATATTTGCTACAATTTGGTTATATTTTGTTGAAAACAAGGAAGAACTGATACAAACTAACTTGATTTTTGGATTTGAACTAGAAGGAAGATAAAGTAACCAAAATCCCACTAGAGGGGATTTTGGGACATTACAAGAATGGCTGAAGGAGGAAAAATTCAAGCTAAATTGGACAGAGTGTTTTTTCTCTTGGGAAAGTTACAAGGCCAAATTGATGTTTTGGCTACAAATGTTGCAACTCTGGACTTAACAGTAAACAAATTCATTGAATTTGATAAGGATTTGACTCATGAAGTCCATGCAGCTGGACAAGAAGAGAAACTTGAAAGATTTGAGAGTGTGGAGAAAGAGATATATGTTGTTTCTGAGGAAAAGGAAGGAGGAGATGTAATGTTGCAGATGACAAAGGAGAGCCAGAGGCCTGACATGATGGCTACAAAGGAAAATAAGTACTGGATGATGAAAATCTGTTTTGAATTGAAGATTGAAGAATGGAGAGATCTCCTTATGTGGAGATCTGAAGACCTATGGATTACAAATTTGATTAAGGTGAAAGTTGGAGCTTTTGGGACATTTGGACTTAAAAGGAGTAAGAAACAAGATTCGGGCTCCACTTTTAAGTATGGAGGTCTGGCTGGAAGAAATATGGACCCTATCGGGACAGAGCTTCTCCGAGATCTGGCGTTTAATATTAAGGACTACCAAAAAAACCGGCAGAGAGGAATTGAGAGAGAATTAAGAGCCTCGGACGTGAGGTCTCCAGGCTGATAGTAGACTAAGACTGATGGACATTTGTTGGGGATTGAAACCGGGAAAGGGGGGGGGTGGGAATCCAAAGGGTGCAGAATTATAATCTTTTTTTTATTTTGTTTTGTTATTAGTATGAAAATTGGGGAATTCGTGGAAGGGAATTTGGGTCGACTTTAGAAAAAAGTTTTAAGAATGAGCACTGATGTTTAAATACTGATGTTTATAAGTTAAAATTGTTTTTTTTTAAATGAATTAAATATAAAAAGGTCTAAAATTGGGGACAAGAACTTGTTGAATTAACAATTTGAATTGGAATATAAGAAGGGGAGGTGTGGGGAAGTCAGGGAAATATGTTATTGAAAACAAGGATTGTAAACTTTATGTGTTTTTAACTTTTTTGTTTTTTCTTTTTTTGACTGTTTAATGTATAAAGGTGGAAAAACTCAATAAATATCTTTTTTTAAAAAAAAAAAAAAGACCAGCCAAGAATGTGGGTGCTGCCAGTGGGGAGCCAGTGGGGCAGAGTTGGGCCTAAAGCTGGAGTGTCAGATGGCATCAAGGCAAGCAATAGTCAATGCCAGAGCTGCAAGATTTGGTCCAAGGCTGAAGAGGAACAGAGTATCTCAGTTTGTTTGATGGGTAAGGTAAAGGTAAAGGGACCCCTGACCATTAGGTCCAGTCGCGGACGACTCTGCGGTTGCAGCGCTCATCTCGCTTTATTGGCCGAGGGAGCAGGCGTGCAGCTTCCGGGTCATGTGGCCAGCATGACTAAGCCGCTTCTGGCGAACCAGAGCAGCGCACGGAAACGCCATTTACCTTCCTGCCGGAGCGGTACCTATTTATCTACTTGCACTTTGATGTGCTTTCGAACTGCTAGGTTGGCAAGAGCAGGGACCGAGCAACAGGAGCTCACCCCGTCGCAGGGATTCGAACCACCGACCTTCTGATTGGCAAGTCCTAGGCTCTGTGGTTTAACCCACAGCGCCACCCGCGTCCCTTTTGATGGGTACCGTCAAATAAATATATGCCTTACAATTGGCCGGCCAGGATTCATCTTGTGGAAGGCCTGTTGGGTTGCTCTGAATTATTGCAGCTCTCCTGACTCTTTAGCGTTGCTCCTTTGCTACTGCAGCCAAAAGTAGAGCTTCCATGTTTAGGGGCATTACATCTCTCGCTGCTGGAGACAACAGGGTTCTGGACTAAGATGGACCCTCCGCCAGAGCAATTGCTGTGTTCTTTGGACCAGCTCTCAAGGATCCTTGAGGGCAGATAGACTCTTGTGGCTCTGAGCTGCTAGTGGAGGAACATGGGAGATGTTTGGCAGGATCCAAGCGCTGCACACAAGCCTGCCAACAGCCTACAAATTTGAGCTGCAATATGGATAAGCCCAAAGCAAAGGTGTCTTAAACAGGGCAGGATTTGGACCGTACAGTCAGTTATCACTAGAGGAGCAGATCTCCCAGGATGGAAGGAGGGACTTATCTGCGATGCTGCCGGAGGCTTAATTCCTGGAGGTACAAAGAGGGTGGGATTTGGGTGCTTCTGTGTGGCAAGATAATGTGCATGTGCCACACAGCTGCCGCCCCCCTTCACCCTGGCCCTCCCCAATGCTTTCTCTGCCTTTCTGCACTAATCCCAGTATAATTAAAACAAATAAATTCTGGTTGTTGCATTAAAAAAAAAACTTGGATCAGGAATAAAAGAGGCTAATCCTTTTTCAAAGAAGATACTTATAGTAAAAGGAATAAAAGACCTGTAGCACCCCCCCCCCACCCAAGCTTCAATGTGGGGAAGTGCAAGAGTAGCAGTTCTGACATGAAGGGGGATTCTCAGGACTTGAACAAATAATGGCACCTCCCAGGTAGAGCAACTGCAGCCTGAATGTGGACATGGGCATGATCAGACCACACGCAAGGCTCACTGTTTTTGGCTCATGTGCGAGGCAGAGAAGACCATGTGCCCAGGTAGAAAGGGAGCAGTGTGCTTTTAGCATCTGCTGTGCTCCTGTCTCCACCTGTGGGGCTCTTGCAGAGCTGTTTGGCTCTGCGAGAGAGTTTGGCTTCCCAGACTTGGCTCAGCAGTTTCTGATAGCTGGCACCGGTGTCTGCCTTTGCCCTCAGTCCCACAGCCCTCAGGAATGCTGCTGCCTTGGCTGCAAGGAACCACGGTGCGAAGGTGTTTACCCCCTTAGTAAATTTGTTTGAGGGACGCAGGTGGCGCTGTGGGTTAAACCACAGAGCCTAGGACTTGCTGATCAGAAGGTCAGCGGTTCGAAACCCTGCGACGGGGTGAGCTCCCGTTGCTCGCTCCCTGCTCCTGCCAACCTAGCAGTTCGAAAGCACGTCAAAGTGCAAGTAGATAAATAGGTACCGCTCCGGCGGGAAGGTAAACGGTGTTTCCGTGCGCTGCTCTGGTTCGCCAGAAGCGACTTAGTCATGCTGGCCACATGACCCGGAAGCTGTACGCCGGCTCCCTCAGCCACTAAAGCGAGATGAGCGCCGCAACCCCAGAGTCGGTCACGACTGGACCTAATGGCCCTTTACTAAATTTGTTTGGCTCGTCAATTGTGTTGGCTTCTGTGTGAGAGTCAAGAACGATCCAGAGAGCATTCATGCGCCTAACCCAAGGACTTGGTGAGAGGTCAAGTGCTGGGGAATGGTGACCTGGTGAGAGCATGGAAGCCATTGATGGGCATATATGCAAGGTGGATGCTGCTGCTATCTGTGTGTTATTTCGGGAGCTTTTTTTATTCAGGGTCCTGGGTTTGGGGAGTATGAAAACCTTGATATGAATCAGAATGTGTCTGAGTAGACAGTGGAGGAGAGGAGGCTGGCTGGTGGCGGATTTGCCTGGTTTGGTGAACTGAAGAGGGGGTGAGTCTGAATATTGGGAGGGTTAACCCTGCGGTCATGATCAGACCACTATCTGTTGCCGTCTGATCTTACAGTGTCAGACCGCCACACCCCCCCAGTGTGCATGCAGGAGGGGACCTTTTTAGGAAGGTCTCCCCCCATCCTTTGTCAGAAGGGATTTGGCATGCTTTGGGGGATTTTCTACAAGTCAGAGCTAGCAATCTCGTTGAGTCTTTTGTCCTGCTATGGAATGGCGAGATGTGCTGGGCTGCTGGTGCAGTTGCTCCTGAGAGCCCTCTCTAAGCCTCTGGAGCCAAGCTATGAAACAGGTTGGGCGCAAGTGGCGTAAGACTTGATTAAAAGCTGATCAGATACGTGCTGGAGTGCATGGTTGCGCCTATTGCATGGCAGTGGTGAAACATCTCTGAGCAGCCAGCCAAAAGAGCTATTCCATTATTCCATGTGGCGAGAGGACTGCTGATATCTGTCCCTGATAATAGTTTTTAGGCCTGGTGTGAAAAGTTTGCCAGGGAGTTTGAGGATAAAATCACTCATCTCTTTGTTCAGTGTCACCACTATTACAGAACCAGGAGACATACTATTTCTTGGAAGGCACTGGCAGACAATTGTCTAATTTGTCTAATGATCTTCTAAAGCCATCCAATGTGATGGCCATTACTGCCTCCTGTGGGAGCAAGTTCCATCGTTTAACCATATACTGTGTGAAGAAGGACTTTCCTGGCACGTCCAACATTCAGCTTTATGGAATGTCCAACTGTTCCAGTCTTACTAGAGAGGGACAAAAATAATTCCCTATCCACTGTCCCCATGCCATGCCCGATTTCATAAACTTCTATCATGTTAGCTTCCGACTGTGAGTGAGGTAGAATGTGCCATTCCCCGCCAACCAGTTCTAAGGACAATATATTCGGCCTCTGGAAACACCGTTGTTCTCTCAACTAGCAAAACCCCAAATCCAATTTGAGCTCAAGGGAGTGAGTGCATGCATAAATTTCTTGAGCCACCAAGTTACCCAGCTGCAGAGGCTGGTGTTCAGGTTGCCAGCCATGGGCAGAAGCAACTGGTCTATTGCTCATCTCCCTCCAGACTGCCAGTCACTGTACACCAGCAATGACATTTAAATTCTAAATCTGCATGTATACATGCATACATTTTATGTAACTTTGTGTCTTATTAGCTGGGGCCCCAAATTTTCTGCATACCAAGCAAAGCTCCTGGCCTTTGGCTACCTAGGTTGGTCCTAAAATGTACGCTTCCCCTGAGTACCGTCTGTACTCCACCCCTTGATTCCATGGCTATGGACCATGGACTGTTAAGCAGGAAAGCTATGACAGTGCAAGTTATCTGATCGGTTTGATTCCAGTGGGTGAGCAGGTGCAGAAAACCGGTTGGGCAGGACATTGTGACCTGCTTGGATTTAAAAGAATGAAAAGCATTCCATCATATTGGAAGGAACAGACCCTCATGGCCACAAGCCTTCAATGGCTTTCAAACGGTGTTCTAGTCTGGATTTTATCAGCAGAAGACAAGTAATTGTTAGATGGCTTTCCCTACCATTTCCTATAGCAGCCAGCAGGGTATGTTTTGGGGTATGCTTTAGGGCACACTGTCAGTTCATGTGGGACCATGGGAAAGGCCCAGGCGCCCAGCAAGCACCCTTGTGAGAACCTAGTTCAGGGGTGGGGATCCTTGGGTCTGGAAGTCCAAAAGGGTCCTCAGAACTACTTCCCTCAGCCACATCCCTCAAAGCCCATGCTTAACATCATCTTTGAGTGCTTTAGCCTGCCTGCAATGTCTGCTTGAATGGCAATGTAATTCTTCTCGTTTGCCTGGTTAAGAAATGTGTGTGTGCGTATATAGACTAACAACCCTGATTCCACGCACCCATTTTTTATTTTCAGACATTACTTGTCTGGAAGGTAGCCTTCTGTACAATGCGCTCTACGTGGGGCTTCCTTTGAAGGTGACCCGGAAACTACAACTAATCCAGAATGCGGCAGCTAGACTGGTGACTGGGAGTGGCCGCCGAGACCACATAACACCGGTCCTGAAAGACCTACATTGGCTCCCAGTACGTTTCCGAGCACAATTCAAAGTGTTGGTGCTGACCTTTAAAGCCCTAAACAGCCTCAGTCCAGTATACCTGAAGGAGCGTCTCCACCTCCATCGTTTTGTCCGGACACTGAGGTCCAGATCCGAGGGCCTTTTGGCGGTTCTCTCGCTGCGAGAAACCAAGTTACAGGGAACCAGGCAGATGGCCTTCTTGGTAGTGGCACCTGCCCTGTGGAATGCCCTCCCATCAGATGTCAAAGAGAAAAATAACTACCAAACTTTTAGAAGACATCTGAAGGCAGCCCTGTTTAGGGAAGCTTTTAATGTTTAATATGTTATTGTATTTTAGTGTTTGTTGGAAACCACCCAGAGTGGCTGGGGAAACCCAGCCAGATGGGTGGGGTATAAATAAATTATTATTATTATTATTATTATTATTATTATTATTATCATCTGTATCTGGATATTTTTGCCTCTCAGCCTTTTCCAAACACCCTCCCTAAGCCTCCTCTCCCCTCTCCTTGGGAGTCCTCTGGGTGGCCGCTGCTGCCGCCCCGGTCTCTGAACTGCCCCACCCCACCCCAAAGAGAGGTGATTCCTCACTGCCCCACAGGGGCCTGGGACTTACTGTCCATTCCCAAGAGCAAGGGCTGGCGGGCTCAACTCCCTTGCCTGCTTGCTTGCCTACCCTGAGGCCGCCTCAGCTCCTGGCAACCAGCACCCCCTGGCCAGCGCCAGAGACATCATTCACCTGGAGAGCTTGTAGCCACTGCTGTATATCATAGAATCGTGGATGTGGCTCTTGGGCTAAGTCCCCACCTCAGAAAAACTCCTACAGAACTATTTTGGGCTGCTTGGTTTTGCTTTCATGAATGAAGCTCCAGAATTTGACCAGCTGCGCATCCATTTATCTTTGTTGCCTCTTTATCATTTTCGCTGTCATGATGACTAATGTCCGGATAAGTCAGTATCTCCTCTTAGCCAAGGGTACTTTAGAGAAGGCCAGAGAGTTAAAGGACTCAAGATGTCCTTGGTGAGGCATGATAAGTTCTAGCCTTGGGGCTCATCTCAGGAATGCAGAAAAAAAGCTCAGCTTGCAAAGAAGACTGTTAGTGATATGGCACAGAAAAGTGCTCCTTCACTCTTTGTTCATTTCCCTTTTCATTGAATTAAATTTTATGCAACTCACTTCCAGCTGAGATCGGACAAGCCCACACCCTTCTTTCATTCCAGCAGGCATTTTAATTGAAGCCTGATTTGATAGTTTTAACTGATTTTTATTTTTTTGTATTGCTTCTTTGTAGGACACTTAGTGACTATCATAGTTAAGCAGTGTATGAGTTGTTTAAACAAATCAAGGGCAGCCACAGTAAGGAAAAGCCTCACATAACAGCTCCAGAGCCATAGAGCTTTCACCAGAAGCACTGCTTCTCAATTTCTAAGCCCAAAGGTTTCCACATTCTTCTTTCCCTAACAGGGCTTCCCCTAATAGTTGTATGTCAGGCAGAAATTCAACAAGCACAGCTTCTTTTATCCATGCATGCAGCAATTAATGCTTGCCTGCCATTCTAGCACTTAGGCCAGGGGTCAGCAAGGTTTATCTTGCCTGGGCCAGATCAGTCCAGCGGAGATCCCTCCGTGGGCCGGATCATGCACGCACGCCTGCGATTTTCGATGTCTACATGTGCGCAGATGTGATTTTCAGTGCCACAGAATCAAGTCCCCAGGTGACGCTGTGCCGGTTTAGCGCGGCACGCAAGCAAGCAGCTTGGTTTGGGGGCGGCTTGGGGGCCGGTCAAACGGCGGTCCGCTTCCAGCCCATGGGCCTTTGGTTGCTGACCCCTGCCTTAAGCCATGTCTGATTTTCAGGTTAGACACTTGATCTTTGATGCCACATTTGTCTCTGCCATGGCCCACAGGGGGGATGTCTGAACCATCTTGTTGTTGTTGTTGTTTAGTCGTTTAGTCGTGTCCGACTCTTCGTGACCCCCTGGACCAGAGCACGCCAGGCACTCCTGTCTTCCACTGCCTCCCGCAGTTTGGTCAAACTCATGCTGGTAGCTACAAGAACACTGTCCAACCATCTTGTCCTCTGTCGTCCCCTTCTCCTTGTGCCCTCAATCTTTCCCAACATTGGGGACTTTTCCAGGGAGTCTTCTCTTCTCCTGAGGCGGCCAAAGTCTTGGAGCTCAGCTTCACGATCTGTCCTTCCAGTGAGCACTCAGGGCTGATTTCCTTCAGAATGGAGAGGTTTGATCTTCTTGCAGTCCATGGGACTCTCAAGTGTCTCCTCCAGCACCATAATTCAAAAGCATGAATTCTTCGGTGATCAGCCTTCTTTATGGTCCAGCTCTCACTTCCATACATCACTACTGGGGAAACCATAGCTTTAACTATACGGACCTTTGTTGGCAAGGTGATGTCTGAACCATAGATCCATCCAAATGCATGAGAGCTATCCTGTACTCATTCCAGAGATGGTAGACGCCTTCTTCACCAATACTGTTAATGGCATGGAAGCCAATTCCCTCTGGTGAGATCCCTTGCCTGACAAGTATTCATATGAACATTCTTTGTGCATCTCAGATGCCACTGTTTATATTCACCATAGGCCATAGCTGAATGGGGTCTTGCTTGCCCTTGCTGACTAGGTCTCCTGTGTGATTTCCTTGCAACTCTGCCATTCTCTTAAAGCTGTCCCTTTCACACTAATACACCTTTTAAATGCAATAATATTGTGCCAATACAGTCACTGGGCAGGCAGACCCTCCAGTGCCACCAACGCAGGCAAAGCCTCAGGAAATTAGACACAAGGCGTGTATGCCAAGACTCAGATCAAATTAATTTCTCCTTTGGTGAAGTAGGAATCTGAACCTCGAGAACATTTATTCTTCTGTTACAAAACTAATCCTCTTTACAATCATGTGTTATGCTAAACTTTCCAGCTCCCCCCTTTTGCAAGCCTCTCTAGAACTGGTGCTGGGAAGCGTTTAAGCTGTGCATCAAAGATTCAAGTCCACACAGACAGATGATTTTTCTTGGAAGTAGGCATTGAACATATACATGATCAAATATTATTTTTTAAAACCCAAACCCTTATAATTTGAACCGCACAGTCTCTGTGTTATGAAAGATTATTTCAGGTCACATTTTATGTAAGAAAATTCATAAAGTAGGTTATTCTAATTTTTCCAGAGCCAATTGTTTTTATAGGACAGCCTCCCTTAACCTGGTGACCTACAGTTATTCTGAACTTCAATTCTTATTCTTATTCTGTGATCTAAAACAATTGGAGGGTACCAGGTTGGGGTGGGCTGCAAGTTAAAGCACAGTCAGAGAATATCCTAAACAAGGTCCCCTGTAGCCCCACCTTCTATTTATTATTTCTATTGTCATTATTTCATTAAAAGTATATACTGCTTGATTGTAGAAAAAACCTCAAAGCCGTTTACAAAAAAGATAAAACAAAATTATCACTACAAAATTTACACCATAATAAACATACAGAAGGATAGAACTGCAATAAAATAGACTAAAAAAATTTAAATGCCCACAAACTTTCTAAACATCTGGGCAGATTTGTCTACATAAGAATGTCTTCAGCAGGTGCCAAACCTTAGCCTGGTTTTCAAAGTAGTAAAACAACTTTAGGCAAGTGCTTGGTTAGATGAGTTGATTACTGCTAGTTTCTACTTTTACAATCCACATGTTATGCATAATGAATTGGTAAATGTGGTAGAATTCTGGGCTGGACTACTATATAACCACCGCAGATTTAAATAACATTTTAAATCCCATTCCTTCCCCCGCCCCTGAAGAATTCTGGCAACTGTAGATTATCCTTTACAGAGCTACAATTCCCAGCACGCAGCACCCTTAACAAACTACATCTTGCAGGATTCCTGGCAGCGAGGAGAGAAATGTGCCTGAAATGTATGTGTGGAGCAGGTGGGATTCTTTAATGCTTTTTCACACATAGTGAAGCTAGCACAGTCTGCTTCCCACAGAGGCCTCTGGGAAACCTATCAGCTCCCCAGCAAATAGTTCCACGTAGTCATCATGATTGATAGCCATTGATAGAGCATCCTTCATGAGTTTGCCTAATCTCCTTTTAAAGCTACCTAAACTTGTAGCCGTTGGCACACTGTGTTCATTATCAGAGGGTGAATTCCCCTACTCCGCCCCACTGAGCTGATAAACTAATCCACTGATTTGTCTCTTTTCCTCCTGACCCAACATAGACTGCCAGGTCCTCACTGATCCACTCTAACGCCGTTCACGGAACAGTTAGTTCTAAAACATTTAAAGTTCATGCTTGTGATTTTAAATAAAGGTAAAGGTACCCCTGCCCGTACGGGCCAGTCGTGTCCGACTCTAGGGTTGTATGCCCATCTCACTTAAGAGGCCGGGGGCCAGCGCTGTCCGGGGACACTTCCGGGTCACGTGGCCTGCGTGACGAAGCTGCTCTGGCGAGCCAGCACCAGCGCAGCCCACGGAAACGCCGTTTACCTTCCCGCTATAAAGCGGTACCTATTTATCTATTTGCACTTAGGGGTGCTTTCGAACTGCTAGGTGGGCAGGAGCTGGGACTGAAGACGGGAGCTCACCCCGCCGCGGGGATTCAAATCGCCGACCATGCAATCGGCAAGCCCTAGGCACTGAGGTTTTACCCACAGCGCCACCCGCATCCCTTGATTTTAAATATTTATCTCAAATATTTCACTGTACTGTATCTGAGTGGTTATAATCTGCTAGAGAGACTATTTGAAGCAATTAATTAATTATTTAAAGCACCCATGGGAAACCAATCAAAATCGTATCAAAGGAAGGGAGAAGAGCATAAACCAAACTCTGCATTGGAAAGCCTTACAGTGGAGCAGACAACACGGTGCCCTTCCTGCCCGGAAACCAATGTCCCCACTGCGGAAGGACGTGTGGATCCATAATTGGCCTCCACAGTCACTTACGGACTCATTGTTAAAACCGTGTTTATGGAAGACAATCTTACTTGGCTACGAGGGATCGCCAAAGAAGAAGAAGAAGACCCTCCTCCAGATGATATTGGAATACAACTCCCAGCTTCCATTACCATAGGCCATGTAACGCTGGCTGGGGCAGATGGAAGTTGCAGGTCCAGAACATCTGGAGGACACCATGCTGCAACCCCTGCATGAGGTCAAGCCCTCAAATCTGGT
Source organism: Podarcis raffonei (assembly GCF_027172205.1). Classification (NCBI taxonomy): domain Eukaryota; kingdom Metazoa; phylum Chordata; class Lepidosauria; order Squamata; family Lacertidae; genus Podarcis; species Podarcis raffonei. The sequence goes on along the minus strand of NC_070606.1, from coordinate 98,619,535 downwards.
GAATCTCAAGGGGTGATGAATTAATCTGGGGAATCTCAGGCTGGCAACAAAGAATGACATTTTGAAAGTCAATCTAACCCTGAAGTAGGCGGTACATGCAGCAGAGATTCATTGCGGGTTGATGAGGTACATACAGCGGTACCTCAAGTTAAGTACTTAATTCGTTCCGGAGGTCCGTTCTTAACCTGAAACTGTTCTTAACCTGAAGCACCACTTTAGCTAATGGGGCCTCCCGCTGCCGCTGCGCCGCCGGAGCACAATTTCTGTTCTCATCCTGAAGCAAAGTTCTTAACCCAAGCTACTATCTCTGGGTTAGCGGAGTCTGTAACCTGAAGCGTATGTAACCTGAGGTACCACTGTATGGGAATTGGTGGTACTCCCTAAGGCAGAGTTTTTCAACCTTTTTTGAGTCCACAGCTCCCTTAACCAACTATATTATTTCTGTGGCTCTTCTGTGGGACTCAGGAGCCCAGTTAGGTCACCCCTTGCCTGCAGAGCTGGCAGCCTCTCACGCTTTTTTGAAGACCTTCCCTTGTGGATAATAAGAATATATTTATACCCCACCAATATGGCTGGGTTTCCCTCAGCCTCCTCTCCTGTCTCCTCTCCTTGGGAGTCCTCCGGGCAGCTCCTGCTGCCATCCCTGGAGCACCAAGGAGAGATACCTTCCAGAGGCACCATTTGCCTGTGGAGCTTATAGCCAGGGCTGCTGTAATAAACAGCTGTGCAAGCCTTTGGGAGGCAGAGATGCAAAAGGGCATCAGAAAAAGGAAGGGAAGGGACGAGCGACAGAGGCCAGTGTTGTCCGCGGCACATGGGTTGAAAACCACTGCCCTAAGGTATCCCAGGACCAAAATTTAAAGGCAAGAACCAACCCTTGACATCAGCGCAAAAACATACAGTAATGGTAACCAGCAGAGCTCTTGGAAGTACAGTGGTACCTTGGGTTACATACGCTTCAGGTTACAGACTCCGCTAACCCAGAAATAGTACCTCGGGTTAAGAACTTTGCTTCAGGATGAGAACCGAAATCGTGCTCCAGCGGCGCAGCCGCAGCGGGAGGCCCCATTAGCTAAAGTGGTGCTTCAGGTTAAGAACAGTTTCAGGTTAAGAACTGACCTCCGGAACGAATTAAGTACTTAACCCGAGGTACCACTGTACTCATGGTATTTGATATTTGACTTGATAACCATACTCAAGGCGAAAACTCCAAATGGGCAGAGAAAATACTTATTGGTTAACTATATATGCATTAATGATAAGCTATCCTTCAGTGTGAATATTTCCAGGGATGCTGACAAGCTAATATAATAAAAGATGTTGTTAACATACTTAACAGCCTAGACTCTAGGCCCCAGAGTTACGCGGTATTTCAGACACACAAGAAGAGAGAATTTTAAAGAAAAGCTACAAAGAGAAGCAAAGTACCACCATGAAAATTGGTACAATTAAAGTGGGGATTTCTGCTAGTCTCGGTTTAATGCTATAACTGCTGTTTACTGTTTCTTTGTGGTCACATGCTAGGTGGTTTCCACACACAAAAAGGTGGGAGGTCTATGCTTTACAGAGCTCACCTCTGTACAATTTATGAAGCTGGCAATGATGGGAGGCTTAATGCCTTGGAAGGGGGAAGTGGCTTCCATCGCTCCCTCAGCAATAGTCTTTTGTCATTCCAGCATGAAAAACCACACCTGGCAAAACTTCCTCTTTGTTTCTGCTGACTTTATCGTTGCTATCAGCAGGGAGTTTCATTTCACAAATTCATGCTTGAGTTGCACGAACAGGCCGATTCTGCTATGAGCTGCTGCCCAGGGGGGGTGGGGAGGACTCCACCTCAGTGATATCTATGGCTTTGCATGCAGAAGATCCTAGGGTTCAATCCTTGGTTCATCCAGGTAGGGCTGAGCATGACCCTTTGCCTGAAACCCTCAAGAGCCGTTGTCGGTCAAGAAAATACTGAACCTAAGCCTAAGATGTATGGAAGTGAGAGCTGGACCATCAAGAAGGCTGATCGCCGAAGAATGGAAGCTTTTGAATTCTGGTGCTGGAGGAGAATCTTGAGAGTCCCATGGACTGCAAGAAGATCAAACCTCTCCGTTCTTAAGGAAATCAGCCCTGAGTGCTCACTGGAAGGACAGATCCTGAAGCTGAGGCTCCAATACTTTGGTCACCTCATGAGAAGAGAAGACTCCCTGGAAAAGACCCTGATGTTGGGAAAGATGGAGGGCACAAGGAGAAGGGGACGACGGAGGACGAGATGGTTGGACAGTGTTCTCGAAGCTACCAGCATGAGTTTGACCAAACTGCGGGAGGCAGCGGAAGACAGGAGTGCCTGGCGTGCTCTGGTCCAGGGGGTCACAAAGAGTCGGACACGACTAAACAACAACAAGCCTAAGAATACCTTCAGTAGGCCCTCCTCCCTCATTGCAACCAGCTGCTGCCATTTTTCCTATTGCTACTGTGCTGCTGTGCACCAGTTGCCATAAACTGTAGGAGGGAGGCCTGCTCTTGTACTCAGCTTCCTCTTATGGGTTTCCCACTGGCATTTGGATCCAGAACAGGATGCTAGACTAGATGGGCCGCTGGCCTCATCTGGCAGGCTCTTCTTGTTTTCTCTTCTTCCCCCTCCCCGTTTGCAAGTTGGCAAGCAAATGAGCAGGCTATGGTGACTCTTCCTCAACACCCCTACTGTTTGCTCTCTGAAATATACTCAGAGTCGAGAGTGGATTTCATGCTCTTTATTCAGCTCATAGTGGTGAGAAGGAATGGAGTTCCCATAGAATGTCTGCTTTATATACATTATTTACACAATGGGCCCCACGTGATTGGCTAATTCCGGAATTCACCTGTAGGCCAATCAGGTTGTGGAATCACTTCCATCTGGAGTTGGATTGGGTGGCTCCTGCAGACCAATCATACTGCTGCATTCTGAATCCTATTCTGGGACCAATCAGACTGCTGCATTTTGGATCCTATTGTTCTAGGACCAATCAGACTGCGGCATTTTGGATCCTATTCAACTCAGTACATAACACTCACCCACCCTCCCTGGGCTAGAGGGAAAGTGCAAATGAGAATCAGAAGCTGGGCCACTATCAGCTGTGCCCCGTGTCTGCCAGTGTGTGGGTTTCAGCAGATGCCCAACCATGCACGCTTGTGGCGCTGGCCCCTCCTTGGGGGTTAAATCTGTGGGCTTTTAAGATGCCAGTGACATTTGTAGCACTGTCCATGTTTTGACTTGGGAAAGGGGGAAAAAGGAATGGATAACATTCCATCTGACACCTGTTTAATAAAAACTCAGGTTGGGGGAAGGAGTTATGTTGCACGTGTTTCTAGAATACTGTAAACCAGTAGTTAAGTTTGTGTTTCAAATCATCCCCCCACCAATTTCTGCCCGGCTTTGGCCCTTATACTCATGGGTCTGTATTTAAAAAAATAAACAAATGATGTCCAAATGGGTACAGCAAATGTCCAGATGTTTCCATCTAGCTACAGAAAAAAGAAAGCTTTCTAGAAAACCAGACAAGCAAAGACATGAAGAATGACGAATAATGTGTCAGACATTGATCTATGGATCCACATTTTTTTATTATCAAAATAGGCTGCTAAGATACGCCTCAGTAGTGTACCCCCACATATGGCTCTGGGGCTGCAGCAACATAAATAGTAGTCAATGAATTCACACTTAATGTAGCAATATAGTCTAATAGCCTCTTACATGAAATCTACATTGGAAATGTTTTTAGATCTAGGGTCATTTGCTATTTATTTTTGCTTATTTGTGTTGAATTCTCCAATCATGCGGAGAGAAAGGCTTCTCAACCTTCCATATTAGAATCCTGGATTGTAGGGAACTTCCAGATGGGCAGCTCTTAAGAATATATGAAGAACCCCAAAAGTGGCCCATCTAGTCCAGATCCCACAACTTCCCAATGATTGCTCTTCCACTGTATGCCGTAAGAGGAACTGCTGTTGACATTACAGGGGGATAGACCATTTTTGGTGTGTACATCCCATTATGGTTTGTCCACACTAGTGGGTGTGGCATAGTCATGAAGGTGGAAAATTCACCAAAGCATCCATTAATTATTATTTTTTAATCTTAAAAAAAGTTTTAATTTTCACTTGTACAAGTTAAAATGCTACTGCTTAATCAACCCAAACACTTTTTACTTTTTTTTTTTTTTTTTGCAGAAACCTGAAGTGCAAAAGTGGCTCAAACAGCAGCAATGGGAGGACTTCCGGGTTGGCGCCATCGTCTAATGGCGGATTCCCTCCGAGCTCCGGAGGGAATCTGCTCAACAGGGGTCGGGTTCTGCCGCGGCGGCGACGCGGGGACCCTTAGAAACCACAGGCGCTGAAGCCTGTGGACCTGGTGACTCGGTGGGCACCATTTGCGCGCCCCCCCGACCCGCAAAGAAGCCTTTTTAAAGGCTTCGGAACGGGGGACGGAGGGAGGTGTGGTGCTGAGAGTTCAACTGCTTCCCCTGCTGAGTGAAGCCGCATGCCATGGACGGAGAGCATTAACTTCTTCTTTTGAACTTTTGGATCAAAAGTAACGACCCGTGAGTAACACGGTAATTGGACTTAAAAGGGAAAATTACTTCTGGGAATTAGGCAAGATCGGGTAAGGTGCTAAAAAGGAAGTCAACCTGCCCACCTTGTAAACATCGTAAAAGCAAGGATTTTATTACTAAGGTTGTGTGAATGTCTTTCTTTTTGTGGAAAAGAGCAATTAACTTTATATTGGGCCAATTTAAGTGACTGTGCTGGAGGATAAGAGAACGGAATTCACCCCTCCCCCAAAACCCGGGAGCGATCGGGGAGAGAGCCTGTGGAAGAGGTTTATAGATTTTGACAGCTGTCAAATTAGCTGTCAAAGCTGGAAAAAAAAGGAGAACTGTGTCTTTGCTGTCTTTGCTGGTTACATTTGATACAATTTGGTAACAAATTGTTAAAAACAAAGAAGAAAAGGTTAATTTGTCATTAAGTAACTAGAATCCCTCTAGAGGGGGTTCAGGACATTACAAAAATGGCTGTAAGTGGAAAAATACTGGCTGAACTGGAAAAGACCTTTCGTCTTTTGGGAAATCTACAGAAGCAGACAGATGTTTTGACTATGAGTGTAATAACAATGAAGGGAACAGTAAACAAAATTGCTGAACCTGGAAAGGATATGATTCAAGCTCCTGCAGATGAACAGGGAAGTGTTGTTGCTGATACAAAAATCCTTATAGCCAAACAGGAGAAAGAGTCTGAGTCATTTGAGATGCCATTTAAAGAATATGAGAAAGAAGGAGGCGCTGGGATGTTGCAGATGGCTAAAGAGAGCCAGAGGCCTGTTAAGTTGGAAACAATTGAAAATAAGAACATGACAATGAAAGTTTGGCTGGAAGTGAAGAATGGAATCTGGAGAGATCTCCTCTTATGGGGATCTGAAGACATATGGAAAATAAATATGGACAGTACAGAGTTTGGAGTCTTTGGGACATTTGAACTTATGAGAAGCAAGAAACAAGATTCTGGCTCCATTGTTAAATATGGAGGTCTGGCTGGAAGAAATATGGATTTTACTGGAACAGAGCCTCTTCGAGATTCGGAATTTAAAATAAAGGACTATCAAGAAAACCGGCAGAGAGAAATTGAGAGAGGGTTAAGTGCCTCGGATGTGAGATCGCCAGGCTGATTTTGGATGGACTGATGGACTTTGGTAGGGGATCGAAACCGGGAAAGGGGGTGGGAGGGCTTCGGGAATTTAAAGGGTGTAAAAATATGATTCTGTTTTAATTAAGTTGGCTTTTGCCACTAACATAAAAATGGGGAATTTGGGGAGAGATTTGGGGCCGACCTTAGCAAAAGATTATCAAAAATAAGTGTTTCGTGTATAAAGATTGGGATTTTTAAGTTTAAATAGGTTAATTAAATTGATGGAGGAATTTAGGGAAAGTATGTTAAGAATAAGTTTTGAAATATAAAGATAGAGGTTTAGAAGTTAAAATTTGTTTAAGATAATTGAATTAGAGGAAATAAGGTAAAGTGGGGGGGATAAAAATTGCTGAGCTAAAAATTGGAATTGGAATACAAGAAGGGCAGGTGTGGGGAAGTCAAGGAAATTGGGTATGGAATATAATTATGGTAAACTTTTTAAACTGCTGTTTTTCTTTTTCTCTTCTTTTTTCTTTTTTTCTTTTTCTCTTTTCTGTTTTCCTTTGTATTCTTTTTTGAAAATTTTAATAAACATAATTAAAAATAAAAAAAAACAGCAGCAATGGAAAAGCCTAGACATGTTTTCTTGCTAATTGAAAGATCAATCAAATATAATAAACATTGGGACAACATAATGCCATTGAAAAGGTCATAGTGAAGGTATCCCAAAGTGGCAATAGGTTCACCAACTCAGTGCAGCGCCTGTCAAAACCATGTCTTGAAAGACAGAAGATTAGCACTAAAGACATTGTGCTACTCTTACATTCTTTTCTTAAGTGAGTTTATGTGGTTTGAGAAAAAGATGGAACAACCACACAGAAGAGAATGAGTTGATCATGACGTAGCTACTATAACACTCTGTTAAGATAGTGCAACGTTTTTTTCCATTCTGCATGTGCAGTGTGCTCTCTCAAACATATATGTATGCAATGTTTATCACTCAGCAACAGTCTTGTGGCAATTGTTTTCTCAATCCAGGTAGGTGGCAAATTATGGGGTCAGGGTTCTGCAGCTCCTGTGGACTGTGGTATCTGGTTTGGGGAAGAGGGAGAGTTTTCTAGAATTTGTTTTATTTTCTGATTAGCAATCTGCATGGATCAGTATTTTCCTCTACAAGAGGAAACCCACTTTACAGTATGTAGCAGCCGTAGTTCTGTACATAGCTCACCTCTCAACCTAACAACTAAATGGCTATGGAACTCCTCTCCATTCAATTAATACATGAGGTAAGAAGCAGCTAATAAAAATTATTAATAACCTTGATAGGGAGTCTTGCCTCCTGGGAAGTTTCTCAGCTTGCCTACCCTGTTTTTCCACTGGCTAACTTCCATGCAAATCAATGGCCTACAATATTTTCAAAGTGCATCTCCATTTGCAATTGAAAATGATCAACTCTTATTTTCCAGGAAGAGATGGAAAGATTGTAATGATCCAGCTGTTCACAGGAAAGTCACAGGAAAGTTCAGAGGAAAGTCCCACTGGTAACCCCAATAGGTCTAAAGAAGCCGGTACTGTCATCTCTTGCAGTTGCCCTTTTCCAATATTATTATGACTGAAAAACAGATGTACCGGTACTTATATTGGGGGGGGGGTTTGGACAAAATGTGCCTGTTTAAAAAAAAAAGATTGTTACAGATTTCTAAAAGCAGATTTAGCATATAAATTAATTTAATAATTTATATGGGTTTTCCCCACCCACTTCCTGTTTGGGTTTTTTTTTTCAAGCTCAGGGCCAAGCCACATGTGACATAAAAAAAATTTTTTTGCATTTAACATGAAGGTAGGTGATGTTGTTTTTAATGCAAACAGCACCAGCTGTGTGGGGATGAGGTTGATAATTGCTGTAATCACTGCAGGTTGGAAAGGAGAGAGTAACCCTTTCCTCCCCTACTAAGGAAAATCATTTGTGTGAAAATGGGTAGTTGCTTTCTGGGGAAAGATTTAATTTGCAAATACTAGCATCAGGGAAGGACTTCTCCTTAGGACCTCAGCAGGATATTAAATTTAAGGCTCAGTGGTAGAGTTTATGCTTTGCCTGTAGAAGCTCCCAGGCTCAATGCTCAACAACATCAAGTAAGGCTGGAAATGTCCCATTTGAGACTGGAGTGCTGCTGCCAGTCAGTGTGGACAATATTGAGCTAGCTGGACCAATGGTCTTTCTTTGTATAAGGGAGCTTCTTATATTCTCCACCTCAGGGGTCAGCAAACTTTTCCAGCAGGGGGCCGGGTCCACTGTCTCTCAGACCTTGTGGGGGGCCGGACTGTCTTTTTTTGGCGGGGGAATGAATGAATTCCTATGCCCCACAAATAACCCAGAGATGCATTTTAAATAAAAGCACACATTCTACTCATGTAAAAACACACTGATTCCCAGATCGTCCACAAGCCAGATTGAGAAGGCGACTGGGGCAGATCCGGCCCCCGGCCCTTAGTTTGTCTACCCATGCTCCACCTGCTACAATCCTGGTAATTATCAGCCCACCCAAAATGCACTACTGTATTTGCATTTTTAAAGAACCTTCATGGTGAATGCAGATACTGCGCTTCACTTCTAGTTTGGCTTTCAGCCCCAGTGTTAAACGACAACTACATTTCGGATACACCAAATGTGAATTAAGACAGAACTTGTGTGAGCCAACTTTCTTCCTTCACGGCTCTCCTCAAAACCTAGCTTTCATGAAGAAGACATTAGAACCTCTTTCTCCCTGAACCCCACCTGTTGCCAAGCATAAGTAAATAAATATAACGTGCTGTATATGCATTCCCCTGTTTTCCCTCTGATTCCATCTCTCTCCCTTGTGTTGAATTTTAAAATTGTAAGCTCCTCGGGGCAACGGCCAGTTCTCTTACACTTCGTAAAGTGCCAAACGCCCATGCAGGTATGATGTTATATAACTAGCTAGCTAACTCATAACAACTGCAAGCGAACATATCCAAGATTTGGAAGACAGCAAACTTTTTGTGGCAAAGACTGGAGAGTCAGAATCTGTGGACATGCAAAGACCTGCTTTATTCAGTCTAGTGCTTGTTCCAAGTAGTTGCTTGCAAGGAGGAATATGCACCTCACCTGGACTACACTAGGAGAGAGAGAAATGGCTGGGAAAGAATTAAGTACCTATGCTTTCTGGCAATCTTTTGAGACTCTATATATATGTATGTCCCTGACTATTTTAAGACTACTTATATATATTAATAAGTACATATATATAAGTATATATATATTAATAAGTATATATTAATAACTATATACTTACATACAGTATATTAATTTTGTTGTTTAGTCGTTTAGTCGTGTCCGACTCTTCGTGACCCCATGGACCAGAGCACGCCAGGCACCTCTGTCCTCCACTACCTCCCGCAGTTTCGTCAGACTCATGCTGGTAACCTCGAAAACACTATCCAACCATCTCGTCCTCTGTCGCCCCCTTCTCCTTGTGCCCTCCATCTTTCCCAACATCAGGGTCTTCTCCAGGGAGTCTTCTCTTCTCATGAGGTGGCCAAAGTATTGGAGTCTCAGCTTCAGGATCTGTCCTTCTAGAGAGCACTCAGGGGTGATTTCCTTCAGAATGGAGAGGTTTGATCTTCTCGCAGTCCATGGGACTCTCAAGTCTCCTCCAGCACCATAATTCAAAAGCATCAATTCTTCGGCGATCAGCCTTCTTTATGGTCCAGCTCTCACTTCCATACATCACTACTGGGAAAACCATAGCTTTAACTATACGGACCTTTGTTGGCAAGGTGACGTCTCTACTTCTCAAGATGCTATCTAGGCCTGTCATTGCCCTTCTCCCAAGAAGCAGGCGTCTTTTAATTTCTTGACTGCTGTCACCATCTGCAGTGATCATGGAGCCCAAGAAAGTAAAATCTCTCACTGCCTCCATTTCTTCCCCTTCTATTTGCCAGGAGGTGATGGGACCAGTGGCCATGATCTTAGGTTTTTTGATGTTGAGCTTCAGACCATATTTTGCACTCTCCTCTTTCACCCTCAATAAAAGGTTCTTTAATTCCTCCTTACTTTCTGCCATCAAGGTTGTGTCATCTGCATATCTGAGGTTGTTGATATTTCTTCCGGCAATCTTAATTCCAGTTTGGGATTCATCCAGCCCAGCCTTTCGCATGATGTATTCTGCGTATAAATTAAATAAGCAGGGAGACAAAATACAGCCTTGTCGTACTCCTTTAAGTATATATATATATTAATAAGTATATACTTTTATATATATATATATATGTATATGTATATATTAATAAGTATATATATATATAAGACTAATATATATTAATAAGTATATATATTAATAAGTATAGATTATAATATTATATATATATATATATATATATATATATATATATATATATATATATATATATGTATTAATAAGTATATATAAGTATATATATTAATTAGTATATATTAAGGCGTATATATCCCTGAGTGCCATTTTACACGTTCAAATTATAGAATCATAGAATCATAGAATCATAGAGTTGGAAGAGACCACAAGGGCCATCGAGTCCAACCCCCTGCCAAGCAGGAAACACCATCAGAGCACTCCTGACATATGGTTGTCAAGCCTCTGCTTAAAGACCTCCAAAGAAGGAGACTCCACCACACTCCTTGGCAGCAAATTCCACTGTCGAACAGCTCTTACTGTCAGGAAGTTCTTCCTAATGTTTAGGAACCACTTAATAGGAACCACTTGCTTCCCCAAGACAGAGAAGTCACTTCTCAAAGATGTAAAACGGAAGCTTTCGGACTTTATAGCTAATAATAAGGGTGATCACTTGATGGATAACACGAGGCTGTGGAGTTGGGGTTGTTGTTGTTTTTGCCTTTGAAGGACTTGGCAACCACCTTTCTCCATAACTTCTTCATCTGTGTTCTTTGCCCTTTGGTTACTGGCAAGTAATAAAAGCTGCTGGCTTCCAAATGCCCTTATATAATGTAGGTGGTTGCAGAAACAAGGAGAAACAAGTCTTGCGACACCTTAAAGTCTTAACAAATTTATTTGGTCACAGCAACATATTTTCTGCGCTCTGCAGGGGGAGGGCGGGATATAAATAATTTTAATAATAATAATATTTATGTTTAGGTGAGCCTACCCAGATATGTAGAAAGCTGGTGGGTGTTTAACCTTATCTTTGAATGTTTCAAATAGCTGATTTTATCGATGATTTTATTATCTTTCGTAAGCAGCTGTGACATGTTTTCCCCACCCCTGACCATCAAGCAGTATATAAAAATTTATGTAATAAATATTTGGGCCACTTTGTCAGGTGCAGCAAAGCGAAAGAGGAATGGCACGCCTTGTGCTCTGGTTTCAGGGGAAAGGCTTAGAAAATGACCGTTAAGTGGCGAGAGGATCGGAGCACCTTCACTGCGCTGCATAAAACCTATGCCAAGTGCGGAGGAAAGGCATGGCCACTTAGGTCCCTCAAACTTCTATGACAAACCTAGACAGCATCTTAAAAAGCAGAGACATCACCTTGCCAACAAAGGTCCGTATACAGCGGTACCTCAGGTTAAGTACGTAATTCGTCCGTACTTAACCTGAAACTGTTCTTAACCTGAAGCACCACTTTAGCTAATGGGGCCTCCTGCTGCCGCCGCACCACAATTTCTGTTCTCATCCTGAAGCAAAGTTCTTAACCCGAGGTACTATTTCTGGGTTAGCGGAGTCTGTAACCTGAAGCGTCTGTAACCCAAGGTACCACTGTAGTTAAAGCTCTGGTTTTCCCGGTAGTGATGTATGGAAGTGAGAGCTGGACCATCAAGAAGGCTGATCACCAAAGAATTGATGCTTTTGAATTATGGCGCTGGAGGAGACTCTTGAGAGTCCCATGGACTGCAAGAAAATCAAACGCATCCATTCTGAAGGAAATCAGCCCTGAGTGCTCACTGGAAGGACAGATCGTGAAGCTGAGGCTCCAATTCTTTGGCCACCTCATGAGAAGAGAAGACTCCCTGGAGAAGACACTGATGTTGGGAAAGATGGAGGGCACAAGGAGAAGGGGACGACAGAGGACGAGATGGTGGGACAGTGTTCTGGAAGCTACAAACATGAGTTTGACCAAACTGTGGGAGGCAGTGGAAGACAGGAGTGCCTGCCGTGCTCTGGTCCAGGGGGTCACGAAGAGGCGGACACGACTAAACAACAACTTCTATGAGGAGCGAGGCCATTCCTTCCTCTTTCCCGCCCTTCTCAGGCCGCGCATTTTCTTTTTCCCGCCTTTTTCCCGCCCCTCCCCCACGGCCATTTAGCTTCGCTTCCCTCAGAAACTCCCTGCGGGCGATCGGCTCCGCCACCGAGCCTGAAACCTGTCAGGTGACTGAGATAACCTTGAAATAATAAAAATAAAAAACCCTCCTTTGTTTCCGTCGCTTTTAAGAAGGCTGTGATTCTTTCCCGGGCGTGAGGGGAGAGGCCGCGCACGGACCTTTGTACTTGTAGGAGTAATCGATGCTGATTCTCCCCCAACCCCCACCCTGTTCTCGCGCTTCCTTTCGTGCCTTTTTAAATTAAATTTAAATTAAATTAAAGCTCTGAGGGAACAGCGACCGGAACCCATTTTTTTCCTCAGCTACGTTTTTTTTGGGGGTGGGTGGTATTAACGCCGCCCTCCTGCCTCGGAAGCTGCCGCCACAAGCGAGGGTTTCCTGAGGTGGGGAGGAGGGTGGCCTGTTGTTGCTCTGCGCTTGTCATAGAGGGTAAACCGAGAACTTTCAAGGCTGTCATAGAATTGTCGAGTTGGAAGGGACCAGAAGGGGTCATCTAGCCCAACCCGCCATGACAAGAATCTGTCATAGACCCGTAGAGCGGGCAGGGATTGCATAAACAGATTCATTACATGGCGGGGGAGGGGGACGTGATTTCTGTGCGCTGTCAGAGAAGCCCCTCCAAGACCCAAGGAGCAGGTGCTCCGAGTGCTTGTTATCTCCCGCCTCAGGCCAATTACAGACATGACGAGCGACCCGCGTCTTAGCTAAAGGCGCGCCTGAGGCGGAAGCCCCAGCCTCAGAAAACCATCTTCATCGTACTATTTGCTTAAAAGGCGGTTTCGCTGCCGCCTTCGGCTGCCAGCCCGTTTCAGCTGCCTGAGGTGAAGGCGGCCGACAGCCTCGCTCTTTGCCCAAAGGAGAGGGCGAAACCCGAAACGGTGCTTTTTGGCCGTTCAGTTTTATTATTTTCCATGTGTTGGGGGGAGATGTTCCCCCGCTTCCCGTGCGCGTGGGACCCGCGTCTCAGCATTCCCACGTGCAGCGGTGTGTTCGGGGCGAGCTCCGCCCAGCCGCTCCTTGAAAAGCGGGTCGCGCGCTCACGCCGCCGGTGGGCGGGGCTCCGGGCTGCCCTTTTACGCGCCTGCGCGCGACGTTGCTGGCCGCCCTTTCCTTTCAGACCGAGCTGGTTGTGCTTGCGGCAGGCGCCGCGCGAGAGGGCCTGCCTGGGAAAGGTGATGCGCCGGGGGCAGCGGGTGCGTGGCCGCGGGGGAGGCCGCCGGGAGAAGGGCTTTTCTCGGGAGGAGGGGCGGGCGGGGGGCTCGCGGGCGGCAGCCCCAGAGGGCGCGGGCGCGTGCTCCGTCTGGCTGTGCTCCAGGTCCATGCAAATGCCGCATGGTAGCTGCACACTTTGCAAAGGCAGGGAGGTGGCGGCGGCGGCTTTGCACAGCCTTGCGCTCCAGGCATGCTCGTTCTTCCCTCTCCTCCCATTCATTTGCCTACAGAGCTCGCTGGCGGGCGGGGGGGAAAAAGGGTTCTGCGCGAGGCTTTGCATTATGCAATGGGAGAGGCTGGCTCTGGGAACTTGGAGGTGGGCGCTATCCCGTTTGCATTGCGGCCCTAAAAGGGCCCTTCGCTTAAAAAGGGCCCTTCGCCCTTGCAAGTCCCTTTCCCCCTTTTTCCCCTTTGTTAAAAGCCTCTGCGCATTTCTTGCGCCGCGGCCGATCTCCTTGTAAGCTTGCCTACGTGACATTGCTCGGCTTTGACCTTTTCTTTAGGCCGACCAGGGCTTGAGGCGTCCCTTCTCCGCATCATGTGGGGTGGGGTGAAGTAAGGGCGGGCGGGGAAGACCTCCAGGCTAATGGGTTGTTTGAGGCGGGGAATGCAATTTGTGGCCTTTGTGCTTTGTAGAGCAGAGCTGAAATCGTGCTTCTCGACAGGAGGAGGACCTATTACTGGGGAATAGGAAAGGCGCTACAGAAGGTGGGGGGGGGAGTGTTTTACCGTTTACCAGTCGGAAGTATCCGGGGAGAACGTGGGGCATGTATGCGCTGCTTTTTGTATAGTTGCAGGATCCTGTTGTTAGGGATAGGAGCCCTTAGGTGCACCTCCATGGGTTTTGACTGGGGAGGGGAGCTCTACATGTGCTTGGAGCGCATGGCTCCATGTTTCCTGACCTTGAAGGGATAACTCTGGGGGCCCTGCATGCTGGGAAAGGAAGGGGTGAGGCAACAAGCCTGCCCATTGGCTGTTACTCCTTCTCCCTCGCGGTTTCTGCCCCAGCTTGCTTATATAAAGAATAACGATGGGTTATTACAGGAGGCTGATTTTTCTTGATATTTCTGGGCCCAGGGCCCTTTACTCATCTTCGTTTAAATTCTTTGTTCTGCCCACTCATGTGCTTGTCTGCTGGTGCAGTATGACTTGCTGCTTTTTCATTAATTTCCCTCTTCCTGCCCAGTGCAGAGTTGTTGAGGAAGGCTGCCTTGTTAGGCATAGTGCCAAACACAGAGGGAAACCCTTGGTTCATTTAGTTTACATTGACCAGCCATTTACAGATAGGTAGCCGTGTTGGTCTGCCATAGTCAAAACAAATTTTTTTTTTCTTCCAGTAGCACCTTAAAGACCAACTAAGTTAGTTCTTGGTATGAGCTTTCGTGTGCATGCACACTTCTTCAGATACATCTGTGTGAATCTGAAGAAGTGTGCATGCACACGAAAGCTCATACCAAGAACTAACTTAGTTGGTCTTTAAGGTGCTACTGGAAGAAAAAAATTTTTTGTATTGACCAGCCATGACTCTCCAGGATTTCGGACAGGAGATTCCCCCCAAATCTGATTGAACCTGGAACTTTCTGCATACAGAGCAAAAGCTCTACCAGCAAGCTTTATTTTGAGAACACTTTAAATGTATAGTGTCCATGCAGTCCAAGTTAAAAGGAGCTTCAGAAACAAATCTTGCCTAGAAGAGCTTCTGTAGAAGCTTGTGTCACCACCCTAAAGTACATCCTTAGGACATGGTTTGTGTTGCTGTGCAAATGTGGCGGACCCTTGCATCACAGGTTAATTGTGCAGTCAGACCGGTTAAGAATAGAGGAGATGGAAGGGAAGTAGTTGCAATAGTTGAGTGCCTTTAAATGAATTCTACCGTGAGTTCCCACAGAATCCCACCACACATGTAGGGCAGAGATGTTTGATCGTTCTGATGGCTTTGTGGCAAGTGGCTGCTACTGCATGCTAGAACATTATTTAATTTAACAGGACCTCTTTTAAGAAGGCAAGATTAGGATTCTTCTGTTAAACAATTACTTAAATAGTAATGGCAGTGTGATGGAGGTTTTCATGTTTTCCAGGTGTTTTTTTACTGTGTATAAATGTGAAGGTGAAGGGAGGTGACACTAACCTTTGATCAGCAGAGTGCTTAGCAGCAGCAGCAGCAGCAGCCATTGAGCAGTGGTGGCAAATTGTTTTAGTGCTGGTAGGATCAGGGGTAAAAGGAGGCACTGAGGGGGCAGCCTATAAGGGGTTGAGCCTTAGTGTGGCAGAGGGAGCTCTTATTTGTTTTACTAGCTATAAATCCTGGTTGGGGGGGACAGCCCAGGAAGGGAGGGGTGTTGGGCGGGGCCTCACTGTGAGAGGTGGGTTGGTTTCATATATGCACTCTTAACCACAAAACTCTTACCTCATGGCTTTAATGGGAGTCTGGGGTGAGAGGCTAAACTGAAGGTGATTGAAGCCATCTATTGCCGACAGAGTGTCTTTCTGAGAGGATTACTGAGAGGTGATTTTGAGCACTTTATAGTAAATGATCAAGCAGCTAGGAACTGTCTGCACATTTTAGCCTATATGAAAAAAAATTGTGCACTTTACTAATTTTTACAGCATATGGCATAGTACTGCCACGTGCTGCCTTCTAATTATATTATTGTAAAATAACTGCATTGGAAATGTTTTGCATATCTGTCTCTGGTTTATTATTTGCTTTAGCTAACTGATATCAATTGATATGCTTTAAATATTTTATAATGAAATGTTATGTCCCTGTTACCAAAATGAATTATTTGGATTCTATACCATGTTTTGAAATCAATTAGCATTTAGATAGTTATAGTTATGATATATTGATTTGCATTTTTTTGTGCTTGGGATATTTTATGCACTGTAGAAAGCAGGCTAGAAATTGAAATAATAAATACGTATTTTATAAATAAAAATGGGGTGTATAGTCTGGTTGACAGTACAGTTACGCTAAACAGATCAATGCTTCCCATGTACATGAAGGTTCATGGTGAGTTGACTTGTTTTAGGATAATTTCAACAAGCAGTTTGTGCCACCTAATCATTGGTTTTGCTTTCTGGCACACCTTGGGCTCTGCCATTCATGGTGCCCTGCAGATACTTAGCCACCAATGGAAAGCCTTGGCAGTGAGCTGGTGACACACCTAGTGCTACTGTAAACATTAGTTTGTGAAGTTATAGGTAAAGTATATCTATTACTTTTCTGCCTTGCCGTGAATGAAAATATGTTCTAAGAGTTCTAGAACTCTTGCTTTATTCATTGTGCTGAAGACTCCTTGACTGCTATAGTAGTGCAAGGTATGGTAAGATTAAATCAGGCCAAACTGGCTTGTTTGACTCCTTCATAAACTGGTAGAACAAACTGGTAATTCCAGCATATTGCAATTGCAGTGTTTCTGGCAATCCCAGAACCTACTCAAAC
This sequence comes from Podarcis raffonei, assembly GCF_027172205.1. NCBI lineage: Eukaryota > Metazoa > Chordata > Lepidosauria > Squamata > Lacertidae > Podarcis > Podarcis raffonei. The sequence continues at coordinate 98,602,892 of NC_070606.1, read as the reverse complement.
AAGCTAAATAAGGCAGTGTGCTGAACCAGTTTGTGAATGAAATACTGTAGAACTTTATTACTTTACGTTGAGAGTAGTTCCAGATTCTTACTAGCTCAACTTCCTGTAGCAGAATATTAAGACAGTAGAGCACAAGTGCAATTAAAATATTAATTATGTGGTCCTCCACATGTTGGACTCAACAGCCCCAGCCAGCCTGGGCAGTTGTCAGGGATAATGGGAGTCGCTGTCCAACAATATCCAGAGGACTACAGGTTCTTCATCACTACTTTAGGTAGATGCTTGGAATGTGGATGTGTAATAACGTAAAAGTTTAGCCTGAGGTTTGCCACTTCTGTAAGCTGTTTCTGGTTTGGTGTTTAATGGAGCTGTGTGCTTGTTGATCCGCTTCAGTAGCTGCAAGCATTTAACACCTACCTAACGGGGCCACCGGTGTAAAAGGTGATTCTGTGTACCCTAGTATTCCTGAAGTTGAAGTTTGAAAGGGACATATCAGTTGCCTCCTTCTGTGGAAGACTCATTGCTTTCTACAGAAAGGTGGAGTTCATTTGCTTGCTATCTAAGTGCATAGCAGCTTACCCAGTTTTCCTTGAAGTGGTTATCTTCTCTGGCCAGGCTATGGGATCATTTGCTGATGTGTAATAGCCAGAGATAGACTGTGGCTAAGCTTGACTCCTGAGCTTCATGTAACTCCAAACACAGTACATATATATGCCTGGCACATTTTCACAACTGAGAGACTGGCCATTCTGCCATGTACTGGGACTTCTGGGGGCTGCTTCTTGCTTGATGTGTTGGATACAGCATAAAGACATGCACCTTGCACCAGTTCTGAAGGTGCATGTGAACTCATATTGCTATTAGTTCAAACAAGTAAAATAGCTGCTGCCAAAATCTTTTACCTTATATATTTTGCCAAGAAAAGAAACGGTTTGAAAACACTATTCAGAACTGGTGCTGGCATTTAGAACTTTAGCATCTACCTAAATATAAAATGTCAAGATCTGAGGAAGCTTGGAAAGTCTGTGTTCAGGGAGTGATTGAAGATCAAATCTTGTTGGGAGGATTGGAGGTAATAAACTAATCTGAGCCACTTGATCCAACTGAATGAAGAGCTTGGCCTGATAAGGATAAATCTGGGTGTAGGTTTGAGTCTTTTTACAGGTAACAGAGCTTCAGTTTAGTTTTATGTGCATGCTGCCTTTCTGCAGTGGACCATCCAGGAAGTATTTCATAATAGGCATCAAAATACAGCATTGAAACATCCCATGTCACAACTACATTGTGTATTACAGTGGTACCTCGGGTTAGACGCTTCAGGTTACAGACTCTTCTAACCCAGAAATAGTACCTCGGGTTAAGAACTTTGCTTCAGGATAAGAACAGAAATCACACGGTGGCAGCGGGAGGCCCCATTAGCTAAAGTGGTACCTCAGGTTAAGAACAGTTACAGAAAGGTAGCCGTGTTGGTCTGCCATAGTCAAAACAAAAATTTTTTTTCCTTCCAGTAGCACCTTAAAGACCAACTAAGTTAGTTCTTAGTTGACTAAGAACTAACTTAGTTGGTCTTTAAGGTGCTACAGACCTCCAGAACGAATTAAGTTCTTAACCCGAGACACCACTGTATTACAATTATTTATACCGTTCCACTCATTATACAATCCTTTCAAAGCAGATTACAAGAGTCATTCAAATACATTTAGTGGTTTTTAAAAAGGCTTTCCTACAGGATAGTTGGTGGTAAGAAAGAGAAAGTCCAGCTGGATAGGTTCTTGAGATTGTTTACTAACCAATTCACACTTCATATGTAGCAATCAACAAGCCAGATCAACAATAATTTATTTGTATGCCGCCCATCTGACTGTGTTGCCCTAGCCACTCTGGGCCGCTCCCAACAAAAAATAGTAAAAACTCAAGACATGACACACTAAAAAGGAAAAACCTTTCAACTCAACCATGACTACAGCTGCAGTTATTGCCAACCAAGAAAATTAGCATGCAAAAGCATAGAAGTGGCATGCAGGATAAAGTAGCTGTGTATTGCAGAACACCAGCAAAAGATTACTAGTTAGGGCTTCTGTGAAGATTTTTCATCCTTAAGCTCCCCTTTCCCCCCCTAAAATAACCCTGTGAAATATGCACATAGACTTCAGGCCAAGCTTACATAGGAACTCTAAACAACAGTTTCTAAATGTAGATGTGTTAAAGGTCATCTACTGTACTCTGTATGTGACAGGTGAAGCCTGTCACAAAGAAAGTCCTTGAAAGTAGCGGGCATGGCTGCAGAACTGAGCTACTCTGGACAAAATTTCCAGCCTGCCATGTGAATTATACTTGTTATAAATATATATGTATATATTACTATTTTCCCAAAAACAACAATACATATTCAAACATAAAAGAGTTGACTTCCCCTTAATCCCATCCCTGGTTCCATTGTTTAGCATCATACTGCATGTCCATTTTTAAATTTAAAAGTGATTGAAATTACTTAATTGTCCATTCATTAAAAGGGACGCGGGTGGCTCTGTGGTCTAAACCACAGCCTCTTGGACTTGCCCATCAGGTGGTCAGCGGTTTGAATCCCCGCAACGGGGTGAGCTCCCATTGCTCGGTCCCAGCTTCTGCCAACCTAGCAATTCGAAAGCACGCCAAAAAGTGCAAGTAGAGAAATAGGCACCAATCTGGCAGGAAGGTAAATGGTGTTTCTGTGCGCTGCTCTGGTTTTGCCAGAAGTGGCTTAGTCATGCTGGCCACATGACCCGGAAAACTGTGGACAAACGCCGGCTCCCTCGGCCTATAGAGCGAGATGAGCACCACAACCCCAGAGTCGTCCGCGACTGGACTTAATTGTCAGGGGTCCTTTTAATGTCCTTACAAGTACTTGAATTAGACTAGTAATTCCTGAGTTGCATCTTGTTTACAAAAGGTGCGGCTTTTAAGTTCAGATGGCACTGTTGCATGGCTTCAATAGTTGCCTGGTGTCCTGTGGCATCTCTGGTAATGGGTGCTAGCTAGGGCCACTGCTTGTGGCAGCTGCCAGCGTGTCCTCTTTCTGCAGGAAGAGCATCACTGACATTCGGTAACAGGTGGTAAGTGAGCCAGGTAGCCATGTTGGAAAGCTACCTACTAGCTGGTGTTTATAAATGCCATTTCCTAATACTATGTGGCTCACTAAAGATAGAATGAAGTACAGTGCACTTGTATATTAAAGTGTTGCAGATAACCTGTCCATGTGGTTGTAGAGGCCTCTAGTGGTGACTGCAGTTTTTAGTTTTGATGGGAGGAACTCTTGTTCTTTATAGATGTGGCTTTTACTGTCCTAATGAAGACCTTGCTTTGCTAAAATGTCTTCAAACATCTGTGTTTCAGTTAAGTACCTGAAGGAGTGACCAGCTATGGATCATGCTAGGAAAGCAATATTTAACATGGTAAGGATAATCAAACTGCATTATCAGGTTTACTCAAATAATAAAAATTCCCTGGCCAAAACCTTGATGCACCACTTAGTCCCTGTCTTTACATGTAGCTTGGTCTGCAAAAGCTGTTCCAGCATGCAGAATTGGACCTGAATGGCACTCTTAATTATGGGGATGCTGTTCTGGCCTCCCAGGTGGTGCTAAGCTGTAGTTCCCACCATTCTTGATGATTGGCCATGCAGGCTGGAGATAATGGGGACGGGGGGGGGCACTGGCTATCTACCCCACTTTGTCACAAAGAACTGTAGATAGCCAGTTGTTCAATGGAAACAAGTATTTGTGCTTGTATGTGCCTGAAGTAGCTCCTCAACTGCTGAGCTTAAATCTAAGCCTTCCCATGTAGATTGGTCCTTAGGCCTAGAGACGCATGGGTTAATTATGACCACAGTTATGAATGAGCAGGGTCATGTCTATGTAAATGCCTTGGACTGATTATGTCATGTTCGTTAATCTCATAAGCCCAGATAGGTTTATGTTCTGCAGCATCTAACTTGAGAACCGAAAATACTGCATGCTGTCCTACCCCCCCCCCCCAATTTTTATTTTTAAGCCTAGTATGTGAGATGTCATGCTTTGGATGTCATGTCGTTTTATATATTTCTGCCTCCTTTCTTTGATTCAGTCAAGATATACAGTAGGGAAAGAACAGCCAGAGTTACTTTTCCTATTCATATGTACCAGATTTTATTCCAATCTCAGATATTCAATTATTACAAATAATTTGCAGCAAGGCTATTACGGTATATTAGCAGACTGCAGCAAAAGCAATCTTGAAAGTTCAGCAAACTTGTTATGGCATAATTTTTTGTGAACTACATTCCTTTTCATCAGATGAAGTCAACCACAGCCTGCAAATTCTTAGGCCATAATAAATGTGTTAGATTTTAAAGTGCCATAAAGCTGTTTTACACTCTGAAGTTCTAATGGGGTGAGTGGAATTAAAGGCCTCTCTTGGTGTTATCAGTACCAACAAATAAGCTTGACTTTTTGGTGTCTTTAACATTAGCACTCTTCATTCATCTCTGATGAATTCTTTTTTCTATCTAGTTTGGAGGAGAGCCCCTCTCATACACCCGCTTCAGTCTGTCTCGACAGCCAGATGGCGACAACAGTCATGTGGAAATGAAACTGTCTGCTGAAGATGAGGAAGGTATTGAAAATGGAGGAATTGACCATCTTCACACCCGACCAATAAAACCAAGGAACAACAATCGACACCTCTGCTGTGTACTTACTGGGGCAGCTCTCCTTTTCCTTATAGGTAAGTTGAATAGGTGAGAAGTACAGAGCAATTTGTGTTGTTCTTTTTGTATCTTCCAAGGCACACTGAATAATGCATTCCCTCCGGTAGGCACAATTCAGCAGTGTTTCCTAGAAATAAACTTTGTGTATTAAAAGTTAAAATGGTGCCACATGGGTATTATATCTTCTAGGGAGGATTTACTTATGGACATATACGGTAGTATCTGCATTACAGGAAAATAAAGAAAAAATGATGCAGCAATGGTATCAAACCACAGGAATAGTCATAGACTTTAAAAAACCCACCCTGATCTCTGCTGGAATTGTAAAAAAAGTAAGAGGGGAATTTTGTTCATTGGTGGTGCTCCTGTGAACATGCTAGAAGTTCCTCTGAATTTTGAATTTCTTGGGTTTGCATATGTAAAGCCAGCATCTATTCATCAACTATTTCAGTTTTACAAAGTCTGGAATACTATACAGTGGTACCTTGGTTTTCAAACTTAATCTGTTCCAGAAGTCCATTCGAAAAGCAAGGTGCGGTTTCCCACAGAAAGTGATGCAAAATGGATTAACCCATTCCAGACCTTTAAAAACAACCCCTAAAACAGCAATTTAACATGAATTTTTCTATTTAACGAGACCAGTGATCCATAAAATAAAAGCAAACAATGTACTGCAGTCACACAATCAGTCAATCAGTAGCTGAACTGGGTCCCACACAATCACACACAAAAAAGAGACACAAAAAGGCAAAATAAATAGCAAAAACAGACAGACCTCAGCGTAACACTCAAATGGAAGTGTGGCACTCAAATTGTCAGCATAACACTCAAAATGAAAGTGTAACACTCAGTGGAGCACGTTTGGTTTCTGAAAAGTTCGCAAACTGGAACACTGCAGTGTTTGGGTTCCAAGTTGTTTGAGTACCAAGGCGTTTGAAAACCAAGTTACCACTGTATTTGTGTATAGCATATTGCATTTTATTTTGTACAGTGGTACCTTGGGTTACAGACGCTTCAGGTTACATACTCTTCTAACCCAGAAATAGTACCTCGGGTTATGAACTTTGCTTCAGGATGAGAACAGAAATTGTGGTGCGGCGGCAGCAGGAGGCCCCATTAGCTAAAGTGGTACCTCAGGTTAAGAACAGTTTCAGGCTAAGAACGGACCTCCGGAACGAATTTACCCGAGGTACCACTGTATTGGTTTTTTATTTGTAAACCACCTTGAGGTTTGTTTGTTTTTAAGAAAGGTGGTATATAAACTAAGTTCATTGAATAAATCTACACAAACAGGATTCCTGATTGGCTATCTGAGTTTCCGTGGAAGGATACAGGCAATGAAAAGTGAAGATGTTGTTGAAGCATGCCATGGCTATCGATGCTCAACCGAGCCTGAAGATGACACACCGGAACCGGAACCTGTGTTATACTGGAGTGACCTTAAAAGCAAGTTGTCGTCCAGGCTGCGCTCTGCAAGTTTCAGAGATAAAACTGGGTAAGCTTTTTTAGAAACCTTCTCAAAAATCCTTTCTAAAAGAGCATTTCAGTAGACTCAAAATAATGGCTGGCTTCTATGCTTGGCTTCTGGAAACATAACTTAACTGGAATACCTCGTGTGTTCAGGTTCGGTGAGAAAGATGCTGGCAGTCCAGGAGATGAGAACCTAGCCAATATCATTCATCAAGAGTTTGAGAAATTCAAGTTGGATAAAGTCTGGGATGATGAGCACTACGTCAGGCTGCCGACCCCAGGGTATGTGCTTCTTCAGTTCTTCATATCAGAGCTCCTCTGGTTGGTCTCAGGCATTAGAGCTGATTCTATTTGAAGCTGTGAACAAGGTGTCTGCAGTGTAACTTGGTTGGCAGATCTTCTGAGAATTAACCCAATGTGGAAAGCCAAAATACAGGAAGTGAATATTCACATATTAGAAAAGAACAGGCTTCCTGTCTAGTAAGGTCCAGGTTCAAATTGATCTTAAGGCTGTGATTTCTGCTGTTGTCCTCCTGGTCCTAGGGTAGTGGTCACAAGGTTAGCTGTAACCAGTAAAAACTAGCACAGGCTTGCATTTCAAAGCTCCCCAAAGAGTGATAGTTAGATGGTCCAGGATATGTGCAGCCCTTAGTTGTGTAACTGGGACCAAAAACATTTTAAAATTCTGTGTTAACGCTCTGATTGACTGCTGTTATTCTTCTTTCTTAGATCTCCGAATGAAGTTTCCCTGGAACAGCCAAATGAAATGTTGGAGACTCCTCAAGCTTATGTAGCATACAGTGAAAGTACAGAGGTTTCTGTAAGTTGGCTTGGCTTGTTAGGTACCTGAAGTTCTGCTTTCAGCATAGTGGCATGCTAGTTTGTACATTAAGTAAAACTTGCTTTGGCCAGTAAGCTGGTTTGCAATGGTCTAGACCAGGCACCCCCAACCTTCGGCCCGCCAGATGTTTTGGACTACAATTCCCATCATCCCTGACCACTGGTCCTGTTACCTAGGGATCATGGGAGTTGTAGGCCAAAACATCTGGAGGGCCGCAGGTTGGGGATGCCTGGTCCAGACCCATGGCTTCCAATGTGGGGCACATGCCCTACAGGGGGGGGGCAGTTTGATTGTTAAGAAGGGCAATTCGAGAATGAGTTATTTACAGTTAATGGCCTTTTAGGCTTCCTCCACGTGAACCGTTCACTTTTTGAATAATAAGAATTATATGTTGGGTGGGGGGCATCAGGATTTTAGAGATGTTTAGGTGGGGCATGGCCAAAAAAACGGTTTGGGAAACACTGGTCTAGACTTAACTCGGTGTGTTACCTGAAAACAAAACTTCATCTTTAATGTCGCCTATATAAGTCAATGGGCATGTGTAGCGTGTAGAACGCTAGTCCTAACTCACGTCAAGAAGTGGATACAATCAAGCAAGGTCTCCAGGCCTTAGGAAATATTCCAAGCACACTGTTACTCTTTCTGTTGGGCCAGGGGTTGGACCTTATGTTCTGCTTAGACAATTGGTTGGCTACATTTTCTCAGTCATGCTGCCTGAGATGCTTTAAGATCTCTGGGGATGAAACAGGAACCATTCTTCATTGTAGCTCAGGAAGGTGTCTCTAATGTGAAATCTTGTGGTCTGGTTGAAAGGAGGTGCAGCAAGATTAGTTTGCCGCTTAATTGCTCTTTTATAGGGAAAACCTGTTTATGCCAACTATGGGCGCAATGAAGACTTCTATCAACTGCTGCAGAAAAATGTCAACTTAACTGGAACAGTGATCCTTGTGAGAGCTGGAGAAATTGCTTTTTCTGAAAAAGTAAGTTTTCTTCTCTTAAGACAGGACCAGTAAAGATGCTGCATGATAAAGGAATTTGTAGGGAGCCTGTGGTGGCTCTTCCAGTTCCCTGTTCAACTCCCATCTCTTTTGCACGTGTCACGAATGCTCAGGAGCTGGCACTGTCTCCAGAATGGACATGCAACAGACACCATCCCCTGAGCCAAATTGAACTCTTATGATCTACCTGGTGCTTCCCAGGTCCTTCTTGTGCTCTGCAAAAAAACAGCCTGGCCACTACTCAATAAAAGCATATGTGCCACTGTGGTTGTGAATGGACAAAAGCATGGGGAAATGACTACATGGCGGGCTGTAGAGCTTTTATAGATACTGGGCATTGGTCACAGTGGAATGGCTCTACTAATTGACCAGTTCCATTTAATATTTTACTGTTTTCTTTGGCACAAACCTGCTAATAAATATGCTAAACGCCCCCTCCTAGGTGGCAAATGCCAAGAAGATGGGTGCTGTAGGAGTCTTGATATATCCAGATCCAGCTGACTATGAGAACCTTGGAGAGACCTATTCCCAATTTGGACACGTGAGTGGTTTCCTATACCTCCTTGGGGGAATGTGGGTGCCTCTTCTGCAGGCTTCCTAGATGGATTCTGGAGCCTGCCTAGCACAGCAAATGAAAGACAAAGACAAATAGCTTCCTCTTGAGCAAACAGAGGCATAATCCCACCCTTTTAACTTGTGAATGCCCTGAAATAGACCTGTTTGAACTGCTTTTTGGTCTCCATTTTTCATATAATTCTTGGATTTTGCCTTGGCAGGCTCACCTTGGGACAGGAGACCCTTTTACTCCTGGATTTCCATCTTTCAACCATACTCAGTTTCCCCCAGTTGAATCCTCAGGCCTCCCACGCATTCCAGTACAAACCATTTCAAGCTCTGCTGCAATAAAAATATTCAGGTAAACAAACTCTCCCTTCAAGCTAATGATAGAGTCAGTACCCTTTCTCAAGAGCTACTGTTACCAGATTTAAGGGTGATATGCCGTTTTTAAAAAACCCAAATCAGAGCAGCCCCCCCCCAAAAAAACCCCTCACTTTCAAAAACAGATGGACGTTTACTGGATTAAAGCTGCTATAATGCCTGGCAAAAATGTGTTTGCCTGGCACCTGAATGATAGCAATGCCACATATTCCCAGCTAGGAATTCCTACAACATAGCAGCATTTGGAGGAGAGGGACAGGCTCCTTCCTGACAAGTTACTCTTTGCACTCTGCTAGGCAGAAGCTGTAATGCTCTGTAGCTGGTTGGAAGTAGGTGCCTCCCTATAGTCCAAAGCTGCTGCCTGTGATGTGAGGAAATTTTGTGCTTTCTAGGGGCTATCTCTGGTTGCCTCTACCACTAGAAATAAACAGTGTGTTAGGCCCAGTAAAGCTGCTTGCTGAATTCCTTTTGTGATTTAAATCACCAAGAGCCCAGAATTTGGCTATTAGGACTGTCATTTCAGGAGGACCTTGGTAGGAGGCGCTGTGTGCTTCAAATAACTAGTTTTCCCTCTTTTCAGCGCTATGAATGTGCTAGACTGTCCAAATCCATGGAAAGGAGATCTCCCCGTTTACAAGCTTCGGTCAGATTCTTCTGGAAGAAGTGTGACGCTGCGGGTGAACAATAAGCTTGTGGAAAAGAAAATCCTAAACATCTTTGGTGTGATCAAAGGCTTTGAGGAGCAAGGTAAAAGCTTTGCCAATCTGTTGCAGATGTAAAAGGGAAGGATTGTGTCCCTTAGTTCATTTCTTAACATTTTGTGATTCAGAGCTCCCTCGTGGCGTTGGGAGGGATCTTGATGGGCATTTGGCCTACTCCCTACTCTGCAAATGATCTACAGAGATGCTGTGTGGGCAACACGCCAGACTGCTTGCCCAGCCTGTGTTCAATAACAGAGCACATTCCAGACTCACAGGATGATGAGACCTGTAATGGAAACACTGCAAGATGCTCCATTGAATGCATTATGCCTGTTTGGTAGTGAAATAGGTGGCTAAGAGATACTGAAACGCATCCACACATTGCAGTTTGGTGCTGTTGAGCAGAAGAAGGTTGAGCTGCATAATATACTAGGATAATGGCATAGGCTAGTCCCCAAGTCTTCAGCTGACTTAGTTTCAAGGAGCTGGTGTGCACCATAACACAGTGTGTGTTAAGCATAGCCTTAGTTCTCCATCCTGCGATTCTGATAGAGGCTCTAACGGTTGATCCCTGTCTTGCAGATCGGTATGTAGTCATTGGAGCCCAGCGTGATTCCTGGGGGCCTGGATTCGTAAAGGCTGGCATAGGAACCAGCCTGCTTCGGCAGCTTGCCAAAGCACTCTCTGACATCGTGAAACTTGGTAAGGAGATTGGCACTGAGCGTCTACAGAAGGGATTCTTCGGCATGAATATACAGTTGGATACAGTAGTTGTCCCCTCTCCTCTTTGCAGATGGGTACAAGCCCCGCCGGAGTATTGTGTTTGCCAGTTGGAGTGCTGGAGCCTTTGGAGCTGTCGGTGCCACAGAATGGCTGGAGGTAAGTTCGGCTCCAATGTATTGGTCAGTTCAGAACAGCCAAATCACGCAAATAGCTAATTGCTGCTGTTCCTTTACTCTCTTCAGGGCTATTCCTCATCTCTCCACATGAAGGCGGTTGCGTATATCAACTTGGATGCAGCAGTTTCGGGTAACTGTCATTAAAGATTGCATGTGATAGAGGGCGTTCCCTGTAAATTTAATACTGTAAATGTGATTTGATGATTAAGTTGGATAATATAAACTGGATAAATGTGTACAACAGATTAGTCCAAAACAATCTTAAGAAGGGTGAGTGTGTTTGCGTTACACATAAAAAATAAACAATCCTGGTCATTTTCTAGACTAGACTGGCGCAAAAGACTGAGGGCACTAAACTCTTGGTTTCTTTTTCTCATTGGACTAAAAATGCACTTTGAGGCTAAACTTCCCTTGGAGATCTTTGCCACTTTGATTTACTGAAATTCAGCCACTTGGGGTAGGGGCTGTGGCCTTTAACTGTTCCATAGAACTAACTTCCATAAGAGCCTAAGAAGAGTCTGCTGGATCAGGCCAGTGTCCCATCTAATCCAGCACCCCATGTAGAGAAAATGTAGGTGCAAAAGGCATTGCAAGTTGTAAGATGAAAACCTACAAATGCTCCTGCTACAACCTCATTATTATGGGAGCATCATGCAAAAATACTGTGGGACATGAATCTTGTCCCTTACAGTCACATCAGAGTTGCACCCTCCTTACTTCCTTAAGGTATTAGTTAAGAAGCATTTAGTGTCCTTGTTTCTTAGTTTTTTGCAAAAAGGAAAAAACTCAGCTTCCTTGCACCTGAGGTATGAAACTAGTGCTTGCAGGTAAGCACCACCTCTCCATCCCAAAGGCTGATAATGATGATGTGCTTCGTTGAAATTAAAATGGAAGTGAATATGTATAGCCACAGTCCATAGCTGCACTGCAGATCATCAGTCCATCTCAGTAGGCCTTGAACTAATACTTTTAAATTGTACCCCACAGGCTCGAAGGACTTCAGGTTCTCTGCCAGCCCCATGTTGAAAAGGTTGTTGGAAGATGCAGTCACAGGGGTGAGTATCGTCTCTTGAAAGTTCCAGGCAGTGACCTGGAGAAACTGAACCATAAACTTGGTACTGGGGCCATGTTCTGTTCCTCCACACAGAGGGTCTTCATCAAAAGCTCGAGAAGCACTCCACAGCCATATGTATGAGTCTTGCTAACTCAAGCTCTTTGATTGCAAAAGTGGCTGGGAATACCTGTTGATGACAAAGCATCCTTCAGAATTTTGCAGAACACTAGAGTCTTTAGACCAGTGTTTTTCAACCTTTTTTGGGCAAAGGCACACTTGTTTCATGAAAAAAATCACGAGGCACACCACCATTAGAAAATGTTAAAAAATTTAACTCTTTGCCTATATTGACTATATATAAAGTAATTCTCTTGAATAGGAATCAAATAAGCACAAAGAAAGTATTTTATAATTACTTTATTATGAAATAGTAAGTAAACAGAAATATGAAAAATTATAAAATACTTTATTTTTAAATCTTTCGAATTTTTCAATTTTTCCCACGGCACACCAGGCAACAGTGGTTGAAAAACACTGCTTTAGACGAAGGGGTGGAAGACTGTACTTTATCTGGAGAAGGTTTTATTGAAATGTGCATCTTTTATTCACTTTTAGATTACTGTGTCGTCAACTGATCTTCGTTCCACTTTGGCCAGAAAAGAGTAAGTATTGTTACAGATGGGTAGCTGCGGTGGGAAATCCTTTTGGTCCTGGTAGTATAACGTAAGGTTACCAGACACCCCCGTTTCCCAGGAACATTCCCCAGATTTACAAATCAGTCCCCATACAAAATCCATTGAAGTTGAAAAGTGTCCCCGGATTCATTGAAAAATATCTGGTAACCTTAGTATAACGACCTGTAGTACCTGCTTTGTTCCATCCGCAGCAGATGGGCATCAGTTTTGCTTCTTCTGCCCATCTCCAAGGCTGCCTTGAGATCTGGCATAAAAAAAGATGTCAATTTAAATCATCAGAACATTGGTCTTACCTTGCCAGTGCTTTTTCTTGGGTAACAGGGCAGGCATATGACAATAACTTGGTTGTCGAATGCTTTGGTACTTGTACCAAACCTGGTACAAGTGAAACCTGGAAGTGAATGTTCGGGTTTTTGAACTTTTTTTGGAAGCCAAATGTCCGATTGGGCTTCCACAATTGTTTCCGGTGCGCCTGCGCAATCGGAAGCTGTGCCTTGGGTTTCCGAACATTTTGGAAGTCAAACAGACTTCCAGGACGCATTCTGTTCAAAAACCAAGGTACAACTGTACAAACTTCTGCAACCCAAAAAGCGAGAAATAGGCTCTTACCAAAAGCTAGAAATGTGCTCTCAGCAAAAGCTGAACTGTGTGCCATGTGTACCTTGCAGTGACCTTGGGATTCTGTTTGGCTTTTCTAACCTCTGTTGAAGTATATGACTCTTCAGTGCTGAGCACAGCAGCTGAAAACTTCTCCTTTTGCAGGGTCCCGTTTCGTATTGATGACGCAGCCTTTCCTTTTCTGTCCTACTCGGGGATACCATCTATTTCATTCCGGTTCTGTAATGTAAGTTGGTTAATGCTGTTCTGCTTTCCTGGCCCAAGCTCATCTATGTGCTCCCTCTTGAAAATTATCTATTGGCCACAGCAGGGCACAATACCCTACTCTTGGGAGAATTTGACTGGAGCAGTCAGTTATGCAGAAGGCCCACTCAGATTTTAAAATGTAAGCCAAATCATGGAGGCAAGTTGTAGCCATCTCCTGAATTTGACCCTTCACTGGCTTGCATCCTAGACCTCGTTAGTTGAGAGCCACCCTGAGGAATTAGGAAGAAAAGTACCGTATTTTTCGCACCATAGGACGCACTTTTTCCCTCCTAAAAAGCAAGGGAAAATGTGTGTGCGTCCTATGGAGCGAATGCAGGCTTTCGCTGAAGCCTGGAAAGTGAGAGGGGTCGGTGCGCACCGACCCCTCTCGCTCGCCAGGCTTCAGGAAGCTATCCGCTAGCCGTGGGAGACCCAGCTCTCCCACGGCTAGCGGAGCGCTGCATTAATCCCGAAGCTTGGGGCGTGCGGAGCTCAGCGCGCCCCAAGCTTCTGGGTGCCGGCAAGGTCTCCGCTAGCCGTCTAGACCTTGCCGGCACCCAGAAGCTTGGGGCGCGCTGAGCTCCGCAGCCCCAAGCTTCGGGATTAGCGCTCTGCTAGCCGTGTCTAGGCTGCGGATAGCAGCCTGCTTCCCGGAGCGTCGGGCACCCTGAAAGCAGAGCGCCCGGCGCTTCGGGAACACATCCGCAGCGTGGGGACCCTTGCAGGAGTTCCCCGCAGGACTCCCCACGCTGCGGATAGCAGCCTGCTTCCCGGAGCGTCGGGCGCCCTGAAAGCAGAGCGCCCGGCGCTTCGGGAACACATCCGCAGCCTAGGCAACCCTGCGGGAGATCCCGCAGGGATGTCTAGGCTGCGGATAGCAGCCTGCTTCCCGGAGCGTCGGGCGCCCTGAAAGCAGAGCGCCCGGCGCTTCGGGAACACATCCGCAGCGTGGGGAGCCTTGCAGGAGTTCCCCGCAGGGCTCCCCACGCTGCGGATAGCAGCCTGCCGCCCGGCGCGAGGGGCGCCCTGAAGCAGAGCGCCCCTCGCGCCAGGCAGACATCAGCCAGCCCCACAAGCTCGGGGGACAGCAGGGAGGCGCAGCGCCACTATCTCGCTGTTCCTCGACCTGGTTCGGTTTCCCTGACCTGCTTTTGGGGGGGAAATAAAGGGAAATTTTTTTTCCTTTATTTCCCCCCCAAAAAAACTAGGTGCGCCCTATGGTCCGGTGCGTCCAATCGTGCGAAAAATACGGTAATTGTTTGGTACTTTGTGACGCGCCATTGGACCTAATAAAAATACCCTGCCCCTGCAGCTTTTCTTTTACTTTTGCAGTGGTACTTCGGGTTACATACGCTTCAGGTTACAGACGCTTCAGGTTACAGACCCCGCTAACCCAGAAATAGTACCTTGGGTTAAGAACTTGGCTTCAGGATGAGAACAGAAATCGTGCTCTGGCAGTGCGGCGGCAGCAGGAGGCCCCATTAGCTAAAGTGGTGCTTCAGGTTAAGAACCGTTTCAGGTTAAGAACGGACCTCCAGAACGAATTAAGTTCTTAACCCGAGGTCCACTGTAATTTACAAGAACCTGCAATTTTCTGTCTTCTGGATGTGGAAGACTTGCTAGGACAATGTGAAGTATTTCAAATGCATGAGAGAAACCATTTGGGAAGTGTGGAGCACCAGGCAAAGAATCTTACTCTGTTTACTTCTTGCAGAATGGGAAAGGGTATCCCTTCCTTGACACCCAATTAGACAATATGGACATCCTGATGAGACGTTTCAGCGCCCCCTATGAAGTGGAAGGTACAATCCGCAAAGCAGCTGAAATCGCTGGCCGTATAGCTCTGAGGATGACGCATGACCACGAACTGTACCTGGACTACGAGAGCTACAATAACAAGCTGCGTGACTTTATAGGGAAGATAATTCCGTACCGGAAAGAGATGCAGGTAGTGCAAAATACCAAGAGGTGCTGGGGAAGTGGGGTTTTGTTTCAGGTTTGCAGTGGTGTGCCTGGTCTTGCGGCAGCGCTTGTGGTGTTCACAGTGGTTTCTTGCAATGTAAATGCTTCTGGCACTGGGTAGGGTTAATGGAGACAAATGTCTATAGGGATAGATGTTCATCTGTAGCGGATCAGTGGGGACCACCAACAATAGGTTGTACAGTGGTGCCCCGCAAGACGAATGCCTCGCAAAACGAAAAACGCGCAAGACGAAAGGGTTTTTCGGTTTTTGCGTCGCTTCGCTAGACGATTTTCCCTATGGTCTTGCGAGTTCTTGCAAGTTTGTTTCCTTTGTTTCCTTGTTTTCTTAAAGCTGCTAATAGCCGCTAAGCCGCTAATAGCCGTGCTTCGCAAGACGAAAAAACCGCAAGACGAAGAGACTTGCGGAACGGATTAATTTCGTCTTGGGAGGCACCACTGTATTGTGTACTTATTTGGGCCCTAACAGGAGAGCTGCTATTCAAGACTCCAGCCTGGATTAAGGCCCTTGTAGTGTTCAGCACAGGAGGGGAAGATTCCTAAAGGAGCATAAGGGAGAAAATTGTTCTTTTACCACCCATTTCAAATATTGCATAAAACTCTTGCCTACTGTCTTCGCTTGCAGAATATGGGCTTGGGCCAACAGTGGCTGATGGTTGCCCGTGGAGACTTCAACCGAGCTACAAGCACCCTGACACAAGATATCAGAAACACCGACCTCACCAACAAGGCTGCTTGTCGTGCTTTGAATGACAGGATCATGAAAGTGAGTTGTTTCCCTTCCTCCCCAAAGGGATGAGAATCTTAAGGGAGCCTTTTCTGAGAGATTTTGTAAACCCTGATGGAGTGAATAGCAGAAGAACCTGATGACCGGTTGGAATCTGATCAATCCCTGTGCAAATTACAGTGACAAGGCTAAGAGCCCAAATCCGTGATAACCATAAGCTAGGAGTAGTCAACTCTGTACATGGTCCCTCTGGTCTAATCAGCTAGTAGTCTAGAATCCATTAATATTGATAATCTTTCTTTATGTTGTAGAATGTAGGTAGAAATATAGATATATAAAAGAACGCAAATTGTCACTGCATCTTTCTGTTGGTTTGCCTAAGAAGGTAGATTTCCAGCGGGGGCACTGAGTAATTTCTTTTCTGAAAAGGAGGCGGTAGGCCAAATGTTGGGAACCTCTGTGTTAGTGGATCTGTACATATGCATCTTTACTTCAAACACCAGAATAACTGTCTAGAGTACAATAGTAAAAAGGTAAAGGGACCCCTGACCATTAGGTCCAGTCGCGGACAACTCTGGGGTTGCGGCGCTTATCTTGCTTTATTGGCCGAGGGAGCTGGCGTATAGCTTCCAGGTGATGTGGCCAGCATGACTAAGCCGCCCGAGTGGTACCTATTTATCTACTTGCACTTTGATATGCTTTCGAACTGCTAGGTGGACAGGAGCAGGGACCGAGCAACGGGAGCTCACCCCGTCACCGGGATTCGAACCGCCGACCTTCTGATCAGCAAGCCCTAGGCTCTGTGGTTTAGACCACAGTGCCGCCCGCGTCTAGATACAAACACTTTGAACTGTGGGAGAGGAGTTTTTCCCTTACCCGGGGACTTGAAAAAGCTGCTCTGCTGGGAGAAGGAAATGTCTGAAGACTCTGCTGGGGCTCCGCATACTCTGCTGGTTTCCACAAGTCACCAGCAATTCAGAGGGTGTTTCCACTTGTCAGGGTTGCCTAATCCCAGAGCTCTTTTTCACTTGTGTTTCTTTCTCTCTCTCTCTCTCTCTCTCTCTCTCTCTCTCTCTCTCTCTCTCTCCTTTTAAGGTGGAGTACAACTTCCTCTCCCCGTACCTCTCTCCAAAAGACACTCCTCTCCGGCACATCTTCTTTGGTTCTGGCTCCCATACTCTCCAGGCGTTGCTGGACCACTTGGGTCTCTTGAAGACAAACAGGAGCGCCTTCAATGAAGATTTGTTCAGGAACCAGCTTGCTCTGGCAACCTGGACAATCCAGAGTGCTGCTAATGCCCTTTCTGGTGACATCTGGAACACAGACAATGAGTTCTGAGAAAGTTGAAAGCTACCATTAATTCTGAAGTACAGCAACAGGGAACCCCTTCCTTTTCAACCAGTAGCACATAACAAAGTCCCCTTAGGCCTTCAGAGGATTTTTAGTTGTCCAGGCTGAAACTTGAGCAGTTCCAAGCAAGTTAAAATGTCCTGACCCAGAGAACATAAATGTATGTAGATTCACCTTTTAAAATGTGCTGGCCTCTCTAACCCAAAATTTGAGAGGGCTGATCTTGGGCTGAGTAAAGCATTTCTTCCAAGAGAGGCACACAAAGCAACCACAGCATTGAACTCATAAGAATTGTAAGGGCTCTTGGATTCTTATGAATTCAACCTGACCTCCCAGACTCTTCTAACACAAAGTTGCTGTGTGTCTTGTGAGCCTAAAAGCTCCCACGTCTTTAATCCTATTAGGAAGTATCTCCCCTGGGTACAGAAGCTCTTCCACAGACCCCTTGGCCTCTGGGATACAGCCAACATACCTTGACATAAGATCTGTCTAGCAGGGAATGAAAATGAAACCTTTCGCCTTCCCAATAGGAATTGAGAGAGTCCCAGGTGAAATTCTCCTGTGGCTTGCTCCTTTCCGTACTAAGGAAGGCCACGCCAAAGAAATGAAGGCTATAGTACCTTGAGTGGTCCTGTGGTACTATTTAAAAACTAAAACGATAACCGTTCCTCCTACGAGGAGACTGGTTGTACTCAAGCCCTTGCTGTGAGGCCTTTTCAGTAAACGAGAAGTCTCTTGGCCTAGTCTTAACTTGCAGCACTTGTTTGAGAGACTGACTCTGCAGACTTTGGTACCGAGGTATTTATTTATTTATTTATCAGTGGCAGTGTTCACTATAAATGGTATTTGTTTTTTCTACAGAATATAATTATCGGAAGCAGTGACTTCCATAATTATGACAGTTATACTGTCGTTTTTGATAAAGCAGCATCTGCTAGTACAATCCAACCATGATAACTGGAATTTTTGCCACCAAGCCTTCAGTGGCCTGCAACAGCACCATCCCTTCAGAAGATTATTTGGGATTCCGGAGGGTAGGGACATCGTCTCATCTCTTGGAGCATGCAGTCCAAGCAGGTGAGGGGAAGTCCCGGGAAGTGTTGCTCTTGCTTTTCACTCTCAGAAGATAGAGCGAAAGCTGTGAGATGCACTTTCTGCCGGGCCCTTTCAATGAAAAGCTTCCTTTGACTGGGTTCAACCAGTATGTGATGGGGATTTCCTTCAGTAGATCTGGAGCCCCATCAATTGGGCTTTCTACCAGTCCTCTGACTGCTGGTTGCGTTTAGGCTGATGCAAACCATTGCAGGCTTGTCTTGAGCTGTGCTTGACTCCAACAGCAGCTCTTGTGCAGAACTTCCAGCACTGCGATGTATCATGAGAACTTGGGTCACATTATCGGGAGCAGTGTCTCCCATAATGTTAAAGAACAAGGTAGTTTTTGCCTACCACAGTGTTGTATCGGAGGCAGTGACCTCCATATGTTGCACTAAGGGTGTCTTAATTATCGGGAACAGTGTTTCCCATAATTTTTTTGTAAATGCTCACCATGCAATAACACCTGCAGAGCATGATCGTTAGTATCTAACATGTATATTCAAACATCTGCAACTGTCTGTCTTTGTCTGGTCTCACTTTGTGCTGGATGCAGTAACTACTTTAGTGGCTCTTGCTACGCTGTGGGCAAGGCCAGGGTAGTAATTGGCTGCCACAACTAATTTTATATTGCTGAGAACCTTGGAGACGACTGAGCAGTGGGCTTTTGCTGACTCTTGGTGAAGCCTGACCCTTCTTTCTCTTCTTTTTTGTTCAATTCTACTTCTAAGACTTCAAGAAATGGCTGGATGAATGTATATAAGAGTTGCTTATGGCTATAAAGAAATTTGTGTTAAAATGTGGGTGTCTTTTGGGAATGCTTCAAGAACTTGAGTGGATGATTCTGATCAGTTGCTTGCACTGAAATAACTGAATCTACTGTGATTGTTGCACTTCACTTTTTTTACTTGGCTTCTGGTACAAAAATCTGGTTCATACATCTGTGGGAACATCCCTTTAGATATTCCTCAGCAGAAACAAGTTGTGTATTCTGGCTCTCCAAAGACTCAGGCTGATAAAGATGCTCTCCATACTATTCATAAGTGCTGCTTTTAAGGCTCTTTGCTTAAATGAGCAGCTTCCGCACACTGGGATTTCATGCTTTGTGCTGGAGAAAGCTTGATGAGCTGGGCACAAGGATGGAAAGTCATGTGTTCTTGTAAAATCTCTTCCACGTCGTAATTCTGCTTACCCCAGCTTTACCCAACTTGGAAGTGCCTGCAGCCCCAGGGACTCATGGGAATTGTAGTTTAAAAACAGCTGGAGCGCACAAGCAGGTTGGTTAAAGCTGGTGTAGATAAAGTCAATTACATTTCAAACCTTTTGTGTGTGAGAGTGAAAAAAATCTAGCTTGGTAATTTCCCATGCGTGGTTTTCTTTCCTCCGTTTCATGAGGCCTGTGAATGCCGGGTCATCAAAGTAGTAGCAGTCTTCCCATAGCGCTGCATGCATCTTGGGTGGGTAATAACGCGTAGACATAGTTACTGGGGGTAAAATTGGACTGAATCTCAAATATATAAGCTATGTGTATCTCTGAAATTTGTGTTTTGTGCTGTTGTGCTATGAGATTATTTAGAGTTGGGGGTTGTAATCTTGGTGTTATGGCTGACGAGAACTGCAAGACTTGACTGTCAATAAAGAACAAGGAAGACTTGACTGTGAAGTGGTTTATTAAGCTTCGTTAGTGGACATGCAAGTTCCTAGGAAGATGCTAATTACCAGTCTGCTCTGTGGCCTGCCCAGAAATAAAAAGTGCAGACCACATACCATCTCCATTATGTAAAGGCCAATCGTCGGGCTCATCCTTGCATAGATTCCCCACCTCATAGCAGCTTAGATGTTTTTGTATTGTGTATCCACCTTACTGTATTATATATTAGCAGGACAGACACCTCAGGTTGAAAGTGGGGGAGTTGCGATACAAACATGTTATTTCATTTGAAAGTACCCATTGGTTCAAGGCTAAGATAACCAAGCCTGATGTATGACATTAGGTGTGGAGCAGTTAAAGAAGCAGCTTGGCAAAAGGTTTTTTTGTTACACTCCTGCAAACCTCCAAGTCCTGCATTTTGCAAGGCCCAAGTGTCTGTTCAGGCTCAGTTTTTGTAACTGCAGTCAGTCAGGGCCCTGTCCTCCCAAGACAGGCATAAAGAGGTGAGCAAGGCAGGGACAGGTCTCCCAGGACTGAGAGCCAAGATGCTTTCCAAATTTTCCATCCTTCAGAGGAAGGCGTGTGAGTGAGTTACTCGTGTGCCCCTGGGACCAAGGGCCCCTGTTTACTAGCCAAATGTTTTAGGGCCTGTATGTGGGCTGAGAGTGTCTCAGCAGGCTAAGATGATGCTCCTGGCAAGCAAAGTGTTCGGCAGACCCACCTTCTCAAGGCAGCGCCATGATCAGGCAGAAGAGGACAGGCCCAGTCTTGCACAACGGCTGGTTGTGCAAAGAACAGGACGTGCCCCTCTGCCTTCCCTACCTCAGCCTTGTCAACGGCAAACTGATTGCTCTTTTGCAACCTCATGCCAAGGCGGTGTTTGGTTGGGTCAACACAACATGTAAACGAAAGGTCCCTTTTCCGGCTTGCAGTGTGACATTTCCCTGCTTTGCATCGGCATCTGGAGCAGCTGTTGCTATAAAAGGAGCTGTGATCCTGTCCTGAGCCGGTTGTGTCTCGCACACCAGCAGCACAGACTGCACGTACAACCTTCGCAGCTATCGAACAGGCGGTGCAGCAGCCCAGAGCCATCTCCAGCCTCGCAGAGCCCCTTCTGGCGGATTTAGGGTAGTTGCGGCCCAATGTGCCAAGCCATATTGCTCCTCTGTGGCTTGCTCCGAATCTGAGACCCGACAGGCTAGATCACAGGAGACGTCAAAAGGGACTCCTTAGGACTGTAGGCAGGCCTGAGGCAACGTGCGTTCAACTTGCAGGACTTGGGTCTGGAAGGTGAAACTAGATTTGCCCCAGCTCTTGGTTTTTACACTCGACGGGGAAAAGGGATTGTGAAATGTTTGGAACGGAAAGACACCAGTTTGCCTTCCACTGCTGCTCTGCCCCACATCCTGGCATAGCTTCTAAGCCATGCCCATATACCATTGCTATGATTTATTACTCACCCTTCTTCCCCCTAAGGTCCCAGGGCAGGTTAGAACAATTAAAGCACAGCTCAAAACAGTATTAAAATCAGTTCAAAACAACTTACCCAGGAATCAGGTGGCTCCTAAGAACATACACCCCAAGCAGTAATTGTATCTTCATCATCCTCTAGGAGCTCTGCCAGATCCACCTCTGGCGGGAGGGAGTTCCACGACTTAGGGGTCACCAGACCCAAACTTCTGAGGATGGTGAAACAATCCAGTGTGCTGTAGTAGTTAAAGAGTGTCAGGATTCAAATCCACACTTGACTAGGAAGCTTGCTGGGTGACCTTGGGCTGATCACTGCTGCTCAGGCTAGCCTACTTCGCAGGGTTGTTGGGGAAATTACAATGAGCGGAAGACCAGTTGCACCACCTAGCACTCTTTGGAGAAGAAGGTGGGATCAAAATGGAATGAATGAATGAAATTAAATAATTGAGAGGGCACCCTCTGCTGATCTTAGCACCCAAGAGGGTCTGTAGGGAAGGGGAGAGTCCGGTATTTGGGGTCTGGGTCATTTAATCGAATGTGAGCACTTTAAACTGGGCCTGGAAATGAACTGGCAGCCAGTGCAGCTGTTTTAAAATTGGAGTAAACCCATGCTTATTTTTTTTGCAGTAACCTTACTAAGTTGATATCTTGCAAATGCTTTGCACTGTAATTCCCACCAGCCAGCCAGTCTGTATGCTACGAGTTGTAGTCCAAAATATCTGGAGGGCGTCAGTTTGGGGAAGGTTGTCTACACATTTGGGTCTCACAAAGAGATGGAACTTTGAGAAGAGTTGTCTGTGG
Organism: Podarcis raffonei; assembly: GCF_027172205.1. Lineage (NCBI taxonomy): Eukaryota > Metazoa > Chordata > Lepidosauria > Squamata > Lacertidae > Podarcis > Podarcis raffonei. The sequence continues at coordinate 98,580,637 of NC_070606.1, read as the reverse complement.
AGCAGACTAAGAGGGCACCTGATCTAGGGGCTCCTAGTCTGTTTCCCCGTTGTAGAAGGTGCTTTGAAAGAGAAAAGAATGCCATGTTCTAACACATTTTGTCCTGTAGATGGCGCTGCAGCACTGCTCACGGGAACATTTCCCCACTTCTGGCAAAAAGTTAAGGCATTTGCAAAGGGGAAATGTGTAATTATTATTATTATTATTATTATTATTATTATTATTACATTTATATGCCACCTTTAACTTCCAAGTATCTCAAAATGGTGTACATGGTTCTGTTCCTCCCCATTTCATCTTCACAACAACCTTGTGAGGTTATTTTCCAGGTGAAAATAAATTATCAGTGGTTGGGTTTGCTAAGTGGTGCCTTTGACCCCAAGGCATGGGGAAGGGGAAGCCTTTTTGTGCAATCTCCCTACTGCAAGGCTCTGGTGGATAACCTTTTTTTTCAATCTGAGGGCCTCATTCCCTTTTGGGCAACTTTCTGGGGGCTGCATGGCGGGGAAGGGGGCAGAAGGAAAAACAGACAGAGCAATGAACACGAAGTTTACATTTGTGCAGAAGGATAGTTTCTACACACATCCACACACCCCTCTCTGTTTTGCTTCCAGGCGAGCAGGCATTATCAGAGTTCAATGATATTTTCCAGCCAGGCAAAAATTCTCAAGGTGGGTGCAGAGCAGGTTCATTCAGAAAATAATAATACATCTATCCACAATAGTTAGCTGATTTCTGATTTTAACTTGTACAATTTGCTATAAACCACCCTGATAATTTTTTCAAATGAGCAGTGGCATATAAATAATTTTAAAAATTAAAAATACGAATGCAGTATAATAAAACAAAGTTAAACCATGCCAAGTAAAAGAGCAAGAATACAATCTTGGTACCAGCTAACACCAGGCCTGAGAGAAAAGGTTTGACCAGGCAACAGGAGCTCACAAGGCCAAAGCCATCCGAGACTCTGGGAGGAGGGCGTTCTGCTGTCAGGGTGTGACTATGGAGAAGGAACAGAGGAAGTTGCCTAATACAGAATCAGACCATTGATCCATAAGCATTGTCTACAGTGCACTGACCGGCCACAGCTCAGCAGGGTTTTAGGCAGGAGCATTTCCAAGCCTTACCTGGAGAGCTCAGGAGGTAGACCTCTGACCTTCTGCCTTCAAAGAAATGCCCTCCCACTGTGCTATGACCTGTCCCCTGGTTCACAAAGAGCACCCAAAACAACTTCATAGGACTGGGTCCTCATCAAAGTGATCTTCCTGGTTTGGGGCCAAAATATTTGAAGGATTACCTGCCTGTGCTTTGATATCACCGCCAGAGCCCTTTTCTGATTACCCATGCCATCTGAGCTCCAATGGGTGGTTACCAGGGAAAGGGTCTTTTTGGTGGTGGCCCCTGGATTTGGAAAAATCTCCCCGAACAGGCTCACCTGGCACCCACTGTGATGTCTTCCCAGTGCCAAGTGAGGGCTTCTTAAAACTTCTTAAAACCCTGTTTTATTCTCTCTCTGCATGCATTATTTTCATGCCGCTTTAAGAGACTTGCTGCACTGAACTTATGTTTACGCATTAGTCATTTCACTGCACTCTGAAATAATATATTGTTTAGGTGCCCTGAACCAACTTGTTTGAAAGCTGGATCATAAACCTTAGCAACAGGCAGAGAACTTGGGGTTACCCTATGAAACTGGGGAGCGAAAGGCACAGAACAGACAGATTGTAAGTAATATATCACACAAAAACCTTTTGTTAATTTAGCTGCGCTGCTGAAATTGGTCATGTTTAGTTCGCATCCCATTTTGCCTTTAATAATAATAATAAATAATAAAATTGTATTTATATCCCGCCCTCCCCAGCCGAAGCCAGGCTCAGGGCGGCTAACAACAATAAAATGATACAACATTCTAAAATCATTTCATTATAAAATTAATTCAAATCAGATTAATGGCAACCGTTGGGCTAGAGTTCTGTGAGGATTGCCAAAGGAGGGAGTCAGGCTGTGCCCTGGCCAAAGGCCTGGTGGAACAGCTCTGTCTTGCAGGCCCTGTGGAAAGATGTCAAGTCCCGCAGGGCCCTAGTATCTTGGGACAGAGCATTTCACTAGATCGGAGCCACAGCCCAAAAAGCCCTGGCTCTGGTTGAGGCCAGCCTAACCTCCCTGTGGCCCAGGATCTCCAAGATGTTTTTGTTTGAAGACTGTAAGGTCCTCCGCGGTGCATACCAGGAGAGGCGGTCCCGTAGGTACGAGGGTCCTAGGCCGTATAGGGCTTTAAAGGTTAAAACCATCACCTTAAACCTGATCCTGTACTCCAGCAGGAGCCAGTGCAGCTTTGTCTCTAAAGAGGGGTGCAGGCCCACAGAGGGGTGCATGCATGCAAACCTAGACAGTTGTGTAAGTGCCACCGAGTGACGTCACACAGAAGACCTAGAAAGCAGAGACAGGGAGGGCAGAGGAGGAATCTGATACCCTGATTTGCAACGCATAATGATTAAGAGTAGGGGACAGATTTAGGATGTGGAAGAACACCTGCTGTGCCAGTTTAGCAAAAAAAAAAAAAAAACCAAAACCCTTCGGCACAGGAGGAGGTGCTTTCCAGGGACTGATTTGCAGCCAAGTTTCTGGAGCAGCGGGACCAGATTAAGTTATTGAACGAGACGGTTCAGGTTCCATCCGTACAGCAGATGCAAGTCTGGGCACAGAAATGAGATCATTCCTGCTCTGGTTTTTTCCCCCCTTAGGGAGCCAGAGGCTGTTGCAATAAATGCCTCCTCTTTGTGAGAAATTCCATAACAGAGAGCAACACTCAAGGCTTTTCAATCCACCTGCAGTTCTATGGAAAGCCTTGTGGCGTATCACTCAGGCTATGTAAACATTAGCGGCTTAAAACGCAGCGCATTTAAAGTTGCATTTGCAAAATGTTATGCACACCGGAGAGCGGGACAGGGATGTCTTCACCTGATGCGCGTGACCTGTTTGGTTTCCCCAAACCTGCAACCCCGCCATACTCTTATTCATAAAGCTGTCATCTAGGCATGTAGAACAGCTGCCTCAAATGCACACACCTCTGCTTAACTGCAGAGGGAATGTGGCTTACCTTTTCAACTCGGAGGCAAGCCAGTTTGAAGGAAAACATACCCAACAGGAGTATTCTTCAAGCAACTATAGGACTGATGTGGATTACGGATAATGTCGTGCGTACTTGGCTTCAAACACCAGTGACTGGAACACACTGAAGTCTGGGATGTTTTTGTAAAAGCGAAATGGGCATGCTCCAATGGGAAGATCACCTGCACAAGCCTAATTAAAATGAATGGGAGCTGTGAGAGAGCACACTAGTCATTCTGTTCGAGTCCCCTTCAACCAGGACCAGAGAACGTTTGCTGGACTGTGGCAAAAGCTTCTAGTCACTGTGTCTGTAGAGTTCTTTGGAAATGCCTGGAATAAAATTGGCATTATGGGGCAAGATCTTCTAGATCAAAGATGGGTGACCTTTGACCCTTCCGGTGATGGAGGACCATAACCCCCACCATTCCTGGCAATTGGCTCTTCTGGATGGGGCTGATGGGGGTCTTGAACCCAACCACATCTAGAAGGCAAGAGGGTGGCAAATGGATGACTTGTTCAGTATAGGACTGTTCCCTGAGTTGGCCAGAGATGCTGGTGTTCTTCAGAAATCATCACATGTGAACTGAGACTGACTATCTACCTACCTACCCACCTACCCACCTATCATCTATCTATCTATCTATCTATCTATCTATCTATCTATCTGTCTATCTGTCTATCATCTATCTATATCTATCTATCTATCTATCTATCTATCTATCTATCTATCTATCTATCTATCTATCTATCTATCTATCATCTATCTATATCTATCTATCTATCTATCTATCTATCTATCTATCTATCTATCTATCTATATCATCTATATCTATCTATCTATCTATCTATCTATCTATCTATCTATCTCTATCTATCTATCTATCTATATCTATCTATCTATCTATCTATCTATCTATCTATCTATCGACTCCCCCCCCTAAAGACCTCCCCACCCCCACCTTGAAAACTATTCGTGTTTGTGAGATGTGAATTGAAACAGGTATCTATGTTTATTTAGCAAGGCTGAGATATTTTCCAGGCTGCTACTAGATTGGGATTGTTTTTTTAAAACGTTTTAAAGATATATTTTTTTAGTTGCTGTTTGCTGCCCTTAGGGTAGGGGAGCGCAGGATATAATGTATCAAATAAATAATATAGTGCTCCATGAAAAACAAACAGCCTCTAAGCAGTTTACCTAAAATACAGCAATATAAAATATCAATTTAAAAAATAGCGATTAAAAGCAAGATGTTAAAAACCGTAGATGTCATAAAATACACAGGGCAGGAAAGGTCACCCTGGGTGAATCGAAACTTTTACGGTCTGGCCGTTGGAGGCCGCCGTTTCACGCCTGGATGGAGAGCTCCCCCAGCCCCTCTTAAGACTCTCGGCGCGTCCCCAAACCCCTTAAGGTCTCCCTCAGCCTTTGAAATCTGGATCCAAAACCCAAAGAGCCATTAGCTATTGGCGGCCAGTCAACAACTTCCCCGTCGGCATCATCCTGGGGGTGGGCGGGGGGCGAGTTGCCCCAAGTGCGCGTCTCGCTGGGGCCGGAGGATGCGGGGATGCAGGAACGGCTGGACCACTCCGGCCTGGCGCCGCCGCCTCCTCCTCCGGGGGCTCGCCCTTCGCCTGTCCCGACGGTCTGCGCAGTCATCGCCGCCTGTTACATAACCCGGGCAGTGACTTAATGAATGGGGGAGGTTTGCCACCCCCACCCCCTCCTTTTGGGCACAAACTCACGTTAACCCCTTCCTTCCAGCTCTCCCCGGGCCGCCTCGGTGCGCCCTGGGCGCAGAAGAGAGGCGCAGAGAGACCCCTTGAGCCAACCCCTCTCCTTCCTCTCCCTGGCCCTCGACACCCCCACTTTCCGTGATCGGACCCCCCTCCCTTGCCCGCTCGCCCTGCGGCCCCCACTTTCCCCTTTCCTTTATTTTGCAGAGCTGAGGCTCCTTTAAGGGAGGCGGCGGAGGCGGAGCGAAGCGCGAAGGGAACAAGGCGACCCACGCTCCGGGCGACTTTGGCCAGCCGAGCCGGGCCGGGTGGCGCAGAGGCCGCGGCCGGGCGGGGAGGGCGACGCTCGGGCGCGCCCGCAAAGTGAGGAAGAGGCTGCTGGCAAAGGCGATCGAGGGGGAAAAGTTGATTTTTAAAAATTTGGGGGTACTTTTTGGGGAGCAGGAAAGCGGGTGTTTTTTTGCGGGGGGACTCTTAGAAGGGGAGCTTGGAGGAGGAAGGAGGGCGCTTTGCAGGCGTCAAGGTGGAGAGGAGGGCCGGACGGAGCGCCCGGGGGGCCGGTCGGGGAAAGGAAGAGCGGCTGGAACAGGAGGAGGTTGGGGAGACTTCGGGGCGCAGGTGACAGAGCAGGAGAGGGAGTTTGTGGGGCTGGAGAAGAAGGGGTCAGGTGTCCCAAGGTGACCATTCGGTGGGGTGAGCCGGCTCCCCCTTGAGCCATCCGGCGGCCGGAGGTGCGGGCCAGGCGAGGGCTTTGCTGCCAGCAGGAGGCGCTGGGACTGGGGCAGGGGGTCCAGGAGGCGTGGGGCTTGGCGGTGGGGGTCCAGGAGGAGGCTTTGGGGGCGGGGGTGCAGGAGGAAGTGCTGCGTTGCGGGGTTCAGGAGCAGAGTCAGGCCAGGGGGAGAGGAGAGCCCCTTGGGGGGTGGGCAGGGGGAGGCCCTTGGCTGGGGGGCCTTGGGGCTGAGCAGGAGGAGGGCGAGGAGTGGCTGCAGAGTGGGGTGGCGGAGAGGCGGGTGAGGACCCCCCAGGAGCCACCGGGGCAGGTGCAGTGGGCAGGCGAGAGGCGGCTGGCAAGGGGCGCTGGAGTGCAGGAGGGGCCGGCTGGCCAGCGGCCGGAGCGCTGTGGGGTGGAAGAGGAGCACCCGCCTTTGGGGGAGGTCTGGGAGGAGAAGGGGGAGCCGGAGGAGCTGCTTGGGGGTCCGCGTGGAGCAGGCTTGCTGGAGGAGCAAGGTCTGGGCCAGGCAGGCCAGCAGGAGGAAGGCCCGAGCCTGGGGGGCCGCCAGGAGCAGGAGGGGCGGGCCGGCTTGGGCCAGGAGGTGGGCCTGTGGGGCCAGCACCAGCCCCATGGCGAGAGGGATGTGAGCCCGGCGTCAGGCCTTGAGCCCCAGGGGCAGGAGGTCCGGCAGGCGGTGCAGCACTCGGCCTCGCAGGAAGGGGGCTTGGGCCAGGGGGTGCAGGAGGTGGGGGGGCTGAGGCGGGGGGTGCAGGAGCAGCGGCAGGAGCTGGGCGGCTTGGGCTGGGGGCTGCAGGAAGGGCAAGGGAACGCGGGCAGGCGGCAGCCCCTGCAGGGCTAGCAAGGTGCTGCCAAGGAAAGGGCCCCCCTTCCCAGAAGATCCAGGCCAGCGGACCCTGAAAGCTCAATCAGGGCCGGTTGGAAAACTGAGGGGCTCTCGGCTTTCCCTGCCAAAAGGAGCCTGGATCTGCTGCAAGGGGGGCAGAATCCGTTCCCGTTGTGGCAGAGGCTGCTGAAAGGTCCTGCCTTGGCTCAATCACCCTTGCCGTCGCCTTTCTCTCATCCGCAAGCCTCTTTGCGCAGCTTTCCCGGCTCCTTCCTGGCCTTCTGTGCATCCTTTCCGCTCCAAGTCCTGGAAGTTTTAACACTGCGTATTGCAAGCTGTTTTGTGTGCGTTTCCTCCTACTTCCTGTATGGACTGAACTTACTGCAGGATCGTCTTCCCTGCGGAAACACAAATCCCTGCAAATTCCTAGAAGTTGCATGAAGTCTTAAGCCCTTGCAGTGCACCACAAACGCCTTGTTCGCTCCTCTGCTTGTATCTGGATTGCTCCACCAGCAGCCTCTTTCTCCGCCAGAGATCTTGGCTCTGCAAACTCCCAGCGGTGTGTCATGCAAAAGAGAGCAGGGGGGCCTCGCGATGGGCCCTAAACCTCAGCCCTGATGTTCAGCATCCCTGTGTGGTCCTGTGGATTGCCGCAGCTGCTCCTGATGTCCTCCTCGCGTGGAGTTCTGCGCAGTGTGCGACTTGCCAGCCTGGCCATCTAACAGCTGCCTGTGTCTCTGCCTGCTCTGGAAAGCCACAACAATGTTATCTCACTGTTTGCCGGATTAACAGCAGCAGCTCTACCTGAGCAGCCGCCTTGGCAGCGTGCGGCCACGAGAGAGCGCATTGTCCCTGCCGGTGTGCAGCAGCCAAAGCAACCGAGAGAGGTTGTCTGCGTGTGTCAACAACACTCGCTCGGGCCTCCTGGCGTGTAAGATCAGCAGCGGCGGCAGCTGGCCAGCCCAGCAAAACAGCCCAGCCAGAGTGTGCACACTGCAATTTCTGGAATTCGTTCCTCTCTCTGCTGGAGAGCAGATGTGGGATCCCCATGGCAGGACAAGGAGATAAAAGGCCCCAAGCGAAGGCAGAGGCTTTGGTGGGTAAGTGAAATGCCTGTGGGGAGATTCGGGGGGGCCCTGAATGATCCACCCCCTGTTGTGTAGAGTTCCTTGTTTTGTGTGTTCAGGCAACAGGCAATCGCTCACTATACTCTGATCTGAAGGTTGCCTGGGTCAGATCGGACTGACTTAAGCCATATCTAGAGCCTGTTGAGGAAGGAAGCGGGTTCCTGTGGGGTGCTTTTAAATGATATTTTATGAAATGTTGGCTCCACGGTTTGCAACACGAGTGCAAAAACTGCAGACCTTGTAAACCACTTGTAAAAGGAGGGTTTGGAAAGCTCTCTGAATTTCTGTGGATTATAGCAGTACGGAAGAACATCTCATGCTAAAAAATAATCTGCAAGGGGGATGAACAGGCCCTGTATCTCCTCCTAAACCCCCCCCCCATACAAACCGCTTCTCTTCTCTCATAAACAGTTCTGTCTTGGAACGGATAATTGTACTGCTTTGTAGAGGCAGATTTGTGGTGTCCACAGAGGGTGTTGCATGGGTAGCAGAAAGTGGACTGGGGGGAAGTCATAGTCAGAAACATCTGAGGTGGGCACCAGGTTGGGGAAGGGGCACTAGGGTGGGCTTCTTCTGGGCAGGCTGGTAGATGAAGACGCTTGTTTCAGACCTGTCAAGAGCTGCACAAACTGGCCCCTGCAGAATTTGGCTTTTGGCATGAGCTTCCGTTTGAAACTGGAATGAGAAAAAGGTTGTTGGTCCTCATTATACACAGTTTAACATCGGCAACATGTGGCTGCTTTGCTAAGAGAATTTGGCTGTCTCTGGTACAGGTTTCCTTTTCTTTATGGATCTTAGATTTGGGATGCGCCAGTCCCAAGTACCCTGCCTGTGTGGCATAAAATGCTGTGATTCCCCCGTTGCATTGGACTGGATAACCATTTGGGTGTCTTCCAAATCTGCAATTCTACGATTCTGTGAAATGCTTGCATATTTCCCCCTGAACAGCGTGTGGCTCTGTAGCGAAGGAGGATTCCTGGGTACTGATAGCTCCGGAGCACTCAAGCAAGCGAGCCAAACCACAGGACCAAACTAGGCGTGATTGCTCTCCACCTGCTTTCCCTGTTCTCCTCCCCAGCCAGGGCAGTTTGCCTCCTTCTCCCCAGGCTCCCTTTCCAGTATAAAAACCAGAGACTTCTCTCCCTACTTCACGCGTGAACAGGGATGGCGTTTGAAGAAGCAATGGTGGGCTGCCTTGTCCTGTGTTTGACTGGGCAAATTGGAATCGAGAGGCCCGTTTCAACTCTTGCAATTTGGAGGCGATCTCAAGATTTCATAGAATTGTAGAGTTGGAAGGGACCCCAAGGGTCATCTAGTCCAACCCCCTGAAATGCAGGAATCTCAACTAAACCACCCCAGTCTTTGTCTCTCTTTTATTTTTTCGAGAGGGAGAGAGAGTTGCCTGAACTGTATTTGCACAAAACCCCTGTCAACTGGCAATCGATAAAGGGCAGTAGGCCTCTTGTTCCTGTGGATTTTGGACTTTGGCATAAGCTTCAGGTTGAAATTAAAAAGGGAGAAAAGTCAAGTGGTTAGTCCTCATTGTTTTGTGCAATTAAAATAACAACAAGAGCAGGTGGCTGCTTCGCTAGGAGTCGAGAATTTTGTTGTCCCTGGTACAGATTTTATTTTGGTTTTCTTTAAGAGTCTTAGATTTGGGGTGTCCCAGTCACCCTGCTCTTGTGACTTCCAATGTAGCCTGTCAGGGTCCTGCCTGTGGGGAGGTCAGTTCCGTGATGGCTCTTGCCGTGAGCGAAGGTGGGAGCTGGCGTGAGCTCTTCAGAGCCGCTGTGCCCTTGTAAATGGCTTGGCAGTCACGCTGCCTTCCTGAGCGTTCAGTTGCGGGATGGATTAAATTCCTGCATTTAGCTCCCAGGTTGACCCAGCTGCCTGGCCTCTTGAGCTGCCTTGTGCCCTTGGCGGAAAGGGCAGAGGGAGGATTAGGACCTGTGGCTTGGGGAATAGATTCAGAGAACTCCAGAGTTGGGAGGGACCCCAAGGGACATCTAGACCAACCCCCTGTAATGCAGGAATCACAGCTGAAGAATCCCTGGCAGACTGCCACCCAACCTCTGCTTAAAAAACCCTGAGGAAGGACAGGCCGCCCCCTCTCTGTTCCACTGCCGAGCAGCTCTTACGCGCAGAAAGTTCTGAAGTAGTGCATGCCCACGAAAGCTCATACCAATAACAAACTTAGATGGTCTCTAAGGTGACCCATGTGGGTGGCGCTGTGGGTTAAACCACAGAGCCTAGGTCTTGCCGATCAGAAGGTTGGTGGTTCGAATCCCCGCGACGGGGTGAGCTCCCGTTGCTCGGTCCCAGCTCCTGCCAACCTAGCAGTTCGAAAGCACATCAAAGTGCAAGTAGATAAATAGGTACCACTCCGGTGGGAAGGTAAACGGTGTTTCCGTGCGCTGCTCTGGTTCACCAGAAGCGGCTTAGTCATGCTGGCCACATGACACGGAAGCTGTACGCTGGCTTCCTCGGCCATTAAAGCGAGATAAGCGCTGCAACCCCAGAGTCATCTGCGACTGGACCTAATGGTCAGGGGTCCCTTTACCTTTAAGGTGCTATTGGAAGGATTTTTTTTATTTTGTCAGAAAGTTCTTCCTGATGTTTAGACTGTATCTCCTTTCTTGCAACTTGAAGCCATTGGTTCGAGTCCTACCCTCCAGAGCAGGAGAAAACAAGCTTCCTCCCTCCTCCATGTGACAGCCCTCAAGATATGTCTATCGTATCTCCTCTCAGTCTCCTCTTTTCCAGGCTGCAAATCTGATGGGCTTCCCCTGAGTTCCTTCAGTTATATAACCATGTCGAACAACACCCTGCAGCACCCCACTTGTCACTTTCTCCCCAGGGTGATGAAGACCCCTTGCTGAGCACGCTTTCGGATGGTCACCCAGCTACAAATCCTCATAACAGAAACATTGCCTAGCCTGAATTTTACCAGCCTCCCCGCAAAAATATCATGGCGGAGGGGAGGGCGGCCTTTGTTGCATGGCTTGGTTTCCAGAAAGGTTTGCTGGTTTGTGCTGGAATCCCACCCGTGAAAGAGTGAGTGTGGGAATGTTCAGGGATGCATGAGAGGATATATTGTCTGATTATAGCCTTTCCAACTTGTGTAAACAAGTTCACAATTTAGCAGAGTAACATTCCCCTTTTTAAACTCGCAGCGGATGCATTTGCTCAGGCTCGCTAAAGCCTCTATAATAACTGTTCTGGTATTTCCCCCTTATTCCCTCATAAAAGATAAGGCATGTAATAGTCTTCTATAAAAGTATGAAAAGGTTTACTCACACATCATTCTGTTCACAATCGGATCCCAGAAGGCAGACTTAGCTTAGAAAAGTAACATACACCTGGAAACTATCTCATAAAGAGACAGTCCCTTTGGCTGGAGGCCAAGAGAACATCTTTGGCTAAGCAGATGTTGCTTCTTCGATGCATGTAGTCAAAGAGAGAGAGATGGCTGCCCTGCCCTGTGCTTTTGTCGTTACCTGCACAGGTGAGGCCATGCCCACCTCTAGTCACATGCAGAGGAAGTCTGTCTCAGCCCAGAAAGAAACAGGAAGTTTACCTGCTGGCTGGACATTCCTCCCCATGTGTAAACATGTTCACTCTAGGAATGTTGTACTTCACTGCTCTTGTGTTTCACATCCCACAGTGAGAAGCCTGGAAGCGGCTCTCCTTCCTCGGAGGTTTTTAAGCGAGCTTGGATGGCCACCTGCCATGAGCTGAGATTTCTTGCATTGCGGGGGTTGGGGGGTTGGGCTGGATGACCTTTGGGGGTCCCTTCCCAGCCTACAACTATGATTCTAAGCCTGCTTTTCTTCCCCCCACAGCAATGTGCTTTGGCCTACGCACAAGCCCACATCCCACCCAACGTGGCGCCACTGGAACATGTTGTGTGGGGCGGGGGACACATGGTTCCTGTTGATCAGAGCCCTTCTGTTCTCCTGGGTCTCCAGATGTTGTGCAGATGGTGCCCCAAAGCATTTCCTCTCCATTCTCTTTTCTTTTCCTCCCTTTGTTTCCCCTTCCGTGCTCTGGGCCACATCCAGGCTGGGGGGTCGGAGGCGGCTGTGCTGAGAAAGTGCTGAGCGACTTTGGTGAGCCTCCAAAGAGACAGGCAGATTGCTGGCAGGGGAGCTTCTCATTTTGGGGGTCCAGAAATGGCACAAAGTGGGAGGGTTTTTTGGGTGCCGTTCTGCCTATGAGAAGTGCAATGCAGGAGGAGCTGTCAGAACAGAGGATCACAACTAAGCCCTGCGAAACCAGAACTTGCCCATTGGCGTTTGACAAAAGATTGTGATCTGTGCAAAAGGTGTCATTTGCTGCTCTTGGCATAATTCCCGAAGGCCTTGCAAGAATGTAAGAAGTGCCTTTTGGATCAGGCCATTGGCCCACTGAATAGGGCTAGGAATGACAATAATAATAATAATAATAATAATAATAATAATAATAATATAGAATTTGTACCCTGCCCTTCCTGCCGAAGGAGGTCAGGGCAGCAGGAATGGAACGGCTCTTTTCCAACGGCTCTGGTTCGTTGGAGGAGACCAACCAGATGTTGCCCTCCAGATGTAGATGGGCATCAGCCAGGCTTGCCAATGGTGAAGGGCGATGGGAGCTGCAGCTGAACAACATCTTGGGGGGCACCAGGTTGGGAAGGCTGGTGCAGATGATATTGGGACAGGTGTTTGAGCTGCGCTCTGTTTTGTGACTCCTAACACATTATCTTGAAATTAATGTTATTATTTATTCAATTTATATACCGCCCTTTATCCAAAGATCCCAGGGCACTGTACAACATTACGAACCTACAGTGGTACCTCGGGTTACAGACGCTTCAGGTTACAGATGCTTCAGGTTACAGACTCCGCTAACCCAGAAATAGTACCTCAGGTTAAGAACTTTGCTTCAGGATGAGAACAGAAATTGTGGTGCGGCGGCAGCAGGAAACCCCATTAGCTAAAGTGGTGCTTCAGGTTAAGAACAGTTTCAGGTTAAGAACGGACCCTCGGAACGAATTAAGTTCTTAACCGAGGTACCACTGTATTACAGAGCATGGATAATAAAAATGTAATAAAAAGCATAGTAGCGGACAGAATAATAAAAGAATCATAATAACAGCTCTCCCCCCCCAGCTTTAACAGCCATAGATTATTCAGTAGCCAAAGGCCTGGGTAAAGAGGAATGTTTTTGCTTGGTGCCTAAAGTCATGTAATGATGGCACCAGACGAGCTTCTCTGGGGAGAGCATTCCACAGTCAGGGAGCCACCACTGAAAAGGCCCCGTTCTCTGAAACCCTCTGGGGTCATTGAGAAGGGCCCCAGATAACAAGCGCAGGGTCTGAGTCGGTTCGTATGGGGAGGGGCAGTCCTTAAGGCACAGTATTGAGATCCTGAGCTGTGTTGCATTTTATTCCCTATGATGTTGTGAGCCACTCATTGTTCAGCTGTGGAAAGGGGCACAGCAAAGAATTCTTGATGGCACTCTTCTGAAGAGCCTGAGTTAGCCTTCCCCAACCTGGTGCCCTCCCCATGCTCCTGCACCATGGCTGCTGTTGTCCCTGACCCCAACATCTAGAGGGCATCCCCAGGCCTGGGAAGGCTGAGCCCCCGCCGGAAAGCTGGCATCTGAGCCTTATCTTCTGCGGAGCCCATTCTGTCCAGGCTTTGGGCAGGGCCCCCGCCTGGCCCAGATGTTTCGAAAAGAAACTATCAGCGAGGGAGGAAGGCCCTGACGATAACGGCATTTGGTTGTTCTGTTCTGTTCCGTTAATTGCTCTCTCCCACTCTCTGCTGATAACCAAAGTTGCAGGAGGCAGCGATGGGGGCTTAAGGTCACCCATGGGGATCTGGTACATTGGCTGGGGGAAGGGGATTTGGCGATGGATCGTGGCTCACTGGCAGAAGGTCCCAGTTTCAAATCAGAGTTAGAAATCAGCCAGGTGCATTTTGCGACTGGCACAGGTCCAGTTGCGGCCGCATGGAAATCTCTGGATACTGGGTTGGCAACTGGGGAAAGCAAAAAGAGAAGGATCTGGAATATTTCCCTTGAAGGATTGTTTTATTTGATGTTTTAATGGGTGCTAAACTGCTTTGGATTTTCCCCCTTCAAATATAAAACGGTATAGAAATGAGATGGATAATAATAATCATCATCATCATCTTCATTGACAAAAAAAGGTGCCTAGACATTCCATTGGGGCAACTGTAACATAGGTTTAAGGTGCTTTTTGGCAATTGGATTATATATATGAGTTTCTAACGCTGGGTTCACTCCCTGGTAGAGCTGGGAGAGACTTTTGTTTGAAATCCCAGACAGCTGCTGCCAGCCAGTGTAGAGAGTACTGATGGGCCAATGATCTGACTCGGTATTAGGCAGCTTCCTATGTTCCTATGAGTTAGCATTCACTCGCTTTTCTCCTGCCCTCAGAAATCCAGCAGAAGCCTCTCTTATTTAATCCCACCTTGTTCCTCCAAGGAACTCAAGACGGCCTGCAAGGTTCTCCTCCAGCCTGTTTTATTCTCACAACCACCCTGTAAGGTAGGCCAGACTGAGAAGCCGTGACTGGTTGCCCAGTGAGCTTCATGGCTGAGTGGGGATTTGAACCCTGATCTTCCAGGTTCTAGTCTGACACTCCAACCACTGGGCCACACTGCCCACCTGGATTTCTGCCTGCAATGCTGAACCTACAATGAAGAACTGGATCAGGCCAGTGGCCGAGTAGAAGCCCATTTAAAATGCTTTCAGGTTGGGGGAATGATTGGGTTGTTCTTGTTTTTATTTTAATTTTTGTATTTTATGTTTTTATATTGTGATTTTATCTTGTGAACCGCCCTGAGACCTGCGGGTATAGGCGGTATACTACTACTACTACCACAGTGGTACCTCGGGTTAAGAACTTAATTCGTTCTGGAGGCCCGTTCTTAACCTGAAACTGTTCTTAACCTGAAGCACCACTTTAGCTAATGGGGTCTCCTCCTGCTGCCGCCGCACAATTTCTGTTCTCATCCTGAAGCAAAGTTCTTAACCTGAGGTACTATTTCTGGGTTAGCGGAGTCTGTAACCTGAAGCGTATGTAACCTGAGGTACCACTGTAATAGAAAACTCACAAGCAGGACCCAAGCACAAGAGCAACTCTCCCCAAAACTCTGGCGAGAGGATATACGATTTACTGCCTCATATACAATTAAAGAAAATTTTGTAAAGATGTTCTATAGGTGGTACTTATCGCCAGTTAACTTGGCAAAGATATATAAATTTAAATCCAACCTCTGTTGGAGATGTGGTGGATAAATAGGAACAACAATACATATGCGGTGGAGGTGTGAGGAAATTAAGAAATTTTGGATAGTAGTACATGAAGAACTAAAGTAGATGTTGAAAATATCAATAACAAAGAAACCAAAGACATATCTCCTTAGATTGATAGATGAAGAGATACCACGGGGGAAAGAAAGAACTTTTCTATATGCCCGTACAGCTGCTAGAATAGTGATTGCTGCTAGGTGGAAGTCACAAACTACACCCACAAAGGAGGAATGGATTTGTAAACTAAATGAATATTTAATTTTGGCAAAATTAACCGCTATAATAAGAAATCAGTCGAATCGAAAATTTAAAAAGGAGTGGAAATGTTTTGATGAATATATGGCAAAATATTGCCATAAGATACGCTAATATGCCTAGATTAAAATGTGAAGTACTGGATGGAAGAAAAAAGAGTAAGGAAAGATAATAAGAATATATAGATGATTTGAGAAGATGGTAGGATGCAAAGATTATTGTAAATTGTATAATGTGGAGGAAATCGAGTGGGGGCGGAGGGAAGAGGGAGGAAGGAGGAAAGAATAATATGATGGATTGAGGAAATGTACCGTATTTTTCGCTCCATAAGATGCACCTGACCATAAGACGCACCTTGTTTTTAGAGGAGGAAAACAAGAAAAAAAATATTCTGAACGAAACAGTGGATGTATGATTTTTGTGGTTCATGCTGTGGCCACAGACATGTGGTTTGACGGTGAGTTTGGGGTAGCCTAATGCTAAAATCCTGAGGATACATGTGTATCCGTGCTTTGTAACCACGTTTTAGCACGATTGCACCCCCATGAAACAGTGGGTGCGTGATTTTTTTGGTGCAGGCTGTAGCCATGGACATGCTATGTGGTCTGATGGAGAATTTGGGGTGACCCAATGCAAAAATCCTGAGGATCCATGGGCTTTTACCTCCCCGCTCCCAGGCAGCCTCCTTTATCGCTAGAGTCCCTTATCTCCCTCCCTGATTGCTTGCCAATCAGCTGCTCAGCGGCTTTGTTTCAACACTCCCTTCCCTCTTGTTTGCCTTAGTGCCTTTTCCTTAGCTGGAGCAGTTTTTTGCCCCTCCTTTTCTTCTAATTTCTCTCCTCGTTGATTTAGTCTTCCTGTCTCCTCTCCTTGCAAGTTCGCTGTCTTTACCTCCCCCCTCCCAGGCAGTCTCCCTTATCGCTAGAGTCCCTTATCTCCCTCCCGATCGCTTGCCGATCAGCTGCTCAGCGGCTTCATTTCAACACCCCCTTCCCTCTTTCTAATAAAAAAAGCACCACCTGCTTTTTGCCCCTGGGCAATTCGGCTCCAGGGACCACGCATTCACTCCATAAGACGCACAGACATTTCCCCTTACTTTTTAGGAGGAAAAAAGTGTGTCTTATGGAGCGAAAAATACGGTAAATGTAAATGTATGGGGGGATGGGGAAGAAAAGGTGTTGGCTTTGGTACATCTGTATTGTAATGTAATATGTGAAAACCAATAAAAAAGAAAAAGAAGAAGAAATAATAAATCACAAGAGCAACTCTCCCCTTCTGTGGTTTCCAGAAACCAGCATTCAGAACCATTTCTGCCTCCAACTGTGGACCAGAGCAGAGCCACCACGACTAACAGCCTTTGATAGCCCTCTCCTCCTCCTCTGTGAATTTGTCTAATCCTCTTTTAAAGCCATCTAGGTTGGTGGCCTCCTGTGGCAGGGAGTTCCATAGTTTAACAGTGTTCTGCATGAAGAAGTCCTTGCTTTCACGTGTCCCAAATCTTCCAGCATCCAGCTTCATGACATGTCCCTGAGTTGCAGAGTTAGGAGAGAGGGAGAAAAAGTTTTCTGTATCCGGGGTTGGCGAAGGCAAGGCGAGGGAGAAGAGGTGAAGGGGGCAATTGGGCGCGCTCTTCCCACCTTGGATCAAATCTATGCTTCCAGGTGCCATAAGAAAGCTGCAGAGATAGTGCAGGATAGTGCGCACCCCGGAAATGATCTCTTTCAGCTTCTGCCTTCTGGAAGAAGGTAAAGATAAAGGGACCCCCGACCATTAGGTCCAGTTGCGGCCGACTCTGGGGTTGCGGCGCTCATCTCGCTTTACTGGCCGAGGGAGCCGGCGTATAGCTTCCGGGTCATGTGGCCAGCAGGACTAAGCCACTTCTGGTGAACCAGAGCAGCGCACGGAAACGCCGTTTACCTTCCTGCCAGAGCGGTACCTATTTATCTACTTGCACCTTGATGTGCTTTCGAACTGCTAGGTTTGCAATAGCAGGGACCGAGCAACAGGAGCTCACCCCGTCGTGGGGATTCGAACAGCCGACTTTCGGATTGGCAAGGCCAAGAGGCTCTGTGGTTGAACCCACAGTGCCACCCGCGTCCCACAGGGTTATAAAGACTAGGACTAGCCACCTGAGAGACAGTTTCTATCCAAATGCGATTTTGGTTTTAAACGCAGTATAAGGAGTCTCTATGGGAGTATATTGTATTTAAAAATGGGGTATCAGAGTTTTTAGGGGGCTAACCAGGTGGGGATAGCTAGGATAGCAGGCTTGTTGGTTTTTGAATGTCTTATGTAGATTTCTTCAATTCCGTTGTTCTGTATGGGACAATGACAATAAAGATTATCGTATCGTATCGCCCTGGGAATAGCTGTTTTTACGGGGTGTTGTTCGGCGCGGAGTGTTTTTCTGTGCTCAGCCCTCCCGAAATGTTCCCAAGCAGAGCGACTGGCAGGCTGGCCAGAGGAGGAAGGGGGTGGAGCGACAGGGCATGGAAAATCTGCCCTCCTACAGATCTGGGCTGCTCTACTCACGAGAAATCACACTGCAGTGTCCCCCATTAGCAACAATAACTCTGTTGTTCTTCACACGCCAAGGAAGCGCTGGCTTTTCCCTTTAGCTGTAGCCAAGTGCAGGGAGAAGGGCCGGATCCTGACCTTGCCTGAGAGTTGGCTGGGGAAGACAGTCGCTAGGCTGCGGCTGGGCATCTGTGTAACTAGGATCAGGCCAACCAAATGATTGAGCAGCTCCCCCACGAGGAAACGCTTGCAGCATTTGGGACCTTGCAATGCAGTGAAATGGTTTTCAGCGGGCAAATGGGTATGACATGGCCCTTGTAGCAGTGCAGATTTCCACAGACCAGAGTGGCTGAGTGGGCACATATCCTAGAATCTCAGAATTGTGGTGTTGGAAGGGACCCCGACGGTCATCTAGCCCAACCCCCTGCAATGCAGGAATCTCAACATGCAGGTCCCCCGCCCAATTTGAAACCACACCAGACCCTGCTTAGCTTCAGTTGCAGGAATCACAACGAAAGCATTCCTTTTTTTAAAAAAAAAATAGTTTTTATTGTTAAAATAATTCAGCATTAATACACATTTATTACAAATATACAAGCATGCAAAACATACATTTCCTGCAATCCTTAAAAGTGTTCAAACACACCCACACTCAATCCCACAGATAATTCCCTTTCCCATCACCATCCACCACCCCTCACCCCACCTTTGTGTTAGACTCCCAATCTACTCAATTGCAATTGAGCAATGGATCCAAACTGCAGGAAAGAAGATTCCACCTAAACATTAGGAAGAACTTCCTGACAGTAAGAGCTGTTCGACAGTGGAATTTGCTGCCAAGGAGTGTGGTGGAGTCTCCTTCTTTGGAGGTCTTTAAGCAGAGGCTTGACAACCATATGTCAGGAGTGCTCTGATGGTGTTTCCTGCTTGGCAGGGGGTTGGACTCGATGGCCCTTGTGGTCTCTTCCAACTCTATGATTCTATGATTCTAATTTCTTTCCACTTCTATTACTTTCTTTCACACGCCTTTAACCTAATTTCATACTTCTTTTTCTATTACACATTGTTATCCATCTTATTTAGTATTTCAGTATTTGAAACGGAACTTGTTTATTCTAATAGGAGTTCTGATTTTTCGATATGGTTTTGCAAGTATCTTTTAAACACCTTCCACGAAAGCATCCCTGAGAGATGGCCATTTGTCATGGAAGGGGGAAACAGGGGACAACTTATCTGTGTAGAAAACAGAAACCAAGACTGGGGAAGAATTATTGGGGAAGGAGAAAACTGAGGACTCGAAGCTTTAAAGTGTCACAGAGCATGGCAGAGAGTCAGGCCTCCGATTCTCTAATTATATTAAATACGAAACCCCATATTTTGCTGAAGCCACTTCTTGTTCTGTCTCAAACACTTGCAGCTCCAGACAGGAAATCTCTGGTGACTGACACCTGTCTTCTCCATCCTCTTGCAGTTTGGGTGTGACTCACCTCCATGGACCACCCTGCGATAACTGGGATCCTGGGATCCTCTGCCTGAGGGAGACCCTAACCGTCTGAAGCAGCTGGGTGCTTAGATGGCCCCCTCTCAGTAGATCTCCTGCTCCAGGTCGATCCTTTCTTGAGGGAGAAGAAGCAAGCCGTAAGGGAAGGTGGAGAAGCAAAGGACTGACTCTTCTCTTCCAGAGCCTTCTGGAGAGAAAGGAAACGCTGGGATAGGGAGGCAGAAGATGACCCAAATAACACAGCCTCAGGTAGGTAAACAATCGTAGGTGGGTTTACTCAGAAGTAAGCCTTGCTGAGATTCATGGGCTTCTAAGTAGCTGCACATAGGATTGCAAACTTAGGCTATCTAGCCTAGGACTGATCAGCGTTGACTTTCCAGGTTGTACAATAAAGACCAGCCGCGTTTAAGAAAAGTCCAGACATGGTTACAGTGGAAACGCATCTTCAGGGCCTGATACCTTTTGATTTATTTTTTTAAAGCAGGTTCAGGTGATTGAGGGCCTGTTTGTTTAGCAGGGAGATGGATTCTAGGCTAAACGTCTCCCTGGCGTGCTTTGGGGAAGGATTCCACCACACACACCACTTGCTCTGAAGTTGCACAGCTCAGACACAGGATTTCTGCCTCACTGAGAACCAGGAGCTTATTTCCTCCCTCCCGAGGTTTTAGCGCATCCTCTGAGTTGAGACCATCAAACCTGGAACTGCTAAGTAGCGTCTAGGTTTTTCTTAGTAGAAAAATTCTTTCAATGGCTTTTTTGTGGATGGGATCAGATGAAGGATGGTTAAGACCTCTAAGGTTTTATTTATTTCTTGTTTTAACTGGTGAATAAGTACATAGGCTGGGAGACGTTGGTGGCGCTGTGTTCTAAAGCACAGAGCCTAGGGCTTGCCGATCGGAAGGTTGGCGGTTCGAATCCCCGCGATGGGGTGAGCTCCCGTTGCTCAGTCCCAGCTCCTGCCAACCTAGCAGTTCGAAAGCACATCAAAGTGCAAGTAGATAAATAGGTACCACTCCGGCGGGAAGGTAAACGGCATTTCCGTGCGCTGCTCTGGTTCGCCAGAAGCGGCTTAGTCATGCTGGCCACATGACCCGGAAGCTGTACACCGGCTCCCTCGGCCAATAAAGCGAGATGAACGACGCAACCCCAGAGTCATCTGCGACTGGACCTAATGGTCAGGGGTACCTTTACCTTTAAGTACATAGTCTGCTGTGTATGTTTCTGAGCATGGCATCTAACTAGGTGGTGAATTGCGCAAGTGGTTTCCTGAGTGTGCAAGCTGTTTTCAGGAAACCTGTCACTGAAGCTGGCAGAAAACGAAAGTTTCAGCAGGCTTGTGTGTGGCTTGCTCAAGACTCATTTGATCTCTGCCCAGCAGGGGTGGCATTTGAAACCTGGCCTCCCCAACTCGTTGCTCCATCTCTTGGGAACTTAGGAATCATAGAACTGTGAGTTGGAAGGGACCACAAGGGTCATCTAGACCAACCCCCCCCCAAATGAAGGAGGTGCCTTATCTGGTACTCAGTGGCTCAGCATTGCCTACATAAAGGGGAGAGACCTCTTTTTGGTTTCGCGAGTCAGATGCTAATTAGGATCAACATTATGGGCAGAATGCGACAGGTGGGCAGGACCCATATGGCAGTGACACACCCTCATGATGATGTCACATAATTGACAGGTGATTTGCCCCACCCACCTGTCCGAAATCCCTTGCACGTTGCGCTGCTCAAGGACATTGTTTCTCGTCATTTCCCAAAGCACCAAGCATGGAGCTAGCAAACTGTTTCTTTCTCCCCACCCTATGGGGAAGTGGGGACAAAGAAGGGGGCATTTTATGGGCATTGCTGCTGCGTGCAAGAGGGGCCCCTCGAAAAAGCAGGTTTCATCTCCCCATGTTATGCACATCAGCAGAGAGAGAATAATTCCTATAAAACCCAAGATGCGTGGCTTGAAAAGTCACTCTTTCTCCCTGCTCAGACTCAACAGCAGCAGGCACAGAGGATGGGGAGGGACAGGCTTACAGAGGGTGGGAGAAAAACCCTTTAGCTGGATCAGGCCAATGGCCTTATTACTCCAGCATCCTGTTTTCTCAGTGGCCAACCAGATGCCCCCACAGTGAACCCCCCAAGTAGGATTTGAGCACAAAATCGCTACTACAGTTTCCAGCAACTGGTATTCAAAACAGTTTCCAGGGGGATGTCCTGCACTCGCTGCTCACTCCAGCTTGCCACTAGTAAAGGGACCCCTGACCATTAGGTCCAGTCGTGGCCGACTCTGGGGTTGCAGCGCTCATCTCGCTTTACTGGCCGAGGGAGCCGGCTTACAGCTTCCGGGTCATGTGGCCAGCATGACTAAGCCGCTTCTGGCGAACTAGAGCAGCGCACGGAAACACCGATTACCTTCCCGCCGGAGTGGTACCTATTTATCTACTTGCACTTTGACGTGCTTTCGAACTGCTAGGTTGGCAGGAGCTGGGACCGAGCAACTGGAGCTCACCCCGACATGGGGATTCGAACTGCTGACCTTCTGATCGGCAAGCCCTAGGCTCTGTGGTTTAACCCACAGTGCCACCCACGCCCCTACCCGCTTGCCACTAGAGGGCACTATAGGAATACACATGTTCTTCTTCTTTGGTGATCACTGAGTAACTGAGTACTGAGTAGCTGAGTAAGATTGTCTTCCATAAACACGGTTTTAACAATGAGTCCATAAGCGACTGTGGAGGCCAGTTCTGGATCCACACATCCTTCCACAGTGGGGACATCGGTTTCTGGGTGGGAGTTGATCCCGGTGAGGGTTTGCCAAGTGTGCCTTCCTCTTAGCACGTTTCTCCTTTTCATCCTGAGTTTGAACATCTTCAAAGCCCATGACGACACCTTTGGTCAAGGCTGTTCTCCAATTTGAGCGCTCACAGGCCAGTGCTTCTCAATTGCCATACACAGACATACACTTAAGACAGGATTTGTGAATGAAAAGACAATGGGGAGGCTTTTCCATTTTCCTTCACCTTGCAGAGAAATCATTTGGCCAGTTTGGGAGTCAAAATGGTTTCAGGGCTGTTTTCCTGTGCTGCTTCAGACATGTGGTTTATATATTTATGTACGTGTTTGCTTGGTACATTTGTGAACATTTATTATATATATAAGACCTTCAATTTTTTATTTCACTGCCAAAATATGAACCTGCCTTATACAAACAGTGAATCTTATCTGCATTTATGCCAATGATAGGGAACCTGGTATCCCTCAGGTGAAGCTCCGCTGCTCCTTGCCTCATCCCTGGCCAATGGCCATGCCGGCTGCGGATGGTGGGAATTGGAGTCCAACAGTGGAGTCTGCTGGGAGGGCCATATGCCCCCCATATCTCCCTCTAGCCAAACTCTCTATCCCCTGGCAGCCTGTGTTGTCAGTTTTCTGGGGAAAGTTGACCCGGAATGTTTCCTGGGAGAACTTGCTATGAAAATTAGACCCATTTTTGGGATGCATTGAGTAAAGGAGGCCGAAAGCTACGAAACGGCCAAGCTTGCGTAATATCTGTTTGCAGTTGGCACCCGTTCACCGTAATTAACGGATGAACTTACAAAACGGGAAATTTTCCACGGGAAAACAAAGTGCTGGAAAATTTCCTGCCCCACTTCTCAGCTGGCAGAAACTCTCCGAAAGGTTTCAGCCCTGCTGGCTGAGAGGCTTTGGACGTTAGCTGGTGGGAAGATCTTCTGAGTGCAAAGCTGTCCTTCTGAGCACCCACAGGTGACCTGTTTATTCAGCATTCATCTTGATTTGCACACAACAAACAGATGCAGAGGTGAAACTATGTCTGATCTTTCTTGAGCGTTTGTTCTGATCCAAGCGTTGATCCTGATTTGCTTGTGCAGCGTTTACATGGGATCAGAGAACTTTAGAGTTGGAAAGGGACCCCAGAGTCATCTAGTCTGACCCCCTGCCATGCAGGAATCACAGCTACGGAATCCCTGGTGGCCAAACAAATTCTGCTTGTAATCCTCTCAGGAAGGAGAGCCCAGAACCTCCCGAGAGAATCTGTTCCCCTGCTGAACAGTTCTTACTGTCAGAAAGTGCTTCCTGATGTTTCTGGCTCACACGTGAATCCCGCTTGCAAAACGGTCTGGGAGGCACGCTCTGTTCCTCTTACTCTATCGTACAAACACACAAACGCACACCCACTTCAACCATTAAGCTATTGAGTCTCACCTTAAGGCAAGCGACAGGGCGATGTTGCTAGGCATTTCCTGGTTAGTAGCGGCGCTTGTTGTTTTTATTAGGGTTCAGATGAGTGGCCTTCGATTTATGCCAGCTGCCTTTGGAAAAATAAGGGGGGGTGGATATCTTAAAAATGAGGAGGGGCTCTTCCCCACCCTCATGGCAGCTGTGAAAATGGGAAGAGGGTACCCACGATGCGAGAAAGGAGGGGGAGAAGTCGAGCTACAATCCGAGAGCACGGCTCAGGGTCGCCCAACTCGAGGCAGAACAGGCTGCTGCTGTTTATCTGCCCAAATCCTCCCCCACTGCAGGGTTGGGGTGGCAGCGGCAGCGGAAGACGTTGGATTTGGCATATGGGAGGGATTTGCAGCGGTGAGGGTAAATATAAGAGCCTAAGAACATTCGGAGAGACCCCATGGATCAGACCAAAGTCCCACTCTGCAGCCACTAATGCCCCATAACTATTGGGCTGGGGTTTGTGTGGAAGGAAGTCTCTCCATTGTGAGGTCATTACAGTCATACTTCGGGTTACAGATGCTTCAGGTTGCATTTTTTTCAGGTTACAGACTGCCGAAACCCAGAAGTACCAGAATGGGTTACTTCTGGGTTTCAGCGGTCGTGCATGCGCAGAAGCACTAAATTGCACTTTGCACATGCGCAGAAGCCCCGAGTTGCGACCTGCATGTGCGCAGATGCACCGCTGCGGGTTGCGAACGTGCATCCCGCATGGATCACATTCGCAACCAAAGCGTCCACTGTACTTTCTTCAGTAGGGCCACTGCATATTATTATTATTATTATTATTATTATTATTATTATTATATCATCTATTTATAGATATAAATAGATATATCTATGTGCCTTTTCCCCACAGGCTGCTCACACAGACTAAAACACCAATTAGAGATAAAGGTAATAAAATAATTAGTAATAATAATAATAATAATAATAATAATAATAATAATAATAATTTTATAATTTATACCCCACCCATCTGTCTGGGTTGCCCAGCTAAAAAGTAATTAAACTACAATAGAATTGAAATGATTTTTTTAAAAAACCCATACCACTATTGGAATATAGATAATAAAAGCAGCACAGCACTTCCTTATCAATAACATCTGGCAATAGTTCATCTCTCATCCATGACCCCTCCAAAGAATTTGAGGATCAGGTGAAGTC
Organism: Podarcis raffonei; assembly: GCF_027172205.1. Classification (NCBI taxonomy): domain Eukaryota; kingdom Metazoa; phylum Chordata; class Lepidosauria; order Squamata; family Lacertidae; genus Podarcis; species Podarcis raffonei. The sequence goes on along the minus strand of NC_070606.1, from coordinate 98,556,117 downwards.
CTGGCGCAGGGTGGGCTTTGGGTGCCAGCAGCTGGCATTCCTGATGGCAGGAGGGTCTTCCTGGTGGATAATCTTCCTCGTGGCTGAACCTGAGGGATGGGAGATGCACTGGATTCACCTTGGAGCTCCTGCCAGACTCTCCGGAATTTACGGGAGCCTGGAGGCTGCGTGTTGCGCGATTCCCTTTTCTTCTTCAACTTCTTCGTCTGAGGCTGTCAGTGTGACTTTCCAAGGAAGCCAACCACCCGGACCGGTGCGTCTCCCTGGTGAATGGGAGCCTGTCACTGAAACTCTGACGTCACTGCTAATGAGTGAGTGGTCACCTTCCTCTCTGCATGCCAGGATGGGTGAAGTCATGGTCATGTGACTGGCTGGCCAATTGGGAGAGAGGCAGCCTGGCTGGGAGAGAGGGAGGCAGAGAGAGAGAGACAGAGCAAAACTCCTGGCCAGATGTTTGGCGATGGGCAACCAGCCACCTGAGCCTTAAGGCATCCCTCCGGAAGAGATGCAGGAGGTGAGTACCGACTCCAGGAGCCGCCCCGATGCCCCCGCTCCCGGCCCTGGCTGATGTGGGAGGCTGGCAGCAGCGCCCAGGAGTTGCTCAAAGTGTGATTTCAAAGCAGCTGGGGCAGAGAACTTTTGTTTTTCAAGCTCTCCAGTGGGCCCTGGGCCGCTTGCGATGAGGTTGAAACCCCTAAGGCGACTAAATGCAGACCCTGAGACTTCAGGGAGGTCAGGACTGAGAACAGTCCACTGGGGCTTGCAAAAGCGCCGTTTTGTTCCTTAGTGGGAACTGGGTTGTCTTTTTACAGGTCAATAAGATCTATATTGCATGTGTGCATTTGTTCATTAGCGCAGCGAGGAAAAGGGAGGTGTTAAAGCAACGTTTCCTGTGTCTTTGCTACTCACTTGTTGTAATAACTAGGTGGTTTTAGTGACTGGCTGCATGCTTCCAGGATCTGGAGCAGGCTTGTCTGAAGTGCAGTTTGACGCTTCAAAAAATATCGTGTGTGTGTTTGTGTAACAGGAAACATGCGTTTTCAGTTTGAGTGAGTGGTACTTCTGTGGAAACGTGATTTATCGCTTATTTGACCCGGTTGGCCTTTTCCTTCTTTCTGTGGAATGTTGCTGAAAACGGTCCCTTGGTGTGTAATGCATTTCTTACGCTTCAGCATCGGAAATTGCGTGCGCCCGGGGTTCCCTCATGGCACATGTGACTGACAGGTGTTTGTTTGCACTGAGAAGGGATGGGGATTAGCAGCTACAAACTTCTCAGCTTCTGTTTCAAAGGTTGCTTGCTCCATAGACGCCTTGCTCCATAGACGCCTGTGCGCCTTTCAGGACTGTGTCTCCCCTTTCTCTCCCCCTGCCCCCCCTCGGCCAAGTGTGTCATCATCATTATTAGTATCGTCATTATTTATTTATTTATTTATTTATTTATTTTTTATACCCCGCCCATCTGGCTGGGTTTCCCCAGCCACTCTGGGCGGCTTCCAACAAAACACTAAAATACAATAACCTATTAAACATTAAAAGCTCCCCTTTAGATGTATTCTAAAAGTTTGGTAGTTCTTGTTCTCTTTGACATCTGGTGGGAGGGAGTTCCATAGGGCAGGTGCCACCACCGAGAAGGCCCTCTGCCTGGTTCCCTGTAACTTGGCTTCTCACAGCGAGGGAACAGCCAGAAGGCCCTCGGTGCTGGACCTCAGTGTCTGGGCAGAGCGATGGGGGTGGAGACGCTCCTTCAGGTATACTGGACCGAGGCCATTTAGGGCTTTAAAGGTCAGCACCAGCACTTTGAATTGTGCTCGGAAACGTACATTATTAAATGTATTACATGCCATTCACTGGCAGGTCAAAATATGGGAGCAATAGAATTGGCTTACCTTACAGGACTGTTGTAAGAATTAATGAAATTATGTCTCTGTGAACTTATTTAGTTTTATCTATGATGAAATGATCTCTCATCAACAAGGATTCTCTGGGTTGCTTTCAAAACGAGAAGTGAAACAGAATAGTTTTAAAAAGAAATATATTCAAATGCAGCACTTTGGACACTTGAAATGTGTTCTGAAAATACTAAGTGTTACAAGATGGTTCCTAGGTCAACTTGTTAATGAGAAAGCTGGGGAAGATCTGTAGCTCGGTGGAAGAGCCTCTTTTTAATAATAATAATAATAATAATAATGATAATAATAATAATGATAATAATAATAATAATAATAATAATAATAATAATAATAATAATGATAATAATAATAATAATAAATTATTTATACCTCACCCATCTGGCTGGGCTTCCCCAGCCACTCTGGGTGGCTTCCAAAAAAATATTAAAATACTGCAATACATCGTACACTAAAAGCTTCCCTGAACAGGGCTGCCTTCAGATGTCTTCTAAAAGTCTGGTATTGTTTTTCTCTTTGACATCTGGTGGGAGGGCGTTCCACAGGGCCAGTGCCACCACCGAGAAGGCCCTATGCCTGGTTCCCTGTAACCTCACTTCTCGCAGGGAGGGAACCGCCAGAAGGCCCTCGGGGCTGGACCTCAGTGTCAGGCAGAACGATGGGGGTGGAGACGCTCCTTCAGGCATACTGGACTGAGGCCGTTTAGGGCTTTAAAGGTCAGCACCAACACTTTGAATTGTGCTCGGAAACATACTGAAGGCCCCAGGGCCTTCTCTGGGATCTCCAGGTTGGGCTGGGAATGTCCCCTAGGTCTGAAACCTTGGAGAGCCTCTGCCGCTCAGTGTAGACAATACTGAGCTACATGGAACAATGGTCCGGCTCTGTTTAAGGCAGCTTCCTGTGTTCCTGAAGAGCCTCTGCCAGTCCGTGTAGACATTACCGAGGGACCAATGGTCTGACTCGGAGTGAGATTGCATTACGCAGGCCTGCTCAGCTGTTGCTCCCATGTCAGGAGCCTCATGCTCTGCCATGTGTGTGACGACAGCAGAGAGTGTTACGGTTTGTTTTGCAACGGGTACAAATGAGCAGCCCTGCCCTGTGAGGCCACAGTGCGAATACACACTTGAAGCAGATCTCCACGTGCTTGTCAGGTGTGGTAATTACTCACATGAGAAGCAGCTACTGGATCAGGCCAATGGCGCATCAGGTCCAGCATCCTGTCCTCACAGGGGCAGAACCAGATGCCTCTTGTGCGAAGCCAGAAAGCATATAAAGTGGTACCTTGGTTTTCAAACGTCTCCGTTGATGAACATTTCGGTTTCCGAACGCCGTACACCCGGAAGTAAATGCTTCGGTTTTCGAACGCGCCTCGGAAGTCAAACATGCCCCACAGCTTCCTCTGAGTGCAGGATCCTGAGGCTATTGAGTTTTCAGTTTTCGAACGTTTCAGAACTCGGAACAGTCTTCTGGAACAGATTACATTAGAAAACCGAGGTACCACTGTATAGTAAAAAGGTAAAGGGACCCCTGACCATTAGGTCCAGTCGTGGCCGACTCTGGGGTTGCGGCGCTCATCTCGCTTTACTGGCCGAGGGAGCCGGTGTACAGCTTCCTGGTCATGTGGCCAGCATGACTAAGCCGCTTCTGGCGAACCAGGCCAATGGAAGCGCCGTTTACCTTCCCGCCAGAGCGGTACCTATTTATCTACTTGCACATTGATGTGCTTTCGAACTGCTAGGTTGGCAGGAGCAGGGACCGAGCAACGGGAGCTCACCCCGTCGCGGGGGTTCGAACCGCCGACCTTCTGATCGGCAAGACCTAGGCTCTGTGGTTTAATCCACAGCGCCACCTGCGTCCCTCTACTGTACAGTAGTCGCATAACAATTTCTGACCTGGTCATTTCACACCTGTGAAGCAAACCTTTTAATTATTTTTTTCGTATTTCCATTTCCATGTATGTATGTTTAACACACGCATATGCCACTTCATACTTCAACAGAAATCCCTAGGCTGTTTACAGAAAAGGGTCAAGAAATACAATGCAAATTCTACATTCCAATTGCTGATACTCACAATTTCTCACTTTAAGTATATGGAAAGGCCTTTTGTAAGAGGGATTTTTGTCAGGTCTGCAGCAGCTCTGAATGATAGAATCATAGTGGAGCTGGAAGGGACCTTGGGGGTCATCCAGCCCAACCCCTTGCATTGCAGGATCTCAACATGCGGTCTCCCATCCAATTCGAAACCATACCAGACCCTGCTTATCTTTGCAAATGTGCTAACCGTTTTATGTCTCCTGGATGTGCATTTCCCTGCCCACTGCCAGGGGCAGACAGTAGCGTGGAGTGCAGGGCAGGGAATATAGGAAGCAGAGGAAACTGCCTTATATATGGAGTCAGACCATTGGTCCACCCAGCCCAGTGTTGCCAACACGGACCGGCAGCCGCTCTGCAGGTTTTTGATCTGGGTCTCCCTTATCCTCATCTAGAGGTGCCAGGAATTGGACCTGGGACCTTCTGTCTGCAAAGCACATCCTCTTCCACTGGGCCACGGCCTCTGCAATGCGCAGGGACATCAGGGTGCAGAGTTATGTTGCCTTCTGCATCATGGAAGAGGATGTGGGGGAAGTCAGCCCATGACCTGCTTTCTTTATCCTGCTCACAAGGTCTAGTAGCTCTGGCGAGGTCACTGGCCTGGCTTGTCCTGACATTGCACAGGTCTCGGTCTCCCACTTCTGTTTGAGAAGGAGAATCTGAACTGGGGAGCCTCTGTTGAGGTCTGGGGAGGAAGGGCTGCCGACCAGAGACCAAGCATTTGTTGTGGTTGAGTCGGTGGAGGCAGTGAGAGATTTTACTTTCTTGGGCTCCATGATCACTGCAGATGGTGACAGCAGCCACGAAATTAAAAGATGCCTGCTTCTTGGGAAAAAGTGATGATAAACCTAGATAGCATCTTAAAAAGCAGAGACATCACCTTGCCAACAAAGGTCCGTCTAGTTAAAGCCATGGTTTTCCCAGTAGTGATGTATGGAAGTGAGAGCTGGACCATAAAGAAGGCTGATCACCGAAGAACTGATGCTTTTGAATTCTGGTGCTGGAGGAGACTCTGGAGAGTCCCATGGACTGCAAGAAGGTCAAACCTCTCCATTCTGAAGGAAATCAGCCCTGAGTGCTCACTGGAAGGACAGATCGTTATTGGTTAACTCCAATACTTTGGCCACCTCATGAGAAGAGAAGACTCCCTGGAAAAGACCCTGATGTTGGGAAAGATGGAGGGCACAAGGAGAAGGGGACGACAGAGGACGAGATGGTGGGACAGTGTTCTCGAAGCTGCCAGCATGAGTTTGACCAAACTGCGGGAGGCAGTGGAAGACAGGAGGGCCTGGCGTGCTCTGGTCCAGGGGGTCACAAAGAGTCGGACACGACTAAACATCTAAACAACAACAACAACCTCTGGTTAAGAACTTAATTTGTTCTGGAGGTCCGTTCTTAACCTGAAACTGTTCTTAACCTGAGGTACCACTTTAGCTAATGGGGCCTCCTGCTGCCGCTGCACGATTTCTATTCTCATCCTGAAGCAAAGTTCTTAACACGAGGTACTATTTCTGGGTTAGCGGAGTCTGTAACCTGAAGTGTCTGTAACCCGAGGTACCTTTGTACTGCTAGGAGAGCAGAAGAAAAAATGGGTGTCCCCCCTATTCATGCCATTCATAGTGTTATGTGCTTCTATCATGTCGACTTTTCTCTCCATTAAAAAGTCCCAGGCAATGAGACCTTTCTTCACCCCCTCGGCTCCTACAGTTCTCTTTCCCCGCTTGGAAGAGCAGTAAGAGATTTGTCCGTCCTCGACGAACGCGGCACGGTATCTGCTCGCACCAGCAAAGCATCACCAACTCCAGGTGCTCACGGGGAACACCTGTGTGCGCATCCAGTTCCATGCAGGGCCTCCTCAAAGGTCCCAGATGACAGGCCTGCTCTCCTCCGTCATACCAGAGAGCGCAGCTCATGGGCTGAGGCAGGAAGAGCCCTGAGGCAGCAGACGCGCGAAAGGGGCCCTGCCCACCCACGCCTGTCACCGCACCGGCAGAGCAGGAATCCAGGAAGCACGCCAGGCCCTGGCAGGCGGAAGTGAGGGATGGAGGGACAGGAAAGCCGCCAGCTCCAGGCTCCCAAGCCCCGGAGGAACGAGGAACAGACAAGTGCTGTGGATGAATAAATAAATGAGAAATGTCTGCTCCTGCTCAGTCCTCAGAACGTCTTTGTGTGGGAGGGGAAAGCATTCGTGAAATTGCTCTGCTGGACTTGAGGTTTCTCAGCCTGGAATAAATAAACTGGAAGTCAAAGGAATCACGGAATTGTAGGGGGCTAAAGCTGTGTTTCATCTAAGGCAGGGATAAGTCACCTTTGGCTTTCCATATAGACTCCAATCCCAGCGATCATGGCCAACGGTCCAGCCACAGGTTCCCTGCCATCTTGCCCTACAGTCCTAATCTTCCTCCTTCTTTCATGGCTCCTGCTTCCGTGTCCCTGTTCTGCCATTCTGCTCTATGCAGGGCATGGATTCAGCTTCCCATCCTCCGGAGACCGACTTGTTGTTGTTGTTTAGTCGTGTCCGACTCTTTGTGACCCCCTGAACCAGAGCACGCCAGGCACTCCTGTCTTCCACTGCCTCCCGCAGTTTGGTCAAACTCATGCTGGTAGCTTCAAGAACACTGTCCCACCATCTCGTCCTCTGCCGTCCCCTTCTCCTTGTGCCTCCATCTTTCTCAACATCAGGGTCTTGTCCAGGGAGTCTTCTCTTCTCATGAGGTGGCCAAAGTCTTGGAGCCTCAGCTTCAGGATCTGTCCTTCCAGTGAGCACTCAGGGCTGATTTCCTTCAGAATGGAGAGGTTTGATCTTCTTGCAGTCCATGGGACTCTCAAGAGTCTCCTCCAACACCATAATTCAAAAGCATCAATTCTTTGGCGATCAGCCTTCTTTATGGTCCAGCTCTCACTTCCATACATCACTACTGGGAAAACCATAGCTTTAACTATATGGACCTTTGTTGGCAAGGTGAGCTTGAAGCTGGAAGGTTGGGAACAGATAAAAAGAAAATGACTTATTCATGCAGTGCCTTGGGAAACTCCCTTTTGTAGGAGTTTGTTGTGGCCACAAACCTGGATGGCTTTAAAAGAGTAGACAAATTCATGGAGGAGGCGTTGTTGATGGCTGCTAGTCACAGTGACGATGCTTTGTCTCCCTGTTCAGAGGTATTAATTCTTCTGAATACAAGTTGCTGGAAACCAAACAAGGGGAGAGTGCCTTTGTGTTTGAATCCTGCTTGCGGGTTTCCCGTTGAGGGCATGTGGTTGGCCACTGTGAGAGCAGGATGGTGGCCTAGGTGGGACACTGGCCTGATCCAGCAGAAGCTCTTCCTCTGTTCTTAAGAGTCACTCCACTGATGTTTTATCAGATGGCATTATTGTGGACTGCGCTGCCTGAGGCTTATGGGAGCCACATGTTCCTCTCTTGGACTTGGGCACCAGTGTTCCTTGGGACCCGGTTCCTGCTTTTCCAGCTGGTGCACACAGCGTGCGAAGTCAGCCTCTCTTATCATAAAAGCATCTGCTGGATCAGGCCAGTGCCAAATCTGGTCCAGCATCCTCTTCTCACGGAAGATGCCCTCAAGCAGGACGTGAGTGTCTCAGACCATGCATGGTATGTTGGAAGTGGACAGAGAGGTGTTTTTTTCCTCCCTCTCTCATAATACTAGAACCCAGTGGAGGTCATTGAATGGGAGATTCAAGACAGAAGACTCTTCATAGAATCATAGAATTGTAGAGTTGAAAGGGACCTCCAAGGGTCATCTGTTCCACCCCCTGCAATGCAGGAATCTCAGCTAAAGCATCCATGACAGATGGCCACCCAACCTCTGCTTAAAAACCTCCAACCACCTCCCAAGGGAGACCGTTCCACTGTCAAACGGCTCTTGCCCTCAGAAGGTACTTCCAGATGTTTTGTCGGAATCTCCTTTCTTGCTAACTTGAAGCCATGGGTTCGAGTCCTACCCTTGAAGCAGGAGAAAGGCTTGCTCCATCTTCCATGGAGCAGCCCTTGAGATATTTGAAGACGGCTCTCATATCTCATCTCAGTCTCCTCTAGGCTAAACATACCCATCTCCTTCAACCATTCCTCATATGGCTTGGTTTGCAGACCCTTGATCATCTTGGCCGCCCTCCTCTGCACACCTTCCAGCTGGTCTTACACACACACACACACACACACACACACACACACACACACACGGAGGAATTTTCTCCTCCAAGAGGCATTGATGGCCACTATTTTCTTAGGCTTTTGCTTAAGAGGAGGATAAGGCCATGAATGAGCGAGAGAAGTGGTCCATGCATTCCGCCCTCCGTGGGGCCGGAGGGAGCGTGCCAGGTTGCCAAAGCCTGATCTAGGCAGACGAACCCCCCTTTGTACTCCCCAACCCCCCCTGCTTTGAAGAGCGCAGCTGGGCCAGGTGGTGTGAGCCGGAAAAAGCCCCTCTCCCTCTCTGGGTCCTTGCTGATTGGATCGCCAGGGGAAGGGGAGGGGGAGATGCAGCCCTGCAAGGGGAGGGGGAGAGCACAGCTGCAGGCAGGGGATGTGGGGGGGGGGCTGCTCCTGGTTTCTATTCTGAGCGGCATCGCTGCCCTGTCCTTTCTGTGCCACCTTGCTTTCGCATCAGCCTTTGCCTGGACCAGTTTCCTCCATCAGCTCCCTCCTTGCCCAGTTGCCTGGAAAAAGGACGACTGAATCTTCCGAATCTTCGCCTCTTTGCCGGGAATCCTCCCTCCCTCCCACAATCCGCCACATAGCATTAAGCTGGGAGCATCACAGCATCCTCTCTGAGAGGCCTCCCTCCATCTCTCTCTCTCTCGCCATGGCGACGGGATGCAGGCGCAGGAGGGAGGGGGTTGGCCAGAGGGATGCCTGAGAATTCCAGGAGAATCCTCCTGCCACCCACCTCTGGAAAGGGCTGACTCACTCCTGACCAGAGGCTAAGATGGCCCCCTGATCCCTCAGCCAGGTGAGGTGGGGCCGGTCTCCTCGCATTCTGGGACTGCGGCACAGCACGCCTCGCTCTCTCGGCCAGGATCTGGCCTCCGGATTTGGCACAGCTCCGCTCAGCCATGGGGGAGAAGTCGGATTATCAGCGGCTCTCGACTGGGGAGGACGAGGAGGTGGAGGGGTTCGCGGCTGCCCCAGAATCCCAGCCCCGGGCGCCCAGGCCGGACCTGCTGGTGGTACCAGGACAGAGGGTCAGTATGGCTTTGGCAAGGAAGGGGGGGCTGGAGAGAGAGGGGGTTCCTATGGCACCCCCAATTCACCCCTGTGGGGTGTCAGGATCTGACGGATGGGTTGTGGGGAGTGTGAAGGTTGTGGGGGATGCTTGGGTTTCCCTTTCAATTCGCCTCTGCAAGGGGGAAGCCCCAGCGCCTCTCTTATTTTTTTTCTTCCAGAAATGAAAGGGCTCCCCATTTAGGGAATCCTCCTTGTATTTAGAAGGGGCTGCAGGTATGGGGGTTTCAGTGCCCCCCCACCCACCCATGTTGCAAGCTGATATCTCTCCGCCTTGGTGCCCTGTACATTTGTAGCTGTCTCCCAGGAATTACAAATTACTACTATTGTGATATTATTATTATTATTATTATTATTATTATTATTATTATTATTATTAACTTTTAATCAGCACAATCTGCCATTCCCCTTAAGGTCTCAGGGCGGCCCACAACCATATCGCCACATTAAAAAGTCAGCTAAATAAATTTACAAGCCCACACAGTGCCAGCTCCCTCAGCCCCCAGTCCTTCCTTAAAAGACATTTGTGAAGACTCAGCCTTAATCGCTCCCACTGCTGAAGTGAAGCATGTGTAAATGCATTTACTCATATTCACCCTCTGTTATTCACCCCTGCCTCATTTCCCATCATCCCAACACTCTCTCAATGATTCAGATTGTATTCTGAGAAGAGGGACTGGCTGTAAAACCGCTCTGGGAATTGTAGCTCTGTGAGGGGAATAAAGGCCTCCTATCTAGACTTTGCACCCATTATAAACTACAACTCCCAAAGGTCTTTGGGGGAAGCCATGACTCTTGGTTTTTGTTTTTTGTTTTTGATAAATATTTATTGGGATTTTACAAAACATAGAAATCAAACAAACACATATATCAAAACAGAAGACAGAAAAAACACACTTAATAAAGAAAAGAAAAAGAAAAAGGATCCACTTTTAAGTTTCAAAGTTCTATATCCCTCTTTCCTGACCTCCTCACATCTCCCTTTTTTGTATTCCTCTTTATTCCGTCAAATTCAGCAAATTCTAACCCTCTTTCAAACCTCGTTTATAATTATAATTATATATTCCCACTAATTATGTCTCTAATTTCCCTTATCTTGGTCCTTTACTCCACTTTATATACTTTGACATAATATTATTCTAGTCATACCCCCCTTCTCTTTTTTAAAATTCTTTTTTCATACCTCTTTTAACCAACCATGACTCTTCAAAGTGGTATCACAGGGCTTTAAATGTGTGGTGTTAGAGTGTTGGACTCAGACCTGGGAGATCAGGGTTCGAATCCCCATTCAGACACGAAGCTCAGTGGGCAATCGGGAGGCAGGCAGTGACTGCCTCTCATCCTGGCCTACCTCACAGGGGTGTCGTGAGGATTAAATGAGGAGGGGGAGAATCATGCATGCCACCTCGAGCTCCCTGGGGGAGAAAAAAGGTGGGATATAAATGCAATGGAATAAATAAAATGATGATGACATGCAGATGTGTCTTCCCAAACCTGGGGCCCGCCAGATGTTTTGGGATGCAGTTCCCAAATGCCCCAGTCAGCACAGCTGTATTTCAAAATATTTGGTGGACACCAGGTTGGGAAAGACTGGTATAGACATTGATAATATTTACGCACCTTTTTAGTGGCACTCCTGTGATTTAATTACGGGAGATAAAACAATTTAAAATCTACCTTTCATCCGTATAGATCCTAATTTTATTTGCTTGCCAGCTTTCCACAGTTCAGACCATGCTCAAGGTGGCTCACAACATGAAAAACCACCCCTCCTGCAACATAACGACATTACTTATAAACAAAAAATGAAACACTAAAAAATACTATCACAGAATTTTTCCCTATGCCACATCGCTGAGCCTTGTTTGGCGGTTCCCTCCCTGCGAGAAGCCAAGTTACAGGGAACCAGGCAGAGGACCTTCTCGGTAGTGGCCCCCGCCCTGTGGAACGCCCTCCCACCAGATGTCAAAGAGAAAAATAACTACCAAACTTTTAGAAGACATCTGACGGCAGCCCTGTTTAGGGAAGCTTTAATGTTTAATAGGTTATTGTATTTTAGTGTTCTGTTGGAAGCCACTCAGAGTGGCTGGGGAAACCCAGCCAGATGGGCGGGGTATAAATTATTATTATTATTATTATTATTATTATTATTATTATTATTATTATTATTAATTACCTCCTTGTGCACGGCTGCATTCGGTTTTGCATCGCTTCAGCCACACATCCCTCCTCCTCTCTTGTGGTGTGAAATCCCGCTTTTGAAAAAGAAGTGGATCCGGATCCAAATTTGCCCAGAGGAACTCTGTTTAGTTTGCAATTATGCCAGGGCGATGGAAAGGGCTCCGTGGCCAAGTGCATGCTTTCGTTCTGGGGGGTTGGGCTAGATGACCCTCGGGGTACCTTCCACCCTGAGAATTCTTGTGATTCAATCCCTGGACTCTGCAGTTTAAACAGCTCTTGGGTAGCAGAGGTGGAAAAACCTGGTGTGGAACCTGATGCTCTCCAACTCCCATAATTCCCAGGCAGTATGAACAATGTCTCAGGGAATTATGGGTGTTGTAGTCCGGAAGGCTACGGCTCCTTTCTCTCTCTCTCTCTCACACACACACACTTGGCTTTAAGCCTGGGGAGCTGCTGCCAGTCTGAGCAGGCAACACTGGTCTGGAGGGACCAGGGGCAGGTTCCTGTGCTCAGTCCAAGGCCAATGGGTCAGGCACATACGTTTGGCAATCCCGACTGACTCAACAGAAGAACGCAGCCCCAAAGCGGACATGTGGGCTTGTTAGTCTGGATTTTCTTTTTAGAAGAAGTGTAAACAGATCAATTGGGGGGAACAGGACCGTCCAGATTCCAAAGTAGCTGACGATCTGAGGGGAAATGGCGGTGTTGTTGATGTTCAGCAAGGGCAATGGAGAGAGAAAGTGCATTTTGGATAGGGGCCACATGCAGGTAAGTAGACATATTCCTATAAAACAGAGAGGGGGGGTGCGTGTCTTTGATTTTCACCTTTCCCCCTTTTGCTCTCAGATGCCTTTTTTAAAAAGAAAGCCTGTCTCGCTAATCCAGATCTCGTAGGTCGTTGTGTTTGGGGTTGAGAGAATCCGTTCCTTCAGCTCAGATTGGTTGGTGGCAGAGGTGGCCCGGCCCTGGAGGGGGACGAGGTGAGTCAGTGGCCTTGGGGGGCTCAGAAAACAGGCACCAATATGGGGGGCAGCCTGGGACACAAACGGATCAGACCTCGGAGGCCAAACTGCCTGCTCTTCTCGTTCAGCTCCGGTTCGCTGGGTCTCAGGCATGGGACTTTCTTACTGGTTCATGCCCTGTCTCTGTTACTGGGAAGGAGGGGGGCATCTATGCTGAGCAAGTCCTGGTGGATTTGGTGGTCTCCATCAGGGGGTGTTTGCCAGGTGGTGCCAGGGGCAAGGAGGGCATCGAAATGTGACTCAGCTGATTTGCTCTGCATGGACAGGGGTCTCCTCTTGGTGGAGACGGCCTCTGGATTCTGCGATTCCACAACTGCGGGTTTGTTGTTGTTTAGTCATTTAGTCGTGTCCAACTCTTCATGACCCCCTGGACCAGAGCACGCCAGGCACTCCTGTCTTCCACTGCCTCCTGCAGTTTGGTCAAACTCATGCTGGTCTCTTCGAGAACACTGTCTCACCATCTCATCCTCTGTTGTCCCCTTCTCCTTGGGCCCTCCATCTTTCCCAACATCAGGGTCTTTTCCAGGGAGTCTTCTCTTCTCATGAGGTGGCCAAAGTCTTGGAGCCTCAGCTTCACGATCTGTCCTTCCAGTGAGCACTCAGGGCTGATTTCCCTAAGAATCTGTTCCCTAAGGATCTGTTGGATCTTCTTGCAGTCCATGGGACTCTCAAGAGTCTCCTCCAACACCATAATTCAAAAGCATCAATTCTTTGGCGATCAGCCTTCTTTATGGTCCAGCTCTCACTTCCATACATCACTACTGGGAAAACCATGGCTTTAACTATACGGACCTTTGCTGGCAAGGTGATGTCTCTGCTTTTTAAGATGCTGTCTTAAGAAAGTTAAATCTCTCACTGCCTCCATTTCTTCCCCTTCTGTTTGCCAGCTCTCCAGGGAGTCTTTTCTTAGCCACCTAGCAATGCCACTGGGGATTGAAGCTGGGAACCTTCTGCATGCCAAGCACACGCTCTCGCGCTGAGCGATGGGCCTTTGCAAGGACGGTTCTGCATATTTGGGGAAAGGGGGCAAGAGGTTGGGCAAGGACTTTCTCTGCCCTGTTCCCTGCTTCTGGCGCAGTTCCGCAGCCTTGTTCAGAAATGTTTGTGGGGCTGAGCGCTGCAAGAATTCTGGCTTGAATTAAGCCCCACACGAAGAATCCTTTCCCCTGACTCTTCTCGGAGGCACGGGAGGCTGCAAAAAATTAGAGGGAGGGAAAACTGAGTCATGGCACGGATTCAGAACACACGCGGGAGAGTACTTCTTCGCACGGCACACTTAAACGGCAGGGTTTGCTGCCACCAGATGTGGCAGCAGACTCCGGCTTGAAAATGGGCTTAAAGAAGTCTACGGAGGAGGGGAGGTCTGGCAACAGCTGGTAGATATAGGAAGCCTTCGCGTTCGGGATGAAGACATTTGATACAGAGCTAGGCCACTGGCCCATAGAGCCTATTGCAGCCTCTTCTGGCTGCCAGCATCTCTCCCGAGGGCCGCTTTGCCTATGCTCTTGTAACCTCTAGGTTAGATGACTGCAGCACATTATACGTAGGGCTGCCTCTGAAGGACGGTATGGAAACATCAGCTGGTGCAGAATTTGGCAGCCAAATTGTCACCAGGGCAAGACAGTTTGCACATATTACTCTGATCCTGGCTCAGCTCCACTGGCTGCCCGTTAGTTTCTGGGCCCAATATGAACTGACCCAGGCTCTAGGAGCTTTATCTGAGGTCCTTCTTTGTGTGCCTCCTTCACTAGACATCTGGAAGGCGGCAACACGAGAACGGGGCCTTTTCTGCAGTGGCTCCCCATTTGTGGGATGCTCTCCCCAGGGAGGTTTGCCTGCCACCCTCATTATATATTTTTAGACGCCGGGTGAAAACGTCCCTCTTCAGCCTGGATAGCTCAGTTGGTTAGAGTGTGGTGCTGATAATTCCAAGGTTGCGGGTTCGATCCCCACATGGGACAACTGCAAATTCCTGCATTGCAGGGGGTTGGACTAGATGACCCTCAGGGTCCCTTCCAACTCTACAATTCTACGGTGACCAGGCCTTTGACTGATTAATATCCCAGGACCTTTCAGATGTGTTTGCGGGTGGTGGTCATTATTCTGTTTTGCTTTAACTATTTATTTTGTGCTCTTATCTTCTGAACATCTCCGAGATCTTTGGGTGAAGGGCAGGGTATACGTTTAACAAAGAAATACTAAATAGGTTCATTCTGCTACATCTCCAGTTAGGGATGGATGAGGCCCCTGTCTGAAAGCGGGTGGCACTGTGGGTAAAAGCCTCAGCGCCTAGGACTTGCCGATCGAAAGGTCGGCGGTTCGAATCCCCGCGGTGGGGTGCGCTCCCGTTGCTCAGTCCCTGCTCCTGCAAACCTAGCAGTTCGGAAGCACCCCCGGGTGCAAGTAGATAAATAGGGACCGCTTACTGGCGGGAAGGTAAACGGCGTTTCCGTGTGCTGCGCTGGCTCGCCAGATGCAGCTTGTCACGCTGGCCACATGACCCGGAAGTGTCTCCGGACAGCGCTGGCCCCCGGCCTCTTAAGTGAGATGGGCGCACAACCCCAGAGTCTGGCAAGACTGGCCCGTATGGGCAGGGGTACCTTTACCTTTACCACTTGATTAGTGGGACGCAGGTGGCACTGTGGTCTAAACCACCGAACCTAGGGCTTGCCGATCAGAAGGTCGGCGGTTCAAATCCCCGCGACGGGGTGAGCTCCCGTTGCTCAGTCCCTGCTCCTGCCAACCTAGCAGTTCGAAAGCACGTCAAAGTGCAAGTAGATAAATAGGTACCACTCCAGCGGGAAGGTAAACGGCGTTTCCGTGCGCTGCTCTGGTTCACCAGAAGCGGCTTAGTCCTGCTGGCCACATGACCCGGAAGCTGTACGCCTGCTCCTTCGGCCAATAAAGCGAGATGAGCGCTGCAACCCTAGAGTTGTCCGTGACTGGACCTAATGGTGAGGGGTCCCGTTACCTTTACCTACCACTTGATTGTTTAAAAATGCCCTCAAAGCAGCTTGCAAAAAAATAAAAAATGAGGCAATAAAATTATTAATAAAAGCAATTAAAATGTTCAAAAAAAAAGTAATAAGCTAAAAGCACACCAGCGTTCTAGATACCTGGGTAGGCTTGTCGAAACAAAAATGTCTTTAGCAAGTGCCGAAAAGGGTACAGCGACGGCGCCAGCCTGATATCAAGTGGCAGGGAGTTCCAAGTGTAGATGCCGCCAAGATGGATTTCTTATGGGTGTGGAGTATAAGACAGTTTCCTGCTCTTCTACCTGCTCTTCATCTTTGCCAGCTCTTCTGCCTGAGATTCCTTTTTAACTGAGGTTGCTTGCGATTGAACCCAGGACCTGAGCTACGGAGAAGCAGCAGCAGAGGTTTGCTGGCTGCCTTTGCACTTTGCTTGCGATCTTCCTGGAAGCATCTGGCTGCAGCCAATGAACCCTCCATCCGATCTGGCACAGTGCTTCTTACATTCCTAGTCCAGTTTTGGGGTCAGTAAGGACTCCCTGATTCATCCTCAAACTGGCTAAGGAACAGAAGAGAGGGTCAGAGGGTGGCCTTCCCTAGCTACTTGCGGCTTGGCTCGCTGTCTCGAGTCACCTGGAGCTCTTTCCATTGCAGGCCCCTGGTTGCACCTGCTGTTTTGACGTGTCCCGTGTTGCGCTTCCTTGCCTGCAAAAGAGAGGAAGGCAGCCTACCGATCCTCTGCAAGTCTGCAGTTTGATCAGAAGCCAGCTGCAAAAATAAGCTTTCCCCTCAATCTTTCTGCATGGCTCCCCCCCCCTTTCCTTTTCAACAAAAATGCATACTTTTTTTCAAAGTGCGATGCTTCAAACGGCGCTTGGTGCTTTTTATTATTATTATTAACTGCCTTGAAAGTGTGGGAATTTTTCCAGGCGAATTGGTAAACAGGAAGGAAAGCCTCCCATTCCCCCGGGATTTTGCTACCCCCCCTACCAGGAAAAAACCGAAACCTGTTGTTTCTCTCTCCCTCCTCACGCCTTCAGCATCCCTCTGCAGAGAAAATGTTTAGCTCCAGATCCGGCCAGCTGTTCTCCTTGGGGATGTGCTGGAAGACAAGAAAGCAGTGTTAAGGAGCCAGGGCACCGCAAAGGTCGCACTGTTTTCCTCCTGTTTTCCTCCCCGCTTGGACGAGGGACAAGACCCTAGCGCTGGAGGAAGCTCCCTGCTCCTTCGCCTCCCCCCGCAGCCTCCCCACCAGCCATCTGTCAGGTGCACAGGCTGGGAAGCCTTAAAGAAAGGGCTCTGCCCCATCCCCAGCAGGCCCAAGGGGGCTTTGGGGCAGGATGAGACCCTTCCCTGCGGCAGGCCTGGGAAGCAGTTTTGCAGAGGAGGCGACTTCGCTGTTTCCTGCAGTTCCAGGTCTCTCGCATCTCCAGCGTTTTTCCAGGCCTGCCGTCAAATTATCCCCTGTAAATAGTGGCTTTTGCCGCTGAGGACATTCCGCCCGGCTTGGCACTTTCTTATGCTCCAGGCTCAAATTAGGTGGGGGGGGGGTTGGGGGGGGTTGTACACACTTGAGCAGGAGAGGAAAAACAAAGACTGACATTTTTGCATCAGCCCCAAATTCGACACCAAGGAAAGCGTTAACTGCAAATTAGGACATAAAGCACGCTTCTCAACTTTTGTCCAGTTCTGGGAATCGCAGTTTATTGGCAAGGTAGAATGTGTGCAGAGGAGGGTGGCCAAGATGATCAAGGGTCTGGAAATGAAGCCGTATGCAGAACGGTTGAGGGAACTGGGGGCATTTGGCCTGGAGAAAAGAAGACTGAGAATTCAGATACAGACATACCTTGGGTTACAGCCGCTTCAGGTTGCGTTTTTTTGGGTTACGCACCAGCCGAAACCCAGAAGTACCAGAACGGGTTACTTCTGGGTTTCGGCGGTCGCGCATGCGCAAAAGCGCTACATTGTGCTTTGTGCATGTGCAGATGCGGCGAATTGCAACCCGTGCATGAGCAGACGCACCGCTGCGGGTTGCGAACGTGCATCCCACACAGATCACGTTCGCAACCTGAGCGTCCACTGTATTTGAAGATACGATAGGTAAAGGTAAAGGGACCCGTGACAGTTAAGTCCAGTCACGGACGACTCTGGGCTTGCGGCGCTCATCTTGCTTTATTGGCTGAGGGAGCCGGCGTACAGCTTCCGGGTCATGTGGCCAGCATGACTAAGCCGCTTCTGGAGAACCAGAGCAGCGCACGGAAACACCGTTTACCTTCCTGCCGGAGCGGTACCTATTTATCTACTTGCACTTTGACGTGCTTTCGAACTGCTAGGTGGGCAGGAGCAGGGACTAAGCAACGGGAGCTCACCCCGTCGCAGGGATTCGAACCTCCAAACTTCTGATCGGCAAGCCCTAGGCTCTGTGGAAGAGCAGTCACATGGAAAAGGGAGCAAGCTTGTTTTCTCCTGCTCCCAGGACTCAAACTGACAGATTCAGAGATGAGAAAGGAGATTCTGACTAAACATAAGGAAGAACTTTCAGATGGTGAGAGCCGTCTGACTGTGGGGCAGACTCACTCGAAAAGTCTTGGACTCTCCATCATTGGATGTTTTTAAACAGCTTGGATAACCATCTGCCAGGGATTCTTTAGCTGTGATTCCTGCATTGCAGGGGTTGGACTAGATGGCCCCTGGGGGCCTCTTCCATCTCCGCAGTTCTGTGATAATGTTGCCGGGAAACCTGGGTACCCCAGGATGCTCCCTGGCCAGCAAGGTCTGCCAGCAAGGTCTGAGCCAGACGGCTGGAGGAGAGCCTGAGAAGTGATTTGAAATCCCAGGCAGAGGCCCACAGGAAATTGCCTCTCCAGCCCACAGTTAAAGCTGACCTCTTGGCAGCCGGTCAAACTGCGTTCCCTGCGAATACCATAGAGTCTCTGTTCCAGGCTAGCGGGCAGGCAAGGGAGAGATTCCCTTGGGACCGGCCAGAGAGGAGGAAAGGGGAGGAGAGGAGAAAGAAAACAAGCATGCGCGATTGCAGGCGCAGCACGCACCAGACTCAACAGTGTCCTGTTGTGGAGAGCTGCACAACAAGCTCCCTCCTGCCCTGGCTGCCCAGAGGAACCCAGATCCCAGACCTGTCAGGATTCAGATAACTTTCGGATGCTGGGAAGTTGGAGCCTGAGCTGGTTTGCTGCCTCTTCTTAGCATCAGAAGCTGAGCATGGAGATTTCAGGCAGGCCGGCACAGGCAGTTTTGACACCTACGACCCTTGCTGAAGTCTCCGCTTGGTTTTTCCTGGGGAGACGCCGAGGCAGCGTGGAGGATGCCTCCCCCCAAAAGGTCAGACGCCTCTGAAATTGACTGCCTGGAACTGCATCAATCTCCGTCATCCACAGAAAACCTTCGGATTTCTCCTTGGGCACATGCAAGTGTTCCCTGAAGCATCTAGAGATTGGATTGATGGATGCCTTTGCCCTCCGATGGAGTCAGCCTTGGTTGGATTGTGGTGCAACTCTGGTGGTTTGGGGGACCTTTGCTAGCCACTGACAGTGCAAGGATCCTCTCCTGTTTATGTTGTGGGTCCCTTTCCCAAAGGTGCGTCGGTCATATCAAGACAGGAGGAAGGCTGTCAGAGAGCATCCTCTCTGGGTAGCAGAGATGCGCCGCTTTGAGGCTCTGCGGCGCTCCTTCCCATTTCTGGCCCGCTTCCGCATGTACACGGTAAGAGAACGATGCGCACAGACCCATTTGCAATGAGGAAATGCCCTGCCTCCTCTCCCTTTCGGGGTTGGTCTTCCCCTGCTGCTTTCTACGCGAGTGTGCAGCCTGGCTGGCTTACTAGAGCCACCTCTTTAGCTGCTTGCTCTGTAGGCGCCATTCCGCCACGCTATGGTCTGGGTTACGAAGGTGCATCTCCGGGAAGCTGAAGCAAGGATAGTCCTGCTTTACTTTGGGCTAGGAGGTTGGGTAGGGAACTTGCAGCCTTCCAGCAGGCAGCAAGGCCAATATTCTGGGATGGCAGGAGCTGGAGTTCAGCAACACCAGGGGCCCCAAAAGGTAGCCACCCCTGGTCTAGGGATCCTCATGAGAAAGCACCTTCCGTGTAGGACTAGTACAAGAGACTGTTGTAGGGACTGGTGCAAGCAAAACCAACCTGGGTCTGTGCATCCTCACATGTGACTGGCCCAGCACATTGCATAAACCCTGCAGCGATGGCGCACAGCAGAAAGCGTGTCAGAATCTGGACAAAAGGGACCTGGCTTTTTAATCCTTTCTCAATCATAAACTCACAGGAAAAGCTCCTTGCAAGTTTTTTCTCTGTTGACCTCAGTTTCCCGTCCATGCAGTGTTGGGGGGAAACAGTGGTCCTAATTCGTGTGACATCAACACAGACGCGGCGGCTCATCGCAGTCCTTCCTTTCCAGGTTCCAGCTTTTTGCTCTTCTGAATTTTGTCGGCAAAAAGGGGTTCACTTTTGCTGTATGCCAGCTTCTAAACTTTCTTCTCCGTTGTTTGCGCTTTGAGAAGATTTCAAAACTGTAACCCTAAACAGGCTTCCCCTAAGGGAAAGACACCTCTGTGTGAGCGCAAGCTTAAGGATTACGTAGTTAGCCTGTACATGGTGCTTTTGAGTGCTCAGAACGCTCCACATACATTGGCTGAGATCTTTGCTACAACCCTGGAAGGCGGGCCACTGTCCTTAGTGCCATAATGAGGATTTTGGAGCGGTGTGATTCAAATCCAGAGCGTTAGCTCAGCACAAGCTTTTGCATGTCTACTCAGAAGCAATTCCCACTGATTTCAGCTGGGCTTACTTCCAGGAAGGTGTACATAGGATTGTAGCCTCTGGTCCTATAGACACTTACTTGGGAGTAAGTCCGATTGAAATCACTGGGCTTTACTTCTGAGTAGACATGTCCTGGACTGCACTCTATCTTAGCCACTGCTACCTCACCTGTTACGGACTTGACCTGTTAGAGAGAGGGATGGAGACGTTTTCTCACTATATATCAGTGGTGGAACTGGAGGATATCCCGTTCTGAGAACCTTAGAGAGATGCTGCCTGCCAGTGTAGACAATATCACAGCAGATGGACCAATGGTTGGAATCAGGATAAAGCAGTCTCATTACTCCAAAACAGTAGCTGCCACGTTGCAACTTTGTCTAAGCTGTTCAATTTATGATAATAATTCTACAGGGATAAGGAGTCCAGGAGAAGTTTGCGTACTTTGAACAGGGCCAGACAGGATTACTATTTTATTATTATTACATTTGTATCCCATTTTCATTTCGTTTCACTTTTGATTTGTCTATCGCCTTTCCATATTGCTATACACAAGGCGGTTTGCAAACTGGAGAAGCAACAAAGTTTACGCACCGTATAACCATCTGACTCAATACAAAGAATTCATAATAAAAACATAACTTAAGAATGAACAACTCGCATCAGATAAAGTAATATTCAATAATCCATTAGAACAGCACACAATACAATTAAATATTGCGAGATAATAACTGAAAATAAATCCTTTCTTAACAATTACAAGAAGTAATTCGATTCAGGTAGGTAGCCGTGTTGGTCTGACGCAGTCGAAATAAATTAAAAAATCAAAGAATTGTCCAGTAGTGCCTTAGAGACCAACTAAGTTTGTTCTGGGAAATAATAGTAAACGATAATCAATAGAAATAACAGCAACACACGATGCATAAAGCACCACAGAACAAAACCATGTGAAAGGATCAAATTGAGAAACAAAGAATCATAGAGTTAATAATAATAATAATAATAATAATAATAATAATAATAATAAATTTTTATTTATATCCCACCCTCGCCAGCCAAAGCCGGCCTTAGAGCGGCTAACAACAATAAAAGTAACACAGCATCCTAAAATCAATTCATTTTAAAAGTTGGGACCCCACGGGTCATCTAGTCCAACCCGCTGCAACACAGGAACAACTCCAAGGAGTTTAAGGAGGCCTGCATACTTCTCCTCTCGTTTTTATCCTCACAACAACCCTGTGAGGTACATTAGGCTGAGAGGCAGGGGCTGTCTCCAGGTAGCCCAGTCAGCTTCATGGCCGAGTAAGAATTTGAACCCGGGTCTCCTGCCCTCTCTCAGTTGCACCAGGCTGCCTCTCAAATAGTCTCCAAACTTGAATGCTTCTTGTCCAGAAACTGCAACTCTCTCTTTCCCCCTCCTCCCCACCCTTCTTGCAAAAGGGACGTCCACTTTCTCCCACTGGACACGGCCCCAAACATTTTTAGCCCGGCCTGCACCACAGAGAATCTGTACTGTCGTGTGGCAGCTTGAAGTGGCTGCAGCCCAAGAATACCAAGGCAGACTCTCCTCCCCCCCCCACTCTGTCTGGGGAAGCAGGGAGGTTCTTGGGAAAGGCAAGCCAGGAAGGCAGGGAGGGGGGCAGAAAAGAATTAGCGTGGCTGCGGGAGGCCCAATGGATTGCAAACACCTGTTTTCAGGTGGGATTCAAGAACATGCTTGCAAATTCAGGTCCTGCTGTCAAAGTGGGTTTGTGGCACTTGGGCTGCTACCCCAATTGTTTTTGCAGTAAGGAAAGTTATGCCATTGGGATAGCTCACTTGGCAGAGCATGAGACTCTCTCTCTCTCTCTCTCTCTCTCTCTCTCTCTCAATTTTATTAATTTTCAGCATATCATTTTCAACAGTAATTAAACACATTTTGACACCTTATGCAATTTTTTTGACTTCCATCAATCTCATCTGAAAATTTTCCAATCTAATCTCTAAATACACATTTCCCACTTCTTCAATTACATTTAATTCATAACTAATAAGCGAGATGAGCGCCGCAACCCCAGAGTCGGTCACGACTGGACCTAATGGTCAGGGGTCCCTTTACCTTTACCTTTTACCTCGGTCTATGAACGGAAGCCAAACGGTGGAAGGGCACCGGCAGCAGAAGGCCTCATTAGGGAAAGCACGCCTCGGTTTCAGAACGGTTTTGGTTTAAGAACGGACTTCCAGAACGGATTAAGTTCGTAAACCGAGGTACCACTGTATTATAATTTGTGCAGCTGTCAATAAATTTGTGAGCAAGTCCTTCATAGCCACCCCATCGTAAATTGAGGCCGTACATTTAAACCAGGGAGTTGGCATCACTCCCACTGAATGCAATGGGATTTACTTCTGAGTCAACATGCACTCCATCCCAGAATAACCTCTGTATCCCCCTTGTGTGAATGGGTCCTTGGTCTCCTGCTGCGAAGGGCTCTCCACTCCAGCAGAGCGAGTGAGCACAGCTGGGATCGGAAAGCCAAACAAATGCTGTTGTTGTTGCTTTCCCCTAAAATCGGGGCCAGATGTTTAACTGGGAGGGCAGTTTACCAGCGATTGGACAGCGAGCCAAGAATGGAGGGAGTAGCTTCGTTGCTCCGCTTGCAGATCAAGCCCAGATGGCCTTTTAAAAAGCAGAGCAGAGCGGGGAAACCACAGTGGAGAATCCTGTAAAAAGGAGATGCTAACCAAGAGAAGGAAAATGTATTTGTTGTACTTATAGCATGTTTCTGGAGCAAGGCAGTCCACGTTCATTCATCCTGGAGTTTTGGGGGAATCACTGACCCACTTTTAAACCCATCAGAGCAGTCTTCCACAAACTGGGACCTCCCCAAATGTTTTGGCCCACACCTGTAGCTTCTTATGATTGCTGAGAGGTGTCAGGTGACTCTTGTTGTTGTTGTTGTTGTTTAGTTGTTTAGTTGTTTAGTTGGGTCTGACTCTTCGTGACCCCCTGGACCAGAGCACACCAGGCACTCCTGTCTTCCACTGCCTCCCGCAGTTTGGTCAGACTCATGTTTGTAGCTTCGAGAACACTGTCCCACCATCTCGTCCTCTGTCGTCCCCTTCTCCTTGTGCCCTCCATCTTTCCCAACATCAGGGTCTTTTCCAGGGAGTCTTCTCTTCTCATGAGGTGGCCAAGTACTGGAGCCTTAGCTTCAGGATCTGTCCTTCCAGTGAGCACTCAGGGCTGATTTCCTTAAGAATGGATCGGTTTGATCTTCTTGCAGTCCATGGGACTCTCAAGAGTCGCCTCCAGCGCCAGAATTCAAAAGCATCCATTCTTCGGCGATCAGCCTTCTTGATGGTCCAGCTCTCACTTCCATACATCAGGTGACTCTTAACTAACTTCAACCCCCAGGATGCTTCGGGGGAAGCCACGCGTGTTAAAGTGGGATAACAGTGCTTTAAATGTAGGGTGTGCCTGTGGACTTTTGCCAATAAGGCACGCAAAAGAATTTGGTCCAAAAGGAGCTCCCTGCCAGCGGGAACAGAGAAGGTCAGGGAGGAGGAAAGCCTTGAAGAGCTAGTTTTCTGTGTGCGGGTGGAGCATTCAAATGCGCCCAGCTCAATCCTGCACCTGTTTGCTTGAACTCAAGTCCTGCTGAATTCAGCGGGGCAGTCAGGGCTCACCCTCACTTTGGCAAACCCAGACACACTTGCGAAAACCCGATTTCACCTGCTGAATTGAAGCTGGGTTCCGCAAAACCTCTTTTTGGATTTTCCGCGCATCTGATAGGATTGCCTTACTATGTTTTTTAGTTTTGGAGAAGCTGCCCAGGATGGCTGTCCAGTCTGATAGACAGGGTATTATTATTATTATTATTATTATTATACAGTGGTACCTCGGGTTACAGACGCTTCAGGTTACAGACACTTCAGGTTACAGACTGCGCTAACCCAGAAATAGTACCTCGGCTTAAGAACTTTGCTTCAGGATGAGAACAGAAATTGTGCAGCGGCAGCAAGGAGGCCCCATTAGCTAAAGTGGTGCTTCAGGTTTAAGTACAGTTTCAGGTTAAGAACGGACCTCCAGAACGAATTAAGTTCTTAACCCGAGGTACCACTGTATTCAGTTTTATGTTCTGTTTCTTCGGTTGATGTTTGGCTGTGAAGATGATCAGTGCGTAAAAAGGAAAAGGCCGCTGGATTTTTGCAAGGTACAGCCATAGAACGATGAGCTAATTATAAGGAAACAAGGGATACGCATGGATCTACGGGCCCTGGCTTGTGCAAATGCAGAAAGTGTTGGCAGGGAGAGGTGTGTGCACAGAAGCCTCGTTGCACAGATCCCCTCTTCCCTCCAACCTTCTGTGTGCATTGGGAGGGCAGTCTGCAGAGCGATGCTCAGTGTGCTCCCTTCAACATCTGTAAAAGACATGATCAGGGGCCTTGATAAAGCAGTTTCAGCATTTGTGTGCTCACCTCTCAAATGCACGCCTTTCTCGCGTCCTGCTGTCACCTTCAGCCAAACAGGTTTCGCTGCCTTTTGCAAAACCTCGCAACACCCGTTTACCCGAGTCCACTTTAACTCTATCTACATGCTGCTTTTCCACAGCAAACTATGCGGGAAATGTCCTGTAGTAAACATTAGCTTGCCATTAAATTGCATCAAAATGCATGATTTGTTTCGCTTGTGCCTGCCTTTCTCCGTGGAAGGTGGCTCACGACGTACATTAACGCGGATGCATCTGAAAACGAACAACAAACAATTGAAAACAATTAAACGGACCTATTGAAAGCAGTGTCGAAATGACTTAGATTCATTTTTTAAAACACACACGAAGAACAGCGGCCCTAGAAGGCCCTCTCGCAGCAGCCAGTTAGCCACCAAAGGTCTGTTGGAACAAAAAATGTCTTTGCTGGCTGGTTGGCGAGAGCAAAGCAGAGAGGGCAAAACAACTCTTGCCCCAGGCTTTCGAGGCTTCGCTTTTCCAGAGGCTGTGGAAGGGAGTTCCACTGTCTAGGAGCAGCCACCGAGAAGGCCCTGTCTTGTGTCCTCACCAAACGTGTCTGTGAAGGTGGCAGTGTTGCAGGCAAACAAAGCCCATACAGTGGCACCTCAGGTTACATGCACTTCAGGTTACATACGCTTCAGGTTACAGACTCCGCTAACCCAGAAATAGTGCTTCAGGTTAAGAACTTTGCTTCAGGATGAGAACAGAAATTGTGCTCTGGCGGCGTGGCAGCAGCGGGAGGCCCCATTAGCTAAAGTGGTGCTTCAGGTTAAGAACAGTTTCAGGTTAAGAACGGACCTCCGGAACGAATTAAGTACTTAACCCGAGGTACCACTGTAGTTCCTGGGTCTTGCCAAAAAAACTCAGGACCCAGGAAGAGAGAGAGTCCAATGATTTTATTACTTTGCAAAGCAATAAGTTCAGCGGAATCACTTCCCCAAAGGCTGAACCCCATCCCATTGCCCTGGGGGGGGGGGGCGCATTTACTTACAGGTTTCTTACACAAAGCATTAAAATTTTCTCCAATCATGCATAGAAACATTCTCATTACCTCATTCAAGGAAGAAAACTAGCTGTTGTTAACCAAAACCCATTTAGATACATTTTACTTCAAGCATAAGTATAAGCATTTGCTTACATAGCTTTAATTGACTGCCTGGCCTTCACATAAATACATTATGTTGCAAAAGCTGTTGCGCTTTGCATTGTGTGTGCTGTGAACCTGCGTGTGTAGCAACTTGTGTTCTTCCGATAAGAGTAAAGGCTTTGCCAGCAGTTTCTGAAAGAGCTGTCATTTTTGAGGCCCTTGGGGTCCGTCTGTCCCCCACAGCAGGAGTGAGAAATGAGCCTTCTCAGAAAATCTCAAAGCCTGGGCAGGCTCCTTTGGAGTAATACAGGGTTTCCGATACACCTACATTTATTATCAAAGTGTATTATAATATGAGGTAGACTTGTGGGGTTCTGTGGGGAACAATATCGGGTGGGGAAGGGTCTTTTTCGAAGGGCCGCCTTCTCATCCTGAAAAGTGGCAATAATTCCCTCCCTCAGGATGGGAACCATTCGCTGCTCAAATTCACCATATTTTTTTAAATAACAATTTATTGAATTTCCAAACATAACGACAAAAACCATAATTTTGATTGAACATTAACCATCATTTTTTGCTCTGTTACTTCGGTCGCTGTTTGGCTGTGAAGATGCTAAGTGCGAGAAAGGAAAAGGCTTATGGCTTGTTTCCTTATAAATAGCACCTCATTGATAGCCTCAGTCAGAAAATGCCTAGAAACCAATATTTTAGCGAGGCACAAAATTACTGTCATTTGAGCTGGTGAAAAGCACCATAAGAATTATTTATTTTATTTCATCAGTTATTCGGCAATACGTATTTAGGAGAACTCTGGTGGCTCAGTTGGCAGAGCGTGAGACACTTCATCTCAGGGTTGTGGGTTCGAGATTCCTGCATTGTAGGGGGTTGGCCTAGATGACCCTCAGGGTCCCTTTGAACTCTATGATTCTATGTCTTTTTTCATTGGCAAATTCTAAACATGTGTTGCGCGGCAGAGCGTATTGTGGTTCCTCAGCAGCCAGGAAGTCTGCACATGCTCAGAGATGTCATTCTTGTGCAGACGGTGCGAAAAGAAGCCACAGATTTATTTATTGTGACAGCGTGCAATGTTTTTAATTCCGGGACGTTATGCAGACACCGTCACCACAAGTGTGCTCGCACACACAAGTGTGGCCATCTAGAACAATTTGAAAGGGGGTTGGGGAGGAAATAGACTCTGTAATAAACGAAAATCTGCCCTTTTCCCCTTATGGGGGACACAAGAGCCCTTATAGAGTCCTTTGTAGGTTCTCCATCAGTTGGAGAAAATAACTGAGGCCAAGCAGAGAATACTGAGAAGCAAAGCAGCTAGCAAGCCTGATCTTTATTGAACTGTTGCAACAGGGTTCCCCCTTCACACGCAGGAGAAGGAGGAGGACCCAGAACAAAGGTGTGTCTGCCCTTATGTAGACATTTTAAATTGTCCGCCTTGGAGTCCAAGACCACCCCCAGAAACATCATACCTACATCACAGAAAAGGCGGTCTACAACAGAAATCTGAGTGCATTGTTTGCCTCCTGTCTGGCAGGTTACCTGTTAATGCTCACTTGATTGGATACCCTGGGGAGTCTGGCCAGTCCTTTGTAATGATAAATACTTAGTTCCTGAGCCAGGTCACAGGCTCACGCTATTCATACACAGACATACCCTTAAGACAGGATTTGTGAAGGAAAAGACAGTGGGGAGGCTTTTCCCTGTTCCTTTAACTTTGCAGAGAAAACATTTGGTCAGTTTGGGAGCCAAAATAGCTTCATGGCTGTTTTCCTGTGCTGCTTCAGACATGTGGTTTATATATTTATGTACGTGTTTGCTTGGTACATTGATGAGCATTTATTACATATACAGTGGTACCTCGGGTTAAGTACTTAATTTGTTCTGGAGGTCCGTTCTTAACCTGAAACTGTTCTTAACCTGAAGCACCACTTTAGCTAATGGGGCCTCCTGCTGCCACCGCGCCGCTGGAGCCCAATTTCTGTTCTTATCCTGAAGCAAAGTTCTTAACCTGAAGCACTATTTCTGGGTTAGCGGAGTGTGTAACCTAAAGCGTATGTAACCTGAAATGTATGTAACCCGAGGTACCACTGTATATAAAAGACCTTAATTTTTAAAATTCCAATATATACATATGGAATAGTTGTCGTTTTCCAAGCGGAGAAATCTTCCATTTTAAAACGCCTGCAAACACTGAAGCTTTTAATGGTGCAGAGTTGAAATCTGGGCAGGGCAACGGAACCCACAGGATGTGACGTCACCTCCGGGCACCAGCAAGGCATGGCACCGCTGGGTGCAAAAACAGGCAGGAAGAGAGGGTCCTATTTGAGCCTCCTCTCTCTGCAACTCTTCGCTGTCACTTTCATTTGAGACGCCACCTGCATTTGCTGGAATTGCAGCGTCCCTGGCAGCTTCCGACCAGTTTTCTTCACCTGGAACCCAGGTACAAGCCGTCTCTGCGTGTGTGCCAGTGTTTGTGCCAAAGAGCGTGCCCTGGGCTGCTTTAGAAAGCCCGGCTGTTGTGGGCACGGGATGAGGCATTCCTTGAACACTACGTGCAAACACTCTTTTCTGGGGAGGTCTTTCACCCTCAAGATACTAGTCCTTCGTGTTTTTGTCTGTTTTCAAGACACAAAGCCCAGCAGGTTTTCTTATAGATTGATTTGTTCAGGGGTTGGTTTGGCAGCAGCAGCGGGCACTGTCAAACCCTGTGGCAAGCTTGGAGGTCCGGGAGGGGCAGCATGCAGAAATGGTCTACCTTGCAAGGTTGCTGTGAGGATGAAATGGGGAGAGGGAGAACCGTGTGTGCTCCCTTGAGCTCCATGGAAGGAAAGGCAGGATATACCGGTAAATTTGACAAATAAAGGTCTTCAAAAACGAGGCCTGGTGAATGGGTGGGGGCCGTCCCAGAGGTGAAACGCTGTGAGTGAAAAGGCCTTGATCCACATTGCCACCGTCTCTCCACAGAAGTTGAGAGAGTACTCTAGGGATCAATAGGATTTGTTCTGATTGGAAGATTCCAGAGGCGCTGAATCATTTGGTGTCCCCTAAGAATTATTTCCCCCTTCTCCCCATTTTTTATTTTCGAAAAAGTTACTAAGAATCATTTTTATATTTATTTATGCTGTTTATTCAAAGCATTTCTCCTCCTAAATCTTCAGCCGGAAAGGCTCCAACAGTGGCTTATGTATTTGTACGAGTAGCTGCCGCTACCCTGAGGCTCGCACTCTAAAAAGACATGGCATGAAAGGAAAGAGCAATGGGGAGGGAAGAGGAATACAAGCAAACTTGGCAGCCGATGGTTAATGTTAGCATGTGTATCTTTGTGTGTGTGTGTTATGTAAGTGTATTTGTGAGCCAGTGTCTCTAGTGACTAAGAGATTGGGTTAACGATCTGGGATACAGTATCTTTATCGCCATGACCTTGCTAGGTTGCCTTAGGCTGCAATTTGGATTCAGTGGGACATTTGTGAATAGGCGTGTATATCTAGGGTAGTGGATGTGGTCCCTACATCTCCCATCAACCGCAGATAGCAAGCCTGTTGGCTGGAGACGGCACCACGTTGGCTAACCCAGGCCTCTCTCCCTCTCGGTCCATCTTCAGTAATGGGATAAAAGTACTGTTCTACGTTAAAAGGTTGTTGTAATGATTGCATCATGAGAATCTGTGACGTGCTTTGAAGACTGGGAAGCGCCGTGGAAGCTGAAGACTTGAACCCATGGAGCTGATCCTTTGCAAAAAGTGCTTTCTAAGTGCTCTTGAGGGCCTTCTTAAATATAATAATAATAATAATAATAATAATAATAATAATAATAATAATAATACTACAGTGGTACCGCAGGCTAAGTACTTAAGTCGTTCCAAGGGTCCGTTCTCACCTGAAACTGTTCTTAACCTGAAGCACCACTTTAGCTAATGAGGCCTCCTGCTGCTGCTGTGCAGCCAGAGCACGATTTCTGTTCTCATCCTGAAGCAAAGTTCTTAACCCGAGGTACTATTTCTGGGTTAGCAGAGTCTGTAACCTGAAGCGTATGTAACCTGAAGCGTATGTAACCCGAGGTACCACTGTAATAATAATAATAATAATTTTTATTTATATCCCGCCCTCCCTAGCCGAAGCCGGGCTCAGAGTGGCTAACAGCAATAAAAGTAACACAAATATAGTATTTCGGATGAAATTGTACCACCCTGCTTCAAAAAAGGGGGGGGGGAGGAATGCAAGATCTGGAAGTGTGCTGGTGGGCTGGGGGTGTTTGGAGATCACAGCACCTTTAATTCTCCGAAGGGCTGTGTGATATGGAAGTCGGAGCAAGGTTTTCTCTGCTGCTCCAGAGGGTGGTACCTGAACCATCATATTCAGATTTCAAGAATGGCAATTCTGACTCAACATTCGGAAGGGGTTCTGACACTAAGCCATTCAGTTGTGGAAAGGCCTACCGTGGAAGGTGGTTGACTCATTTATGGAAAGCTGGATTTCCAGGGATTTTTCAGCCGTGATTCCTGCATTGCAGGGGGGTTGGACTAGATGTCCCTTGAGGGACCCTTCCATCTCTACAGTACTGACTCCTGTTCCTGTACATCGCCGTCTTTGCTTCCTCCGTGGCTCCTTCCTCTCCTCCACCTCCACAATCCTACCTGAGCCTTGCCTGCCCTTTTCGGCCACCATCGCTTCTCCAGACGGTCTGCGGAGAGAGAGACCCCCAAAACCACGGCTTCCTCCCCAGCAGCCCCATTTCCCACCTAGCGCGGCTCGCGGGTCTCTTCTTCCTCCCACCTTGTGATGCGAAATCCAGACTCCTTTTGGCCAGGATTCCTTCCGGCCCCCGACTCCGCTGGCAGACTCCCGGGGACCGTGCCGCAAATGTGGAATCGTTCAGAGCAAGAACAGAAGGCCTTTCTGCGAGCCACACGTTCCTCTGGGAAACTGGCCAGCAGACCTATTACTGTCCATTAAGCAGGGCTGGGGGGCTAATGGGGTTTCAGCTGCCCCCTGGGAAAGGCCAGGCCCAGGTCTGACCCGTTTGTGACAGCAGTGGGAGATAGTCGGACGAGGAAATCTTGACTGTAAGCTGGCTTGTTCCAGTAAGGGGCTTCTGGTCTTATCCTCCCCCCAGCTCTCTCCCATCCCTGGACAAAGCCACACTCTGTTTAAATGATTAACTTCCGCACAAAAAAACAGGGGTGTTTAAACTTCCAGATCGCCTTCGGATCCCTGCGGTGGATGCACCAAGCAGCGCAGGAAGGTGCCTCGCGTTGTGGCCACCAGACTCGGTTCCCAAACTTTCTGGGGCCACACAACCCCTTGCTTTGTCCCTTAAACACCCCCAGTGCCCCCTCCCTCACCTATGAAAAAGCATTGCTCAGATTCGTGGGTTTGCACAGCCCACGAAGGAAGATCATAATATTTAATAGGTTATTGTATTTTGGTGTTCTGTTGGAAGCCGCCCAGAGTGGCTGGGGAAACCCGGCCAGATGGGTGGGATATAAATTATTATTATTATTATTATTATTATTATTATTATTATTATTACACAATAAGGTTCAGTTACAGTAGCAGCTGATGGCCCATTTATCCAAAATCCAGTCAAAACTATTTATAGTTCAATTAATTTGACGGTAGCGGTGAACTGGAGGCAGCTTTTCAAAGTCTTATGGTCATTTACACCTCCGGAGCCTCTTTGCCACCTCCTTGCTGCTTGGGGCCCCCCACCCCAGATAATGCCCATTGTGTACTTCCATAAAAGTTCTCTCCTTTTGCGAGATCTGTTGACTTCACCGTAGCAGTTATTGATTAGCCTGACAGGCTGTAATTCCCGGATTTGAAGTGTTTAGCAACATGTTGCTTTGCTTTTGAGGTCAAAACGGCGGATCTATGATTCTATGGTTTCTAAAAGGTTTGTGTACGTCCCTTATAGTTTTAACCTAAGTACTGAATATGACATCTCTCTTTTTTGCCCTTGATGGTAAAGATTGATGGTTCACACATACCCGCCTGCCCAGAATTCATAATTCTGGCTCTCCAAATTTCCTGGGCCTCTGCCTGCTCCCCAGCCGAGGAGAAGTTGGGGGGACTGTTTCCTAAAACCAGGACCCCCACCCCACCCTCACCTGCCTGACTTTTTCTTCCTTCTGTTTCCCTGCAGAAGCTGAGCTGTGGCATGCAAGCAGATGAAGGAACGGACTGGCTGCTGGAACTGTTAACTGAGGTCCAGCTGCAGCAGTACTTTTTGCGCATCCGCGACGACCTCAACGTCACGCGCCTCTCGCACTTCGAATATGTCAAGAACGAGGATCTGGAGAAGATTGGCATGGGGAGGCCTGGTAAGCGAGTCCCCGCCACTTAACGCCGACTCAACCGGCAGCAGCATCACGGGATGGGAAGCGAAAGGGAAGGAGGACGCTTTGGAGCAAATTTGGGTGTCCTTTTTATTGTGCGTTGATGACGATTTGTGCTCACGGATGCTTTAGCTGAGACTCCTGCATTACAGGGGGTTGGGCTGGATGACCCCTGGGGTCCCTCTGAATCTGTGAAGGTCTCAGGGTAGTTATATGCAATCCTCCTATTATTATTATTATTATTATTATTATTATTATTATTATTTTATTTCCAAAACCAAAAAAGAAAAATTACAACATCAAATTCAACATCCATATTCATTTTCTAACATGAACCTATTACATAATTAACTAAATTAAAATATACCTAATCACTCTAAACCTCTCTTTGCAATCCTGCTTTCAACGGTTTCAAGGCAAACACACTGGTTCTTGCCAATCAGAGCATACCCCATTACTTCCTATGGAAGTCCCATAACTTTTTGTACCACAAATGTCCGGCTTTATTTTCTGTCCCACTTTGGTTGTTCTCTAGTGCAGGAGGACCACTCCAGATGTTAGATGATCATCCACACACCAGATGTGTGGATGATCTGGTATAGGTAAGGTAAAGCAACAAAGGTAAAGGACCCCTGGACAGTTAAGTCCAGTCAAAGGTGACTTTGAGGTGCAGCAATCATCTCACTTTTCAGGCCAAGGTTGCCGGTGTTTGTCCAACGACAGCTTTCTGGGTCATGTGGCCAGCAGGACTAAACCGCTTCTGGCATAACGGGACACTGTGATGGAAGCCAGAGCGCACGGAAATGCCATTTTACCTTCCTGCTGCAGTGGTATCTATTTATCTACTTGCACTGGCATGCTTTCGAACTACTGAGTTGGCAGGAGCTGGGACAGAGCAACAAGAGCTCACCCCATCGTGCAGATTCGAACCACCGACCTTCTGATCGGCAAGCCCAAGAGGCTCAGTGGTTTAGAGCACAGCGCTATAATACGGCCACAAATTGTTCTTCTTATTATTAAATTTGCATGCCACCCTTCACCCGGAAATCACAACATAAAAATACAAAACGGAAATACTGAATACATAATAAAACACAAGCAAAACAAACAAACAAACAGAAAACAGCCTCCCACAGACACATTTAAAAGGTCATAGAATGTTAATGCCTGATATCAATAGGCAGGGAGTTCCAAGGTTATGGAAATTTGGTTATAGAACTAGTGAAGTGGAGGCAGAGAATAGGCTGAGCCAGAGGCAATGACAGGCGGAGTTCCCGTTTTGCACCTATCCTGCTCCCTGCTGGGTTTCACAAGGGCAAAACATAGAAAGCAGGATTGTGTATAACCGCCCCGATACCATCATGAGCATAAATCATCTTCAAATCTCCAAAGGGCTGTCACTCGGAAGAGGGAGCCAAGCGTGTTTTCGCTGCTCCATAGGGATTCAAATTGCAGAATGTTGATTCCAACTAAACATGAGGAAGAACTTTCTGACAGTACGAACCGCTTGACAGTGGAACGGACTCTCTTGGGGGCTGGACTAGATGCCCCTCAGGGGTTCCTTCCAACTCTCCAATTCTGTGATTCTATTAAAAAAAAAACAACCATGTCTGGAAGGCCCTCTGAGTAGCTCAGAACTCAGCCATGTGTAGGATTGCACCGCTCAAGGGCCACATAAATGTGAAGTGCATTATGAATTTTTATTTCCATGTATTTTTAAAACTAGGGACGCGGGTGGCGCTGTGGGTTAAACCACAGAGCCTAGGACTTGCCGATCAGAAGGTCAGCGGTTCGAATCCCCGGGACGGGGTGAGCTCCAGTTGCTCGGTCCCTGCTCCTGCCAACCTAGCAGTTTGAAAGCACGTCAAAGTGCAAGTAGATAAATAGGTACCGCTCCGGCGGGAAGGTAAATGGCGTTTCCGTGCGCTGCTCTGGTTCTCCAGAAGTGGCTTAGTCATGCTGTCCACATGACCCGGAAGCTGTACGGCGGCTCCCTGGGCCAGTAAAGCGAGATGAGCGCCGCAACCCCAGAGTCGGTCACAACTGGACCTAATAGTCAGGAGTCTCTTTACCTTATTTTTAAAACTAATGCATGACACCTTATTGCCCCTTTTGGAGTCAAGGTTATGAAACGAAAAGAAAATTGCCTTTATTTTGAAAGAGGCAGGCCTGAACGATGATCCCAGTCCCCTTTTACTTCTTCCCAACACTAAATATCCACCTGCAGTTTGGAATGCCTAGCCAGGAATTTGCTGGGCAAACCTTTAACAGGACGAAACATAGGTGACACACAGATGTATGAAATGAAGACTTTCAGGTTTTGTGGGTTGGGTGTTATTTAAAAAAAAAGAATTAAATGAAAAGCAGTTCTCTTGGGAGACTGAGTTTGAGTGGGAGAAGAGAGAAGGAAAGAAAGGGCTTAGCCCTGTCCCTGCCGGGCATTTTCTTGCTCAGAATGAACCCTCACCCTTTCCCCACTAACTCCCCTCTCACAGCGTTCTGGATTTGTGTCTGCAAATCTGGAACTTCAGGGTTGCTTTGAGTGGAAAACTGACCAGCTAGCTAAGAACCTCCCCCCATACACCCCGAGTTGATCCGCTACTCAAAAGGGGAGTTTCCCCACACGGACTTAGCTGGTATTCATTTATGAAAAACACGCAGGGCATGTTGCAAATGTTTGCTTGTACTGTGTGCTTTGCCCCGTAGTGTCCTGGAGCTAGGAGAATTAGAGGGTGTTTCAGCTACAATATTCGGTATATCTTTAATAATAATAATAAGTTTTATTTATACCCCGCCCTCCCCAGCCAAGACTGGGCTCAGGGCGGCTAACACCAGGTATAAAAACAATTGATTAAAATACAACTTAAAAACAAGATTGAAATACAACATTAAAATGCAGCCTCATTTCAGTAGAAACTCAAATCTAAAACTTTTTGGAGATGAAAACGTCAAATCTTTGCAGAATTACCTGCCACAATGAAACATCCAGTCTGGAGATGATTTCCTTGTGGGGCACATGCATGCAATGGGGATTGGGGGTGGTGTGTGTGGATATTTTGGGAACTGACCAGTCCACCCCCCCACACTGACTGACCCTCGCCTTTTGTTTTCACAGGTCAGAGGCGCCTCTGGGAAGCCGTCAAGAGGAGGAAGGCTGTGTGCAAGCGGAAATCTTGGATGAGCAAAGTAAGGGCAGCTGTACTCAAGAGGGCTAGAAACTTAGTTTTTTAAAAGCAGTCTTTAAAATCCCCGCTGGATGGTTGTTTCTTAAGGACTGACTAGAGGCACATTGCTAGTCTCCCATTACCGATTTTTCAGCCTCCATGCTCTGTTTATTTGCTTATTCATTCCTTTAAAAGATGCACACCCAGCTGTTCACCACGGGGTCTCTAAGGCGGCATATTTACAAAATGTGCAACAAAGCAGTGTGGAGTAGTGGTTAGAGCAGCAGGCTAGGGACCTGGGGGTCCAGGGTTTGAATCTCTACTCGGCCATGGTGACTCTGGGCGCCTCTCAGCCTAACCTGCCACACAGGACCAATGAGGGGATTAAAATGAGGAGCGGGAGACAGCCCTTCCGATATTCAAAGATGGCTGCTGTGTCACCTTTGGGATCTGCGACCAGCGGGTTGGACTAGATGATCTTGGGGGGATCCCTTCCAGTTCTACAGTTCTGTGATTCTAGGACTGTTAAACCTTCAGCTCCTCGGAGGAAAAAGGTGGGATATAAATGCAATAAATAAATAACTAATGCAAGAACAAAATGCAAGCGAAACCGGACTTAAAACCCCAGTAATCAAAGAAAGAAATCTGCATTAAGAGCAGATTAAAAAAACTGCGCTTGTGGACAGATGCACCATACAGACCTCTGTCCTCGGAAGGTTAATTTCCCAAGGCACTTTGGCTAATCGATTGCAGTTTACAGGATTAGTTGCAAGCTCAAAATAATTAACCGCCTTCGTTTCTGCTGAGCCGTCAGATGGGAGCCTGGTGCTTTTGGTCCCTCTGGCACCCCCTTCTGGCTGAGGCTTCCTCAGGAGCAAATTTTCATTGCCAGGCTGCGTTGCTACTGGTGGACCGACTCTGCCACTCTGCTGTTATTAACGTCTGTTTGCATAGGGTGCTGCAGTTGGAAGGGGGGTCCCTGCCCCCCCGCATGCACACAGACCCACTGTACAAGCAGCAAGTGGAAGTGATAAATAGCTGCAATTGGCCGTGATGTCTGTGAGCTCAAGGGCTGCAAATTGAATTCACAGTAATTATCAGGAGAGTATTGAATTAACCTTCATGGCTGGCTTGGAGCCAGGCTCTTAACTGCTTGCAGATCATCGCAGCGAGAAGCCCTCCTTTTGCTGAAGAGGGTGGGGATCTGAAGGGGCACGTCCCCTGGGATGCCTTATGAAAGCAGGATCAGGCCAGAGACCCTTTGAGGTCCAGCCTTCTGCTGCTTATAGTAGCCAGACAGCTGCTTCTAGGAAACTCCTGAGCGAGACATAGAGGCAATAACCCTGTCCAGGTCTCCCTTCAGGCCCTACAGTGAGTATTCAGAGGTACCACTGGGACTGCAGCAAAATGTTGCAGCATGCAGCTCTTCTGTTAAGAGTTCCAGCCACTCCGTTGCCTCAGTTTCCCAGTATCCTGTGGTCGCCAAACATGCAGCTCCTGGTGTCTTAACAGCAGCTGAAGCAACCGAGGTTGTCTGTGATTAAGTGGCACATGAATGCTGGTAAATAAAGTAAAATGAATTTGTTGCGGGCAGAGCCCTCTGGCTTCCCTTCTTTACAGCGCCCCATGCGAGCCGGTTCCCTGATCGAATCCTGGGCACCATGAGAACCCGCTTGGATTTTTTACGGGGAGATGGGGATCATGAGAGAACCGCCCCTCCCACCCGGACACTGAGGTCCAGCGCCGAGGGCCTTCTGGCGGTTCCCTGGCTGCGAGAAGCAAAGCTACAGGGAACCAGGCAGAGGGCCTTCTTGGTGGTGGCGCCCGCCCTGTGGAACGCCCTCCCACCAGATGTCAAAGAGAAAAATAACTACCAAACTTTAAATTATTATTATTATATTATTATTATTATTATTATTGCCCAAAACCTCATGGCCAATAGGCCTTCTCTCTTGCTCACCAGTCCCTGGGAAGTTGGAGTGTTTGGGAATATGCTGTGAAGCTCAGCCTATGGAGACGGGGAAAGGGCCGTCTTCTCAGGCCCTCAGCTACCATCACCCTCGTCCATCTCCCTGTGCGTGTCTATATCTTTCTTATTTATTTATAGTCTGCCCTTTGTTTTTTAAAAAAACAAAATGTATCTGGGCTGCATCAATAGGAGTATAGCATCTAGATCAAGGGAAGTAATAGTGCCACTGTATTCTGCTCTGGTTAGACCTCACCTGGAGTACTGTGTCCAGTTCTGGGCACCACAGTTCAAGAAGGACACTGACAAACTGGAACGTGTCCAGAGGAGGGCAACCAAAATGGTCAAAGGCCTGGAAACGATGCCTTATGAGGAACGGCTAAGGGAGCTGGGCATGTTTAGCCTGGAGAAGAGGAGGTTAAGGGGTGATATGATAGCCATGTTCAAATATATAAAAGGATGTCACATAGAGGAGGGAGAAAGGTTGTTTTCTGCTGCTCCAGAGAAGCGGACACGGAGCAATGGATCCAAACTACAAGAAAGAAGATTCCACCTAAACATTAGGAAGAACTTCCTGACAGTAAGAGCTGTTCGACAGTGGAATTTGCTGCCAAGGAGTGTGGTGGAGTCTCCTTCTTTGGAGGTCTTTAAGCAGAGGCTTGACAACCATATGTCAGGAGTGCTCTGATGGTGTTTCCTGCTTGGCAGGGGGTTGGACTCGATGGCCCTTGTGGTCTCTTCCAACTCTATGATTCTATGATTCTATCTCGAGGTGGTTAATGATCCTTACATGCCTTTGTTTAATTTACTTCGGACGGTTGCATCTCGCCCTTCTTAAAAATGCATCCCAGGGCACCCCAATATAATGGCAATTTTTTAAAGAAATGCATTAGAGGAGAAGGAAAAATCTGATCCTAAACCTCCACTGCCTCACGGCTATACTCGTTTGTGAGAAAGGCTTCAGAAGCAAACCCTAAGGGAAAGCCCTTTGCCGCTGTGTAAATTTTACAATTGTTGTTTAGTTGTTTAGTCGTGTCCGACTCTTCGTGACCCCCTGGACCAGAGCACGCCAGGCCCTCCTGTCTTCCACTGCCTCCCGCAGTTTGGTCAAACTCATGCTGGTAGCTTTGAGAACACTGTCCAACCATCTCGTCCTCTGTCGTCCCCTTCTCCTTGTGCCCTCCATCTTTCCCAACATCAGGCTCTTTTCCAGGGAGTCTTCTCTTCTCATGAGGTGGCCAAAGACTTGGAGCCTCAGCTTCAGGATCTGTCCTTAAAGTGAGCACTCAGGGCTGATTTCCTTCAGAATGGAGAGGTTGGATCTTCTTGCAGTCCATGGGACTCTCAAGAGTCTCCTCCAGCACCAGAATTCAAAAGCATCAACTCTTTAGTGATCAGCCTTCTTTATGGTCCAGCTCTCACTTCCATATATCACTACTGGGAAATTTTACAATACAGATAAATAATTCCTCTCTCCTTCCGCGCAGGTCTTCAGCGGGAAGCGGCCTGACTCAGACTTCCAGCCCCTGGCGCAGTGCGGCCTGGGCAAGCAGTCCACCTCGCCCCCCCTGGAAGAGGGTCAGCAGCAGGCCTTGACATGCCTGATCAGCGAAAAGGACCTGATGCTCTTTGAGAAGCTGGGCGACGGCTCCTTCGGGGTGGTGCGGCGAGGGGAGTGGTGCACCCCCACCAGCAAGTTGGTAAGGGGGCCACCTTCCCCCAGGCGTTCCTCCCTCTGGCTTCCTGCTGCGCTGGCAGTAATGGAGGCGATGGGGGAGTTTAGCCAGTACAGTGGTACCTGGGGTTACATACGCTTCAGGTTACAGACTCCGCTAACCCAGAAATAGTACCTCGGGTTAAGAACTTTGCTTCAGGATGAAAACAGAAATTGTGCGGCAGCAGGCGGCCCCATTAGCTAAAGTGGTGCTTCAGGTTATGAACAGTTTCAGGTTAAGAACAGACCTCCAGAACGAATTAGGTACTTAACTCGAGGTACCACTGTATGGAAAAGGAAAAGGGACCCCTGACCTTTAGGTCCAGTCGTGGACGACTCTGGGGTTGCGGCACTCATCTCACTTTATTGGCCGAGGGAGCCGGCGTACAGCTTCCGGGTCATGTGGCCATCAGGACTAAGCCGCTTCTGGCTAACCAGAGTAGCGCATGGAAACATTGTTTACCTTCCCGCCGGAGCGGTACCTATTTATCTACTTGCACTTTGACGTGCTTTTGAACTGCTAGGTTGGCAGGAGCAGGACCGAGCAACGGGAGCTCACCCCGTCGCGGGGATTCGAACTGCCAACCTTCTGATCGGCAAGTCCTAGGCTCTGTGGTTTAGACCACAGCGTCACCCACGTCCCACCACTGTATGGTGTTGTTGGGTAAATAAGTAAAGGACCTCTGGACAGGTTAAGTCCAGTCAAAGGAAACTATGGGGCTGTGGCACTCATCTCGCTTTCTAGGCCAAGGGAGCCGGCGTTTGTCCACAGACAGCTTTCTAGGTCATGTGACCAGCAGGACTAAACTACTTCTTGGGCTTGCTGATCAGAAGGTTGGCGGTTCGAATCCCCGCGATGGGGTGAGCTCCCGTTGCTCTGTCCCAGCTCCTGCCAACCTAGCAGTTTGAAAGCACGTCAAAGTGCAAGTAGATAAATAGGGAAGGTAAACGGCGTTTCCGTGCGCTCTGGTTTCCGTCACAGTGTCCCGTTGCGCCAGAAGCGGTTTAATCCTGCTGGCCACATAACCCGGAAAGCTGTCTCTGACTTTCGCCAGCTCCCTCAGCCTGAAAGCAAGATGATCATAATCATAATCATAATAAAATTTCATTTATACCCCACCCTTCCCGGTTCAGAAAACCGGGCTCAGGGCAGCTAACGACAAATTTAAAACACCTAATTGTAAAAGCAGCATAAAATACAATATAAAAACATGACTAACTATAAAATTCAAAAATCAATTAGATAATCCCCTGGACTAGCTGGCTGAATTGGTCCTACATGGGCCAGCGAGGAGGCCAGGGGAGAATTAGCTGTCGGGTCTCAGAGCAGGTAATCTTCATAAAAGGGGAGAGGGAGGAAAGAGAAGGGAAATAAAAGATCAGGCTGAATTCAAATTTAAGGCCAGGCGGAATAGCTCTGTCTTACAGGCCTGACGAAAGGTTAAATCCTGCAGGGCCCTAGTCTCATGGGACAGAGCATTCCACCAGGTCGGAGCCATCACTGAAAAGGCCCTGGCCCTGGTGGAGGATAGTGTGACTTCCTTAGGGCCCGGGACCTCTAAACTATGGTTATTCATGGACCTTAAGGTCCTCTGTGGGGCAGACCAGGAGAGGCAGTCCCACAACCCTATAGTCGCCTTTGACTGGACTTAGCCATCCAGGGGTCCTTTACCTTTTTACCATTGGGTAAATATTGGGGTTTGATGCACCTGTGGGTTTATCTAGCCAATAGAATCCTGGCACCAGCTGCCAACCGAACAGAACGTTTATGTAGGTTTTGCAAGGTTGGAGCGGCGCAACTTCAGCCTCGCTTGGTGGCTTCCAGCAAATTAACAATTGGTTCTTCTTCTAACGTCATCCGCAACAACCGTGCTGGCCGCCCTCTGGGTTAAAGATTGCGCTGCAACCTGTATGCCCAAAGCTTAACCTGGCACTGCCCTCTCTTGCTTCTTCCGCCAGTTGAACGTGGCTGTCAAATGCCTCAAGACGGACGTGCTGAGCCAACCGGAAGCCCTGGACGACTTCATCCGCGAGGTCAACGCCATGCACTCCTTAGACCACCTGAACCTCATCCGCCTCTACGGCGTGGTGCTCTCCAACCCCATGAAGATGGTGAGGACCAGGCTCCCTTCTGGAGAGGCTGAGGACAGACGCCGCTTCTGGGCTCCAGCCACAGAGGGAAAAGCGATGTTTGGGGCTGGGGCTGGTGGTGGATAATAATAATAATTTATCATTTATACCCTACCCATCTGGCTGGGTTTCCCCAGCCACTCTGGGCAGCTCTCAACAGAATATTAAAAACACTATAAAACATCAGACATTAAAAAGATGTCTTCTAAAAGTCAGATAGTGGTTTATTTCTGAAATATAATCGGAGTCGAGAGTGGATTTCAGGCTCTTTATTCAGCTCATAGTGGTGAGGGGGAATGGAAGTTCCCTCAGAATGTCTGCTTTATATACATTATTTACACAATGTGCCCCAAGTGATTGGCTAATTGCGGGATTTTTCTGTAGGTCAATCAGGTTGCGGATTCACTTCCACCTGGAGCTGGATTGGGTGGCTCCTGTGGACCAATCAGACTGCTGCATTCCAGATCCTATTGTTTTAGGACGAATCAGACTGCTGCATTCTGAATCCTATTGTTCTAGGACCAATCAGACTGCTGCATTCTGAATCCTATTGTTCTAGGACCAATCAGACTGCTGCATTCTGAATCCTATTGTTCTAGGACCAATCAGACTGCTGCATTCTGAATCCTATTGTTCTAGGACCAATCAGACTGCTGCATTCTGAATCCTATTGTTCTAGGACCAATCAGACTGCTGCATTCTGGATCCTATTGTTTTAGGACCAATCAGACTGCTGCATTCTGAATCCTATTGTTTTAGGACCAACCAGACTGCTGCATTTTGGATCCTATTCAACTCAGTACATAACACATAGAAACGTTTGAGGGGGTTTTTTGGTGTTGGAATATTTTGTTGGAAGCCGCCCAGACTGGCAATCCAGTCAGATGGGTGGCAAATTAATTAATTAATTAATTACAGTGGTGCCTCACAAGACGAAATTAATTCGTTCCGCGAGGCTCTTCGTATAGCGGTTTTTTCGTCTTGCTAAGCAAGCCCATTGACAGCTTAGCAGATTAGCGCTATTAGCGGTTTAGCGGCTTTTAGCAATCAGCTGTTAAGCGGCTTATCAGCGGATCAGCTGATAAGCGGCTTAGCGGCTTAGGAAAAGGGGGGGAAGGGGGAAAAAACCGAAGGAACTCGCAAGACTTTTTCGTCTTGCGAAGCAAGCCCATAGGGAAATTCGTTTTGCGAAGCGCCTCCAAAACGGAAAACCCTTTCGTCTAGCGGGTTTTCCGTCTTGCGAGGCGTTCGTCTTGCGGGGCACCACTGTAATTAGTCGGAAGGGACCTGGGGGATCATCTAGTCCAACCCATTTCAGTGCAGGGGGGGACTGAACACATGGCCATTAACAGCACCATCCTCTAACTCACTCAGCGTAATTCCTGCGGGGTTGGACTTGATGAGCTTTCGGGGTCCCATCCCAACTCTGCCGTTCTATGAATCAGTTCCGGTCTCTGTAACCGGGCAGCGGCCCTATCGCCAACCCCGAGTCGAGGGTCCCGGCCTCCGCTGTGCGTGACGTCTTTCTGTCCTGCCTCCAAGGTCACGGAGCTGGCCCCTCTGGGCTCCCTGCTGGACCGGCTGCGCAAGAACCAGGGCCACTTCCTCATCGCCACCCTCTGCCAGTATGCCATCCAGATCGCCCGCGGCATGGCTTACCTGGAGTCCAAGCGCTTCATCCACCGGGACCTGGCTGCCCGCAACATCCTGCTGGCCACCAACGACCTGGTCAAGATTGGAGACTTCGGGCTCATGAGGGCTTTGCCCAAGAACGACGACCACTATGTCATGCAGGAGCATCGAAAGGTGCCCTTTGCCTGGTGAGTCACCTGCGCCCCATCAAGGCTTTGACCTTTAAAGGCCTTTGTGGCTTAGGGCCCTTGTATTTACGGGACCGCCTCTCCTGGTCTGCCCCACAGAGGACCTTAAGGTCCATGAATAACCATAGTTTAGAGGTCCCGGGCCCTAAGGAAGTCAGATTATCCTCCACCAGGGCCAGGGCCTTCTCAGTGGTGGCTCCGATCTGGTGGAATGCTGTGTCCCAGGAGACCAGGGCCCTGCAGGATTTAACTTCCTTCCGCAGGGCCTGTAAGACAGAGCTATTCTGCCTGGCTTTCAATTTGAACTTAGCCTGATCTTTTAATCCCCTTCCTTCCCTCTCCCCCTTTTATGAAGATTCCCCGCTCTGGGATCCCACAGCTAATTCTCCCCTGGTCTCCTCGCTGGCCCAAATAGGACTAATTTAGCCAGCTAGCCCTGGTGATCATCTAATGTTTATTGGATAGATTTTCTCCTAAATTGATTTTTGATTTTATTGTTATTCATGTTTTATACCGTATTTTATGCTGTTTTTTGCAACATCAATTAAGTGTTTTAAATTTGTTGTTAGTCTCCCTGAGCCCGGTTTTCTGAACTGGGAAGGGCGGGGTATAATTTTTATTATTATTTTTTTTAAAAGACTGGCTTAGCAGAAACTCGGGCTAAAAATGGCAGGATACAATCGAGGAATGCAACACACACACAAACACGCAACACAAAACCCAGAAAGGAATCCATAATGAATTGAAAAAATGTTTAAAAGTACTTTCCAAAAAAAACAAAAACAGAGTCCTTTTTTGTTGGGAATAAGTCAGATGGAAATTCCCAGGTGTCAGGAAAAGTTATTTATGTATGCCGCTACTATGGCCCGTGTTTTGTTAGCCCCAAATTGGAAAACGAGTGAGGTCCCAACTGAAGAAAAATGGCAGCTTAAACTAATGGAATATGCGAAGCTTGTGGACTTAACATATAGAATAAGAGAACAAGAAGACCATACGTTTAGAGAAGATTGGAAAATCTTTATTGATTATATGGGTGAAAATTGTGTACACTTGGCAGCGTTAAGAAATATTCAACACTGTAAATAAGTTTTGGTGGATGTAATAATGGAATACTGAATGGTATAGTTAATGTGAAATATGCAGGGATTTATGATATGCAAAATGAACCATGGAAAGAGAAGAAGGGAAGTCATTGACGTTTTAAGGTTGTTTAAATGAATATTCTAAATTGTAAAACAGAAAATTTAAATTTAATAAAATTATATACAGAAAGGAAAATGAAGCCAGGCTGAATTAGCAGCAAAAATATTTCATTGAAAATGTTTTTTGGGGAGCCCCTGGTCCCTCTGCTGTCCTGAGGAGGGTGACCCAAAGAGTGTCTTTGC
This sequence comes from Podarcis raffonei, assembly GCF_027172205.1. Classification (NCBI taxonomy): domain Eukaryota; kingdom Metazoa; phylum Chordata; class Lepidosauria; order Squamata; family Lacertidae; genus Podarcis; species Podarcis raffonei. The sequence goes on along the minus strand of NC_070606.1, from coordinate 98,511,821 downwards.
ATCTCATGTTCCAGTTTACCTGTGAGATTGCCATACTATATGGGCCACTGGTCTGATGCTGTTCTTGCATTCTTAGGAGTGTCCCTAGCTGAACACAACCCATCTCATTCTCTCCCTTTTTGTATATAATTTTTATTCAATTTTCTGTTTTACCATTCAAAATACTCATTTAAACATCCTTAAAATATCAACGACTTCCCTTCTTCTCTTTCCATAGTTCATTTTGCATATCACAGATCCCTGCATATTTTACAAAAACTAAACCAGTCAGTATTCCATTATTGCATCCATCAAAACTTATTTACACTGTTGAATATTTCTTAATGCTGCCAACATTTTGAAGTGTACACAATTATTTCCCATATATTCAGTAAACATTTTCAAATCTTCTTTAAACCTATGTTCTTCTTGTTCACTTTTTCTGCAAGCTTTTTCTGCAAGCTGTGCATGTTCTGTCAGCTTAAGTTGCTATTCTTCTTTAGCTGAGACCTCGCTCGTTTTCCATCTTGGGGCTAACCAACCCGTCTCATTCTCCACCCACATTGTTTTGAATTGCAGTTATACCTGCCCCCCTTCAAATAATAATAATAATGAAATATGAAATTTACGGCATGTAATGCCTTAAGAGAGAATATTATGAAAATGATATACAGGTGGTACATGACACCAGTCAAGCTTGCAAAAATATATCATTTGCCTGATAATAAATGCTGGAAATGTAAAGAGACTGAAGGTACATTCTTTCACCTTTGGTGGACGTGCCCAAGGATTAAGGCTTTCTGGGAGATGATCTATAACGAAATGAAAAAGGTATTTAAATATACCTTCCTGAAGAAACCAGAGGCCTTTCTCCTGGGCATAGTCGGCCAATTGGTGCCGAAGAAGGATAGAACTTTCTTCATGTATGCAACAACAGCAGCAAGAATACTCATTGCAAAGTATTGGAAGACACAAGATTTACCCACCCTGGAAGAGTGGCAGATGAAGGTGATGGACTATATGGAATTAGCGGAAATGACTGACAGAATCCGAGACCTGGGAGAAGAGTTGGTGGAAGAAGATTGGAAGAAATTTAAAGACTATTTGCGAAAACACTGTAAAATTAATGAATGTTAAAAATGATGTTGGATTGAAAATAAGTGACATTAGCAACAAAGTTAATGAGAATATGAAAAAATGAATTGATAATGGATGAAAATATAGAGTTATAATATGTTAAGATATAGAGTTAAGATAAACGAAAGAGGGTAAGGATTTGCTGATTTGATTATTTAAATGGGAATACAAAAAGGGGAGGTGTGAGGAGGTCAAGGAAACAAGCTAATGAGTTTAAAGTTACAAAAAATGGATTTGTTTTTAACTCTTTTTTATCTATTCGTTTTTTGTATTTTGTATTCTTCTTTTTCATTTTTCTTTTTTATGTATTTTTGTATGTTTTCTCTTGTTATCTTTTTCTTTTCCTATGTTTTCTTTTTTTCTTTATGTATTTTGCAAACCTATGTTTTTGTAAAACTTCCATAAATATTTTATAAAAAAAACAAAACAAATAATAATAATAATAATAATAATAATAATAATAATAATAATAATAATTTATTTATATCCCGTCCTCCCCAGCCAAAGCCGGGCTCAGAGTGGCTAACAACAATAAAATAAATACAACATTCTGAAATCATTTCATTATAAAATTGCACTGATGCATCTCTCTCTTTCCTCCTGCTCACCTGCAAATCCAGGTGCGCCCCTGAGAGCCTGAAGACCCGCACCTTCTCTCACGCCAGCGACACCTGGATGTTCGGCGTGACGTTGTGGGAGATGTTCACCTACGGACAGGAGCCTTGGATTGGCCTAAACGGCAGTCAGGTACGATTGCAGAGGCCTGGTCTGCACGGTGCCTCACCTTACCTCATGAGAAGAGAGCTGAAATCCTCACAAATGAGAGGGTGCTGTTGTTTTTAAATGATGTGCGCTGGACCTCCTGCATCGCTCTCTGCGTTGCCACCAAGCTCCTAGTCCTCATCAAGGAGGCTTGCCAGTGGGCTGGTTCCGGCTTGCTCTCCTGAGCCCTGTTTCCTTTGCCTAGATTTTGCACAAGATCGACAAGGAGGGAGAGCGTTTGCCGCGGCCAGAAGACTGTCCCCAGGACATCTACAACGTCATGCTGCAATGCTGGGCACACAAGCCGGAAGACAGACCCACATTTGTGGCCCTGCGTGACTTCCTCCTGGAGGTATTTGCGAGAGGTGTTTTGAGGGGGTTTTTGGGGGGGGAGGAATACAAAATAATAACAGCTGGGAAAATCAGTGTTAACCTGTGCGCCCAAACTAAATCATGTGTGGAGGAATAATAATAATAATAATAATAATAATAATAATAATAATAATAATAATAATATATTTATACAGTGGTACCTCATTCCGGAGGTCCGTACTTAACCTGAAGCTGTTCTTAACCTGAAGCACCACTTTAGCTAATGGGGCCTCCTGCTGCTGCCGCGCCGCCGGAGCCTGATTTCTGTTCTCAACCTGAAGCAAAGTTCTTAACCTGAAGCACTATTTCTGGGTTAGCAGAGTCTGTAACCTGAAGCGTATGTAACCTGAGGTACCACTGTACCCCGCCCTTCCCGGTTCAGAAAACCGGGCTCAGGGCGGCTAACAACAGATTTAAAACACTCAATTGATACAACCAAAAACAGCATGAAATACGGTATAAAACGCGAATAGCAATAAATTCAGAATTCAAAATCAATTTAGGGGGAAATCCATGGGGAGTGGGCAACCTTGGATGTAAGCAAGCAAACTAGTTTTCTGCTGCTGCAGGGGGTTGGCCCCAAACCAATGGCTTCAAGTTACAAGGAAGGAGATTCCGATTAAATATCAGGAAGATCTTTCTGGCATTAAGCGCTGTTCGATAGCAGAATGGACCTCCTCAGAAAGAAGGCTGTGGCTTCTCCTTCCTTGGAGCTTTCTAAGCAGAGGTTGGGTGGCCTACTGGCAAGGATTGTTTAGGGGTTCCTGCATTGCAGGGGTTGGGCTAGATGACCACTGGGGTCCCTCCCAACTCTACAGTTCTATGATTCTATGACTCAGAAACCCATGGAGGCATCTCTTATTTGGGTGTCCTCAGTGCTGCCACCTAGTGAGAGAGAGAGAGGCAACAGCCACAGGTTTTATTTTATTTTACAGTGGTATCTTGGTTCTCAAACTTAATCCATTCCGGAAGTCCGTTCTAAAACCGAGGTGCCCTTTCCCATAGAAAGTAATGCAAAACAGGCTAATCTGTTCCAGACTTTTAAAAACAACCTCTAAAACATCAATTTAACATGAATTTTACTATCTAACGAGACCATTGATCCATAAAATGAAAGCAATAGTCAATGTACTGTACTATAAAACAAATAAGACAGTATTGTAGATGATAAAAATAAAAAAATTCTTTTCTTTCTCACCTGCACTGATGATAGTTATTGTTTGGATGGAGGGCTTTTATCCATTTCCGCAGTCAATCAATCACACACAGTCAATCAATCAATCCACACAGCCACAAAAACAAATTAACCAAAAAAGCCTCAAAAACAAAAACGCAAAATAAATAGCAAAAACAAAAGCACCAAACCTAATCCATTCCGGAGGTCCGTTTGACTTCCGAAATGTTCGAAAACCAAGGTGCAGCTTCCGGTTGGTGCAGGCGCCCTGGAAACAATAGCTGACAGCCACACTGGATGTTCAGCTTCCAAAAAAACGTTCACAAACCGCAACACTTACTTCCGGGTTTTCCACGTTTGGGAACCAAGGTACCACTTGTATTGCATTTTGTATTTTCACATCTTTATCTCACCTCTCCCCAAGATAGCATGCGTGGTTCTCAGCCTAGTTTTATCCTCACAACTGCCTTGCGAGGTCGGTTTGGGCTGAGAAACTGTGACTGTTGCAGTGAGCTCATCGGCAGCTAAGTGGAGATTCGAACTCGGGTCCCTCAGGTCCTCGTCTTTGGCTGGGGGCCAGGGCAGTTTCCCTCCCTGCAGATCTGCAAGCTTTTAGCTGGGTGGTCTCTTTGCGGAGCCTTCACGTCTCCCCTGCTTTCCTCCTCCAGGCGCAGCCCACGGATATGCGGGCGCTGCAAGATTTCGACGAGCCGGACAAGCTCCACATCCAGATGAACGACATCATCACGGTCATCGAGGGCAGGTAGCGTGGGGCAAGGGGAGGACTGGGCAAACTTCGAGAGGGACCCAGGTGGGCAAATTCTGACCTCACCTAAGAAACCTAATGCACCGAAGGCAGTGCGGCCCTATGCGCTTCTACCGAGAAACACAACTTATTCTGCAAGACGGTTGCCCAAATCACCTGCTTTGCAAAGGCTGTTTCCGGAGGTTGTTGCGGGATAGCTCAGTCGGTCTCGCGCGAGACTCTTGATCTCAGGATTGTGGGTTCGAATCTCACGTTGCACAGAAAGTGTCCCGCATCGCAGGGGGGTTGGACTAGATGATTTTTGGGGGTCCCTTCCAACTCTTAAGATTCTGGGATCCCACCTGCCAGAGAGTCCCTGGGAAGAGAGAGTCTGACCAGAGCATTGGCTCGCTGTTTTGTCTTGGCCAAGTTGCTTTGCCACAGTCGTCCCCGCCCGATTTTCAGAATAGGTGACTTTGAGGGCAAGCGCAAACAGATTGTCAAACAGCAGCAAAAGCTCCTCTGATTGAAATTGCCCTGGATCATCATAAAATGTGAAGGATGGGCTCAGGAATCTAAAGGGGCTGTGCTTTGGGAAGGAGGGGGAATGTAGCGGGCATAGCATCCAGTTACATTTGGTTTCTGCTTAACTTAGCTGGGAGTTCTTTCTGCTCCCCCTTGGAGTCAGGGGCTGGGATCCTGGCAGACCCAGATGCTTAGAAACTGTGTGCGAGTTTAAATAGGTTTTTAGTCTAGTGTTAGGGACGCAGGTGGTAATGTGGGTTAAACCAGAAGGTTGGCGGTTCGAATCCCCGCGACGGGGTGGGCTCCCGTTGCTCGGTCCCTGCTCCTGCCAACCTAGCAGTTCGAAAGCACGTCAAAGTGCAAGTAGATTAATAGGTACCACTCCGGTGGGAAGGTAAATGGCATTTCCATACGCTGCTCTGGTTCGCCAGAAGCGGCTTCGTCATGCTGGCCACATGACCCGGAAGCTGCACGCCGGCTCCCTCGGCCAGTAAAGCGAGATGAGCGCTGCAACCCCAGAGTCGTCCGCGACTGGACCTAATGGTCAGGGGTCCCTTTACCTTTACTAGTCTAGTGTTGCTTTAACTTTTCAAAAGCCTGACATATTGCTGTTAACTTTTTCACATGGGTCATCTTACTGCATTATCTTTTTTCATAGACAGCTTTGAGCTGTGTGTATGTGTTGATTTACAATCAAGTGGTGCATAATTTTATGGAATAAATAGAATGAATTAATACATAAAGCTTTGTGGGCGGGATGCTCAGAAAGGCTTCGTCTGCTCAAGCTCAGCGTGGCTGGGATTATTCAGTGTGGGGTTCCTCGGAGGCATTTAACAGAGACTGGGAGGACATCTGCCAGGGGTTCTTCACCCGTGATCCCTGCATTGCAGCGGGCTGGACTAGATGACCCCATGGGGTCCCTCCCAACCCTACGAGTCTGTGGCAGTGCCCTGCCCTTTGCCAGCCTGCATGCCATGCCAAAGCAGTGCCGCCCGGGCTCTGGAGCGACCGGCCTCCCTTGCCAGGGCCCCTCTCTGAGTCACTCCTTTCCCCGGAGTGTGATTTCTGCCTTGGCTTGCGTACCCTCCAGTGCTCGGCGAGCCACGTTCTCTCGCACGCCCCCGCTCTGGCTGCCGCTCCCTGCCACCCACGCTCACCTGATCCTCATGCCCGTAGAGGAGACGGCACCGGCTGGCTGGCTGGCTGGCTGGCTGGCTAGCTACCCTGGGACGGTTTCCCCAGAAGACCTGGCAACCGCAGAAGGGTTTTCCGAAAGAGGCGATTCTCCTGCCCAGGGTGGCAGCAGCCTGGCATGAGGAGAAGCAGGAAGGCGCGAAGGGGGCACCCCTATCCATCTGGATGCCAGGGGGCCCTGGAGGTGGGCGTCCGACGGGCACCTGGTTGGCCATTGTAAGAAAAGGATTTTTAGAGAAAAGGACAATGAGAGAGTTGTAGAAATACTATGCAAGAGAGAGGGGGGGGCTTTTAATGTATTTGGATTTGAGGGGAGTGGGCTAAGGTTTTTTGGGAGGGGCCCATCAGATTTCCATTCTCCTGCCCTCGCTGTGTGTACCAGTCCTGGCATCTCCAGATTGATTCCTGCATTGCCAGGGGTTCGACTAGATGACTCTAGGGTTCCCTTCCAACTCTGCTGTTCTGTGATTCAGTGGCAAGGATATCGGGGGGCAGGACGAGGAATGGGTCTCTTTCTCCCCCAGGGTTTGGCAAGCTGCTAAGGCTGCCCCCTCTGCCAACTGGAGGAGATGCTCTTGGTCTGCCCCTCCCATCAGCCCCCGCTGATGGGATTTGTGGTCCAGCACATCTGCCTCGCTCAGACGCCCACCTAGAGTCCCGTGCCCAGTTCTGGGCGCCACAGTTTAAGGAGGATGTTGACAAGCTGGAAGGTGTGCAGAGGAGGGCGACCAAGACGATCAAGGGTCTGGAAACCAAGCCTGATGAGGAACGGTTGAAGGAGCTGGGCGTGTTTAGCCTGGGAAAGAGGAGACTGAGAGGAGATACGAGAGCCATCTTCAGATACCTCATGGAAAAGGGAACAAGCTTGTTTCCTCCTGCTCCAGAGGGTAGGACTCGAACCCGTGGCTTCAAGTTAAAGGAGATTCTGACTAAACATCGGGAAGAACTTTCTGACAGCAAGAGTTGTTCGATAGGAGAATGGAATCAGAAGCTGGTAGACTCTCCTTCCTCGGAGGTTTTTAAGCAGAGGTTGCCGGGAATTCTTTAGCTGTGATTGCTGCATTCTAGCAGGTTGAACTGGATGATCTTTGGGGGGCTCCCTCCCAACTCTACCATTTTGTGGAGGACACCCGGCTGGCCACGGAATGCCAGCGGAAGGACGAAACACAGAGGTTGGGCCCATCCCTGAAGACCCCTTTCCTGCCCCTCTACGGCTGGCTCTGTTGCCCAGCTGCAGGCTGGGTCCGTCCCCCCTCTATTCAGCGGCCGTGGGCCAGGGCGGGACGGTGTGTCTCCAGGGACCGGCTTTCGCTGCCGCCTGCCTCTCCGTGACTCTTGCTCCTGGGCTGGGCAGCCTTAATTGCAGGGAGTTGGCTGGCAACCAGAGCCAGCGACGAGGGCGTAGCGCAGAGCATTACGTCACGGCCCTGCTGAATGACAAGGCTGAGCACATAAACAGCCCTTCCTCCCTGCCTCTCTCTCACACTCGGGACGCGGTGGTGAGAGAGATTCGGGCTTCCCTGCCGGCTGGGAGGCTCGCCTGAGGATCCGGCGTGGATTCCCCTCGGGGAGACCCCGCACAGGTGATGCTTCTGACAGGGAGGGGAAACTGAGGCCGGTGGGTGGGTGGAACTGCAGTCCACTGCCAGAGGCAGTGAGAGCTGCTGCTCTCGCACTCGGGTCCTGCTTTGGGGTTTCCCATCGGGGCGTCCGGTTGCCCCCTTTGAGAACAGGCCTTCTGGAGGAGATGGGCTGCCCTGCTTTGGCCAGCCTCTCCTCATGTTCACAAGGGGCTGCACATGCACAAGGCTTTGCTGCCGGTTTGCCAGCCGTCGCTTTGCTGGTGGACGTTGCTCTGCTTTGGAAGCTGGGGTTGCGGGTTCAAGTTCCGCCGTGCCGCTTTGTTGGTGCCAGCCCTGCCTTGGCTCAACCTATCTGTTTGTTACCCCAACCCATTGCTCGGGCGGCGGGGAAATGGAGAACTAATTTGTGACGCTCAAACCAAATGCTGAGATTCCTGCATTCCAGCAGGTTGGACTGGATGACCTTTGGGGGACCCCTTCCAACTCTGCAATTCTCTGATTCAAATGCGAGTCGGATCTTTGAACGCTTTGTTTTTTTCTTTTAAGTGGACTTCCTTTGCATGTTGTTGGTTTAAGACATAGGAAGCTGCCTTATGCTGTGTCAGACCATAGGCCAGTATTGCCCGCACAGACTGACAGCAGTTCTCCAGGTTTCTTTCTCAACCCGACCTGGAGACACCATCGGGGACTGAACCTGGGATCTTCTGCATGCAAGGCAGCTGCCCAGCGCACTGAGTTGCAGCTCTAGGAAGCGCGAACTGCACATGCCCATTTGCACCCTGCCCTGGTCTCCTGCTCGCCTGCGCAGCAACTGCAGGCAAGAGTTGGCTTAAGACTGTTTGAATTGGGGAAAATAACTATGGGCAGATCCTCTTCCATTAACTGACCTGGTGCAGAATCTGCTAGGAAGCTCACGTGCCTGTTGCTTAATTTTGGCCAGTCTTGTCCAGAGTTTCCCGTTGGTTTGCGACCCCTGGAGCAGACCTCAGTCTGCCGTCTGCTCTTTGGCTGCCCTTAAGAGCAGATAAGGTAAAGTGTAAAGGGACCCCTGACCATTAGGTCCAGTCGTGGCCGACTCTGGGGTTGCAGCGCTCATCTCGCTTTACTGGCTGAGGGAGCCGGCGTACAGCTTCCGGGTCATGTGGCCAGCATGACTAAGCCGCTTCTGGCGAACCAGAGCAGCGCACGGAAACGCCGTTTACCTTCCCGCCAGAGCGGTACCTATTTATCTACTTGCACTTTGACATGCTTTCAAACTGCTAGGTTGTCAGGAGCAGGGACAGAGCAACGGGAGCTCACCCCATCACAGGGATTCGAACCGCCAACCTTCTGATCAGCAAGTCCTAGGCTCTGTGGTTTAGACCACAGCGCTACCCGCGTCGCTTTAAGAGCAGATACATCACTTCTTTTGCATTCAGTACTTGGCTGAGCCTTGGGGGTGGCACGATGGGAGAGCTTTTGCTTTTTGGCTAACCAGAGTCCCCCTTGGAAACTTTGCCTAGTTTATGCTCTGATTGGTTCGGAATAAGCCGGGGTCGAACTGTGGTTGATAGAATCATAGAATAAGCAGCTATCTTCTCTTTAAAAGACATCTGAAGGCAGCCCTGTTTAGGGAAGTTTTTAATATTTAATGCTGTATTGTTTTTAGCACTCGATTGGAAGCAGCCCAGAGTGGCTGTGGAAACTCAGCCAGATGGGCGGGGTAATAAATTATTATTATTATTATTATTATTATTATTATTATTATTATTATTATTAATTGTAGAGGGACCCCAGGGGGTCATCTAGGCCAAGGGTCGGCAAGGTTTACCTCGCCTGGGCTGGTTCACTCCAGCGGAGAACCCTCCGTGCGCCGGATCGTGCGCACTCCCGCGATTTCCAACGTCTGCGCAGATGCGATTTCCAGCACCAGCGGAAGCAAGTCCCTGTGCCAGGCTGCGCCGGTTTAGTGCAACGCACGGGGACTCGCCAAGTAGGCAGCTCGGTTTGGGGGTGGCTCGGGGGCCGGTTAAACGACGCCCGTGGGCCGCTTGTGGCCCATGGGCCTTAGGCTGCCGACCCCTGATCTAGCCCAACCCCGCAGGAATAATGATCCTGGCTTGCTCATTCCACCCAGGCCTGGTTGGAAAGTGAAAGGGATGGTTTCTGATTTCCTTGCAGCCCTGCCAGAGGATGACAGATGGGTGCAAAGAGTTCAGGAGTCCGAGGTTTAAGCACATTAAGGCTTAAAAAAAACCATGGTTCAGCCTTGGTCATCTTGCCGCTGAAGTCATCTTGCCTCGTTTTGTCTCCAAACACAAACACCCTTTAATTGGAGATGCAGGGAATTGAATATATAAAGCCTGTTGGGTCCATCTGGCTCAGTATGGCCAACCCTGACTGGCAGTATCTCTCCAGGGGTTCAGGCAGGGGGTCTTTCCCAGCTCCCCGTGCCAATTCTAGAGATGGGGCCTACTCTATCACCGAACCATGATCCGTCCACCTCTCTCACACAAACCCCAGAGCCTCACCAAATTCTGCCTTGGTCAGACCTCACCTGGAGTCCTGTTTCCCGTTCTGGGCAGCACAATTTAAGGAGGATATCGACAAAGAGGAAGGTGTGCAGAGGAGGGCGGCCAAGATGATCAGGGGTCTGGAAAGCAAGCCTGATGAGGAACGGTTGAAGGAAATGGGTATGTTTAGCCTGGAAAAGAGGAGACTGAGAGGAGATAGGAGAGCCATATTCACATATCTCAAGAGCTGTCAAATGGAAGATGGGGAAAGCTTGTTTTCTCCTGCTCCGAAAGGTAGGACTCGAACCCATGGCTTCAAGTTACAAGAAAGAAGATTCAGACATTAAACATTAGCAAGATCTTTCTGACTGCAAGAGCCGTTTGAGAGTGGAACGGACTCCCTTGCAAGATGGTGGGAACTCATCCATTGGAGGTTTTTAAGCAGAGCTTGGATGGCTATCTGCCATGTATGCTTTAGCTGAGATTCCTGCATTGCAGAGGGTTGGGCTGGATGACCACCGGGATCCCTTCTGACAATTCTGTGATTCTATGAAAACTTCTTTTAACCAGGCCTGCCAGTTAGTGGGTATAATCTGCAAGAGCCCCGGCCTTTTTCAGGGCCCCCTCTGCCAGGAACCCCAGTTTTGAGCCTATTCGGAACTGGTGGGAGCCGCGCAGGTGCAGAGATGAGCAGGAGGCGCACAAGAGTCCTGGTGATTAATCTGCCCGGTGTATCAGTTCTCGATTATATAATGTGCTTCGGGTCATTGTCTGCCTGACGTGTCTCAATCTGGCTGTGCTCTTAACTTCTCTTGTTCCCTCTTGTCTCAAGCACTTATTGTTGTTGTTGCAGTTTCTAATTAATCAAATGCGCTTCCTGCCCTGCCTTCCAAGGAACTCAGGGTGCCCCCCCTTTCCCAGTCATATCACCTGTACAGTTTAATGCAGAAGCAGGGAGCCTTTCGCCCTTCAGGTGCTTCTACTTGCAGCTCCCATCAACACCTGCCAGCAGGTACGATGGGCACTGAGACATAGCTGTCAACCGTCCCTTATTTGGCGGGAAAGTCCCTTATCCCAGTGCTGTGTCCCGCTGCTGTCCCTTATTGATGATGTCCCTTAAATTTCCCGGGTTTCAAAGGAAGCAGCTCCTCTCCCTCCTTCCCTGCCGGCCAGGGAGGAGGGAGGCTCCAACTGTGTTGCTTGGCTGCATTGCTCACCCAATAAGGAGTCTAAAAACGACTGGGGGGGGGTGGAGCTTGCATGCCTTGTGCCGATCAAATCGGCCGCATTGCTTGGGAACTCGCTTTTGCTCAGCGCTTCCCAGCGGAGAGGTGACGGTGGTTTTCCGTGCTGCATCCCCTTTGCTGGGTTATTGCGCTGTGGGAACCACCGCTTGAGGCTTCGTTTGGCTGCTGGCTGGGCTTTCTGCCTTTGGCTCGGAGGGGCTCAGAAGTTGAACATACCTGTGCCCGGAAAATCCCTTATTTTGGCTGCTGATCCCTTATTTTTGAGGCTGCTGGTCCCTTATTTTCAAATCTGTAAGTTGACAGCTATGCACTGAGATCCTGCAACACCTGGACAAGCAGGTCCTCCCCTCCCGTTTTTGTGGCAGACCCCATTGCCCTGCCTGCCGAATTCGTCCCTTTTTTGTGGGAGTGACCATAGCTCAGCCGCAGAGCACCTGCTTTGCATGCAGAAGGTCAAACACTGACACCGTTTCCAGGTAGAGCTGGGAGAGGCTCGCTGCCTGAAATCCTGGGAACCGCTGCTGCCAGCCAGTGTGGGCAACACTAGGTGGACCAATGGTCCGAGTCACTGCTCACATTTAAACAAAGCCTCCATGAGGACTAGGATCTTACGTTGTTTATAGAGGAAGGACTGTCATTCAGAGGTGGGGCAGCTGCTTTTCATGGGAAGCAGAAGACTCCCTACCTGCACTCCTCGACAGCCGCTGCCAGTCAGAGCAGACAGTATTGAGGTGGATGGACCAAGGGTCTGACTCAGTATAAGGCTATTTGGCTCCGGCTATGGCTCTCTCCACTCTCTTTTCCTCCCTTGCAGCCGCGGGGAACAGGGAATGCAGAATTAGCGCCAAAGGGGGCTTTTATAAGCAATAAAATAAAGAATCCAAACCTTTCAATAGCCGCCTGGGCTCTCCAGCACCGTAAATAAAGAGGATTGCATTGCATTGGAGAGGTTGGGATTTTCCAGCTGTGGTTCCTGTGTTTCAGGGGGTCAGACTAGATGGGCTTTGGGGAGTCCCCTTCAACTCGACAGCTCCATGATTTTATGACTACTGAGCAAAGCAACAGTGCGTCTGAGCTTAGGCAGAGAGGCTTAATCAGATTCCCCAGGGGAACTGCGGCATCTTAAGAGGAGAACAGATAAAGACTTCGCTGTGAATTAAGTTCAGCATGCTCAATCCGGCCGTTTGTTCGCGAAAGCGTTCGCCCTCCGCCCTCTCATAAAATATCGGGGCGGCACACAGCCCAGTGGAAAACGTAGAAGCCCTTTAAAAAGGCAGCACAGAACCGTGTTGGATTGGGGCGACTCTCAGGGTTGCTCCGAGTTCGGCTGCTCTCGGTTCACGCTCGTGCGCTCAAAGCCACCCATGCAGAGCAAACTCCCGGTGACTAAGCGCTGCAGGTGACTTTGCACACTTTTCAGGGACCCCTCCTCTGTGGGCATGAGTCACCCTCAGTAGCAACGTGACTGCAGTGCTTATAAGCTAACTTCCTCCATGGCAGATTTCCCCCTCGCATAGAAAGGTTTTGAGCATATGATCTAGTTTTAAAACTCTGCCTAATCTCTTGACATAATTGCCAATGGACCGGACTTGGTTGGTTGTTAGATATATATCCGAGGAGCTCAGGGTGGGGGCTGTATGGATCTATCCCTGCACCACCAACGTCCAGCTTTAGCCTCACAGCAACCCTGTGAGGTAGGTGATAATAATAATAATAATAATAATAATAATAATAATAATAATAATAATAATATATTTATACCCTGCCCTCCCTAGCCAAGACCGGGCTCAGGGCAGCTAAGACCAGGTATAAGAACAATTGATTGAAATACAACTTAAAAACAAGATTAAAATACAACATTAAAATGCAGCCTCATTTCAGTAGAAACTCAAATCAAAAACTTTGGTTAGGCTGAGAGAGGCATTGAGCTTCCTGGCCAAGTGGTGATTTGAACCTGCTGGGTTCCAGCTCAGTATTCCAACCACTAAACCAAACTGGAGACGAATGGGGTTTCTCAAAAGAAGGAAAGAAACCAGACTCAATATTTATTCTAGAAATAGTTGTGTCATAGCTCATGGGAACTTATGGGAGCTGTTCAAGAGCTCGGGTGTGCAGAAGAAGTTCCCTAGCGGGCAGAAGACCATAATACGAGCCCTGAAGCAGCAGGATCAGGCCAAAGAAGAGGCCAGGATCCTGTTCCCACAGTGGCCCAATTCTCCTAAAAAACACGAGAAGCCTAGATAGAGTGCTTCTGGACCTGGAGGTTCCATAAGAACGTCAGAAGAGCATCCTGCCCCAATGGGAAGCCGTCCAAGTTGGTGGCCGTTGTGGCAGGGAGTTCCACAGGTTAACACGGCCGCGCTGTGCTTTTGCTGCAGCCGGAACTCCGAGCAGGTGCTCTCTGGCTGCTAAGAGTGCATGCTGGAGGACGGCTGTCTCCTGAAGTTACCTAGTGAGTCACCGGCTTGCAATCAGGCCTGGCTCACCCCCTTTCCTGTTTACCTTCTCGATGAGTCGTCTTTCTGTGCCAACTTATTACTCAGCGTGGAGAACGGGAGGGCGGCAGCGAGAGGCAGGGCCGGCCCCTCCTCCCTTGTGAACACAGAGCAGCTCAGTTCTGGGTTAACAGTCTCACACTCGGGGCAACGAGGAACAGAGCAAAGGTTTCCCAATCGCCGAGAGGCTGCTTAATCAGGCTGGATTTCGTGGCACGCCGAAAGCAAAACATAAGACTCTATGGCTGTGCACACTCCATATAGTTAAAGGACCCCTGACCATTAGGTTCAGTCGTGGCTGACTCTGGGGTTGCGGCGCTCATCTCGCTTTATTGGCCGAGGGAGCCGGCGTACAGCTTCTGGGTCATGTGGCCAGCATGACTAAGCCGCTTCTGGCGAACCAGAGCAGCACACAGAAACCCTGTTCACCTTCCTGCCAGAGCGGTACCTATTTATCTACTTGCACTTTGACGTGCTTTCGAACTGCTAGGTTGGCAGGAGCAGGGACCGAGCAATGGGAGCTCACCCCGTCGCAGGGATTCAAACCGCTGACCTTCTGATCAGCAAGTCCTAGGCTCTGTGGTTTAGAGCACGCTTAAAGCACCTGGAGAAAAATCCTGGAAACTGTAGTTTATCCTCTCTCAAAGCGACAATTCCCCAAACCGTTGCCAAACTACAGTTCGCAGGATTCTTTGGGTTTCGAATCACTGCAAGCTTCTTCAGTGGGGAAGTTTCCAATGTATTTCGAACTTTAAAGCAGCTGCTGATATTTTCCCTGTCCCATCAGTCAATTAAGAATGCATATTTCCATAGTACAGTCGTACCTTGGTTCTGGAATGCCTTGCGACTCAGAACGTTTTGGCTCCCGAACGCCGCAAACCCAGAAGTGAGTGTTTCGGTTTACGAACATTTTTCAGAAGCCAAATTTACGACGCGGCTTCCGATTGCCTGCAGGAAGCTCCTGCAGCCAATCAGAAGCTGCGCCTTGGAAGTCTAACGTTTTCGGAAGTTGAACAGATTCCCGGAACGGATTCCATTCAAGAACCAAGGTACGACTGTAGTTGATTTCTGATTCTAACATTGTTCTTTTTTGTCGTATATAGTTTCATGTATAACTGTTGTAAACAGCTCTGTGGTTGTTGTTTTTAAATGAACACCAATATATAAATATTTTTGCAATTAAAAAAATAAACTACTTGGTGAGAGCAATGAGGTAAATAGAATCGTAGAATTTTAGAGTTTAAAGGGACTTTGAGGGTCATCTAGTCCAACCCCTGCAGTGCAGCAAACTTTCGCCCAACATGGGTCTTGAACCCAAACCCTCTACCAAGTGGGATGTGGGTGGCGCTGTGGGTTAAACCACAGAGCCTAGGACTTGCTGATCAGAAGGTCAGCGGTTCAAATCCGCGCGACGGGGTGAGCTCCCGTTGCTCGGTCCCTGCTCCTGCCAACCTAGCAGTTCGAAAGCACGTCAAAGTGCAAGTAGATAAATAGGTACCGCTCCGGCGGGAAGGTAAACGGCGTTTCCTTGCGCTGCTCTGGTTCGCCAGAAGCGGCTTAGTCATGCTGGCCACATGACCCGGAAGCTGTACGCCGGCTCCCTCGGCCAATAAAGCGAGATGAGTGCTGCAACCCCAGAGTCGGTCACGACTGGACCTAATGGTCAGGGGTCCCTTTACCTTTACCTTTACTCTACCAACTGAGCTGTTCCATCTCATGGCAGAGGGATTATCCCAGTATCTTGAACAGCTTGGCTCTCATACTTTTACCAAAACTTTGTTCATCTGTTCCTGAGGTGAGTCTGCCATAATAATATATCATTTAAAATTTGGGAGTGGGTCTGGGAAGCTACAACCCTTAGCAGAATACATTTCATTGCTTTGCCATTCAAGTCCTGTAAGAAACAGAAAAGAGGAGCGTTGTTTGATTTTCACGTTGGCTGCAGCTAGTTTGCGAAATGTGACTTGCCTGGTCTGTTCACCCTGCCGTGGTATAATGTTGGGTGTATCCTGTGTTTGGAGCTCCTGGTGCTTTCTGGTTTCTGACTTTTCTCGCTTTCTGTATGTTCTACATAGCTTAGTAAAAAAAATATTATATATATATGGTGAGAAAAGGGCTTGAAAAGTGGGGGGAAGAGCCTGCTTTCAGAATATTCAGCGTCAGCTGACAGAAATCATGGAAAGTGCGCGTCCCGCTTGCGCTGATTCCCTTGTTCCTGCCCATTCTGGAACTTTTCCCTCGGAAGCACCAGGAAATTCCACCGTGAAAAGCAGCCGGTGTCACAGGGTTGCAAACCGTAAATTTCTTACTGGAATGGTGACTCAGTGAATGGCTTTTTTCTCGGACTGTTTGGCTGGTTGCCACTCCTGGTTTGAGTCAGGGAGGAATTCCCCCCTGTTCCCCAGCCAGGTGGGGAAGCGATGCAAGTCGCTCAGCGCTGGAGCATCTGTTTGGGTGCAGAAACCCCAGGTTTGCAGCATCTCTGGGGAGGGCTGGGAAAGGCTCCCTGGAGGGCTGCTGCCAGCCAGAGTTTGAAGGATCAGCTGCCTATATTCCTAAGGTCATGTTGCCTAGTGACTTGGTGCATTGTCCCTCTGTAATGTGTGGCTTGGCTTGCTTGCTCGAGCTTTTGCCCTGTAAGCCCCCCTTGAGATTGCCTTTCTTTGCGCCGTGGATAAGCTTTCCTCCCTCTCTCCTAACACTAGAACTCGTGAGCGAAGCTGAATGTTGGAAGATTCAGGACAGGAAGCTCACAGTTAAACTATGGAACCCCCTGCCACAAGGGTCAGAGGTAGCCACTGTCAGCATCGCCCTTGAGCCAGTGCCACCGACTGGACTCATCCACTTCAGCCCGACTGGGCCAGGCGAGCTGGGGTAGCACTTCCAGAGACCACCTTCTGCACAGGAACAGGTCTAAGTGCTGTGGACTCACAACTCAGAGCTGTGAGCACCAGATTCACTCCCAGAGACAGTCGTTGCACAGCAGAGTACAGCAGAGCATAAACCACTCGGAGAACAGCTCTGTCGAATAACTAGTTTTATTCTATCTACAACTATCATACAAACTATATACAGAGCTAAATGGAGAAGCTGAACTGCACTGAGTGTCTGCAGCTGCTCTTAGCAGCAACCTTATCTATACAGAGATAACACACTCTCTCTCTAACACTCAGTCTCTCTCTTTGCTGTGAGGCTGGAGCGGAATAAGTAGTGAGCAGAAACCGTCCCCCTCCTCTCTGGAGAATCAGCAGAGAACATCAGCAGATTCTTGGAATGGGAGGGGTGAAATCTCCTCAGCCACCAGCTTGGGTGGCAATAATAATAATAATAATAATAATAATAATAATAATAATAATAATTTATTATTTATACCCCGCCCATCTGGCTGGGCTTCCCCAGCCACTCTGGGCGCCTTCCAAAAAAATATTAAAATACTGTAATACATCAAACATTAAAAGCTTCCCTAAACAGGGCTGCCTTCAGATGTCTTCTAAAAGTCTGGTAGTTGTTGTTCTCTTTGACATCTGGTGGGAGGGCGTTCCACAGGGCAGGTGCCACCACCAAGAAGGCCCTCTGCCTGGTTCCCTGTAACTTGGCTTCTCGCAGTGAGGGAACCACCAGAAGGCCCTCAGAGGTGGACCTCAGTGTCTGAGCAGAATGATGGGGATGGAGACTCTCCTTCAGATATACTGGACTGAGACCGTTTAGGGCTTTAAAGGTCAGCGCCAACACTTTGAATTGTGCTCGGAAACATACTGGGAGCCAATGTAGGTCTTTCAAGACCGGTGTTCTATGGTCTCGGCGGCCGCTCCCAGTCACCAGTCTAGCTGCTGCATTCTGGATTAGTTGTAGTTTCCGGGTCACCTTCAAAGGAAGCCCCACGTAGAGCGCATTGCAGTAGTCCAAGCGAGAGATAACCAGAGCATGCACCACTCTGGCGAGACAGTCTGCAGGCAGATAGGGTCTCATCCTGCGTACCAGATGGAGCTGGTAAACAGCTGCCCTGGACACAGAATTGACCTGCGCCTCCATGGACAGCTGTGAGTCCAAAATGACTCCCAGGCTGCGCACCTGGTCCTTCAGGGGCACAGTTGCCCCATTCAGGACCAGGGTGGGTATTGGACATCTGCAGCAGCTGGGATTGGGTCATAGGATCATAGAGTTGGAAGGGCCTTCTCGGTAGTGGCACCCGCCCTGTGGAACACCCTCCCATCAGATGTCAAGGAAATCAACAACTATCTGACTTTTAGAAGACATCAAAAGGCAACCCTGTATCAGGAAGTTTTTAATGTCTAATGTACAATTTTTTACGTGCTGTAAACCGTCCAGAGTGGCTGGGGAAACCCAGCCAGATGGACAGGGTATAAATAATAAAATTATTATTATTATTAATAATAATAATAATTAAAAGCCCTATACGGCCTAGGACCCTCGTACCTACGAGACCACCTCTCCTGGTATGTCCCACAAAGGACCTTACGGTCTTCAAACAAAAACATCTTGGAGGTCCCAGGCCACAGGGAGGTTAGGCTGGCCTCAACCAGAGCCAGGGCTTTTTCGGCTGTGGCCCCGATCTGATGGATCGCTCTGTCCCAAGAGACTAGGGCCATGCGGGACTTGACATCTTTCCGCAGGGCCTGCAAGACGGAGCTGTTCCACCAGGCCTTTGGCCAAGGCACAGTCTGACCCTCTCCTTCTGTAATCCTCATAGAACTCTAGCCCAATGGTTGCCATTAATTTGACTCTGAATTGATTTTAGAATGTATTTTAATTAACTGATTGTGGTTTTTATGTAAACTGTGTTACTGTTGCTGTTGTTAGCCGCTCTGAGCCCGGCTTCAGCTGGGGAGGGCGGGATATAAATAAATAAAAATTATTATTATTATTTTATTAACTATCTAGTCCAACTACCTGCAATGCAGTAATTTAAGCAGAGGTTGCCTACCCAACCTCTACTTAAAAACCTCCAAGGAAGAAGAGTCCACCACCTCTGTTCCTCTGTCAAACAGCTCTTCCCGTCAGAAAGTTCTTCCTGATGTTGAGTCGGAATCTCCTTTCTATGATTCCCCATCCTATAATGTACAGGTGACCTGCTTTCCTCCTAACCTGTCCCACTTTTGTTCCGCAGGGCTGAGAATTACTGGTGGCGGGGTCAGAACAAACGGACCCTGAAGGTGGGCCAGTTCCCGCGCAACACGGTGACCTCGGTGGCAGGGCTGTCCGCCCACGACATCAGCCAGCCCCTCAAAAACAGCTTCATCCACACGGGCCATGGAGACACCAACCCACAACAGTGCTGGGGCTTCCCCGATAAGATTGACGAGTAAGAACTTTTGCTCTTTTCTCTTTCCGCCCAGTTTCCTTCCCCGCAGCTGTTTGGGGGATTCCCGGAAGGACCGGCCGTGGCCTCGTGGCTGTGGGGGATATGGCTGCCCCGTGAACTAATGCCAGTCTTGGGGGCTCCTCTGGAAAAGCATACAGTTGCCCACTCACAGCCGCTGGCCAAGGCTACCTGGCTTCTGTGCCAGTGGCCCAAGTCCCCTTTGGGTCAAGAAATGGCCTGGGGAGCTGTTTCAAGGCAAGAGAGGGGCCTGTTATGGGCCTGATTAAGGCAGTTGGGGGGCTGCCCCACCAGGCTCTGTCTGCCCTCACCCTTGCACCTTGGTGGCTTCTGTCTTGCGTCCAGTCCAGAGGGTACCCAGACTGTCTGCTTGCTCCTCCTCAGTCTCTGCGGGGAGGGGGAGGGGAGCAAAACTAGACTGGCTTGGCTGACCCTGTTGTTGGCTCTCTGGCGCCACCTGCTGCCAGGCTCCCAGCCTTCCACCCTACCAGTCCCAAAGGACACTGTTTGCCACCGCTGGCAATGGAGCTTTCGGCTCAGGTGCACTCCTTCAGGGGCTTGGTTCCTGCGAGCCACGTGGCGTGCAAGGACCAGGCCGTGGCCACAGCCCAAGCACTGCTCCCGTGGCAGCCATGCGCTGGTTGTGGATGAGTGGCACAGACCTTGTGGGACAGAAATTTGCAGCTGCATCAACTCATATTTGGTCCGCACGCTCCCTCTCTGTAGGATTGTCGTCTTTCCAATGCAGATGTGCTCCAAATTTTGCCCACACTGTAAGGACGCCTTGCATTTTAAATCTTCAGAATGGCAATCCCGTGAGACCTGAATCCTAAATGTCAGTCCATTTTTTTAAAAAAAGAATTGTTTGTCCCTACTAAAGATTCTGCGGCCTGAATGATACTCCCTCCCCCTAGACCAGCGGTTCTCAACCTGTGGGTCCCCAGATGTTGTCGGACTACAACTCCCATCATCCCTGAGCTCTGGCCTTGCTAGCTAGGGGTGATGGGAGTTGTAGTTCAACAACATCTGGGGACCCTCAGGTTGAGAAAGGCAAACAACAACAACCGTACCCCCCCCAAAAAAATGTGTTTCTAGGTTCTCACATCCCCCCGCCCCTGAATTTAGATTTTGGCAATTTTATCGCCAGGAAATCCAGAACTTTACATCATTTCAGAATGTTCAGATTCCAGTTTGACATCTGAAAATCATGCTTGTTTGAACCCTGAGCCCCTCCGATGGGTCACAAGCACCATTGCCATGGGCTCTGCAGAAGTTGGGGGCCTGTGGGTTTTTGCTATGCGGCTTGTTCCTTTCAACAGTGTGACGCAGCAGCAAGAAAAAGCTAATGTTATTCTAGGCTGCATCAAGAGAAGTCTAGTGTCCAGATCAAGGGAAGCAATAGTCCCACTCTATTCTGCCTTGGTCAGACCACATCTGGAGTCCTGTGTCCAGTTCTGGCCACCACAATTTAAGAAGGATGTTGACAAGCTGGAAGGTGTGCAGAGGAGGGCGACCAAGATGATCAAGGGTCTGGAAACCAAGCCTTATGAGGGCATTGGGTATGTTTAGCCTGGAGAAGGCTGAGATGTGATACGACAGTCATCTTCAAATATCACATGGAAGGTGGAACAAGCTTGTCTTCTCCTGCTCTGGAGGGTAGGACCCGAACCACTGGCTTCAAGCTACAAGAAAGGAGGTTTTGACTAAACATCAGGAAGAACTTTCTGACCGACCTGAGAATATACTATGACGCTGCATGTTTTAGGTGGATCAGAGACTGGATTACATTAGATAATAATGACATTCTAGACATGGAGGGATGGAGCGACAGATACGGCTGGCATGCCCACTCTACAATTCTGTGACTCTAAGCCATGAGTGTTGTGAGTTTGGCTTGGCATCGCCCTCTCTTAACCAACCGTCTGCCCTTAACCAAGGCAGGCAGCAGGCTTGTGTTGTGCCCGCTGCCAAGCCTCACACTTTGGGCTGGCATCTTTCCCGTGCATGAGCCTCCAGGTCCTTCCTGCAGCTCAGAGGCAAAGGATGGTAGGTCAGATCAGAAAGCGCACCTGCAAAACCCTGCCGTGCCCCATATTTACGGGTTGCACCCTCTCTTTCCGAGGAACCGTCTCTGAGCTTCGCGTCTGTGTTTCGTCATCTCTTGTGTGGGCGGCAGATGTAGCAGCGCGTTCAGGTTGTGCCAAGCCCGAGATGTTCCCATTGCAGCCGGCAAGGTGTACCAACACTGCCCTTGCCCTCTGCTGTGCCAGCCACACCTTGCCTGGCCTTCCCTGCTCCCCACGGCGCTGGTTGGATCGAAACTGGGGTGCCCGGCAACACCCAAAGCTTGGGCTGGGCTTAGCAGGACGACCCGTGGGGCAGGGCGGAGCAGGGTTTTTTAAGTGTCCCGGAACAAACTTGGGTTTAAGTGCAGCAGATTCAAACCGCCGCCCCCAGGTAGCTGTTCTTTTATTGGCCTGGCAGAAAACTTTGCTTTTCGCCCCCTGGGCCAATTGTTTGAATTTCCCTCTAGGAAGGCTGCTGCTATGGACATCACAAGGAGATCTGTAAGCCTTCTGTCCTGGGCTGGCTCAATGTAGGGGAGCAGTGGGAGGCACCAGCAAGGGAACCCCCAAGGGAAGAAGGCTCGGAGCCCGGGGATTGGCGGCAGGATGACGACAAGCGGTCAGAGGGTAAAGAAGGAGCAGGCTGGGAGATGTCAGGAGCAGGAGAGTCAACAGTGTTTAGTGAGCAGGAAGAGGCGTTGGCAGAGGGCAGTGCAGACTCAGAGGCAGGAGAAGAGGGAGACAGAGTGGAGACAGGCTGCTGAAGAATCCAGGGAGTCTCTCCCTCCTGATGCGACAAGCTCCCCTCCCTGCTGGTCTCCCTGGAGAAATGAAATGGGCAGAGCAGTGGGTGTTTCTGGAGAGGAGTCCTAATGGGCACTGAGAAGGTGGGCACCTTCAGTCCTTGCAATTGCTTCACCAGGTTCTCCTGGAAAGAGTTGCTGAGACATGAGCTGTGATTTGTTTCCTAGAATAAAGATTTAGCTGACTTATTGTTTTGGCTGCTGACTTGCACCTGACGCCAGCCCTGGTGGCTTTGGGGGCACAGACCACCTTGCAGTTGTGTATTCCCTGCAGCTGATAATGCCTTAAGGGTTCAAAAGGGTTCAGCCACTTATTATTGAGGGGAAGTGCATGGAACAGGTCTCGATGTTTCGATTTCTGGGAATGGAGCTGAGAGATGACCTAACCTGGGGAGAAAACAGCAAAGACCTGATGACGAGAGCACAGCAGAGGGTTATATTTTCTGAGAATCCTCCGGAAAAACAATCTCTCAAAGGACCTGTTGATGGCATTTTACCATTGTAATGTGGAGAGCGTATTAACTTATGGTCTGTGTGTGTGGTTTGGGAGCTGAACGGTCAGCGAAAAAACAATGCTGTCCAGGGTTGTAAAGACTGCGGAGAGAATAATTGGGTGCCCTCTTCCCACCTTAGATCAAATCTATGCTTCCAGGTGCCATAAGAAAGCTGCAGAGATAGCGCAGGATAGTGCGCACCCCAGAAATGATCTCTTTCAGCTTCTGCCTTCTGGAAGAAGGTACAGGGTTATAAAGACTAGGACTAGCCGCCTGAGAAACAGTTTCTATCCAAATGCGGTTTTGGTTTTAAACGCAGTGTAAGGTAGTCTCTATGGGAGTATATTGTATTTAATTATGGGGTATCAGAGTTTTTAGGGGGCTAACCAGGCTGGATAGCTGGGATAGCAGGCTGGTTGGTTTTTGAATGTCTGATGTAGATTTTTTCAATTTCGTTGTTCTGTATGGGACAGTGGCAATAAAGATTATCGTATCGTAAGGGAAAGTTGTGGCAGTGAGACTGCTTTTTTATCAGCCCTGCAGCTCCCAAAGTGGGGCAGTACTGCCCCCTGGGGTGGGATTACCTAGGAGGTGTAAATGACCATCAGACTGTAAGAAACTGGTATCCCTGGCTCAGGTTTGTCAGTTTTGCTGATTTAATTCAACTAAATGGCTTTAGCTGGGTTTTGAATGAATGTGCAGCTAATTGTTACTGTTTGGAATTTCGATGTGTTGGTATCTTCCGTAGTGGGTCCTGTAAACTGCTATTCTGAATAATGTGTTTCATAGGGTAGGGGGCCCTGGAGATGTGTTTATGGAACGAACAGGTCAGTGGCTCTAAAAAGGTCAGGTAAAGGAAAAGGGACCCCTGACCTTTAGGTCCAGTCGTGACCGACTCTGGGGTTGCGGCACTCATCTCGCTTTACTGGCCGAGGGAGCCGGCGTACAGCTTCCGGGTCATGCGCCCAGCATGACTAAGCCGCTTCTGGCGAACCAGAGCAGCGCACAGAAACGCCATTTACCTTCCCGCAGGAGTGGTACCTATTGATCTACTTGCACTTTTACATGCTTTCGAACTGCTAGGTGGGCAGGAGCAGGGACCGAAAAACGGGAGCTCACCCTGTCGTGGGGATTCGAACCACTGACCTTCTGATCGGCAAGTCCTAGGCTCTGTGGTTTAGACCACAGCGCCACCCACGTCCCTTAAAAAGCTCAGGAGCCGCTGGTTTATATGTTTTTCTCCTTTCTGCCCTTCTCTGCAGTTTGTACCTGGGCAACCCTATGGACCCTCCCGATGTCCTAGGAGTCGACTTGAACGCAGCCAGGCCCACACAGCTCCCTGGAAGAGCGAAAAGTAAGGAGGTCCCTGTGCCCCCCAAACCCAATCCCTTACCTATTCCAACCCCCCCCCCCCAACTCCTCTTGCCAGTGCTAGATCCTGTCCCGCTCAGCCTGAGCCTGCCATAGCAGCAGATATGGATTTGGATGAATGCACCGTAACTCGGAAGAACTACAAGACCCAGCATGCTTGTCTGTGTCATCGCTCCCTGCACTGCATGCTGGGTGTTGTAGTCTGTGTGGGTGATGTTGCGGCTGCACCTAAGGAAGCCTGGCTTGCTTGAGTCATTTCTCCTTTGACACGTGGTGATCCTGGAAGGTTTAGGAAGGTCTCGTGTTACCAGGAGATCGAAAACGGTGGTGGTGTCCTCTAAGCTTTTACTGGCTTTGCAATGGCTTCTTGGCCTTCCAATGTTTCTCCTCTTTTTGTGTTTTCTGGCTCCTCTGCTTCATAGATGCCAATTTCATAAGGGGGTTGTTGTGGAAGTCTCTAGCAGTATGGGGGGGGAGTTGCAAAATTATTAAATTACTACACACTTGACTGCAGCAAGAACGTTTGCATCAGCCTTCACTTCCTGGGGGTCTTCCAGATATTTTTTTGCTATGCGTTGCATCAGTCGTCCATCTAGTCATGGCGCTGGCTGACGTGTATGGTCAGGCCCCAGGTTGGCCAAGGCCATAGCTGTCAACTTTTCCCTTTTTTAAGGAAAATTCCCTTATTCCAAATAGGATTCCTCGCAAGAAAAGGGAAAGGCTGACAGCTATGGCGAAGGCAGATCTGCATCATCAAGTGTGTCATAGCGTTAGAGTGTTGAACTAAGACCTGAGAGACCTGGGTTCAAATCCCCACTGAGCCCCATGAAGCTCACTGGGTGTGACGTTGGGGGCCAGTCACCGCCTTCTCTGAGGCTGACCTACCTCACAGGGTTGTTGTGGGGAAGAACTCTGCGTGCCACCTTGAGCTCCTTAGAGGGAAGGATGAAATAAACAATAGCTAAACGTAATAAACAAATGCAAAGATGTAAGTGGGTAGTCTTAACCCCCTACGTTTAGAACCACTGACTATCTGTAGGCTACAGTGCCAAAATGTGGTGCAGTTCCTCTGTTCAATGGGAAGGCATGGGAAATTTGGTTGATCTTGAAAATTTTGAAAAATCGGTTCTGTGATTCCTGCACGGCAGGGGGTTGGACTAAACGTCCCTTGAAGTCCCTCCCAATTCTCTTCAATTCTGTTTCCTGCTTGGCAGGGGGTTGGACTCGATGGCCCTTGTGGTCTATTCCAACTCTATGATTCTATGATTCTGTGATTCTTTAACCAGATACTCTATTTTTCTACCCCAAAATGGGTGTCAATTGCAGTGACTTCTCTGCCTTAATGGGACAGCTTTGCACAACTTGGGCATTTCTGCAATATAACCAAACTTTCACATCCCGTTCCTTCCTATCCAGTCCTTTGGAACGGTGCGTACCTGGATTATTTTTTTACGTTTCCTCAGACTTCAGGGCGAATCCTGTGAGGCACCTGCAGCAACCGCCTCCTCTCTCCACGCACCTGGTGGCTTTAAGCCAGAGGAGGAGAACTAGTGGCTCTCCGGAGCTTGTCAGTCTCCAGCTGCCATCATCCCTGACCAATGGCCACGCTGCCTGGCGCTGATGGGAGCCCCACAACATTTAGGCAGTGTTTCTCAAACGTGGGTCTGCAGCTGTTGTCGGACTACAACTCCCATCATCCCTAGCTAGCAGCATAGGCGCCGACTCCATGGGGCTTGAGGGGGCCCGAGCCCC
Source organism: Podarcis raffonei (assembly GCF_027172205.1). Classification (NCBI taxonomy): domain Eukaryota; kingdom Metazoa; phylum Chordata; class Lepidosauria; order Squamata; family Lacertidae; genus Podarcis; species Podarcis raffonei. The sequence continues at coordinate 98,486,289 of NC_070606.1, read as the reverse complement.
CTCAAAAATTCGTTTGGGGGGGCTCCGCCCCCCCAATAATCTCCGGCGCCCCTCCAGCAGAGCGCCATCGCCGCCCCTCCCCCAGCCCAAAATGCACAGGGGGGGCGGGCTGCATGCCTCCTGCCCTCCCTCCCGAGCAAAAGCTCCACCCAATTTCCTTTGGAGCTGATTAATAGGCGCAGCACGCTCTCCCCTATTCGCTCACGAGGAGGCGGCGCCACTTTATTTGCATATTCATGAGCTTATTTATTATTCATGAGCTTTCCCGGGCCCCCCCAATATTTTTTATAAGTCCGCGTCGCTGGCTAGCAGGGCCGGTGGTCAGGGATGATGGGAGTTGTAATAATAATAATCATAATAATAATTTATTATTTATACCCCGCCCATCTGGCTGGGCCTCCCCAGCCACTCTGGGCGGCTTCCATAAAAACCAAAAATACAGTAAAATATCACACGTTAAAAACTTCCCTGAACAGGGCTGCCTTAAGATGTCTTCTGAATGTCAGGTAGTTGTTTATCGCTTTGACATCTGCTGGAAGGGCATTCCACAGGGCGGGCGCCACTACCGAGAAGGCCCTCTGCCTGGTTCCCTGCAGCTTTGCTTCTCGCAATGAGGGAACCGCCAGAAGGCCCTCGGCGCTGGACCTCAGCGTCCGGGCAGAATGATGGGGGTGGAGATGCTCCTTCAGGTATACTGGACCGAGGCCATTTAGGGCTTTAAAGGTCAGCACCAACACTTTGAATTGTGCTCGGAAACGTACTGGGAGCCAATGTAGGTCTTTCAAGACCGGTGTTATATGGTCTCGGCGGCCGCCCCCAGTCACCAGTCTAGCTGCCGCATTCTGGATTAGTTGTAGTTTCCGGGTCACCTTCAAAGGTAGCCCCACGTAGAGCGCATTGCAGTAGTCCAAGCGGGAGATAACCAGAGCATGCACCACTCTGGCGAGACAGTCCGCAGGCAGATAGGGTCTCAGCCTACGTACCAGATTGTAGTCCGACAACAGCTGCAGACCCACATTTGAGAAACGCCTGGGTCAAAACGGCTTGCTTGCACTGCTCCTTGCCTCTTCTCTAGCTGCTTCTTGCGCACCTCCCACCCCTCTGCCCCACGCATGATGCTCACTCTTTCTCTTCTGTGGGGTGTCTGTGTTTCTCTCTCTCTCTCTTTCTCCTGCAGGGGAGCCTCCGCCTCGGCCACCTCAGCCCTCGATCCTCCTAAAGAGTAAGTGGGGGCGCTTCTCAGGCCGCCCTGCCCCCTGCGCCTGCTCTCTGCGCGCTCTCTTAGCTCCTCTCTTCACAGGTACCTGGGTGTGCATGTGTGTGTGTGTGTGTCCCAGTGTGAGCTGGGAGAGCTCCCTGCCCGGCATTCAACCACCCCTGCCTGGCTGCACACACAGAACTACCAGGAGCATGTGAGGGACTCCAGAGAGGTGCGCAAGCGAGGACACAGGAATACTTCTAGCTAGGGATGAGTCGGCAGTGTAGTGTGGTGCAGCAGCAAAGAAAGCGGGCGTGATTCTAGGCTGCAACCGCAGAAGTCTAGTATAATAATAATAATAATAATAATAATAATAATAATTTATTTATATCCCGCCTTCCCCAGCCAAAGCCGGGCTCAGAGCGGCTAACAACAGTAAAACACAGCATTCTAAAATCAATTCATTCTAAAAGGGCTTGTGAATTACACTGGGCTGGGCTGCATCCTTGCATCATGTACTAACCTTGTTACCTGGCAGAGGTAAGAATGGGGGGGGGAGCTAGGGCAGGTGGGAGGATGCATGGCTGTGTGGAGTGTGCAGGGAGGAAGCAATGGGGTTGCATTTCAGGGGGTTGGACTAGATGGCCTTTGGGTCCCTTTCCAACCTTACGATTCCATGCCTCTAAGAAGCATGTGTGTGTTCAGTGCATGGGTGGTGGAGACAGCAAAGCAGAACAGCGAGTAGTTCGGTCTTTGTGGCTTTGTGGGGGGGGGGCGCAGGATTGTTATTTTCAGCTGTTTGCTCCAAACAGATCTTTCTTTGTAACAGGGCTGCTCTCTCCAGATCGGTGTTAGTTTGTTGGAGGGGTGTCTCTTCTGCAACATGTCTCTGATGCAACAATAGTACATCGGTGGTGGGTTTATACGGGTCTGTCCACACACATAATTCCACTCTATTGGCTGTTCTGCGACGCTTCCCCAACAATACCGCATTATTGCCATCTACAAGGCCACTCTTCCCCTATAGCGCAAGAAAAGGGGGACAAAAATTAATGAACTGGGACATTAGTTGTTTAAAAGGTTGCAGGATCTCAGCAGGAAACTATGGGACATGCGCCATTTAGGAACAAAGCAGTACTTCTGCCCCAGAACAAGCTGTGTTGCATATCATTGCATCCTGAGCACAAATCACCACAAGGGCACGATAAAAATGACCTCTGGAGGGGCCCTGTTTCTCTCTGCTTGTGGAATATTGTGTTTGGACTTCAGTGGCTGATCTGCACGGGGTCAGGGGATGAGCCATCCCAAACTGCAGTAACAAGTTATGGTCAATCCCATCTAACTCTCTGATTCTGTCATGGAACAAAGGGGTTTCCCCACCACTGCCCACCAACAACCCCTTAAAACCAGCTGCTGGCAACATGGCACTTGTAGGCCCAGCTGGGCCCATGGAAACCACCCCTGATGCCCCCAGGGTCCTGGCTGAAATTTGGCTTGAAAGAAGTGTTCTGTTGTGGTTAATAGGTTGCCATGTGTGCTTGGTTGTGGGAATGTGTGGTGGCTACAACCGTTTCTCAAGTCTGCGCACGGGCCCATGGCCACCCTGGGTCTGGAAAAACCAAAGCTAAAAATCATGACCCCAAATGATCACTTTCTCCTAAATCCTTTAGGGATATCAAAGCTCTGTATCATATATTCAGACGTTGGTGAAACAAAAGGGTAGAGGAAGGGTTGGGGGTTGATGAGCAGGGGCAGCAATGGGGCAATCAACAAAGTGTTGAGAGTTGTATAGGATATTATGGAGGTATCAAGCAACCTTTGCCAAGCTGGTGCCCTCCAGATGTTTTGGGTGATGGGCATGGTACTCCAAAACATCTAGAGGGCATCCGCTTGGCAAAGACTCAACTAGAGGTTGCCAGGGTTATTGAGATGACCAGGGCTCCCCATAAGCCAACCTTGTGGGTTCTGAGTGGCCTTCTTGGTGTCAGAGGACATGATGTCAGAAGGACGGGGACTCTTCTTCCTAGCTCAGATAGCCCATGAGCATCGGAGTGCCCTCTGCCCCCAGGACCTCACCCAGCCCCCTTTTCCCTTCCAGAGCCCTCGTACGATCCTGTGAGCGAAGAGGACAACCCGCTCTCCTTAGGCCTCAAGCACCTCTGCCTGAAGAAGCCCGGCACGGGGCGAGGTCTGCGCCCAGCCAAGCCATCGGCCCGCATCTCCGGCACCAAAGTGGGTGAGAGGCTCCTACTGCCCCGGACCAAGGGAGGCGCTCTGCCCGGCAGCGAGGTAACGCTGATCGACTTCGGGGACGAACCCGTCCCCACCACCCCATCGCCTGTCGGGGAGCTCTGCGCCCCATCTCTGGCGAAACTGGCCATGGAAGCCTTCTCCCTCTTGGACAAGACACCCCCTCAGAGCCCCACGCAAGCACTGCCCCGGCCCCTCCACCCGACGCCCATCGTGGACTGGGACGCCCGGCCCCTCCCTCCGCCCCCCACGTACGACGACGTAGCGCAAGACGAAGACGACTTCGAGGTGTGCTCCATCAACAGCGCAGAAGGGCTGGTGGGGGGCCGGGGCAGCTGCAAAAACTGGGAGAAGGGTGAGACCGGGGATGGCTTTGGGTCCAAGGAAGACCCCACGACTCTCCCGCTGGAGGACAACCTCTTCCTGCCCCCCAAGGAGATCAAGCAGCCTAGCCCTGCCCAGACGACCGAGCTTTTCCAAGAACTCCAGCAGGAATGTATGAAGCACCTCAACGTGCCCTTGGGAGCTTCCTCTGTGGCCTCCACGCCCAGCCCAGGGGAGGACAAGCCCCAGATCCCGCCTCGCGTCCCCATCCTGCCCCGACCGATCCGCCGGAACGAGCACGGGCGCTGGTCCGGGGAGCTGTCGCCAGCCTCGGCGGGCGAGGAGGACCGGCCTCCCCAGATCCCACCACGAGAACCGTTGTCCCAGCCTGGTTCCAGAACTCCCAGCCCCATGGCTCTGCAAGGGGGGTCCCCGCAGCCGAGGACCAACCTGTGCTCCCCGTTGTCCCTGGGGGCCTTCCTGTCCACGTCACCCGGCAAGCAGCCCATGCCCACCACCCAGAGCTTTGCCCTGGACCCCAAGTACGCCACCCCAAAGGTGATCCAAGCGCAAGGGAAGGAGAGCGCCAAGGGGCCTTGCATCCTGCCCATCGTCAAGGACGGCCGGAAGGTCAGCAACACCCACTACTACCTCCTCCCTGAGCGCCCGCCCTACCTGGACAAGTACGAGAAGTTCTTCAAGGAGGCCAAGAACCCCGAGGAAGCCCCGCCTCCGGCCAGGGTGGTCACCACGGCCACTGTCCGACCCATGGTCCAGCAGCAGCCTGACTACAAAGCCAACTTCTCCTCCAACAACAGCAACGTCCCCTTCAAGGCTTCCTGCGGCCTTCAGAAGATCATCTACGACAGCTCCGATAGCCCCAGGCCCTCGGAGAAAATACGGCTGGTGAGTGGCTCTCTTGGGATGGGGTAAGAGCTCCCTGTGTCGGCGGGCACGCTTCGAAACCAACCTTGCCATCCGAAAACGTGTCTTGTTGCTTTGTCTGGGTGGACGATGTGCTAAAAGTAAACCCCCAAATTCTGTGCCAAGGTCCTCCAACAGACTCGTGCGGCAACAAGGGTGCAGGAAGGCCCATGGGCCAAAATGTGGCCCCCCAAGATTATCTGATCCTTGGAACTCTCCCCAGGCCCCACACCTCCTTTCTCTTTGCCCTCCGGGAGAGCTTTTTCCTGGCTAGATTGTGTCCCTAAATGGCAATAATGCCTAATGGTTGCCTGGGTGAAGGGAAGGCTGGGAGCAGAAACCTCTGACTCTTTTCGGTTGGCTGGAATGTCGCCGGGTGTCCAGCGGCAGGAGTCGTATTGGTTGCTCTGCCCCCATTCTGCCACTGGACCCATACCCACCCCGCGGCATCACTAGTTATTATGCTCCTCCTTTTCCAAACTGCCCTTCGTCAGTTCTGTCCCCACGGTGTGACTGGGGAGCACCATTTGGTGATCTGAAAGGCCCGAGAGCCATTGCGCTGTGCTGGATGGGCCAATGTTCTGATTCAGCTTCATGTGTACAAACCTGACCCAAATCTCCCCACTAGCCCTCATGGAGCATTCGCACGCGCTCCCTACTCCCCTAACCAGTTCTCCAAACTCCGTCAGGACCCGGAAGGGCGAGAGACAGGCACGCAAATGGGGTTTTCAAAACACAAATTCAAGCAGTATTTGCTGCCACCACTTCCTTATCCCAGAACAGCCCCCGAAAAGTAACCCAAGGAAGGGAATTACTCTTCAGTTTTTTCCGGACTGCCCCACTCTATGTCACTTTACCGTGACACAGACAGAAATCCAACAGGTGCTCTGGGAGGCGACTAAGTAGATTAGGCACTGGTTCGGCTTCCCTGACAGAAAGGCACAAAATACAAAGGCAGGAAAAAATCCTTTTTCCAAATTTATTAAAAAGAAAGGTTATTCAGAACATAAAGGTGGCACATCTCTTACAAATCATTGGGTGCTTGGCAAGATGATCTGTTGCAATTTGCATCTTAGTTTCTTCAGGTTTTATCCTTCTTGAACCCACGTGGATTCAAACTTAGAAACCAATCAGTTCTTTGGATTAATTAGCAATTTGCCAATGGTTACATGGAGGAACAATAACAGAGGCTTGTTAGGAGGCAGCTGAACTCTGTTTATTCAAAAGGGCCTTGAAGATTAAAGCATTCCCAGAGACACACCAGATTCTTTGAGTTGTAAATTAGCCAGATAACGCTCTCACTCTGAATCTAGGTCCCAGACACCCAGGTGTCAAGACCACAAATCAGCTAGAAACTTTCTTCCTGCGAAGGGAAAAAGATAACCCCCTTCACACTTTTAAAGTGAAAAGTCTGCAATTAAGACCCAAATACACATTCCCAACATTCTACAATCTTTGGTTCTCTCAGCATGCTCCTCTCCAACTTGAACCAAAGTTTTTAAACTACTGAGATTTCCCAATATCACCACACCTCATTTTTTGTGTTTATGTCAGGACTGGGAGAGGGCTGCCGGTCAGGGTCAAGGCATCTGATTTCCAAGCAGAAAGCTGGGAAGGCCCCCTGCAGAGCTGCTGTCAGTACTTGGTGACCATAATCACCTAGATCAGTGGTTTTCAACCAGTGTGCCGTGGCACCCTGGGGTGCCTTGAATGATGGTCAGGGGTGCCGTTGGCAACACTGGCCTCTGTCCCTCTTTCCTTCCCTCCTTCGTCTGATGCCCTCTTGAGTCTCTGCCTCCCAAAGGCTTGCACAGCTGTTCATTGCAGCAGCGCTGGCTACAAGCTCCCCAGGCGAATGGTGCCTCTGGCGCTGGCCAGGGGGTGCTGGTTGCCAGGAGCTGAGGCAGCCTAGGAGTAAGCAAGCATGCGGGTGAGGAAACCCAGCCAACCAGTGTCATGGTCCGGCCTACTGGCGATCGAAGTCCCGGCTGAGGACGTCAGGACCGGGGGCAAGATGGCGGGGTGGGAGCAGGAACGACGGTCCAGAAGCCAGGGGTCTGAGGGTCAGGAAGCAGGGAGTCACGAAGTCAAGGGTCCAAGGATCAGGAAGCAAGAAGCCTTCCCAGCTCTAGCCACCAGGTGCAGTGAGTTACCAAGCGGCCTCACCTGTGCGGCCGCACCTTGCCTCTCCAGAACAAACTTAGGAAGGCCCCAGTCCTGCGAAGCCCTACTGGTCAGAGGGCCCGGCTCCTGCACACACTCCTGACAGCCAGTCTACCAGCCCTTGCTGTTGGGAATGGACAGACAAGTCCTAGGCCCCTGTGGGGCAGTGTGAGGAATCACTTCTCTTGGGGGGGGCAGCTCAGAGACCAGGGATGGCGGCAGAGGCTACCTTGATGACTCCCAAGGTGAGGGGAGAGGAGGCTGAGGGAGGGTGTTCGAAAAAGTTTGAGAGGCTGCCTGCTCTGCAGGCAAGGGGTGACCTCACTGAGCTCCTGAGCCCCACAGGGGAGCTGAAGAAAGAAGGTAGTTGGTCAAGGGAGCCGTGGACTCAAAAAGGTTGAAAACCTCTGAGCTAGATGGACCAAAAAGGGACGCGGGTGGCGCTGTGGGTAAAAGCCTCAGCGCCTAGGGCTTGCCGATCGAAAGGTCAGCGGTTCGAATCCCCGTGGCGGGGTGCGCTCCCGTTGCTCGGTCCCAGCGCCTGCCAACCTAGCAGTTCGAAAGCACTCCCGGGTGCAAGTAGATAAATAGGGACCGCTTACTAGCGGGAAGGTAAACAGCGTTTCCGTGTGCAGCGCTGGCCACGTGACCCGGAAGTGTCTCCGGACAGCGCTGGCCCCCGGCCTCTTGAGTGAGATGGGCGCACAACCCTAGAGTCTGTCAAGACTGGCCCGTATGGGCAGGGGTACCTTTACCTTTACCTTTATAGATGGACCAAAACTAGTTCAGGCTGAGGAGTTTGTTTCTAAAAACGGGTGGGAGTTTTAAACTGAGTTCTTATTATGGTTTTGTTTTTCTGCACTGCATTTACGTAAGGGGGTCCGAATTCTGCGCAGAGAAGTAAATAATAATAATAATAATAATAAACCATTCTCTTGCTACATTTGTGCTTTTCGCTGCAGGTCCAAGAGACGGTTCACGGCGTCACCACGGAGGAGTGCCACACAGCACTGCAAAACCACAGCTGGAACGTGCAGAAGGCCATTCAGTACCTGAAGGTAAACGGCAGCCAGGGAGGTGTGCTTTGGGTGGGGAGGGCCGTGGCTCAGCCGTAGGGCATCCTCTCTGCATGCAATAGGCCTCAAGCCAGGAGAGAGGGCCCTTGCCTGAAATCCTGGAGAACCGCGGCAGGTTGGTGGAGATGGAGGGAGGAATACTGGGTACTGTTGTAAACAAAAAATGCCCTTTTCCCTTATGGGGTATCCAAGAGCCCATATAGAGTCCTTACATAGGTTCCCTATTGGTAGGAGAAGATAACAGAGGCCAACCAGAGAATATTGAGAAGCAAAACAGCTAGTAAGTTTGATCTTTATTGATCTGTTGCAACAGGGTGCTCCCCTCACCTGCAGGAGAGAGGAGGAACCTTGAAAAATGGCGCGCAAGGCCTTATAAAGACTTTTGAAATTGCCACCCTGTAGATCAAGACCACCCCCAGAAACATCATACATACATCACAGAAGGGGTGTAACCTAAGACCACCCCTCAAATACATCATACCTACAACAGAAATTTGAGTGCGTTGTTTATCTCCTGTCTGGCAGGTTACCTTGATTGGATTGCCTGGGGAGCCTGGCCAGTCTTTTGTAAAGATAAATACTTAGTTCCTGGGCCAGGTCACAGGCTCACACCTTATTCATATCTTAAATGTGCCCTTAAGACAGGATTTGTGAAGGAAAAGACAATGGGGAGGTTTCCCACTTTGACCTTGCAGAGAAATCATTTGCTCAGTTTAGGAATCAAAATGGTTCCAGGTTGGTCTATGTGCTGATCTATGTACGTGTTTGGTTGGCACGCTTATGAACATTACCACATATCTAAGACCATAAAATTCCTATCACAGTACAAGGCTGCTTCCTGGGTTCCTTGCCATCCCAATGTTGCTTGGCAAAGTGGGATGGAGCTCTTCCACCCAAATGCTGCCAGGACAATGTCTCCTTGTTGCACTTGGCTCACTAAGCCCCCTCCACTGGCCGGGCCGGGCACAGCCCCAGGACGGGAGCCCAGCGCCCATGAGTCTGCTGCTCAGAGCCTTACCTGCCTGCCTCCCCCCAGCTCAGCCTTGTGCCCTGTCCTTCCCCACAGGTGGAGCAGCTCTTCTGCCTGGGCCTCAAGACACGGCTGGAGTGCCACAAAGTCCTGGAGATGTTCGACTGGAACCTGGAGCAGGCCAGCTCTCACTTGCTGGATCCCTACAGCGCCTTCCGGCTCAAGTAAGAGCAGGACAACACTTTGTGCCACGGCTGTGGACTGATTTCTCAGTGGCTGCCTGCTCCGTGGGGCAGAGAAGCCAGGGCGGCCTCAGTAGATCACCTAGAGCAGAGAGGTGGGGGGGGCAGGGGACCTTTTTTCATCCTGGGGCCGTGGGCCAGCACAAAAGTGGGTGGGGAAGCAGACCTAAATGTTGACCTTAGCAGCCCAAATGCTACCCTACATTTCCATCCATTCGTTTTATTCTATTTCCACGCAGCTTTTCACTCACACGAGTAAAAAAACAGCTAGCAAACAAAAAATACCAACAACACAACAGAACATCCCCATGACAACATAAACCGTATGGAGTAATTAACAGATCGCCAGAAAAACTATGACAAACCATCAGTGAAGCAAACCACCTTCTATAAAACACTATTCACGAAACAACTAAAAAATTGAGCTAAACAGCACAACAAAAGACAGGTTAAGGAATTGCAAAGCATTGCAGCACTCGTAATGCATAAAATAGGATTAACGACATTAACAAATTAATTACCAAAAACAAGCTAAGCACGGTTGAAGTTGCACACATACATTCTCTCCAACCCCATGACTATTACTACTACTGCTACTTATTTTATTATTATTATTATTATTATTATTATTATTATTATTATCATTTCAATTTATATACCACCCTTTATCAAAAGATATCAGGGCAGTGTACAACATTAGAAACCCATTAAGGGGTTGGACTAGATGATGCGTGTGGTTCCCCTCCAACCCTACAATTCTATGATTCTCTGATTACAAAACACCAATGACAAAAACATAATAAAGGCATAGTAAAAAGCATAGTGGCAGACAGTCTAATCTTCCACTTTGTTCAGCAAAAGACACAGGCACATAATACCCGTACCAGAAACTCCATCCTGAAGCCAAGGCAGGTGAAAAAGGCTGTTGCTTATGGTGGGAAAAGTCCTTGGCTGATGCTCAGATGCAGTATCACATGGAGAGAGAGGATTCAATATGGACAGCTACCGTATTTTTCGCTCCATAAGATGCACCAGACCATAAGACGCACCTAGTTTTTGGAAGAGGAAAACGGGGGGGGGGGGGGATTTTGAATCCCAGAAGCCAGGACACCAAGCGGGATTGCTGCGCAGCGATCCTGCTCGCTGTCCTGGCTTATGGGATAGCCACATGCAGCCTCTCCTTGGCAGGGGGAGCCTTCATCCCCTGCCCGGGAGAGGCTGCATGCGGCTAAGGCTCCCCCAAGAGCCGCGCTCCCTTTAAAGAGCATGCGGAGTGTGTGTGTGCGGCTCTTGGGGGCTTTTCCCCAAGGAGGGAGGAGGGCAGCCCTTCTCCCTCCTTGGGGAAAAGCCCTGAAGAACCGCACACACGCTCCACGCGGCTCTTTAAAGGGAGCGCTGAGCAGAGCCTCCCGCCTGCATTCGCTCCATAAGACGCACACACATTTCCCCTTACTTTTTTGGAGGAGAAAAGTGTGTCTTATAGAGCGAAAAATACGGTATCTCTTTCTCTCTCTCTCTTTCGTTTTTGGGAAGGGTTGGGGGACTCTCTGCTTCCTCAGAGGCCCACTCCACATTTACTGAATTCTTGCTGTCGTCGTCCACTTACTGAATCTTTCCCCTTGCAGGCGGTGAGCTGCAGGAGTACCCCAAAACAGGACTGGTTGACCCAACATGGGTTCCCGTGGTTGGTGCTGCTCTGAGGAGCCCTTTCTGAGGAGGTGTACGGACCGAGCCTAAGTTGCCCCAAGGCAGAAGACAGCAGAGCAGAGGCACACAAGACTGTAGCTTGGTCCCGCTGGGCCAAACCCACACGCGTTCCCCCCGCACCAGAGACCGGGCCGCTGACCCTTCCCCCTCCGCCGACCCCAGGCGGTTTCGTGTTTGCTTGTCGTCATTGTCCCCGTCCCCCTGCTTCCGACCATTATTCCCATTGCTTCGTGTCGGATTTATTTTGTAAAGAGAAGTGTTACATTAATATATAAATATACTATTCTATTTTGGAGAGAAAGGAGTGGCGGATCAAATGGCAATTCATGTCCGCGGGCGAATGGGGCGGGAAGGGTGGTGGACAGTGTTTGGGCGAGGACTTGGTGGAAACTGGTCACGTTGGAGTCCAATAGGAGAAGGTGCAAGCCTAAGAATTCTGAAGATTTCTCTTCCTGGAAATAGAAGCATCCCTTTTTTCACACAGCTGCCAGCCCTCAATAGCTGGTATAAGGTAAAGGTAAAGGAAAAAGTTAACAGCGATAATGTCAGGCTTTTGAAAAGTTAAAGCAACACTAGACTAGTAAAGGTAAAGGGACCCCTGACCATTAGGTCCAGTCGTGGCCGACTCGGGTTGCGTTGCTCATCTCACTTTTTTGGCCGAGGGAGCCGGCGTACAGCTTCCGGGTCATAAGCCGCTTCTGGCGAACCAGAGCAGCGCACGGAAACGCCGTTTACCTTCCCACCGGAGTGGTACCTATTTATCTACTTGCACTTTGACGTGCTTTTGAACTGCTAGGTGGGCAGGAGCAGGGACTGAGCAACGGGAGCTCACCCTGTCGCGGGGATTCGAACCGCCGACCTTCTGATCAGCAAGTCCTAGCTCTGTGGTTTAACCCACAGTGCCACCCGCGTCCCTTTATTAGGAGATAGAAGCCCTCAATAGCATGAAAGAAGGCTCTTCTGTTCTCCAGAGAACTACCGTTCCCAGAGTGCTCTGGGTGTCTTCTTGCACTTTGCATTATGGGTAACACTACTCAAATGCCGTGCTCTTCAACTGTCCCTCTCCCAACCTGGTGCACTCCAGAACCTTCAACCCCTGCCAGCAGGGCCAGTTATCACAGGTGGCAGGTGTTGCAGTCCAAACGATCTGGAGGGCACCAGGTTGGCCAAGCCTGCTCTGTTTGTATGTGCTGGAGCGTTTGCATGTCAGCAGCAGCTGCCAAGCCAAGAGGTGAACATGACACTGATGTGCAAATATTCAACACATCTGGATCGTCGGAGGCACTCCGCAGTGCTCACAGTCAAGACAAGGTGACCCTCTACATGAGAAACAAGTTTGGAAAGGTCTCTAATGAGGTGGTGAAGGCAGCAGGAAAACAAGATCAACACAGAAGGACTTGCCTTTGCACTTGGTGCCCCCGGGGCACTCAGCAATTTTCTGAAGTGACATAAACTCTGCTCTTAAACCATCAGGTTTTTTTAAATAGAAATAATAATTAAACATTATTATTATTATTTAAAATTTATTACACATCCTTAACCGGCAGGTCCCAGAACAGGTTACAACAATTTAAGACTCACAATCCAAAACAGTTAAAGCAGATTACAATCACAGGAATAGGGTATGCCCAGAAAACACACACAAACCTCTGGTGTCAAAGGTCAGGGTAAAGATTTTTCCAAAAATCAGGGGAATGGACACCCAGAACATTTTATACAGAATACGCAGGAGTTCCAGTATCCTAGCCTAACATAACCAGGGACCTCCTGCAGGCTGTCACCATTTAGTAAGAGGAATTCAATGACATGCCGGCAAATTTAGGTTTGCCCAATTGAAGGTGGATTAAAGCAATTTGGATCCCTCGCACTGCAGACCCACACACTCTGGCTCTCTCTTTTTAAAATGACTTTTTGTGGTAAGGAAAGTGTCAGCAAGATGCACTCGTACAAATAGGGTTCCATTAAAATTGGGGTGTTGGTCCTTCACTGTTTTATATCTGCACCAGTAACTTTTCATAATTTGAACCTCCATGAAGCTCTCCAGAGGCAAGACCAGCTTAGGAGGGAAACGTCCGTTGGAGCAGAGCATTTGATTGTTGTGTGTCATTGGTTGCCCATTATGACATCAATAACTGCCACGGACACTTGATCTCAACCGCCACCTTGCCTGGTTCAGTTGCTGGCAGTCCTTGCCTCAAGCCAGTAGTGTCCAGACCACATCTTCAGTTGTGTTGACCACCAAACCTTTCTACACTCATTTTCCTTTCATCTTCTGGCTTACTATGGATTTGAAACAGTGAGACTTTTAAGGGTGAAAAACACCTCTAGCCACTGTCCCAGCGAAATCATTCTCTCATATTTGCTCAGCAGGTAGGATGCAATCATTTTTTCCTCTTGTTTTGTTTTTCATTCTTTTCAAAAGATGGAAGATTGTGGGTAAAACTCTTACTGGGTTGGGGTGGTCTCTTGCAAAATGATTCATTATTTACACAGCTCCATTAGTGTTCGCTGTGTGTTGCATTGTATCATATTGTTATACTGCACCCCAATTTCTGAGAGATATTTCAGGGTTTCCAATGTGCATTTAAGGTCAGTTTCCTTCAAATGACATCATTGGAGGTTTGTGCCTATTTTGATATATGTGTATTATTTGCCCAAATCTACGGGCTGAGCATAACTTAACTCCAAGAGATGTCCCAAAGTTTACATATTTCAATAATTTCTATATCATTTCATAATTCCCTCTAAGCAGTTTACAGATTAAACAGAACATTGCGAAATACAACATTACAAAAGAAGATCAAATATAGAATACAATAAATATCCTAGTCTAAATAAGTATAATTAACAGGAAGGCAATATATTTGTGTAAACATAGCTTGGGGAGAAACATTCCAAATAAAAAACACATACAGATACAGATCCAAAACTCAGTCTCTCTTGATCGCTGATTTTGTGTGTCCAAAATCTTCTAGACAACTTTCTAGGGGCCACCTATGAGCTGTATTGGGAATCTCAGGTGAGCTCCACACGCAATGGAAGTTGCTCCCAGTACCAGTCACCACACAGAAATGGCTTAAGGTCCGAATAATTTACTATTGCAGAAGATAAGGCTCACTAAAACAGTTCTGGACATAGATAGACGCAGCTTGTAGGCTGTTGCAGATACAGATATGTACAGATATGTACAAGTGCAAAGTATCTCTGTTGCTCCAAATAAACTCCACCAAATCAAGATGTAACACGGGACAAGTAACACCAACAGACTGATGTCTCACGTACTAACTGCAAGCTAACAGATAACTGAGCCAACACGCATTAATCACAGATACAGTTGTGGCACTGGGTGAATGCCCAGTGCCTGGGCTTGCTAGCATACATGAGCCAATATCAACATTCCCCCAGCAGCGCTTCCTGCTAAACGAATCGGAGAATGTTTTGGACACAGTCGTCGCAAGAGCTTAGCAGCTGGGAAGGCTCAGTGTCGGCGCCCAAAAATGCAGGTAAGCTCCTCTCGCTGATGACACAGTCATAGGGTGCTTCCAGAGGTGGAGATCTTCCTTCACAGCTGGAGGCAGCAATGCTTCTGAATACCAGTTGCTGAAAGCCGCAAGAGAGGAGAGGGCGCTTGTGTTCAATTCCTGCTTGAGGGTTTCCTGTTGGTGCCGTTTACGTTCCCGCTGGAGTGGTACCTATTGATCTACTTGCACTTTGACGTGCTTTCGAACTGCTAGGTGGGCAGGAGCAGGGACCGAGCAACGGGAGCTCACCCTGTCACGGGGATTCGAACAGCCAACCTTCTGATCGGCAAGCCCTAGGCTCTGTGGTTTAACCCACAGCGCCGCCTGTGTTTAACCTGGTTTAACCTGGAGAATAGGTGAAATATACTCAGAGTCGCAAAGTGATTTCATGCTCTTTATTCAGCTCATAGTGGTGAGGAGGAATGAATGAATGTCCCCTCAAAGTATCTGCTTTATATACATTATTTACACAATGGGCTGCACATGATTGGCTAATTCCGGAATTCTACTGTAAGCCAATCAGGTTGTGGATTCACTTCTATCTGGAGCATGATTGGGTGGTTCCTGCCAACCAATCATACTGCTGCATTGTTCTAGGACCAATCAGACTGCTGCATTCTGAATCCTATTGTTCTAGGACCAATCAGACTGCGGCCTTTTGGATCCTATTGTTCTAGGACCAATCAGACTGCTGCAGTTTGGATCCTATTCAACTCAGTACATAACACTCCTCCCCTCTAAGTTCCAGTCCTGCCCGGGAGGTCGCATTCATAGTCCTCAAGGTACGCCGGCGGCCTACGTGTGCGTTGCGGCCTGGGGTGTTCCCTGGTCCGGGGTTCAGGTTCTGGCTCGTGTTCCAAGGATGCTGGCTGTGATGGGGCTGTTTGGTCTGGTGCAACCGGCTCGCTCAGTCGTGGTTCTGGTTCCGGTGTCCTTCTGGCCTCACGGGTCCTCTCTGTACTTACTGATTCTGCCTCTCCTGCTGGCCCCTGCTGCTCTATGGGCCTCACTGCCCCACTGTTCCCTTGGGACTCCTCTGACCTGTCCTCCTCCTCCTGGTTTTCTCCCGGGAATCGTCGCCGTATCTGGTCGCAGTGGCGGCGCCAGCATTGCCCCCCATCTGTTAGCACCTCGTACGACATGGGGCCAGTGACCCTGGCGACTGTGGCGGGTACCCATGCAGGGCCTGCCCCAAAATTCTTTGCATACACTGGGTCCTGGGCCTCGAAGGTCCGGGGGTTCCTGCCTTCCCCCACCACTACCTCATCCTGAGCTCTATCGGGGTGAAGGCGGTCCAATCTGATTGCAAGGCGCCGACCCATTAGTAGTTCAGCGGGGCTCCGGCCAGTCGTTGAGCTGGGGGTGCTGTGCTGTGCTAGAAGGAATGTGGCAAGGCGGTACTCCCAATCCCCTTGCGTCATGCGGCGAAGGGTGTCCTTGGTGGTCCGCACCATGCGTTCTGCTTGGCCATTGGTGGCAGGGTGGAATGCGCTGAACGGATGTGGCGGATGGCGTTCTGCGCTGTGAAGGTTTGGAATTCTCCTGATGTAAATGCAGTCCCGTTGTCTGAGACGAGAGTGTCAGGGAGCCCGTGGGTTGCAAACAGCCTGCGTAGTACCCGGATGGCTGCGGACGTAGAAGTGGACGGTACCAGTGCGACTTCCAGCCATTTGGTGTAGGAGTCCACCACTATGAAGAATGTTTTCCCCTGAAAGGGGCCAGCGAAGTCCACATGCAGGCGTGACCATGGTGCTCGGGCGGACTCCCAGGACTGGACTGGGGCCCTTGGGGGATCTGGGCGGGATTCTTGGCAGGCCTGGCAGTGTTTGACCCAGGCCTCTATCGATCCCCGGCCACCATACGTAACTCCTGGCAAGGGCCTTCATTCTTACTACCCCTGGGTGTGTCTCGTTTAGGGCTGTGAGGACCCTTTTGCGGAGGGGCTGGGGAACAACGACCCTGCTTCCCCATAACAGGCACCCCTTGTGGGCCGACAGTTCATGTTTGCGGGTTGTGTAGCCGGCAAGGACATGGCTGACCACTGGTACTGGGTATGCATGGGCCGTGAGGGCCTTGTTTATGGTACATTTGTAGTCTGCGCAGATGCGGACCAAACCATTAGGCTTGACAGGTGTGACGATTGGGGTTTCCCAGGGGGCATTAGGCACCGGCTCCAGCACTCCTTGCTCCACGAGCCGGTCCAATTCCTCGTCTATACGGGGTTTCAGGGCGAACGGGACCCGGCGGGCCTTGAGCCTGACCGGTCGTACTGCGGGGTCAAGCTGTAGAGCAATGGGGGGGCCCGTATACTGTCCCAATTTCCCATCGAAAACCCCCGGAAATTCCTTGCATATGGCGTCCACGTCCACTTGTAAGCTCGTGTGGTTCACCCCGGTGACGGCTAGCCCCAGTGGTCCAAACCATGCCAATCCCAGTAAGCTAATGTAGGGGCCCTTGACCACAAGCAAGTCCAGTTGTCGCGTCCGCCCTCGGTATTGCACCCTGAAGGTCCCCACCCCCATTGTGGGGACCTTACGTTTCTGGAAGTCCCGGAGGGTGAATGGGGCCGGCCTGAGTTTGGGACCCCCAGTAGGACACAGTTTCCTTAAGGTCCTTGCCGAGATTATGGATAGAGTTGAACCCGTGTCAAGTTCCATGTGGCATGGGGCCCCCTCTATCTGTACCTCTACATAAATTTTCTCTACGTTGGGGTGAGGCAACTGGTATACCTGGAAGTCCGTGAGCTCCGTCAAGTTGCCTTGGTGCGTTGGGCCCCGGGACCTGGGGCTCTTGGATTGGTCATCTGATGCCTGGCGTCGGGTGAGCCGAGCCCGACACACCCGGGCGATGTGTCCCAATTTTCTGCACTGCCTGCACTCTGCGTTGCGGAAACGGCAGGTCCTCCTCTCGTGACTTTCTCCACAGCTTGCGCAGTTCCCTCCTTCTCGCCGAGGCAGCTGTGGAATGTGGGCTGCTTGAGTGCGCTGCTGTACTCGGTGCACCTCCTCCCTGTTGGATCCTGAGTCGTCAGTGAGGTCTTCGTGGTGGACCCTCGGTTGGGACGGCTGGCTCGGCCATGCCTCTTGCGTCGACCTCTCGGCAGCTTCCATTGCCAGGGCCTCCTCCAGAGTGACCTGGAACGTTAGGTTCTTCTTAGCGTAGAGGCGTCGTTGCAGCTTCTCATCCTTCAGGCCACCGACGAGGCGGTCACGAAGCATGTTCTCCAGCTCTGAGAAGTTGCAGAACCGGGCGGCTTGGCGGAGAGAGGTCACAAACCCAGTTATGGTTTCCCCAGGGGCTTGCCGCTTTGCGTAGAAGGCATTTCGACGAGCCACCACTGAGGGCTGCGGCGAAAAGTGCCCCTTCAGCTGTTCCATTATTGTTTTGTATGGAACAGTAGCGACGTCTTCAGGCGCAAGGAGAGCCCGGGCGATTTCAAACGTCTCCTCTCCACAGACGCTGAAGAATATCGCCCTCTTCTTGGTGTCTTCTTCGTCGGTGACCCCTTTGGCTTCTAGGAGGAAGGTGAAACGGGAGGCGTACGCTTCCCAGTCTCCAGATGCTGGGTTGAATGGCGAGAAGCTGTTGTCGGTTGCCATTCTGAGTTCCTTGTGTCCCGGAGCTGAAGCCTGGATACACGGTGCGAGGCAGCGGTGTGGCAGGTGGCGGTGCTGCGGTGCTGTGTGTGGCAGTCAGCTCAGCGGGATCCCACCTTCGTCGCCAGTGAAATATACTCAGAGTCGCGAAGTGATTTCATGCTCTTTATTCAGCTCATAGTGGTGAGGAGGAATGAATGAAAGTCCCCTCAAAGTATCTGCTTTATATACATTATTTACACAATGGGCTGCACATGATTGGCTAATTCCGGAATTCTACTGTAAGCCAATCAGGTTGTGGATTCACTTCTATCTGGAGCATGATTGGATAGTTCCTGCCAACCAATCATAATGCTGCATTGTTCTAGGACCAATCAGACTGCTGCATTCTGAATCCTATTGTTCTAGGACCAATCAGACTGCTGCCTTTTGGATCCTATTGTTCTAGGACCAATCAGACTGCTGCAGTTTGGATCCTATTCAACTCAGTACATAACAAGAGGAGAGGGCGCTTGCGTTCAATTCCTGCTTGAGGGTTTCCTGTTGGTGCATCATGTCCTCATTCTTCAGAAAAGGAAGCATGTTTATGAAAATGCTCTTGAGTCTGCTGCCTGGAGAATAAAGGTTAAAGGTAAAGGGACCCCTGAACATTAGGTCCAGTCATGGCCGACTCTGGGGTTGCGGCACTCATCTCACTTTATTGGCCGAGGGAGCTGGCGTACAACATGTGGCCAACATGACTAAGCCGCTTCTGGCGAACCAGAGCAGCGCACAGAAATGCCGTTTACGTTCCCGCTGGAGTGGTACCTATTTATCTACTTGCACTTTGACGTGCTTTCGAACTGCTAGGTGGGCAGGAGCAGGGACCGAGCAACGGGAGCTCACCCTGTCACGGGGATTCGAACAGCCAACCTTCTGATCGGCAAGCCCTAGGCTCTGTGGTTTAACCCACAGCGCCGCCTGTGTTTAACCTGGTTTAACCTGGAGAATAGGTGAAATATACTCAGAGTCGCAAAGTGATTTCATGCTCTTTATTCAGCTCATAGTGGTGAGGAGGAATGAATGAATGTCCCCTCAAAGTATCTGCTTTATATACATTATTTACACAATGGGCTGCACATGATTGGCTAATTCCGGAATTCTACTGTAAGCCAATCAGGTTGTGGATTCACTTCTATCTGGAGCATGATTGGGTGGTTCCTGCCAACCAATCATACTGCTGCATTGTTCTAGGACCAATCAGACTGCTGCATTCTGAATCCTATTGTTCTAGGACCAATCAGACTGCTGCCTTTTGGATCCAATTGTTCTAGGACCAATCAGACTGCTGCAGTTTGGATCCTATTCAACTCAGTACATAACAATAGGTTTGTCTTAATTGCCAGCACAAATCACAGCTTTGCACATGGAGGCTTCCACTACGTTGGGGTGCAGAACCTCCAGCCTGCCAGAGGTCCATTTTGTCTCATCGGGCCATTTCCCCCAGACCAGTACACCTGCCCTTCAGCTGACAAGACTGGTGCAGCCCAGGTGGGAGGATAAGGTTCAGTTCTGTCTCTGGACAGCTCAGCTGCTTAGAGCGTGGTGCTGATGATACCAAGGTCTCAGGTTCAATCCCCATATGAGGCAGCTGCATATTCCTTTAGACCAGGGGTAGGCAACCTAAGGCCTGGGGGCCGGATGCGGCCCAATCGCTTTCTCAATCCGGCCCACGGACGGGCCGGGAATCAGCGTGTTTTTATATGAGTAGAATGCATGCTTTTATTTAAAATGCATCTCTGGGTTATTTGTGGGGCATAGGAATTCGTTCATTTTTTTTTCAAAATATAGTCCAGCCCCCCACATTGTTCGAGGGTGGACCAACCCACGGCTGAAAAAGGTTGCTGAAAACTTGTCTGTTGTTTAATTGTGTTTCATTGCTTTTAGATGAGTTTAGCAGTTTTTAAATATTTTAAATTTTAAATTTGTTTTGTTTTGTTTATATATATATTTTTAATAATGAAGGTTTTTTTGTTTTTGCTCCTCTGGGAGGAAAGGAGCAGTATTTACTTATTAAATTAATAAATCTGTTTCAGATTCACCAAGCTCAGACTCCTCCCAGTCAACATTTAGTTCTTCTGAGGGAGACATGAGGGCTGTCATGCATTTCATGCACCAGTTTCTCCACAAAAGCCACCAGGTATCTGCACCCCAACCCTGCCCTCGCTTTCCCTGCTACAACATGAGTTCCTTAAAAATGGAGGGGGTGGGGGCTTCTTCCTCCAGTCACATAATTCAGGAATACTTTGAATTGGGCTCGAACCCGGCAAAGTAGGCACGGCACTGGAGTAAAACATTCCCTGCGGAACGCCCCCAGAAGAGTCGTAGTTTCCAAATCTTTCCGGGGGCAGCCCCGCAGAGAGCATGTTGCGGTAGTCAAGATGGCTTGCCGCTTTTGCTATTCCTTCTTGATCTCATCTTCCTGTCCTTGGCTGGGGAGGCTAGGAATTACCTGAGAAGGTCAAGTTCCTGAACTGCATAGACATCATGAGCGCAAACCTCGACAGCAGTAAGGTGGGCTACACTGGTCAACGTCACTACAACCCGAGCCTGATAAGGGAAACTCTCATGGTGAGTAAGCCGACCCATGTACATGTGAGTGCGGACAATGAAAATAGCCCTAAAAAACTCCTCCTAACGGAGCCCAAGGAAAGATTAGCACTAGAAGTGTTGTATAGTGGGAAAGATGGGCGACAGACACAGCTCTTTTAAGCAACAGCTCTTTATTACAGCACTTAGCACTACTCTCTGAACAGTGAAGCTGGCTGCCTTATATAATGCTCAATAACCTGTAACAGTAACAAATTCCAACTAGCTACCCAATCGGTGAAAGCAACTCTCAATCCTTCATTTGCATACTGGTGGCCCAGAGTGAGAACTGCAGCCAGTCTGAATACATAACAAGAAGCCCACAGCTTTATGGTTTGCCCGTTCTGACCCTGCCTTGGTAAATGACTTTGCCTTGGTAATTGTGTCTCTGTTTGGCTGTGGGAAAACCATCGTAGGAAAACCTCAAAAAGGATATCATTGAGATACGGCAGAAATGGCCTAGACTGGATGGAGGAAAGGTTACATCATTGGGGGCTCCTTAAACATAAGATGCTAGTTTAGTCGGTAGTACGTGAGACGCTTAAACTCAAGGTTGCGGGTTCGAGCCCCACGTTGGGCAAAAGATTCCTGCATTGCAGGGGGTGGGACTGGATGACCCTTGTGGTCCCTTCCGACTCTACAGTTCTTTGATAGTATAAGTATAGGGTGAACATGTGCAGCCAAAACAGCACCACCCATTCATAAAGAGAGATGTGTAGCCAAAACAGCTACACAGAGAGATGGAAATGCAGAAACCAAAAAACAGAACTCCCTGAGGGGGAGAACTTCCCGAAAACAGCCCAGAAAGGACTGGGCATGCTTGGGGGCTTTGTAATGCTTGCAGACCTTGTGGAGAGAAATTTGGAAGCAGGTTGGAGGGGGAATAGAACAAAATGCCCTAGAGCACTTCACGCTGCAACTCTGGGTTGCAGCTCCCACTTGTGCTCTACAAGAATGCGTCTCATGAAACCTCCATGGATTCTGCTGCAGTACGACGTCCTTTTTTTGCCGTTCCAGTTCCTTCTTCCTGAAACGGGATCCCCGTTTGTCGAGGAGCGGATCATGGCCTTGTCCAGAATCACCAAGCTGGTCTGCTGCATCACGTCCCATTGCACACCCAAAGTGAGGCTCAGTCACCCATTCCCAGGGCTGGTTTCCCAGAGCCAGTGTGGTGTAGTGGTTAAGAGCAGTAGTCTCATAATCTGGGGAACCGGGTTCGCGTCTCCGCTCCTCCACATGCAGCTGCTGGGTGACCTTGGGCCAGTCACACTTCTCTGAAGTCTCTCAGCCCCACTCACCTCACAGAGTGTTTGTTGTGGGGGAGGAAGGGAAAGGAGAATGTTAGCCGCTTTGAGACTCCTGAAGGGGAGTGAAAGGCGGGATATCAAATCCAAACTCTTCTTCTTCTTAGCAAACTTCATGGAAGTAGTTCAGAAAACCTCCAAACTACACCTGAAAGTAGTTCCCATAACTGCTGAACCTGCAGTTTTTCGGGTTTTTCGGGTTGCCATATTCTGAAGAGCAAAAAGAGAGAACACATTTTCAGATTTTAGCTATGGATCGCTATGGCGAATCATGAAAAATACTGTAAATGGAGCAATTCACTCTCTGCACGTGCTTTAAGATACTTTCTTGCTGTTCTTAGGTACAGTTCTATGCTTCTGTGATTTTACACTCCAGCCCAGCAACTTTTAACCTGCCTGGTGGGGATTATTTGAACTTGAACTGTTTGTCAAATCATAGAATCACAGAATCGGAGAGTTCGACATCAACTGAATTTGCTCACTTTGTTAAGGGACGGGCGTGCCAAACTTGGATTAGAACTAGTTCCCTTTCAGAATGAGCTTTCCCAGCTCAGCTGACACCAGTCATCGGGGTAAAATGCCCGTCATGATGACTGACAGTCCGGGGGGTTGTGGGGGGGAGGAATTTATATATGTGTAAAGGAATGAGGACTTGTTTAGTGCAAAGATTGCCTGCGGCACTGTATCCAAATTAGGACATACTGGATTTTTCAACTTTCAAATTCCCCAAATGAGGGGTGCTAAAAAATTGTAACACTGAAGGAGGACTTGGGAATTCAAAAGATATTTTTGTTAAATTAATATAATTTAGTTTTGCTTGGTGAATAAAATTGCATAGAAATCATTAGAAATTATTGCCAAGTACTTGCAGTTATACTATATATTAATATTGCATTATTATTATTTTTATTAAGCAATACCTGGCATTTTCAGAAGGTAAAATTAAAATTCTTTGGTTTTCCAAAAGCCGTTTATGTGCTTCTTCCTCAAACGTACTAGCCAAGCTAAATGTTGTCCAGTCACAAAAATAATAGCAGATTTGAATTCCTCACACCCAAAACCATTTTTTAAAAGATCCCTCACCGAAGGAATCTGAAAAAATTAAGTTTCACCCCTTTAAAATAACACTCTCTAGTAGCCCATGTCAGTGTGCCACCTTCACAGGAAAGAGTAAAGGGGTGCATTTGAGGATATCTTGGCAACAGGGTCCAAATCCATAGGGAGGTTGAATAAGGCCTGCTTCTCTTTGCACCCCAATGCAGCCATGGTGGGTGGCAGGGCACAAAATGGCTGCTGTGGGGTGCATGGGATGGCACAAAATGGCTGCCGTGGAGTGCGTGGCACGACACAAAAAGGCTGTTGTGGGGTGTGTGGCATGGCACAAAATGGCTGCCATGGAGTATGTGGCACGACACAAAATGGCTGCTGTGAGGTGTGAGGTGTGACACAAAATGGCTGCAATGGCTGCTGTGGTGTGTGTGGGATGGCACAAAATTACTGCTGTGGTGTGTGTGTGACGGCACAAAATGGCTGCCGTGGGGTGCGTGGCATGACACAAAATGGCTGCCACACTTGAGGAGGAGTAGAAAATGAGGTACAGTAGAATGATTCTCTCCTGCAGGGAATGAAGGACTTCAAGATAGGGAAGCTGGCGGGGCATCTGGCGCTTTGCAGCAAGGACTCCATCGAGAGCGTGTGCCACTGGGCGGCCGACGCACTTCACTGCCTGTACACCCTGATCCTTCACCAGAAGAGTAAGAGCAAGGTCTTCCCCAAGACGGTTCATGGCGGGGAAAGGGAAATAAATGGGTTGGCAATAGCTGGGAAGCGGGATGTCCCGCCAGAGGAGTTAAAGCAAAAAAGGGTCTTCACTTAGAGCATCCTCAGATTGGCAAGGGTGGCTTCACCTTCTGAGCCTGCCTGGTGGAGGTTTGTTTCATGGCTGCTCCTGCTATTCTCCCAGGCTGTCTGTCAGCCCAACCCTGCCTTTCTGAGGGCCAGGTGGAGAGCCCTGGAGGGCCACCTTCAGGGTCCAGGTCTGAACTTCCCAGCTGGCCAGCCTGAAGGAGTCTTGGGCGGCCTCCTTTCACTGCGCCATCTCCTCTCCACACCCTGCTTAGGGGTCCCCATGGCCCTTGAGCTGACCCCCAACTCTTCCAACTCCACTTTCCGTTGGGGTGACCCACTGGGGAAATCCGTGTCGCGTGGCCTTTCAAAACCTCCAAAGGTCACTGTCCCAATGCTAATACATTTCATGGTGAGTATTGGCACCTATGGGGGCGGTGCAGCACTGTATACCTATATATAGTATTTTTTGCTCTATAGTGTGCTCTGGACTATAGGGCGCACCTAGTTTTTAGGGGGGGAATAAAGGGAGGGAATTATTTTCCCCCCCCAAGCCCCAAAGAGCAAAGAAGCCAAGACAGCGAGTGGGACCAGGAGAGGCGACAAGATTGCGCAACCTCGCCACCGCTCCTGGAGCTTGCGGGGCTGGGGCTTCCCCCGACCCCAGTCCCCAGAACAGGCTATCCGCAAGCCTTCAGAGCGTGGCGGGAACTCCCGCCAGGCTCAGAAGGCTTGCGGATAGCTGCCTGAAGCCCGGGGAGTGCAGCAGCAGTTGGCGCTGCGCTCCCTGGGCTTCTGGCTGCAGACTGCCATCTGCAAGCCTTCAGAGTACTCCGAAGGCTTGCGGATAGCTGCCTGAAGGCTGGAGAGCGAGAGGGGTCGGTGCGCACCGACCCCTCTCGCTCTCCAGGCTTCAACGAAAGCCTGCATTCGCTCCATAGGATGCACACAAATTTCCCCTTCATTTTTGGAGGGGAAAAAGTGCGTCCTATAGAGGGAAAAATACGGTATCGATATGTATCTATATCTCTCTATATAGATATACCGTATATATCTTGAGTTTCTTTGTACAGTGGTGCCTCTGGATGCGCACGGGATCCGTTCCAGAGCCCTGTTCACATCCTGAGTAGAACGTAATACGCAACTGTGCGTCTGCGCATGTGCGGGTCGCATTTCGTCGCTTCCGCGCATGCGCGTGGCATCATTTTGAGCGTATGCACATGCGTGAGCGGCGAAACCCGGAAGTAACGCGTTCCATTACTTCCGGGCTGCCGCGGAGCATAACTTGAAAACACTCAACCTGAAGCATATTTAGCCCGAGGTATGACTGTATCTATATCTATCTTTCTATCTATCTAATCTCTGGTTCCTTTGTACATTTCTTGAGGCCTGATGAAGCCTGAGAACAACACAGAATTTATGGAGCTTATGCAGGACTGGAAAGAGGAAAAGATCTTCTGGCTGGCCTGGTTCTCTGACATCAGCACCACCACCATGGTAAACCTTTTTCACCAGCTCCAACAAGTGTCTTCTTCACACCTGGCAATTTTGGGCGTGGACCTGTTTTACAGTGTGCAACTGAAACAAATGTAACCAACACAGGAGTTTGGAAACCCATCCAGTTAATCTAGATCAATAAAATTATGTTTTGTTTTGTTTTTAAAAAGGAAGCACATCCAGTTGCACTCAGGCACATGCAGAGAGGCAGGACGGGCTGTGTCTTGGTGTTTCCTGTGCAGCCAAGGGCATACCTGGGTTTTGAGCTAGTGATCGTATAACTGAGCCCAGGACTGTGTTTGACTGCCAGTGGCTCTTCAAAGGTCCTTCTCTGTTCCGCTGCTCTATCTGAGATCGTTTCAATGAGAAAGTTTTTAAAAAGAAAGAATGCACACAAAAGATGCCCAGCACTCAGAAAACTGAGTGACAGTGGGGGCAGCAGGGATGAAAAAAAATGGAGAGGGGATGCAATGGAGTATCCAAGAAATGGCCTGGCTGTCTGGCTATAAGGTAGGAATCCTGAATAGGACCATTTAATGCTGCAGAGTTTTAATTCCTAGTCCTAGTCCCCACTCAGAGGGCTCATCCACACATCCACTTGCCCCACAACTTTCCCCCAAGTAAAACCAATTTTTACTGCTGAATCGGAGCAAATGTCAATTGGTTGGCCTCCATTTTTAGCACTGGTTAGAAGTGTGGACGAGCCCTAACACTGCACTGTGGTCTTTCCTATGCATAAGGAGAGCACTGCAACCTTTTCTGCAGCATGAGAATCATAGAATTGGAAGGGACCACAAGGATCCTCTTGTCCAGGGTTTCCCAAACGTGGGTCTCCAGCTCTTTTTGGAGTACAACTCCCATGATCCTTGAGCACTGGTCTTGCAAGATAAGGAAGATGGAAGCTGTAGTCCAACAAGAGCTGGAGACCCAAGTTTGGGAAACCCCGTTCTAATCCAATCCCCTACAATGCAAGAAGTTTTGGCCCAAAGTGAGACTCGAATCCATGACCATGGGATTAAGAGTCTCATGCTCTACCGACTGATCTTAAGGAGGGTCCCATAGCCAGTCGGCTGATCCCAAGATATGATCCCAACCATGGTGGATCCCAGCTCTTTGGTGTAACCGCCACCAGGCTTTCAACGGACCCCCTCCGTTTTCAGAAATTCAAAAAATGCCTCCATGCTGACGAGCAGATGGACTTCCTCCTAGCAGCTATCAAGGGCATGAGGGACGACAACCTTTACCACACGAAGGCTGCCATCCTGATGCTGAAAGCCATGCTGAGGGATCCCCAGCCCGTTTTCATAAAGGTACGCTGCCTTGGAGCCTCCTGTCCCCCCTTCTCCTCTCTCCCCACTCACCTCTTCACACCTCTTTTTTTTTTTTAAATGATATTTTATTAAGTTTAACAACAGAGAAATAGGACAATAAGAACACACACACAAAAAAATAAAACACAACAATACAAACTTTCACAATACATAGAATACAAACATTTAACAAGAAAAAAAAGAACAATCAACACACAAAAAATAGAATAAGAAAAACACAAATCACTCTTTTCTGATTATTCATCTTCAATTATCTTATTTTCCTGACTTCCTCACCCCTCCCTTTTTTATATCCCTTTTTAACAATTAGTTCAGCAAATTCATATCCTTCTACTTTATCCTTATAAATTTTACCTCCCAAATTTCAAATTTTTATCTCTTATTACAAGAACCTCTTCATTTTATTTCAATGTCATCAGCATTCATACATTTTACAATACTTCTGTAGATAAATTTTAAATTTCCTCCAATCTTCTTCCACCAACTCTTCTCCCTGGTCTCGGACACCTCTTCCCACCTCTTTTCCCCCGCAGGTGCCCAAAACCACCAGGTTCATGTATTTCAGTCTGGAGCACATCGGAGACCCGCAGGCCCGCCTAGAAGTCTTCAGGTTCCTCTTGCTTCTGGGGAAGAGCCGCCCTCAGGATGTGGTGAAGACCCTCCTGGCCTGCTCTGTCCAGTGTGACAGGTGAGCGGGATGGACAGGGGGATAAAAATTTTTGATTTAAAATCCTTTTCGTACTGGCTAAATCAGTGGTTCTCGAACTTTTTTCTCTGGGCCACACTTTCAGAATACAGTGGTACCTTGGGTTACATACGCTTCAGGTTACATACGCTTCAGGTTACAGGCTCCGCTAACCCATAAATATTACCTCGGGTTAAGAACTTTGCTTCAGGATGAGAACAGAAATTGTGCTCCAGCGGCGGGGCAGCAGCAGCAGGCCCCATTAGCTAAAGTGGTGCTTCAGGTTAAGAACAGTTTCAGGTTAAAAATGGACCTCCGGAACGAATTAAGTACTTAACCCGAGGTACCACTGTACAAATTTGCCTACGCCACACCGAATTTTTGTCAATAAAAATATATTGGGAAACAAAAAGAAATAACTCCTAGCAGTGCTTGATTTATAACACAGAACACAACTACTTTGTAATATGATCATGGGATGTCCAGAAAGTATCAAAGAATACAGCTATGTAAGAAGGTGAATCATTTCCAAAATGTAATTATAAACGAGCATGAAACTTAAGTATGTGTACAAACTCAGTGAGAGGTGAGAGGTTGCTTTTGCCAGGTAATCTCATTTATACCAGGGTGGAATCTAGACACGCATTAAAAAACACTCTGAAAATGCTTTTTTTAAAAAGCGTTTTGAAAAATATATTGAATTTGCCATAAGCTCATCACTGCCATCTAGTGTCATGTTTGTATGATTCAGGTAGGTAGCCATGTTGGTCTGACGCAGTAGAAATATATTTAAAAAAATGTCCAGTACCACCTTAGAGACCAACTAAGTTTGTTCTTGGTATGAGCTTTCGTGTGCGCGCATCGTAGCTGAAGAAGTGTACATGCACACAAAAGCTCATACCAATAACAAACTTAGTAGGTCTCTAAGGTGCTACTTGACTTTTTTATATTTTTTATATATAGTTCTATGTATGATGTACTTAAAACGTTATGTTTGCAGCTGTATAGCTGAGTCCTGGGTCTAATTTGAGACAAGCAAACACTCATCTCATCAACGCAGAGATGCCTTTCTCTTTTCCACTCTCTCATATTCGTCAGAGTTGAACATCCCTGCTCACATCCCTGCTGGACAACTGTAGAAGAACACCCAATGCTCTTTTCCTTTTTTAAAAAAATTAAAAGCACATTTATTCGCGAGTTACACTCCATCTTTCTCCACTCCTGAAATATACTCAGAGTCGCAAAGTGATTTCATGCTCTTTATTCAGCTCATAGTGGTGAGGAGGAATGAATGAATGTCCCCTCAAAGTATCTGCTTTATATACATTATTTACACAATGGGCTGCACATGATTGGCTAATTCCGGAATTCTACTGTAAGCCAATCAGGTTGTGGATTCACTTCTATCTGGAGCATGATTGGGTGGTTCCTGCCAACCAATCATACTGCTGCATTGTTCTAGGACCAATCAGACTGCTGCATTCTGAATCCTATTGTTCTAGGACCAATCAGACTGCTGCCTTTTGGATCCTATTGTTCTAGGACCAATCAGACTGCTGCAGTTTGGATCCTATTCAACTCAGTACATAACAACTCCCACAGAATGATCCCTCAGCCCTAAGTCCCATATCACTGCCTAGCCAGTGCTCTTGAAGAGAGGGGCACCACGCACATACTGGTCTAAATTGCCTTTCTCTCGTTTCGCCGTAATCTGAATGCATTTTGTGCGCCAACCGAAGCCCCTGCTTCTCCCCCCCCTCACAGCATCGCCTCCGCCATGTGGAACAGCTTAATCTGCTTCTCCGACACTGCGCAGAGGGTCCTGGGCGTGCTGCAGTCCATCCTGCAGGAGCAGCAGATCTACTGGGATGGCCACAGGGTTAATGCCTCCTTGCGACCCTTGGCTGTAAGTGCTGGCAGGACTCTGGCCCCCAAGAAAGCACCCAAAGAGCAAAGCGGCCCTGTGTGTGACATCACCAAGGCCCTGGGGCCAGCCTGCCCACGAGGCAAAGGGAAGCGACCCGCCTCGGGCAGCAGACTTCCATGGGGCAGTGCCACTGCAGGCACAGCACCCACCCTTGCCACTGCTGGGTCACGCAGTGGCAGCAGACTCCGGCTTCCTCTCCCAAAGCCGCCACACGACCCCGGTAAGGGAGGCAAGGGGGGGGGCGGCACCCTTGCCTCAGGCAGCAAAATGAAACAGAGCCCAGAGTTGCCCCTTTGGCGTCCGGGTGACCATTTGAGGCACCTAAGGACGTGGCCGGGAAGGGAAGTGGGCGGGAAATTCCTCTCCTTGCTCAGGTACAATCAGGCGCCTTGACCGACCTCCCAGGCCAACGCAGCGTTTTATGAGATCTTGAGGCGCCCGTCCCCAGCCTGCCGGGAGGTGCTGAAAGAGATGTTCACCACGCTGTCCATAGCGATCCTCTGCCAGATCTCCTTCGCCGTGTACTTTACACCAGAGGAGATGGATGTCTACACGACGGCCTGCATCCGCCAGGAGATCCCCATCCCTCCTGCTCCTTTCAGGTGCGCTTCTTTTGGTTCATCCGATTTTCCCTGTTTGTCACAGGCAGGGTCGACTGATACTGCGGTAGCCCTGTAGCCAGGGCGGCCGGACGCATGCACGCAGCTCCCTGCTGAGCCGGACTTCTCTCCTCGTCCGGCCCAAGGTTGTTTTTTGGGAAATTGTCTTTTTAATTTGTGACATGACACACAGCGACAGCCTCTAATTGAAGAATGGCAGCTTCTGCATTGTCACGCCAGGCTGTGCTTTCGCAAGTTTCTGGTCCTCAAGGCTGCATGCAGAAAAAAGCCTGAAAATGCATGGGTGTTTTCTTCGAAATGCTTAGCGGCGTGGGGTTCACATGTGAGTGACGGTAGCCAGGATTGCTGTGATCAAGGGAACAACTTCAGCACAAGTTGGTCTCCGCACCCCAACCCCTGTGGTGCCCGGGACTCTGTGAGAGCCAGCTATCTTTTACCAGCATAAACTATGAGGCACAATGGCCTACCCAAATCACCGAGGTAATGCATCCCATCCCTTTAAGGAACTGCTGTAAACCCAGCACAAGAAATCCATTCTAATACGGATTTGGCTCTGTGTGCAGGTCTGCCTTGAAAACTTTCAAAGGCCTCATCAGGCGAGCAGGAGATGAGGACCTCATCCTCATCATGAACAAGAGGAGAGGTTCAGAACTCCTGTTGCATCGCAGGACCCACCTGAAAGGTCTCGCTCTCTTTGCCAGGTAAGCACATCGCTCTTAAAAGGAGCAGCGAGATCTGAAGAGTTTCCAAAAATCTTTGGGGAAGATCCCTAAGGCGTGGAACTTCATATCAGCCCCATAAGGGTCTGGATGGCATTGAATGTGGACTAAGGGGGCAGGGGAGAGTGAATGGAACCAAGCACCTTGAAAGGGAGGAGGGAGATAGAGACTCTGAGGTCTAAAACCATTTCATTGTCCACATAGGTAATTTATAATAATAATAATAATAATAATAATAATAATAATAATAATAATAATAATTTATTATTTGTACCCCGCCCATCTGGCTGGGCTTCCCCAGCCACTCTGGGCGGCTTCCAAAAAAATATTAAAATACTGTAATACATCAAACATTAAAAGCTTCCCTAAACAGGGCTGCCTTCAGGTGTCTTCTAAAAGTCTGGTAGTTGTTGTTCTCTTTGACATCTGGTGGGAGGGTGTTCCACAGGGAGGGCGCCACTA
This sequence comes from Podarcis raffonei, assembly GCF_027172205.1. Lineage (NCBI taxonomy): Eukaryota > Metazoa > Chordata > Lepidosauria > Squamata > Lacertidae > Podarcis > Podarcis raffonei. The sequence continues at coordinate 98,455,300 of NC_070606.1, read as the reverse complement.
CCAAGAAGGCCCTCTGCCTGGTTCCCTGTAACTTGGCTTCTCGCAGTGAGGGAACCGCCAGAAGGCCCTCGGTGCTGGACCTCAGTGCCCGGTAAAACGATGGGGATGGAGATGCTCCTTCAGATATACTGGACCGAGGCCATTTAGGGCTTTCAAGGTCAGCACCAACACTTTGAATTGTGCTCGGAAACATACTGGGAGCCAATGTAGGTCTTTCAAGACCAGTGTTATGTGGTCCCAGCAGCCACACCCAGTCACCAGTCTGGCTGCCGCATTCTGGATTAGTTGCAGTTTCTGGGTCACCTTCAAAGGTAGCCCCACGTAGAGCCCATTGCAGTAGTCCATTTCTCAGTTCATACCAAGAAGCCGTTTTCAGGTGTCTCCAAAATAGGAGCTGCCCATAAACTTTAATGGAGAAATCAAATAATTAATCATGACTGGGATTGGGCCACTAGCATGTCCAGTCCTCCCCGTCACCCATTCAGCGAGAATGGAATCCACTCTGCAGCATTTTGTTGCAGGGCCTTCCTTATGTATAGAATCATAGAATCATAGAGTTGGAAGAGACCACAAGGGCCATCGAGTCCAACCCCCTGCCAAGCAGGAAACACCAATAGCTAGCTCAGGTGGTGTGTTATGACAGCTCGGTAGTCAAAGCAGGAGAGCTGAGAAGCAAGAGGGAGGTATGCTCCGCATGTTCCCCGAAAATGGAACAGAATAGCAGGAAAGAAGACATGGCTGGCTGGATCATGGGAGAAGAACACTCCATTTTGCAATGCTTTGGACACCCAGTGTTTCTGTTTTTCAATGACAAGAGAGATAGTCAGGGGCAAGGGAAGCCAAAGGATGTTGCCTTACTTGCTGGAGATTCTGGAAAGCGAGGGGTATCCGAAACACATCACTGTGATGCCTTTCTTAATTGAGGTGAGCCTTGTTTTATGGAGGTAGGTGGGTCTGGTTAATTGTACAGCTAATCCGCCCCAGCCCCTCTTAGACTCCCATCTGCTTCCCCCAAGAGCATCATAGCCAAAGCCATTCCCCCAACCCACATTTTTGGCAAATCAAGCTGTGCACAGTTGTTTTCAGCGGACTGCAAAGGCTTCCAGAGCCCAGCGCACAGCACCTCCCAAGCCACAAATTAGCTGTGGTCACCTGTGCTTTGCGAACCCTGCGTCTCAGCTGCTTGAAGGAGTTTGCAGAGACCAGTGCAGAGAGCTTTGCAAGCCCTGACGCCACATATTTGGCCCTTGTGGGCCAAACAGGGAGGTCTGGCAAGCAGAGCTGGCCCCCCCATAAGGCATGCTGAGGAAGTCGCCTCAAGATGACACATCCAAGGAGCACGCAGCTTGATAATAATAATACCTTTATTGTCATTGTACAACCTGTGTACAATGAAATTAAACGAGCTCCCCCCCCAACACTCAATCTCTTATCGAACAACACACCACCTCGCAAGTCAATTTCACAGTGTCATTTTCTGTTGAACAGCCTAACAGGCCACGGATAGAAGCTATTTTTTAGCCTGTTGGTACGGCTGATTATACTTCTATATCTCCTGCCCGAGGGTAGAAGATTAAAGAGGTGATGGCTCTTTAACAATCCCTTGCGATGTCATCTTGCCACCTCCTGGCCTCCTCCTTCTGCTCCTCTTTGGCCTGATCCAGCAGGCTCTTCTCATGTTTTCATGTTCAAGGCCTGCTGCTGCCAGTTCTGCACATTCTTCTTCTGTTCCAGTTCCTTCATAAGGGAGCCTTAGCGCCAGCTATGGAAGATATCATCATTAAGCAGCTGTGCCGGCAGGTGAAGGCCAGCCGGTTGGAGCTCAGATCCCTAGCTCTCGACGGCATGATTTGCTTTTTGGATCATCAAGAGAAGGTGAGAGACACACACAGTGATCTACCAGTAGACCAATAGGTCTTCCCAGTGGGTGGGGAGCCTACCATCCTCTAGATCAGGGTTTCCAAAACTTAGGTCTCCAGCTGTTTTGGGACTAAAACTCCCATCATCCCTAGCTAGCAGGACCAGTAGTCAGGGATGATGGGAATTGTAGTCCCAAAACAGCTGGAGGCCCCCGTTTGGGAAACCCTGCTCTAGATATTGCTGGTTGCCTAATTACACCTGCTGGACAGATGTTGACTACCACTGTTCTGTATTCTCAATATTATTATTATTATCATCATCATCATCATCATTATCATCACCAGTTTTCAATTTATTATAGAACCACAAAGATAAATAAACAAGAGCAAAAATTCAATCAGATATCTAACTAAAGGCAGGGCATGCAAAACCTAAACGAACTGAATAACACACAATCTAAGATCATGACAGCCACATTTCTCTAGAGGGCATGGAAATAAGATACCTGTAAGTCTGAAACTATGCTATATGAAATAAAATCCCTCCACACTGAGTAGAAATGACCAGAATATTCCTGTCCATTAGAGACCCATAGCTTATGTGTTACTTTTTTCTGCAGTAACTAAATTCCAAATATTTTTATACCATAATGATATTAGTATTTCGGGTTGTTGTTTTTTTTACGATTTCCATTGTTGTGCCATAGGGATCCCAGCAACATCTGTGTCGGATGTTCCTTCCGGCAAAATGTCTCCATGGTACATGTCCACGTGTTTAGTAGGGAAAACAGAGGAGAAATCTGAATATGTGTTTTGATAATATCTAGTATCGCCTGATGAATTTTCTTCCAGAATAAAAGCAACCTGTGGGCATTCCCACCAGATATGGGGAAGGAAAATCCCTTTATTCCTGCAAAGTCTCCAACAGTTTGGTGAACAGATGTGGAATTCATAAGGAACATCTGCATGTGCAGATGCTGATTTTTAATGGCATGGAATCCGAATACTTTCTGGCTCATGTCTTCTACGCCACCATTTTAATATTTTTGACAAGGGAGGGCGCGGAACCAGCCATGAGCCTTTCCCTCTGTGGCATCTTGTGTTCTGTTCCAAGCTAAAGATTCCCCGGAAGAAAGACATCCGCTACGTACCTGTCTTGGTTGCTTCTCTGGAGATGTGTGACTCAGCCTTTTGTGTCGCGCAGATGAAAAAACTGAAGCCTGCCTTTCCAGATATCATAGCCAGGGTGCGCGAGGCCGACAGAGACATCAACGTGAAGGCTCTCAAGCTCCTGCCAGACCTCCTGAAGTGTCAGAGCAGGGAGGTGAACTCCCTCACCGTCGAGGTGGCCACCAGCGTGATGCCACTTTTTGACGACGTGAGTCAGGCCAGGTGCAACAAGTGGGGCAGCACCTGTGGGCGCAGGGCAGGTCCCAGTGGCTGGGTGTAGAATTGGTGGGAATGATCTCTTGGGGAGCCGCCCAATGTTTGTGTGTGTCTACAGCTTTTCCCTGCCATTTTGTACTGCACTTTCAACCCAGCACTTTGATCAAGATATGAGCACCATCAACTTGGGGGTTTTTTTACCCCCAAAATGCATATGTATCTCTATTATCGATTCTTTGGGGGGCTGGGAGTTAAAGGAGATTGAAATATACTTGGAGTCAAAAGTGGATTTCATGCTCTTTATTCAGCTCATAGTGGTGAGGAGGAATGGAAGTTCCCCCAGAATGTCTGCTTTATATACATTATTTACACAATGCGCCCCACGTGATTGGCTAATTCCGGGATTCTCCTGTAGGCCAATCAGGTTGCGGATTCACTTCCACCTAAAGCTGGATTGGGTGACTCCTGTGGACCAATCAGACTGCTGCATTCTGGACCCTATTGTTCTAGGACCAATCAGACTGCTGCATTCTGAATCCTATTCAACTCAGTACATAACAGAGACGGAACTGGTTGGGAAAAGTACAGCCAAGTGTATCTTCAGAAGGGATGGCAGTTATTTCCTGGTGCAATTCTGAGCCTGACAATGGCACTGAGAATGGCCAGGGTCTGCTCCGTCTGTTTTGCTGCCTGGGATGAAAATTTGACACCCGACTGAGCTGGATAGCTCAGTCGATATAGCAGGCATAGGCAAACTCGGCCCGCCGGATTTTTTGGGACTACAACTCCCATCATCCCTAGCTAAACAGGACCAGTGGTCAGGGATGATGGCAGTTGTAGTCCCAAAACATCTGGAGGGCCGAGTTTGCCTACGCCTGCAGTAGAGTGTAAGACTCTTAATCTCAGGTCTGTGGATTTGAGCCCCATGTTGGGCAAAAGATTATTGCATTGCAGGAGTTTGGACTAGATGACCCTCGGGGTCCCTTCAAACTCTACAATTCTACGATTCTCTCCCCACCTTTTCCTCCTCCTCCCGCTGTTGTATCCAAGGCAGGATCAACTGTTCTTCCTCATTGATTTCCCTTCCGCACCACAAGCCTTTTTCTGTGGTCCATACATATTCTAGCCAGGCAAAAGCAGTGTGAAGCAGGGCCAGCGAGGGGGGGGTGGCCTGCAGAGAGTTCCAAGGGCCGGACAGAGCAGCCTGGAGGGCCAGAGTTCAGAGCCTGAGGTTCCTTGGCCCTTCCCTGGAGATTCGGGAGGAATTGTGTTTCCCTCCTGGGGGCGCTCAAGGCCCTGACCCTGATCATTTCACGATCCTGGAGAGCTCATGGACTCTGCTGCTGTATCCCAGCTTGAAGGGGACAGCAGCCCTCCGCGTTCCCTGATGGCATTTCTCCCCCCTTCTCGGCACAGGCGTCCAACAAAGTGAGGCTGGCTGCCATCTCCACCTTCAGCCACCTGTTTGAGATCGTCCAGTGGGGAGGCAAAGAGCAGATGAAGGCGCTCGCTCTCCAGAGCCTGGTCCCCCTGATGGTGCATCTCCAGGACAGTGTCCCAGTGCAGAAGGTAGGCTGACGCAGTTCATCAAAAAGCAGCAAATCTTAGCTAACACACCACCAATTACATGCCCTCTTAAACAACCCAGTAGTAACCTGGCCCTTCACAACCTTCAGAAACCTCCTCCTAACAACAAAATAAGCTAAAGGGACCCCTGACCATTAGGTCCAGTCGTGGCCGACTCTGGGGTTGCGGCGCTCATCTCGCTTTACTGGCCAAGGGAGCCGGGGTACAGCTTGACTAAGCCAGCATGACTAAGCCGCTTCTGGCAAACCAGAGCAGCGCACGGAAACACCGTTTACCTTCCCACCGGAGCGGTACCTATTTATCTACTTTGACGTGCTTTCGAACAGCTAGGTTGGCAGGAGCTGGGACCGAGCAATGGGAGCTCATCCCGTCGCGGGGATTCGAACCGCCAACCTTCTGATTGGCAACTCCTAGGCTCTGTGGTTTAACCCACAGCGCCACCCACGTCCCATCTCCTAACAACAAAGGGACACGGCAAAGGGATGGTATCTGCAATATACAAAATACTACTACAAAATTCCACAAACCCCCTTTGTTGTTGTTGTTGTTTAGTTGTTTAGTCGTGTCCGACTCTTCGTGACCCCCTGGACCAGAGCACGCCAGGCACTTCTTTCTTCCACTGCCTCCCGCAGTTTGGTCAAACTCATGCTGGTAGTTTCGAGAACACTGTCCAACTATCTCGTCCTCTGCCATCCCCTTCTCCTTGTGCCCTCCATCTTTCTCAACATCAGGATCTTTTCCAGGGAGTCTTCTCTTCTCATGAGGTGGCCAAAGTCTTGGAGCCTCAGCTTCAGGATCTGTCCTTCCAGTGAGCACTCAGGGCTGATTTCCTTCAGAATGGAGAGGTTTGATCTTCTTGCAGTCCATGGGACTCTCAAGAGTCTCCTCCAGCACCAGAATTCAAAAGCATCAATTCTTCGGTGATCAGCCTTCTTTATGGTCCAGCTTTCACTTCCATACATCACTACTGGGAAAACCATAGTTTTTACTATAGTGACCTTTGTTGACAAGGTGATGTCTCTACTTTTTAAGATGCTGTCTAGGTTTGTCATTGCTTTTCTCCCAAGAAGCAGGCGTCTTTTAATTTCGTGGCTGCTGTCACCATCTGCAGTGATCATGGAGCCCAATAAAGTAAAATCTCTCACTGCCTCCATTTCTTCCCCTTCTATTTGCCAGGAGGTGATGGGACCAGTGGCCATGATCTTCGTTTTTTTGATGTTGAGCTTCAGACCATATTTTGCGCTCACAAACCCCCTAGACGTAATAAAAAATACCGGTAATAATGGGAGGCCGACATAGGCTATGAGATCAACCCCACCCAATGGACTAGAATGTGGTCTAAACCTCCCTTCAAATCCATATCAGTGAAAAGGAAAGAACTCACTTTGAAACTCACAGGTGGTACCTAAAACCATGGAAACTAACGCTAATACGCCCAGGATCCTCACCAAAATGCTGGAGAGGATGCACCTCCACAGGAACATATCTCCACATGTGGTGGGAATGTCCCAAAATCCAACTCTTCTGGACAGCAATCATACAAAAGATATGCAAAATAACTAAGCAAGTATTAGAAGTCACCCCAGAACTGGCCCTACTAAACATCTTCCAAGACAATAATGCCCACTCACAACACAAAGAACTCATAAACTGCCTACTCTCAGCAGCCAGAAGCATCATAGCCAGACACTGGAGAGACCTGTCAGGAGTAAGCATTGAACAATGGTACCTAATAGTATGGGAAACAGCCTTACTAGAAAAACTAGCCAACAAACTGAAACTGACATAGGGACAAATAGAAGACGCCTTCACCCCAGTGAACAGCACACAAATCAATCTGGCTATCCTGATTCAAACACACACACCCTAGTCACACATGAAAACAACTTTCACTCCAGCCAATCAAAGACAACCAACCACACCCTAGGCCACCGCCAACCTCTCTCACCACTAAAGAAATACAAGCGAACAGAAAAGAGAACCCACACAAGTGACGCTGACACAAAACCCCACACATACACTAAGTAGAATAGAAGCATTGCCCCCTGACCCCCCACCCACCCACCATTCCCCTCCAACTCTTTCCCCCTTTTTTCCCTAATGTAACACTAATGTCTCACAACAAATGAAACTGATCTGTAGAAAACGGAACATGAAAAAAGAGACATTGCACATACTTTTGTAAACCAAGAAATCTTTAATAAAAATATATTTTAGAAAAGGGGGAAAAGAAAGTAGCAAGGCCTCTCGGCTAGGATGTCAGCATCTGGTGTCCAAGCCCTCATTCCATTAGCGCAACGATTTAGGCTTGTCAATGGCGGAGCTAGCCACTCGGGCACCCGGAGCGGAGATCCGCCTGTGGGGGCAGGCCGATCCACCCTTGGGGGCAATCCGCAAGGTGGCATGATCCGGTGGGGGGCCAATCGCAGCCCGATCCTCCCGGAGGGGGGCTGATCGCGGTGTGGTTGTGCAATCCTCCCGGCAGGGTGTTTTTTTATATATTTTTTGTGGTGAACTGCCCCAAGATTTATGGAAGTAGGGCTGTATATTAGTTGTTATTATTATTATTATTATTATTATTATTATTATTATTATTAATAATTTATTCTTCAATATTCTGCCTGAGTTTTCAGCAGCTGCAGTGGCAGAAGCTGTTACTCCCATCCTCACTTCTTTTACAGATGTGTTGGATCACTCTGAGAAGAGCTGACAAGTTTCTGAAATCCTTCATCCAGTTGTCCATCCGGGAAAACGAAACCTGGAACTTCTGCAAAAGTCTTGTGAGCACCTCTTGTTTATGTTGTTTTTCAGGGAGTGGGCAGCCAGAGAGCGATGAGGGAAAAAATGGGTTTTGATGTTACTGTTGTTGTTACATTATGTATTTTGTGTTTTTATACTAAAACCCCCCCTGTGATCCTTGGTTGGCATATAAATTGAATGAATAAATAAAAATAAAAATGCACATATTGGTGGAAATAGCCTGCATTGTACAGCAGAAAAGTGCTTTGGGGGAAAATGTTTGCATACAAATATGTGCCTATTTGGGCCTAGGCTGGGTGTTCATCAGTATGCAGATGACACCCAGCTCTACCTCTCTTTTAAATCGGAACCAGTGAAGGTGGTGAAGGTCCTGTGTGAGTGCCTGGAGGTGGTTGGAGGATGGATGGAGGCTAACAGATTGAGGCTGAATCCTGACAAGACAGAAGTACTGTTTTGGGGGGTCAGGGGGTGGGCGGAGGTGGGGGATTCCCTGGTCCTGAATTGGGTACCTGTGCCCCTGAAGGACCAGGGGCGCAGCCTGGGAGTAATTTTGGACTCACAGCTGTCCATGGAGGCACAGGTCAAATCTGTGTCCAGGGCAGCTGTTTACCAGCTCCATCTGGTACATAGACTGAGACCCTCCCTGCCCGCTGTCTGTCTCACCAGAGTGGTGCATGCTCTGGTTATCTCCCACTTGGACTACTGTCATGCGCTCTACGTGGGACTACCTTTGAAGGTGACCTGGAAATTGCAACTAATCCAGAATGCAGCAGCTAGACTGGTGACTGGGAGTGGTTGCCAAGACCGTATAACACTGGCCCTCAGATTCAAAGTGTTGGTACTGACCTTTAAAGCCCTAAATGGCCTCGGCCCAGTATACTTGAAGGAGCGTCTCCACCCCATCGCTCAGCCTGGGCACTGAGATCCAGCACCGAGGGCCTTCTGGTGGTTCACTCACTGCAAGAAGTGAGGTTACAGGGAACCAGGCAGAGGGCCTTTTCAGTGGTGGCACCCGCCCTGTGGAATGCCCTCCCATCAGATGTCAAGGAAATAAACAACTATCTGACTTTCAGAAGACATCTGAAGGCAGCCCTGTTTAGTGAAGTTTTTAATGTTTGATGTTTTATCATGTTTTTAATATTCTGCTGGGAGCCTCCCAGAGTGGCAGGGGAAACCCAGCCAGATGGGCAGGGTAGAAATAATAAATTGTTGTTGTTGTTGTTGTTGTTGTTGTTGTTGTTGTTGTGAGAAATTCGCACAGCAATACTGCTGAATTTTCATGAAGACTTATTAAAATAAAATAATAATAATAGTAATAATTTTTATTTATATCCCGCCCTCCCCAGCTGAAGCCGGGCTCAGGGCGGCTAACAAGAATAATAAAATAATAAATAAAATAATAATAATAATAACAAGCAAACAAACAATAAAAAACAGCTAATAATAGTAATTGCAAACTGATGTGGCAGTGTAGAAAACTGAACTTAAGGGTAGAGGATTGAGAGATTGAGAGGAATCAGAACAGGCAAGTCCACCTTTGCCTCCTCCTGTATTCCCTTCTCTCTGCAGAAGACTATTCACGCAGTGCATGGCTAAACTATTGAACTGCCTCCCACAGGAGTTAGTAACGGTCACTGACCTGAATGTCTTCAAAGAGGATTAGAAGAATTCATGGGGGAGAGGGCTGTTTTATGGCAACTAACCTTGATGGCTGTGCTCTGCCTCCACGGTCAGAGGCAGCCATGCTTCTGAAACCTACTTGCTGGAAACCACAGGAGGGGAGAGTTGTTCTTGTGTTCAAATCCCGCTTGCGGGTTTCTCAGAAGAGGCATCTGGTCGGCTCCTGGGAGAACACGATGCTGGACTAGATGGACTGCTGGCCTGGTCCAGTACGTTCTACTGATGTTCTTGTGGAAGACTGGTAGGCTTGGGTCGACCCTGCCCAGGCTCCATCCTTGCTCGTGAGGAATAGCATGTATTAGAAGGAAGGGAGAATTTCCTCACACAGCTCCCTTCTCTTTTGGACCTGCCTCCCAGGTGCAGCGCTACAGAGAACAAGGGGAAGCCGTCCTTCTGGATCAGGCCTTTGATTACCTGGAAAACCCCCGAACCGCTTTGAGAGATGGAGCCATCAGGCTGTTAGGCAAGTTATGTTTATTATGAAATTATTGGGCGGTCATTTATTAGTAATGCACATGGTGCTTCAGACAATGTTTCTGGGAAACAACAGCAGCAGAGGGCAGTTCCCTGCCCTTTAAAACTTCCAGATCTCCTGCTTATTTAGCACGCGTGGGGAGTATGTGGCGCTGCCCAGGGAATTTTTTGAAACCCCAAAATACTGTGCTTTTTTTAAAATGGATAGTGTGATTTGTGAGATTGGACCCATCACATCATAAAGCAGGTGAAGTCACACCGAACTTGGTCTGCCATCTTTGATTCAAAATGGTGCCCGGGATCCCAGTGTCCACAAAAACTGCCGCACGCGCCTCAAGAGCTCTCACGGCGAGTTTGGCGGCAATATCTTGAGAGCTGGCCATACTTATGCCAAACAAGGAGGTACAGTCACGGCAAAGTCACATTTGGGGCTGCCATCTTGATTCAAAATGGTGCCTAGAACCTACACCCTTCACCTCAGGAACCCTGACGTCAGGTTTGGTATCCCAAGAGGCGTCAGAATGCCTAGAAAACAGGCAACGTACAAACCATTTTCCAAAATATATAGTAGATTCATCCTTGGCTATTTAATAAGTGCTTGTTCTGATTTGTTTGTGAGGTGGTTAGATGACGTTGGGTCAACGCAGGTGATCTCCCACACTTTCCAGTGCACTTTTCCTTACTGCAGAAAGTCCAATATTTTGGGGAGGAGGGTTCGTTGCACAAATACCGTAGCTGCGCAACCTGAATTTACCAAGCACCAGAGGAAGAAGGGACAGAAAATGCAGTCTCACATTCTTAGCCTTAGGTTTTAGCTGGAGATGAATGATGGAGTCGTAGTGTTGGGAGAAGGCAAGGGGTCATTTGGTTCAACCACCTGCAATGCAGGAATCGCAAGGGCAGGACGAAGATGAAAGAACAAGTTTTCCACAGTCATGTACAGCTTTCATTTGCCCTGTCAGTGGCTATCCTAAACGAGTCCATGCTGAGCTGAGCCGTTAATTTTTCACTTGCCTCTAGAGCGAGTTAGGGGCAGAATGTGCCAGGGAAGTGGGAAAAGCTCTAACCGTGCTGCCATTTCTGAAATGGCGTGGCTAAGCGTTGTGACTTTTCCTAACTGAACCCACTCCCTTTGGCTTGCGGAGACATGTGCTCTGCCATTGGGCTACTGCAGTTCCCTTGGTAGTGCTGGAATAGAGAGCAAGGAGTCGGCTCCCCTAAACTGCGTTCACCCTGTAAAAAGGTAAAGGTAAAAGGACCCCTGACCATTACGTCCAGTCGTGACTGACTCTGGGGTTGCGGCGCTCATCTCGCTTTATTGGCCGAGGGAGCCGGCGTACAGCTTCCGGGTCATGTGGCCAGCATGACCAAGCCGCTTCTGGCGAACCAGAGCAGTGCACGGAAACGCCGTTTACCTTCCTGCCAGAGCGGTACCTATTTATTTACTTGCACTTTGACGTGTTTTTGAACTGCTAGGTTGGCAGGAGCAGGGACTGAGCAATGGGAGCTCACCCCATCGCGGGGATTCGAACCGCTGACCTCCTGATCAGCAAGCCCTAGGCTCTGTGGTTTAACCCACAGCGCCGCCCGCGCCCCTGCGTTCACCCTGTAGCCCCTGGCAAAACCTGTTGCTGGCATCTCTCCCTGCTTCAACATTTGTTCAACATTTGTTTGTCATTCGGGGAGTGGCAGCCCTTTCTGACCAAGCACACGGCGGGCATTTCTATCCCTAGAAATCATCGCTCAGGAGTCAAAGCACCAAGGAACAGTAAATGCCATTGCAACCGGTGAGTAGGAATGATGTTTGGGTGCCTCTGCCCTGCCCAATTCTGGCTCTGCCACCTCCTTTTCTGACTCTACTTTCTTCTTTTTTGCACTGGATTTATACTCCACCTTTTTCTCTCGAAGGAGCTCAAGGGGGCGTTTGTGGTGGCCCCCCTCCTCAATTAATCATGACAACGGCCCTGTGAAGTACAGTAGGTTAGGCTGAGAGTGGGTGGCTGGCCCAAGGTCTCTTGAGCAGAAGATTGGGGGGCGATGGCATGTACATAATGTGCACAGGGTGGTGGGTGGAGCTGGGGGGGTGAGGCCAAATGCCGCAACAGTACGGATTGTTCTCAATATTGAGGGGACCTGGCTCCCTGTTATGTACTGAGTTGGTATATTTCACTCCCCCAAAAAATTGTATTGGGGGCCCCAAAGGAACCTGGCCCCCTTAGAGTTGGTATCTGTATGTGCATATCTATACAGTGGTACCTCTGGATGCAAACGGGATCCGTTCCGGAGCCCTGTCCGCATCCTGAAGTGAACGCAACCCACGTCCGCGCGTCTGCACATGCGTGGGTCGCGATTTACCGCTTCCACACATGTGCGTGACATCATTTTGAGTGTCTGCGCATGCGCAAGTGGCGAAACCCAGAAGTAATGTGTTCTGTTACTTCTGGGTCGCCACGGATCGCAACCCGAAAAGGCTTAACCTGAAGCGACTTCAACCCAAAGTATGACTGTATCTAGATAGATATATCATGGCTTAACACATATAAACTGTTTAGAAGCCACCTTGGCAACCAAGATGTGTGTAAATCAGCAAATAATGCTAATAATTCTAAAAATATATTTAAAAAAAGAAAAAGAAAAAAGGAAGCAGTGAAAGCGTCTCTCTGTGGCTGTTCTCTGTGTTTTCCTTTCCCTCCTCACTTAGTCCTGGATCTTGTGAAAGTGGAAAATAAATCATCCCACCTCAAAATGGCGGTATCCGAGATAACGGAGGCCTTGGGGCAAGAGGAGCAGCCTTCGGGAAACTTCCTGGGAAGATGCTTCAGCAGACTCAGAAGGATCTGGAAAAGATAGAAGCTTTTCCTCTGGAAAGGGGTGGGGGGAAAGGTAAAAGTTGGGCAGGGAATGAATCACTTGGTGGGGGCTGTTCTCTCTTCCTTTCCCCCCCGACAAATTTGGACTAACTGTTGCTGGCAGCCATCTTTTTAAAAATAAAAACCAAAAAATAATATTTTTTTATTGGTTTTTAGACAAATACAATAACAATAACCATTAAACATCCAGCAAGTGTTTGTTCTATCCATAGACTTTAGACACAAGCTCACATTCAGTGTTCAAACCTATTACTTAAAGTAACCTCCCCACAGAGAAGGCTGAGCAGCTGTTATAGTAAGGTCTTGTTATTCCTTTATTTCCTTGATTTTGATCCCGCCCTTCTTCCCAAAGGAGCCCAGGAGGGCAAACGGAACAATTTAACAAACGAATATTTTAAAAACAGCCTGGCAGACAGCAAGTGATGAATTCCTGAATGAGCTACGGAGGAGCGCCTAGTCTGGCAAACTGCTCATGTTGGTTTTCGCAGCCTCTCCTTCCGCAGACTTTGGGGAGGGAAGGAGCTTTGTAGACTCCAGTGTAGAAGTTCTCCCCTTCTCCCATGCCTTCAGTGTGGGTTAGGCTGGTTTTGCAGACAGTCCCTCTCGAGGGCTGAACCCCATCAGGACCTGCCACCGTACAGTTTTGACCACCACCTTTCAACCCAAGCATCCCCTCTCCCCTACAATCCCGGCTTCCCAGCAATCGACTCAAATCGCAGGGGAGCTCAAGGTCTGGAGGGGAAGGGACCTAACGTCCCATGGAGTGGTCCACATACAATGTCCTTTTCTCCTGTAAACTCAGGTACCTGTGTCTTCTACTCCTGCTCGCCTGCCCCACCAGACCTTGTTCAGCCATGACTTGTCTCCATCTCAACTTTGACTCACCCAAGCTATCTTCCATCCCAGGCCTTCTCCGCCAGAAACCAGCTCCATCTCAATCCAGTAGCCACCACTACAGGTTTGTTGCTGTTGGTTTGCCAGGGCCGATTCCCTGTTTCCACTCCCTGGGCTTTGACCAGGCCAGTTGTTCCTCGTTGCCTGCCTTGGCGCTTGGGTTTGAATCATGCGTCTGATCCTGCCTACGGCGTCCAGATCCACTTCCACCCCAAATTTCTACTGGGTGTTTTAATCTCTGCCTTCTTTGGGTTCCTCTCCCCAACAACACCTCATAAAACTCCCTGACTTTGCTCTACTTACAGAACAGGTGTCTCTTCAGCTATCCCAGGTGAGAAATCGGCCATTGTTCTCTCTAAGAACTTTGCTCAGTTCCCCCTAATAATCCATTTGTGCTTTTCATCCTCTGCGGTGTCTCAATTCCAATGAAATTTCTGGGATATGCTTATTGTGAAGACAAAGCTTTTCATCCTCAAATCCCTCCATTATTTTATGTATTCATGTGTGTATTGCAGTATTGATGTCCGGCCTTTCAGTACCAAGGCATGTTCAAGGTGGCCTACAAAATAAATGATGTGAAAATAAGCTGAAGTGTAGTCTCTGGTTTTATGTGCTGGCACATCCCAGCATGTGACCTTTGTTGCTCCATCTTCACCATCCAGTGGTCTCCTGCAACCTCAGAAGACTCTGCCCTCCTTCTTTCTCCACGAGGCCTTTGGCACAACCCCTGTAGCAACACTTAAGGATGTATAGCTGAAATGGTTATGCGTTCTTCCCATTTACTAGGGATGGTGGAGGAATTCGCTTTGGATTTTAACATGAACCACATAGTCACCCTCCACAAAATTGCGTGATGCAGTTCTCTAACGAAATATTTTGGAGGGTGGAATGTATATTACAGGAAAGTGTCCCCCAAAATGCATCTATTAGTGAACATCACATATAAAATGTGTCACACAGGGAGAAAAGGCTTGCAAAAATGTGTATATTAGGCAACATTGCATTAGAAATATTAGAGGAAATTCACACTAAGATGTGGACTGGAGGTTTTTAAGCAGAGTCATGGATGCATTAGTTAAGATTCCTGCATTGCAGAGGGTTCGACTAGATGACCATCGGGGTCCTTTCCCGCTCTAAAGGTAAAGGTAAAGGTACCCCTGCCCGTACGGGCCAGTCTTGACAGACTCTGGGGTTGTGCGCCCATCTCACTCAAGAGGCCGGGGGCCAGCGCTGTCCGGAGACACTTCTGGGTCACGTGGCCAGCGTGACATCGCTGCTCTGGCGAGCCAGAGCCGCACACGGAAACGCCGTTTACCTTCCCGCTAGTAAGCGGTCCCTATTTATCTACTTGCACCCGGGGGTGCTTTCAAACTGCTAGGTTGGCAGGCGCTGGGATCGAGCAACGGGAGCGCACCCCGCCGTGGGGATTCGAACCGCCGACCTTTCGATCGGCAAGCCCTAGGCGCTGAGGCTTTTACCCACAGCGCCACCCGCGTCCCTTTCCCGCTCTACGATTCTATAATTCTACGAAGATGCTGGTGAATTTTCATGAGGGCTTTTTTCCGTTTTCAAATAAAATCACAAACTGGCCTGGAAAGGTGGAGTTAAGAATCTAAGGCTGGAAAGAACGAGAAACCAAAATTGGCCGCTCTGTCCATCCCTATCCTTGCCCCCAGGTTCTCCTCATGCTAAGGGCCTTGATTCTTCCCAGCATTACGACTGGGATAATAACTGCAGACAGAAGTAACGAGGTGTTGAAGGCATTTTATTCAGCAAAGTTGATGATTTCAGCCTTAACGGATTTGGAAGCCATTTCCCCATTCGGCTCCTGCATAAAACAGAGGAGCAAAAAGGAGTCCGGGGGGCGAATCATTGACGTTGATCTGCGGCGAAACAAGGTCTGGAGGAGGAGGAGATCTCAATCTGGAAGGTAAAGGAAGTGGGAGCATCATTATCTGCTTCTAAAGAAACGTCAGCATCTCTGCCTTGTGACAGGTAACTGGAGTAAGGCAAATTGATTCTATTTCTGGTTCTCAGACTTTTGAGGGAAATCTTTGCCTATTCTGCTGTGTGTTGCTGATGACTCCGGTACGTGTCAATTTGCACAGTTTTGGCAAGGTTTACGGTGCCCCCATGAACCCTGGAACGCTCTTCCCTTTGCAAAAGAAGACCAGGAAGCTGCATTTAAAGGAAGTTTCACCCCTCTTTTTACCCAGATAAAGTTTCTAAGGAATTGAATATAGACCGAGGTGATTATCTGAGAATAACAACCCTGAGATGGCAACCGCTGAGTCCTGTATTATGCTAACGAAGCCTCCTTGCTTAGGGGATCCTGTGCCCTTTCACAGTGCAAACCTTAGGTTCTTTTTTAAAAAAAGAATATTTATTAAGGTTTTTAATACAATAACAGTAAAAAGGAAAAGGCAGAGTAAACAATAATAACAAAAATACAGGAAAAAAAATTAAAAAGAAAAGAAAAAAGAAAAAAAACATGCAGATTTTCCATTTCTCATTTTCCTTTAACATGTTTCCCAGACCTCCTCATACCTCCCTTTTTTGTATTCCAATTCAAATTGTTAGTTCAGCAAATCCTTACCATTAAGTTTTAACCTGTTTCTAAACCTGTTTCTCATGTTCCCTTAAAACATTACAGCTGGAAACCACTTAATTTCTATCCAACATCATTCTAACATTCATTAATTTTACAATATTTCTGTAAGTAATCTTTAAATTTCTTCCAATCTTCTTCCGCCGACTCTTCTCCCTGGTCTCGGATTCTGCCCGTCATTTCTGCCATTCCCATATAGTCCATCACTTTCATCTGCCATTCTTCCAGAGTGGGTAAATCTTGTGTGTTCCAGTACTTTGCAATAAGTATTCTTGCTGCTGTTGTAGCATACATAAAGAAAGTTCTATTCTTCTTTGGCACCAATTGGCCGACTATGCCCAGGAGAAAGGCCTCTGGTTTCTTCAGGAAGGTATATTTAAATACCTTTTTCATTTCATTATATATCATCTCCCAGAAAGCCTTAATCTTTGGGCACGTCCACCACTTTTTTTTTCACAGTGCAAACCTTAGGTTCTTTGGGAACTGATATACAATGAATTGGGGGGGGGGAAATGTTTAAAACAACATTTGTCAAAAAACCAGAAGCCTTTGTATTAGGAATTACAGGTGCCAACATCCCAAAAGACCAGAAAAGACTGTTCATGTATGCGACAACAGCTGCAAGGATGCTACGAGCCCAAGGATGGAAGGAACCAACAGTACCGACCAAGGAAGAATGGCAAGCCAAACTGCTGGACTACGCAGAAATGGCAAAACTGACTGGGAGACTCAGGAATCAAGAAGATAATGACTTTAAAAAAGAACGGGGGAAATTCACAACTTATTTAGGAGACCATTGTAAACAAATAAGAACGTTAGCTGGACTTTAAAAATAACTTGTAAAGAAACGAAAGACATGGATAATTTAGAGAGATGAAAACTGTGGAGAAGGTAATGATACGTAGTTTTAGGGGGAAAGTATTTTAAGGACGCATGCAGGGAACGGTGGGGAAATTATGAGATTCAGAGCACCTCATATATGGATATGTTAAAAGTTTTTTCTTTTCATTATTTTAAATTTGTTCTTGCAAAAACCAATAAAAAATATTTAAAATAAAAGGTTCTTAACAAGCCTAGGTAAAAAGGTGCTTTGCCCTTAAATAAGTTGGACTGCATTGCTTCTTCATAAAAGCTTTTTCTCACTAAGTGCAAATGTTCTACGTACTTGGAAGCAAGTAAAATGCCACACATGAAGCACATGTTATATGCAAACATGTGCACACACACCAAATCCCCTGTATTCCTGCACACCCCACCCATTCTTACCTCTCTCTTCCTCTGATTTTCTGTCCACCTTCTCTTCCGATGAAGTCGCTGCTGTTAAAAAAATAAAAGATCAAACACTGGCTTATGCCAACGCCACGCAATATATCCACCTGACTTGTATGTTGGTGACAGCAGAGGGTTCACCAACAGGAATAAGAATCAGAAGCTCAGCTGGTGCCCAGGCCCCACATATTGGAGAACGCTGGTCAGTTCATTCAGTAGGGCAGGGCTAGCCAGCATGATGGTGCCCTCCAGTCCATCTGGAGGGCGCCATGTTGACTACCCCTGCATTGGGGCCTTCAACTCATGCAGAGAACCATGTCTGGTTTGGAGGGAGGAAATGAAGGATCAACTTCAAGTTCAAGAAGGACACTGACAAACTGGAACGTGTCCAGAGGAGGGCAACCAAAATGGTCAAAGGCCTGGAAACGATGCCTTATGAGGAACGGCTAAGGGAGCTGGGCATGTTTAGCCTGGAGAAGAGGAGGTTAAGGGGTGATATGATAGCCATGTTCAAATATATAAAAGGATGTCACATAGAGGAGGGGGAAAGGTTGTTTTCTGCTGCTCCAGAGAAGCGGACACGGAGCAATGGATCCAAACTACAAGAAAGAAGATTCCACCTAAACATTAGGAAGAACTTCCTGACAGTAAGAGCTGTTCGACAGTGGAATTTGCTGCCAAGGAGTGTGGTGGAGTCTCCTTCTTTGGAGGTCTTTAAGCAGAGGCTTGACAACCATATATCAGGAGTGCTCTGATGGTGTTTCCTGCTTGGCAGGGGGTTGGACTCGATGGCCCTTGTGGTCCCTTCCAACTCTATGATTCTATGATTCTATGAACTTGTCCTTCAGCCATAAAATATCTCCAGCTGTCAGGGAATGGTCTGGATCCGAAGACTGGGGAATACAGTCGCAGGCAGATCAGCTCCTCTCAAAAGAGGAGGGGGAATATTTGTGTGCCCCCCGCCTCCAGCGTTTTCAGAAGCAGAGAGAGAGGCAGACACAGACTTAGAAGCTGAACAGATTAGGGAGGAGTTACCCAACTACGGGATAATGACAAGAGATCCAAAAGTGAGGGGGCGGCTGGGAGACACATCAGTTGAAAGTATGGGGGAACCCCCCTCACCACGGACTCGGAGGTCCAAACGTATCAGAGATCAAAAGAGGGGGAGGAACTTCCCACTGGATTGCTCCTTACGTCGGAATGAGGATTCAGAGCAGGCAACTGATCCTTTACGGAGGGTTGTCTGTGCTTGCAACATGATGCTGTAATAAAAGGACTATAAATCTATCAACTGCACGTTAATTCTTATCTGTGAGCTACTGAAGGGAGAGGGGAACTTCCACGCTTGACACCGGCTGACCTTGGGCAGCTCAGAGTCGCTCAGCCTCCTTATGTCATTGTTTATGCTTGTTCTTTGAATTGGTGCAGGAAAACTTTAAAACTATGCATGAGAGAGAGAGAGCTCCCCTCAAAAAAAATTGCACACATCTAAATGTGATAGGAATTTTGAGGTCTTTGATATATGTTAAATGTTCATAAGTGTACCAACCAAGCACGTACATAGATCAGCACAGGAAGACTGACCTAGAACCATTTTTTATTCCCAAACTGTCCCAAACTGACCAAATGTTTTCTCTGCAAGGTCAAAGGAAAATGGAAAGGCCTCCCCATTGTCTTTTCCTTCACAAATCCTGTCTTAAGGGTATGTCTGTGTTTGAATAGGGTGTGAGCCTGTGACCTGGCCCAGGAACTAAGTATTTATCATTACAAAAGACTGGCCAGGCTCCCCAGGCAATCCAATCAAGTAACCTGCCAGACAGGAGATAAACAACGACAGGAGAAAAACAACGTTCAAATTTCTGATTTAGACCGCCTTTTCTGTGATGTAGGTACGATGTCACGAAATTAAAAGACGCCTGCTCCTTGGGAGAAAGGTGATGGCAAACCTAGACAGCATCTTAAAAAACAGAGACATCACCTTGCCAACAAAGGTCCGTATAGTTAAAGCCATGGTTTTCCCAGTAGTGATGTATGGAAGTGAGAGCTGGACCATAAAGAAGGCTGATCGCCGAAGAATTGATGCTTTTGAATTATGGTGCTGGAGGAGACTCTTGAGAGTCCCATGGACTGCAAGAAGATCCAACCTCTCCATTCTGAAGGAAATCAGCCCTGAGTGCTCACTGGAAGGACAGATCCTGAAGCTGAGGCTCCAATACTTTGGCCACCTCATGAGAAGAGAAGACTCCCTGGAAAAGACCCTGATGTTGGGAATGATGGTGGGCACAAGGAGAAGGGGACGGCAGAGGACGATATGGTGGGACAGTGTTCTTGGCCTCTGTTATTTTCTCCTACCAATAGGGAACCTAAGTAAGGACTCTATATGGGCTCTTGGATACCCCATAAGGGAAAAAGGCCATTTTTGTTTACAACATAAACATGTGCAATCCATTTTGCATCCTGTGGATATGGCAGAATGAATGAACGCCGTCTGCTATTGATCCCAAGGACTCTGTCCCTGCCTTGCAAAGATTGAGTGCTCACCCCGGATTGAAGGCCTGTATCCGTCACAGCCAATCTTTGGCCTTTTCTGGCTGTACTTATCACAGAACTGGAGGTTTCCGGTCTGGTTACAGCACCAGTCATATAATTTCAACTCTTCGTCTGCAAACAGGAATTGCGAGAAAGAAAGGAAAGGAAAATTATCAGAGCCTGATTTGGAAATATTTCAGACCAAGAGCCTGACTTGGACAGAAGGTGGGAGATTCTGCTGGGAGATTCATAAGGTTATCAATTACCACTAGTCACAATGGCCGTTTTCCACCTCACAGTCAGAGGCTCTATGCCGCACAATATCTTTTGCTGGAAATGGCAAGAGGGCAGAGTGCCCTTGCACTAAATTCCTGCTTGCTGGTCTCTCACAAAGATCTGGCTGGCCACTGTGAGAACAGGATGCTAGACTACATGGACCATTGGCCAGATCCAGTAGGGCTTGTGTTCTTTCATTGTCTACTAGAGTTAGGGATACAAACACTTGCTGTGTTCTGCTGTGGGATAACCAGCTTCATGTAACCAACTTGCTAGTGTATGAAGAGGTTAATACTATAGAGTAAGCTGTCCTGTCAGGCTTAGCTAAGTCCACTCCCTCTCACCCAGGAAGGAACTAGACAATCAAGCCTTTGTTTCCCTTCCAGTCTTCCTGATGAACTCAGCTCTCTCAAGCCATTCTTGTGTTCCAATGCCCATAATTTAGGAACTTTTACCACTTTCTGACTAGGTCAGGTTTTACTGCCTGTGCAACTTTTCTGACTGATGTATGGAAAAGCACATGAACCTGACCTTTGAAGAGTTTGTAAGTAAAACAGTTTTTAAACTTGCAAAACGTGTGGTCTTTTCCTATGCTGAGGGAAGAGGGAAGTTTTGGAGCTCGCAAAGGCATAGTTTAAAGGTCTAACAACCTATAGTTCCACACTTTGTGATTTTAAATCTCTGCTAGGGTTCTCTCACCATAGAGTACTTGCCCTAAACCGGGATCTTGTCACCCAGGGAATTCTCCATTTATATATATATATATATTCCCCTCCTCCTGCACCAACACCTACAACCTCTTGTTAACTTGATAACTTGTAGGTATCTTCAGGCAGATAACCGTTACACAGCCTCCAAAGTACAGCTTACCGCTGTTGGGGGAGCTTCTCGAACTCTTCCAGACTCTTTCCTGGTGACCTTCCACAAGCTGGTTCTTGCTGTTATAAAGACACCGGACCCCAGCACCGTACTTGTTTGGGGCAGAGGAATACAGCATGGTTAAGCGAGAGTCCGGCAAACCTGCAAAGGTTAAAGAAGTTAGTTCTGCGTTGCAGATCTTCAGGAGGGGGGAAAAGAAAGGCACCGTTCTTAAACCCTTCAAATTTCCCCAGCTGAAAAGACCCCTCTTATACACCTCTGTCCTTACACCATGGATCACTGCTTCAAACATCCCCCAACTCCATTATTACACAACACTGATAGGCCATACCTTAAGGTATATTGGGCCTCAGCCCAGTATACCTGAAGGAGCGTCTCCACCCCCATCGTTCTGCCTGGACGCTGAGGGCCTTCTGGCGGTTCCCTCATTGCGAGAAACAAAGCTACAGGGAACAAGGCAGAGGGCCTTCTCGGTAGTGGCTCCCGCCCTGTGGAACGCCCTCCCACCAGACGTCAAAGGTACCCTGCCCATACGGGCCAGTCTTGACAGACTCTAGGGTTGTGCGCTCATCTCACTCTAGAGGCCGGGAGCCAGCGCTGTCCGCAGACACTTCCGGGTCACGTGGCCAGCGTGACAAAGCTGCATCTGGCGAGCCAGAGCCGCACACGGAAACGCCGTTTACCTTCCCACTAGAAAGCGGTCCCTATTTATCTACTTGCACCCGAGGGTGCTTTCGAACTGCTAGGTTGGCAGGCGCTGGGACCGAGCAGCGGGAGCTCACCCCGCCGCGGGGATTCGAACCGCCGACCTTTCGATCGGCAAGTCCTAGGCGCTGAGGTTTTACCCACAGAGCCACCCGCGTCCCTACCAGACGTCAAAGAGAACAACAACTACCAGACTTTTAGAAGACATCTGAAGGCAACCTTGTTTAGGGAAGTTTTTAATGTTTGATTCTATTTTGAATCTTCTGCTGGGAACCGCCCAGAGTGGCTAGGGAAACCCAGCCAGATGGACCAGGTTTAAATAATAAATAATAATTATTATTATCTACAAGGCAGGAGGACCCATGCAGGGGCATCAGAAATTATGACAATGCAGAGAGAAATGGATGGGCATGCAAAGCTACCTTAAAGGTAAAGGGACCCCTGACCGTTAGGTCCAGTCATGACCAACTCTAGAGTTGCGGCGCTCATCTCGCTTTACTGGCCAAGGGAGCCGGCGTACAGCTTCCGGGTCATGTGGCCAACATGACTAAGCCACTTCTGGTGAACCAGAGCAGCGCATGGAAACACCATTTACCTTCCCGCCGGAGCGGTACCTATTTATCTACTTGCACTTTGATGTGCTTTCGAACTGCTAGGTTGGCAGGAGCAGGGACCGAGCAACGGGGGCTCACCCCGTCGCGGGGATTCGAACCGCCAACCTTCTGATCAGCAAGTCCTAGGCTCTGTGGTTTAACCCACGGCGCCACCCGCGTCCCTAAAGCTGCCTTACACCAAGCCAAAACACTGGTCCATCTCACTCAGCATTGTCTACAGTGGTTCTCCAAGGTTTCTTGCATTTCGCAGGGGTGGACGCTGCACGAAAACATGCTTCGCCATGGAGCTATGGGGTCAACGTCATTTGAGCCACACAGCAACCAAACTGGAGAGTTGCTTTCAATGCATTCAGTGGTCCGAGATTGGCTTGAATCCAAGCAGTGTGTCCGAGTCGCAGGGCTGGCCACGCACCTTTTTTGCTGCGGGAGAAGCGATCGTCCAACAGCCCCTGTTGCAGAGAGCAAGGGCAGGGAGGCAAGTCCTTGTTCCAGGCAGATGGCTGCCCCTCATGGCTAAACCAGTCGAGGCACCGCCGCCTGTAGTTCACCCGGATGCGGCTGTCCAGCTTGTATACCCAGAGACCACGCACACCTGGAAGGAGGGTGCAAGAAAACAGGAGGGAAATCAAGGGCGTGAAGCTTAATTTACTTACCGTATTTTTTGCTCTATAAGACTCACTTTTTCCCTCCTAAAAAGTAAGGGGAAATATGTGTGCGTCTTATGGAGTGAATGCAGGCTGTGCAGCTATCCCAGAAGCCAGAACAGCAAGAGGGATTGCTGCTTTCACTGTGAAACGATCCCTCTTGCTGTTCTGGCTTCTGAGATTCAGAATATTTTTTTTCTTGTTTTCCTCCTCCAAAAACTAGGTGCGTCTTGTGGTCTGGTGCGTCTTATAGAGCGAAAAATACGGTACATCCCCACCTAGCGGCCCTAAGTCTATCGAATTCCTTCCAGATATCTGCCATCATCCTGGTATAACGTAACGGAATAATCCAAGTGTGTGTTGGGACTCCCGTCCTGACCTGGACCACCAATTTAGTGAGAAGCTTTTAACTGCTCTGAAAAGTTTCAGAAGACGCCAGACATAATGATCAAGGGGGCGAAGGAATTCCCCTTCGAGGAACAGTTGCAGCATTTGGGGCTTAGCGGTTTAAAGAAAAAGTGAGTGAAAGAAGACAAAATAGAAGTTCACAAAATGGTGCAAGAGTTTTCCCCCCTCTCACGCTGCTAAAATTTGTGGACACCCAAGGAAGCTGAATGTTGGAAGGACAGATAAAATGAAGTCCTCCTTCACACAACTTGAGTGTTTCTCTTAGGGTCATCTTTTGGGTCACTGTGGGGACAGGATGCTGGACTAGGTGGGCCATTGGCCTGATCCAGCAGGCACTCCTTGTGTTCTTAAAGGCCAAAGGTTGCAACTCTGCACCCCAATGCTAGAACCAGAAAACAAAACCACATTTGAAAGAGGCCGTTTAGAACAGGAGTCAGCAACCTTTTTCAGGCGTGGGCCGGTCCACCGTCCCTCAGACCATGTGGTGGGCCAGACTATATATTTGGGGGGGGGGGAATGAACGAATTCCTGTGCCCCACAAATAACCTGGAGATGCATTTTAAATAAAAGCACACATTCCACTCATGTAAAAACACCAGGCAGGCCCCACAAATAACCCAGAGGTGCATTTTCTGCTCATGTAAAAACACGCTGATTCTCGGACCGTCCGCCAGCCAGATTGAGAAGGCGATTGGGCCACATCCGGCCCCCAGGCCTTAGTTTGCCTACCCCTGGTTTAGAAGCTTCTAATTTTCACACCCTCTAAGAGTCCCTCTTTTCCAGGGACAGTCCCGGATTTACAGAAGCCGTTCCAGTTTCTGATTTGGTCCCAGAATGTCCTGCTTTTCCTTAGGACACCCCTATTTTCATCTGAGAAAAGTCGGAGGGCACGGAGTTACACGACCCCTGAACCAAGGAGATAAGTAGCTATGCAACCTTTAGAAAACATCGGAAGCCAGCCCTGTATAGGAAAGGTGTTTTTTAAAATGTTTGATGTTTTATTATGTTTTTATATGCATTGGAAGCCACCCAGAGGTGGCTGGGACAACCCAGTCAGTTGGGCAGGGTATAAATAATAAAATGGCCATGATGATGTTGATGGAACAGAACATCCCTATTTTCATCAGAGAAATGTTGGAGGGTATGAGTTTTGCTTTCTGCGAGCGCAAAGGGGCTTTCAGGCCCCTGACAGGATATCAGGGGGGGCATTTTCTGAGCAACCTTCAGGGGGCCACATGTCAGTTGTGATTTATCGGCTATTTTAAAATGAGGCTGCATTTTAAATTGCATTTTAACCTGTATTTTAAATTGTATTTTCCCTCTCCCTTCTCTTTTCCCCTATTATGTTTTTACTGTGATTTTATTGGTGTTAGCCGCCCTGAGCCCAGCTCTGGCCGGGGAGGGCGGGGTATAAATAAAATGTATTATTATTATTATTATTATTATTATTATTATTATTATTATTAGTGGGGCCAGAGGCATAGGTGTGTGGAGCAATGCAAGTATCTTGCTTCTCTTGAACCCCTTTGCAGCCTCGCAGGCGGACAAGAATCTGGTTTGTTTGTGCCAGTGGGTTTCTAGCGATGCGTCAACCATACCTGTGTTGTAGCCCTCGGTTTGATCTGGCCGGTATTTCTCAGCTGGCGTTTTAGTTATCAGGTCGTCGTTTTTAAAATATCCGTCACCACTGTGGGAGAAAAGAAGAAGAAGAAAGCGGATTTTTTAATCTTTCCAAGGATACACAATATTTTCCCTTCTCAAACCAGGAGATCGTTCAGATCTCAAGTAGCTGAATGCAATCCTTTCAAAGAAGAGATCATCCCCGCATTACATTTTGGGAGAGCTAGCCTTCCACACGCTTGACATCTCACAGTAGTCATAGCCAACTCATCCACCTCCCCCCCTACTCTTTGTAAAGGTGTAAAAAGCAGCAGTTGGGATCAGGGCCGGATTTAGGTTTGATGAGGCCCTAAGCTACTGAAGGTAATGGGGCCCTTTATATGTCCACCTGTCCTTTGTCAACAACAAATTGTCACTGTTTTTGTGTTGAATATATGCTATATGGTAATTTATGGATCTAATAGGTATCTAAAGCCATTTGCACATAACAAAATATGTATTTTATCAAAGTAATTGTTGACCTTACCTTATACTTTGGAAATGTACATCCAGCTTTTTTTCCCTTTAAATTTTTTGGGGGGCCCCAAAAGCTATAGCTTGTTTAGCTTATACGTAAATCTGGCACCGGTTGGGACTTTTGACAAGAAATTGGTGAATATGTAGTTTGGCCCCGTGATTTCAAGTCCATGTGCAGGAGCCAAAGTCTCCCTCTTCACACACACACACACACACACACACACACACACACACACACACATATATATGTAAAGGGACCCCTGACCATTAGGTCCAGTCCTGGCCGACTCTGGGGTTGCGGCACTCATCTCGCTTTATTGGCCGAGGGAGCCGGCGTACAGCTTCCGGGTCATGTGGCCAGCATGATTAAGCTGCTTCTGGCGAACCAGAGCAGCACATGGAAACACCACTTATCTTCCCGCTGGAGTGGTACCTATTTATCTACTTGCAGTTTGACGTGCTTTCGAACTGCTAGGTTGGCAGGAGCTGGGACCGAACAATGGGAGCTCACCCCATCGCGGGAATTTGAACCACCGACCTTCTGATCAGCAAGTCCTAGGCTCTGTGGTTTAACCCACAGCGCCACCTACGTCCCATATATTAATTGGCAAATCTGAAAATTTCCCATTCAGTGCAGTGGAGGAAGCAGTTCCAGGTGTACATTCCTTTGCTCTCTCAAGTGGCTGCCACTATCCAAAACATACCCATATTTCAACATGCACAGGTCTCTGAATCATGGCAACAGGGGTTTGACCACCAGTGACAAATCCTCCTATTCCTGGCTCGCCCACCTATGTCCTTTGGTTAAGGAACTGCACATACCTGGTCCACCCGATCAGCACATTTGCAGGAGCGATTCTTCTGTAATCCCATTGCATTCCACCGTTTTGATAAAGGAACAGCGTGTATGTTCTGTATCCATCAGTGGTTAGGATGGCTTGGTACGTGTTGGTCTGGAAGATACATAAATAAGAGGTGAGACAGTTTTCCCGCCATACTATCCAGGTGCTCATTCAAGGCTCAGGAAACACTTTTCTTATTCTACCTTCACAAATAAAAAAGGAATAGGGAAGTCTATGCATATTAAGCAGCCACAAGTCAAATGCAAATTGCTGCTTTAAAAAAAGTTCTCTCCATCTCCTTTCCACATCTGGAGGGCACTATGTTGGCTAATTCTGCTCAAGAATGACTCTTTTTTTTTCACAAAATCTCCAAAGAAGAATGAGGTTTTGAGCTATTTTTTAGGAAATTCGCCAAAGAATCAACATTGGCTGCCATACGACCAGGTTTTCCCAGACATTTTAACCAATTTTTGAAATTTCCGCCCGGACGCTATTTTCAGTGGACGAATCCACAATATGTCCAGAAAATCCCAGACGTATGGCAGCCCCATGAAATATAAGAGGTGATATGTTCCATGGAAGAGGGAGCAAGCTTGTTTTCTGCTGCTCCAGAGGGCAGGATCTGAATCAAAGGATTCAAGTTACAGGAAGGAAGATTCAGACTCAACATCAGGCAGAATGTTCTGATTGTAAGAGCTGTTGGACATTGGAACAGTCAGTGGAATGGAGTCCCCTTCATATAGGGTCTAAGGTCCCTTTGCACCCCCCAATAAAATATTTGAGGGGGCTGCTCCCCCAAGTTGATGGGCATCAGCATGGAGTAGTAGTAGTATTATTATTGTTATTGGTTTTTATTGATTTATTGGTTTGTTTGTTGCTTGTATAGGATACCTTGTTTTTTAATGTTTGGTGTTTTGTTGTGTTTTATTTGTTGTAAGCCGCCCAGAGTGTCTTGGGGAAACCCAGCCAGATGGGCGGGATGTA
Organism: Podarcis raffonei; assembly: GCF_027172205.1. Classification (NCBI taxonomy): domain Eukaryota; kingdom Metazoa; phylum Chordata; class Lepidosauria; order Squamata; family Lacertidae; genus Podarcis; species Podarcis raffonei. Next base: position 98,427,896 of record NC_070606.1, on the reverse strand, counting down.
AATTAAAAATTATTATTTATTATTATTATTATTCAAATGGCATACACACCCACCCCCCAATATTTTATTCAAATTGGCACCCTTGCTCCTTCCTTGGAGATTTTAAAGCAGAGGCTGGAGGGATGCTTTGGGGTCCCTTCCAACTCTGTAATTCTAGGATTCTACAAAATAATAAAACAAGATGCCACAGAATATATTTGCAAGGCTCCTTAAAATAAGGCACTTCATTAAAAAGCGTTACTTGGATCTTTCTTAGAATACCAAAGTACAGTGATAGCAGTGTTCTACTGCTGGAGACAACTCACTCTGCCGTTCTGTCCCTGTGCTGGGTAAGGTTGCGCTTTCACCCAGGTGATCTTGAGTGTCCAGGTGGCTGAATAGGAACACTTCAAATATTGCTGAATCTTTGCTTCCACATCACGGACAACGGGGTGTTTTGCAGAGGTCTGGGTAACATATTCCTGCATGCAACAGAGGAGCGTATTACAGATGGGAATCTCACACACACATTTAAACTTATGCCATGGAAATAACACAGAAGGACACATGTAGCTCCAGAACCACATCTGAAGTTACAAAGTTTCCACCTATGAACACTTATGAGTATCTTAGTACAGTGGTACCTTGGTTTAAGAATAGCTTCGTTTATGAACAACTTGGATTAAGGACACTGCAAATCCGGAAGTAGGTGTTTTGGTTTGTGAAGTTTGCCTTGGATTAAGAACATGTTCTGCTTCCTGTTGAGTGTGTTCCTTTTGTAAATCGAGTTCCCCACTGCTATGGGAAAGGACGCCTTGGTTTAAGAATGCTTTGGTTTAAGCACGGACTTCCGGAATGGATTAAGTTCATAAACCAAGGTACCACTGTATAGATATAATAAACCACCCCAAATACTCACCTGGTAAAAGATGGTTCCTTTGCCTCTGGAGAAATCAGCATTGTCCCAAAACACGGCTATCATTGGTACTTTCTCACGGCCATTAAATCCTTTCGGAGCTGGGTTAGGATAGCTGGAAATATCTTTATCAGAAGCCGGGAAAATTATTTGTCCGTTGTCTGTGAACTAAATGAAGGAGAGGTGCAAATGAGGTCCGGCAAGATGCAGCAAAGTAGATGAAGTTCTGCTTTCAGAATTGGGTTTTTCTGGCAAATGCTAATTGTAAATGTGTCACTAATGTAAGCTTCTGCTTTCGTTCTGATTGTTGCTTACATTTTCCCTGTGAAGCACCATGGGCATTCGTGAAAGTTGCCTAGTTGATCCAAATTGTGTGGATGTATCAAAAGTATTCCATCAACCAGAGCTTGGACCACAGGAAATGTTGCTTATATAAGTTTGTGCTACTGAGACCAGGGATGCACACAGGCAGTTGCAATGCTGACAAGGTAAGCAATCTACCACACACACCCTTAAAATATTCTGGCAGTCCTTCCAGGTTCCAAGTGCCAGACTAGCAAATTTGCCAGAGCGCCAAGGAGTGTGGCGTCATCCTGCTTCCCGTCTGCCCATCCAGACCCTCTGCCTCTTTGAAAGACATGGCAGAGATAAATGGGGAGGGTGGGTGTTATGTACTGAGTTGAATAAGACCCAAAATACAGCAGTCTGATTGGTCCTAGAACAATAGGGTTCAGAATTCAGCAGTCTGATTGGTCCTAGAACAATAGGATCCAGAATGCAGCAGCCTGATTGGTCCTAGAACAATAGGGTTCAGAATTCAGCAGTCTGATTGGTCCTAGAACAATAGGATCCAGAATGCAGCAGCCTGATTGGTCCTAGAACAATAGGATTCAGAATGCAGCAGCCTGATTGGTCCTAGAACAATAGGATCCAGAATGCAGCAGTCTGATTGGTCCTAGAACAATAGGATTCAGAATTCAGCAGTCTGATTGGTCCACAGGAGCCCCCCAATCCAGCTCCAGGCGGAAGTGAATCTGCAACCTTTGAATCAACACTTTGAATCGTGCTCGGAAATGTACTGGGAGCCAATGCAGATCTCTCAGAACCGGTGTTATGTGGTTAAGGGGTGTTAAGTGGTTAAGGGGTGGTTAAGGTTAAGGGGCGATATGATAGCCATGTTCAAATATATAAAAGGATGTCACATAGAGGAGGGAGAAAGGTTGTTTTCTGCTGCTCCAGAGAAGCGGACACGGAGCAATGGATCCAAACTACAAGAAAGAAGATTCCACCTAAACATTAGGAAGAACTTCCTGACAGTAAGAGCTGTTCGACAGTGGAATTTGCTGCCAAGGAGTGTGGTGGAGTCTCCTTCTTTGGAGGTCTTTAAGCAGAGGCTTGACAACCATATGTCAGGAGTGCTCTGATGGTGTTTCCTGCTTGGCAGGGGGTTGGACTCGATGGCCCTTGTGGTCTCTTCCAACTCTATGATTCTATGATTCTATGACCTTTAAAGCCCTAAACGGCCTCGGTCCTGTATACCTGAAGGAGCGTCTCCACCCCCATCGTTCAGCCCGGACACTGAGATCCAGCGCCGAGGGCCTTCTGGCGGTTCCCTCATTGCGAGAAGTGAGGCTACAGGGAACCAGACAGAGGGCCTTCTCGGTAGTGGCGCCCGCCCTGTGGAACGCCCTCCCATCAGATGTCAAAGAGATAAATAATTACCTGACATTCAGAAGACATCTTAAGGCAGCCCTGTTCAGGGAAGTCTTTAATATGTAACGCTGTACTTTTTTAACACTGATTGGGAGCTGCCCAGAGTGGCTGGGGAAACTCAGCCAGATGGGCGGGGTATAAATAATAAATTATTATTATTATTATTATTATTATTATTATTATTATTATTATTATTCTGGCAGAACTTCCATTCCTCCTCACCACTATGAGCTGAATAAAGAGCATGAAATCCACTCTCGACTTCCAGTATATTTCATAAAGACTCACATAGAGGGAGCTGCGCAGCGTTTTTCCCAGCGGGATTCCAATCTCGGGCTTGAACAGAGGCGAATTGAAATCCACTTTCCTTTGAACGTATTCCTTGTCGTTCGCACTTGCTCCGTATGGGAAGAGGGACGCCGCTGCACATCAAAACACAAGAACATTACAAGGTGGATCTTTCGACAAGACCTTCCCATCCCTCCAGAGTCTACCTGCATCCTGTATCCTGGCCCTCACCTGCGACTACAACCGTGTCCATGTCTCTGAGACTGAACTAGACAATTGGTAATATCACCCAGACTCTGTGAGCAGACTTCTCCTGCTCCCCCCCTGCAGATCCACATGAGAGGAACACCCAAGATTTGGGGGAGCGGCAGGAGGGACTGTAAAGTGGGGAGAGGATGTGGGTCCTGTTGCACAAGTGAAAGTCTCTCCCTCGTGTGGATGGCAGTATATGGTGGTGTTTTTCTATTTTGTTAGACACCGCTCAGAGTGGCAGGGGCAACCCGGTCGGATGGTTGGGGTGCAATAATAAATTCATTATCATTATAAGTAACAGGATGCCACACATCGTAAGAAGCATTGAACTACCATCAGTCGGAGGGGGCTTACCTTTCACCTCTTCTATAAAACAATACTTGCTGGTGACACCATTGCACTGGGCATCTCCCCAATTCTGTGAACTGCATTAAACTAAGTCACACAAGGACTAATAATAATAATAATAATAATATATTTTATTTATACCCCGCCCTCGCCATCCAGAGCCGGGCTCAGGGCGGCTAACACCAATAAAATTACAATAAAACATAATGGGGGGGGGGACAAACAAAACAAAACAAAACCAAAACACCAGTTTATTAAAATATGGGTTAAAATACAATTTAAAATGCAGCCTCATTTTAACATTAATGGGGCTTTTCACCCCTCTCCTCCTTCTCCTTCTCCCACACACATGGCCCCCCCAAATTGACTTGGGAGGGGGTGTCAGGAGATCTCCTGGAAGAGCATACAGGGGGAGGAGAGGGCAGATAGTTCCATCAGCAAGTGCTTCTACTGGTGAAGTATAAGCAAATGCTTATACTCGGCTTAGTGCTCTGTTGAATCCCCCCCCCCAGTAGGCCATTTATCAAATACTACTCCTGCTCAGAGTAAATCCATTGAAAATGACAGGTGTGACTTGTGTCCATTAATTTTAATGGATGTACTCTGGGTATAACTCTGTTGACTACAACCCTATGCCTCCTGGAATTCTGGTCTTCAGCTGTTGGGTTGAGATGCATAGCTGGATCACGCAGCCTGTGCACATGTACAGTAAAAAATAAATAAATACATGGCATTAAGAAGTGAGTCCCCAAATTCATGGCTGGGCTAAAGACGGGTCCCTGGTCTTGTAAAGGTTGAAGAGAACTGTCTTAGCTCATCACTGTTTGGCAGAGCCAAGTATTTGGACTAAATGACTATTGGGCTCCCTTCCAACTCCTCCGTTCTATGATTTTATGATTCCAGTTTATCACAAGGAGATATTAAATGCACTCACCTGGTGATGATACAGGAACTGGAACTGCAGAGACGCGGCCGGACTTTGCTGAGTTTCCATCAGCAGTTGATGTTTTCCCATCCTTCGAATTCTGGGGCCTTGAATTGGGCTTCTTTGTCTTGCCGGTGCCTTCTGAAGATTTAGTATCTCCTGTGGCGGCAAGGGGGACCTCTGGTTTTCCTTTGCTATTGGCAGGTGCGACTTTGCTCACGCCAGCAGCCGGCTTTTTCTGCGTGGGGGAAGGAGACAGGGATGAGATGCCGGAACTGGTTGAAGACCCCGACTTCATGGGCTTAGGAACTGGAGAGCTGCTGCTGGACGTTCCAAGGGCAGAGCTGGGTGCTTTCCCTGCGGAGGAGGATGCTTTGCTGTTGCCAGATGTGTCTTTGCCCACACCGACAGCTGGCTTACTCTGGGCGGAGGCAGGAGGCAGGGATGAGATGCCGGAACCAGCGGGAGATGATGGCTTCAAGGGTGGTTTTCCTAAAAGTATGGGCTTAACACTTCCTGGGTCTTCAGACTTGGAGGACAGAGGAGACGTCCCTCCTTTGATCTCAGGGCCTGATTCTGCCCCAGAAGGCAGTTTCAGGGTATTCGCTGGACTCAGGTGTGTGCTAGACAGGGAAGGACTGGTTCCACCAGCAGTGGATGTAGTGGCTGGACCCTTGTCAGCTGCCAAAACCGAGCTGTCTGCATCGCCTCTCCCTTCGGACGCTGGGGAAGAGCTCAAAAGCCCATTGGGTGAGGGTCTGGATTCTTGGGTCTCTGAATCAGAGGGGAAAGAGTCTGTTTTTCCTGCTTCTAAGCCAGCTGGTGCCTCCTCTACCTTCTGAGAAGTTGAGCCATCAGCAATGACATTTCCTGTGCCTTTGCCATATGAGTTGGCGGGTCCAGAGGGCAGTGTGTTACTGGAGGGCAATAAGGCAGAAGGAGATTCCTCTGTATGGAAGGACCCTGGACCAGTCCCCAAATCTCCTCTTAAAATCTCTGTGCTGACTTCTGCCCCTGGAGAGGAAGAATCTGACCCACCCAAGACATCACTGTTAGAAGAACCGGGCTGTCCACTTACAGACTTTTCTGAACTTCCTGTGTTATCAAGACCTGCCATGTTGTCACTAACATCTCCACTCCCTGGAAGTGGCTGTGAAGACTCTGTAATGCCAGAGACTTGGTTTGCCCCAGCATTGGTGGCCAAGCTCTCATCAGAATATGCAGAAGCAGAAGGCAAGGTTCCTCCTGAAGCTTTGTCGATCACAGAAGAGGGTTGAGGGAAAGATTCTGCACCAGTTATTGAGCCAGATTTCTCTTCTAGCTGCTCTGCTACGTTTTCTGGGCTCAGGACTGTCTCTGTGGAAGAGGTGGATCCCTTGGTGGCTGTTGATCCCAAACTGGCAGTTTCCACCCCTCCAGTGGGAAGGGAAGGTTCTCCATCACCAAGTCCTCCAGAAACATCTTCACTTGTCAATGTTCCCGGGGATTGTGATTCTGTGGACAATGGATTAAATGATGCTTCCTTCCCACTCATGCCCTCCTCAGAAGCTCCTGCTGTAGCTGCATTGTCCACAGATGGGTGAGATCCTGCATCTGTTGCTGTCCCCATGCTGGGCGTTTCCAACCCTTCAATAGTGAGGGAGGAATCTCCATCACCAAGTCCTTCAGAAACCTCATTGCTTGCAGATGTCCCAGAAGATTGTGAGGCTGTGGACAATGCATCCAAAGATGGCTTCTTCCCGTTCACAGTGGAAATGTCTTCCAATTCTTCTCCTTCCTCAGAAGCTAAATCCCCGGCTGTATCTGCATTGTCTGCAGATGGTTGAGATCCTGCATTTGTTGCTGTCCCCAAGCTGGGCGTTTCTACCTCTTCAGTTGACAGAGAGTCTGATGGTGACTCTGCAGCCAATGGTGTTGATGATGCTTCCTTCCCATTGGACACTATTGTTCCTGCATCATCTAGTGATGGTTGGGATGCCTTGCTTGCTGCTGACTCTGAGCCGGCTGTTTCCACCCCTTCAGTGGCGAGGGAGGAATCTCCATCACCAAGTCCTTCAGAAACCTCATTGCTTGCAGATGTTCCAGAAGATTGTGAGGCTGTGGGCAATGCATGCAAAGATGGCTCTTTCCCACTCACAGGAGAAACGTCTTCTGATACTCCTCCCTCCTCAGAAACTACACCCTCTGCTGCACCATCCGGTGATGATTGAGATCCTGTGTTAGTTGCTGAATCCAAAATAGGTGTTTCCACATCTTCAGGGAGGAGGGGGGATTCTCCAAGCCCTCCAGAAATATCTTCACTTGTAGGTGTTCCAGAGGATTGTGAATCTGGTGACAATGGGGCCAAAGAGGATTTCTTTTCACTTATTATGGATTCTCCTACCTCCTCAGAAGCTACAGCCCCTGTTTCCACACCTTCAGGGAGGGTGGAAGATTCTCCAAGCCCTCCAGAAACATCTTCACTTGTAGGTGTTCCAGAGGATTGTGAATCTGGTGACAATGGGGCCAAAGAGGATTCTTCTCCCTCCTCAGAAGCTACAGCCCCTGCTGTTGCTCCACTATCTACGGATGGTTGAGATCCTGTGTCAGTTGCTGGCCCCAAGCTGGGCATTTCCACCCCTTCAGTTGACAGAGAGTCTGACTGTGGCTCTGCAGCCAATGGAGCAGATGATGGTTCCTTCCCATTGGACACTCCTGCATTAACTGGTTGAGATCCTTCCCCTGCTGCCTTCTCAAAGCTGGCAGGATCCACCCACTCAGTGGAGAGGGAAGGTCTTCCTTCAACAAGTCCTTCAGAAACCTCTTCACCTGCAGATGTTTTTGGTGGTTCTCCAACCGATGAACCCAAAGGCGTTTCCTGCTCACTTGCAGCAGAAGAGTTTTCCCCCTGCTCTATGCCTTCAGAAGCTCCGGGTCCTGCAGCATCTTGAGATGGTTGAGATCCTGCACTGGGTTCTGATTCAGAGATGGCAGTTTCCACGCCTTCGGTGGAGGCAGTTGCTGATTGTAACTCTGTGGCCAATGGAGACAACGATGGTTCCTTTCCACTTTCAGCAGAGATGTCTTCTGATTCTTCTCCCTCCTCATAAGTGACAGGTCCTGCTCTCACTGCATCATCTGGAGACAGAGTAGGCTCCTCGCTATCGACTGATGGTGATCCATCCATTTGCACCTCTTCAGCGGAAGAGGAGGAAACTGGTGGCTTTGAGGCTGACGGAGCCAAGTATGTTTCCTTGCCGCCGACACTGGAAGAGCCTTCAGATGGTTCTGCTCCCTCATCTGTTGCTGTCGCAGCATCTTCTGGAGAGAGTTGAGACTCCTCACTACCTTCCAAGTCTGAGCCAGTAGCCACTATCCCATCATTGGAGGGGGAGGCCGGTGGTGACCCCATGTCTATTGGAACCAAATCCAATCCTTTCTTACTAAAAGTATCTTCCAATCCCTGGGCCTCCTCAGAAGTTGCAGAGCCTGGATTTAATGCAACATCTGGAGACAGCTGATAGGAGACTGGAGAACTAGTGGACCCACTAGGCTCAGCTCCTGATGGCTCAAAAACAACGGAAGGGGGGGATTTTTCACTTGGGGTGACTAAGGGAGATTCTTCTCCTGAGGCTGTGTTTCCTACTAATGTCTCGCCATCCTCTACAGGCGGTTGACTTGGGGTTTCTCCATCAGCCACAGCTCCTGGTGGTCCTGCAGGCAGCTCTGATTTTTCAGTGGGGCCAATTTCTGCACCTGAAAGTGGGAGGTCCGTTCCAGCTTGGCCCCCGCTGTTGGTTGTCCCAGCTACTTCATTTTCAACCAATCCAGTGCTGCCCTCACCATCCCTGCTACCTTCTAAAACATCAGTGCCTTGGGGGGAAGGACCAAGGTTGTCAGAAGCTGGGCTTGAGGAGGCTTCGCCTTCTTCGTCTTCCACACTGAAGGACCCAGAAGAAGATGAAGAAGAGGGTTTTTTTTCTGATGACTCTTGAGCTTCCTTTGATTCTCCACCACTCTCAGGAAGGGGTGTAAGATCTCCAGATTCTGCATCTGCCACCTCTGCAGAGCTTGGTGGACTGTTCTCTTCTGCACTTCCTGGACCTAGCTGTGGCTCTGGGGGCTGAGTGTTGACTTCGTCCAGAAAGCTGCTGCTATCTGAAGGGGATCCCTCATCAACTGCTGCCTCTGAGGTGGCTCCTACTGTCTCTTCTCTGGAGGGTAAGGCTGATACCTTGCCTAGGTCTTCAGAAACATTTCCATCCTCAGCGGCCTCTGTTTCTGCAGGAGCCAGTTCAGGCTCTGCGGTGGACACTGGGGAAAGAGATGGTTCCTCCCTGTTCCCAGCAGCAGAATGTCCTAGTTCCTCTGGCCCCGTGGTGACCTCTGAGCCTGCCCCCGTGTCATTGTCTGGGGGTAGGTGGGAGAAAGGTGGAGAGCCAGGTGGCCCATTTGATGGAGCTTCCATTGCATCTGTAGCAGAGGGACCAGAAGGTGACTCATCAGGAGATGTGGAGGGGAAGGTGGCTTGTCCTCCCAATGGATCTGTTACCACCATGTCCTCTGCAGGTGACTTGGATTCTTCAGTGTCCAAAATCTCTGATCTTCCCACAGGTGGGATAAGCTCCAAGCTGGAGAGTGGGGAGTCTGTCTCGCTCTGGCCTTCGCTGCTCGTTTGTGCGACTGCATCAGTTGTGGCTGATCCTGATGCAACATCTGGTCCTGTAGCTGCCTCACTGCCTTCAGGAGAAGAACCAACAACCTTTCCAGGTGTTTCGCTGGGGGAGATCTCTCCCTCCTCCTGCTGAGAAGGTGTAACACTGAGAGACATAGGAGAGGGTGTTTCTTCAGATGACCCCTGAGCTTCGGATGCTGTTTCATCCTCCAGGAGAGAAGTAGGGGATGTTTTGGTGTCGGGCAAAGTCCCTGGTACCTTCTCTGCTACCCCAGCTGAATTTATGGTGGTCATATCTAAAGAAGGCTCGCTCTGGGTTGATACTGTGGGCTGCTCATTCTCTGCCACCTCTGAACTATCTGTTTCCACACCAGGATTTAAGGGGGAGGCTGCCCCACTGGCAAGGTCTGCAGAAACTTCTTCTCCAGCAGGGACATCTGTTCCTGAAGAAGCTGGTCCTTGCTCTGGAGACACTGAAGCAAAAGATGCTTCCTTGTTGCTGTCTGGGCTTCCAGAACCTTCCTTTGCCTCTTCGTTAGTTGTGGAAGATGCCTGGGTCTCACCATCCTCAGGTAACTGTGAAGCAGAACCCGACCCCAATGGGAGTCCAGCAGGAGAAGACACTTCCATCCTCAGTGAAGGTTCAGAGGGAGCATCACTGGGAGATAAAATGCCGGGTGGACTGTCTAGCGTGGACTCATCTACTGGAAGGGAACTGGATGATTCTGCACTCAGCAGGTCTTCTGATTCTCCAGAGGGCACATCGGCCGTGTTTTCAGGGCCAACTTCTGGGCCTGCAGAAGAGGGAACTGCAGTTGCCTCCGTATCGCTTTCGGGCTCTTCTGCAGACAGAGAGCTATCTGCATCGCCCCTTCCTTCTCCAGGAGCAGATTCTACATCCAGAGCAGCTTCATCAGCAGGAGGTAGTTGAGTGGAAACTGCAACAAGCTCACCGGGTTCTGATGACTCCGCAGTTGTGTCACCGGACGGCAACGAACCGGATGGGGGCAATTCTGGCGGTGGCGTCACAGCATCTCCCTCTGGAGGTGGTGGAGGAGAGCTTCCATCAGCAGGAGCAGCTTCTTCTTCTTCTACAGGCAGCTCTTCTGTGTGGCTGGAAGGGTCTGCCCCTGGGCTCGAGGACGGGGCTGCAGCCTCACTGCCAGCATCTGGAGAAAGCTCTGGAGTCTCCTCATCTGCTTCTGGGATGACGTTTGGTGTTTCCTCCCACGAAGCTACGGTGGGGTTGAGCTGGAAACCCACGTCGCTTCCCCTGGTGTCCACATCCATTGCCTCCTCGTCTCCAGCAGCTGGTGGTGGAAAACTCATTTCGCCAGAAGCAACGCTGTTAGCCCCTTCCTCGGAGGGAGATGCCCGTATCCCTTCACCGCTGGTGGCGCTGAGAAGAGATGTGCTTGTTGTGCTGGGCACCAACTCCATGAGAAGCTCTGTTCCTCCAGGCTGCTCAGAGGCAGAAGCAGAAAGCAAGATGGGCGCCGTGGCTGTTTCTTCAGTCCTCTCCGCGGGCAATTCAGCTGCCTCTTCTTCCTTAGAAAGCAAGGTGACAGGTGTGGCTGCTTCCTTAGACACCACTGCAGCTGTTTTAGTTGTCCCTTCTTCCAAAGAAGAGTTCATCTTGGCCGGGAAGACGGCCTTTTCTTCAGCATGGACTTCTGTCGTTTCCTTGGCGTTCCCTCCTGGGGGTGTGATTCCTGGGTTCTTGGGACCATCGTTGGAAGAAGCCACGTTTCCTGCCAGAGTGGAGGCCGACGGAGAACCTGACCTTTCTTCCTCCACGGGACTGGAAGAGTTCGCTGAGCTAATAGAACTCAGGTTTTCTTCCGGTTTCCCAAGGAGAGGACTAGGAGTATATAATTCTGTGGCTTGGATTTCCTCCATGAAGACAGGCGCCTCTGTGGTCGTAAGTATGGTGGGCTCGAAATAGTCACTGTCTGTGCCCCAGGAAAGGCCATCACTGGGGGTGGTGAAGTCGCCCAGGTCTCCTTCTTCCCATTCTGTGGGAACTGGGACGGCAACTGTTTTCCCAGGCGCTGCAAGGAGTTGACAAAAGTAAGATGGAAAGTTACATGTTTGCATCAGCAAGGGACTTGTCTGTCATTCAAGACTGCTTTGTAAAACAGTCAGAGGTTCCAGACCCTACAAGTGTCCCTATTTTCCAGGGACAGTCCTGGATTTACAGAAGCCGTTCTGGTTTCTGATTTAATCCTGGAATGTCCCGCTTTTCCTTAGGACGTCCCTATTTTCATCGGAGAAATGGGAGGGGGTATGGAGTTATGTGACCCCTGAGCTAAGGAGATAAGTAACTATACAACTTTTAGAAGACACCTGAAGGCAGCCCTGCATATGGAATTTTTTTAATGATTTATTATTTGCGTGTTTTGATCATATTTATTGATTTTTCCATTGTAATCCAATTATAGCCTCATTATAACAATACCAATTTACAATACAATTACTAATATCAATCATTCAAATACCAAATTATATAATTTAGATCAGGTGGTCTCCCATGTCCTAGAATTGATTATTTGATGATTTTCTTTATTTCTTCATTCCAAAATCTTATTGATTTCAATGGCATTCCAGTCATAATAATAAGCCCTTATACAACAGCTGCAATATTTATAACTTCTATTAGTGTTGACACATTAAATGATTTGCAAGACTACAAGTGAGGATCTCACACTGTATCATTGTTCTTCCTGTGTATGACATTTATTCTGTCCATGAAATTTCTTCCTGTCCTTGTAAAATGTTATGTCTAACTTTTCCCTGTTGTTGCTGTTGTCCGTCATGCCTTGAGCGGGGCTGATATCCATTTATTATGTTTTTATCCATTGGAAGCTGTGCAGTGTGGCTGGAGCAACCAATTCAGATGGGTGAGGTATAATAATAATAATAATTTATATATACCCCCCCCCCAATTTGGCTGGGTTTCCCCAGCCACTCTGGGCGGCCTCCAACAAAATATCAAAATACAGTAGTCCATCAAACATTAAAAGCTTCTCTAAACAGAAGCAACTATAGTCCACATCTTAACATTTTTGAGTCTAGCATACCCAATTTGAGTTGCAACTGTTTGCATCAAATTGATTAATTTTTTGGTTGTATATATTTCAACAATCCCCAAATTTGAGAGTCATTAGCACAGATGATGCACAGGTGTGGCGATCTGTCGTGGGACGACCCCATTGAAGAAGATAACAGCGATAACCCAGGCTCCTTTGCTGGTTGCGAAGGGGCCCTCGTGACAGTTCAAGCTTCAGGGCCCCCCAAATGTAAGTGCGTCACTGGCGGTTCCTAGATTTTTTTCAGGTAAACACCCCCTGGGTTCCATAAGTAAAGGTAAAGGGACCCCTGACCATTAGGTCCAGTCGTGGCCGACTCTGGGGTTGCGGCACTCATCTCGCTTTATTGGCCGAGGGAGCTGGCGTACAGCTTCTGGATCATGTGGCCAGCATGACTAAGCCGCTTCTGGCAAACCAGAGCAGCGCACGGAAACGCCGTTTACTTTCCTGCTGGAGTGGTACCTATTTATCTACTTGCACTTTGACGTGCTTTCAAACTGCTTGGTTGGTAGGAGCTGGGACCGAGCAACGGAAGCTCACCCCGTCGCGGGGATTCGAACCACCGACCTTCTGATCGGCAAGTCCTAGGCTCTGTGGTTTAACCCACAGTGCCACCCGCGTCCATCATACTCAACCCCAATGTCCCCTACCCTATGAAAATAGCATTATTCCAAACAGCAGTTTGCATGTCCCACTGATGAAGACATTAACACAATAAAATTAAACAATTAATTGCATGGCTATTTAAAATACAGTCCAAACCACTGAGTGCAATTAATTCAACAAAACAGATGAAATTGATCCAGAGACACCAGCTTTTCAAATTCTGGTAGTCATTTACACCCCTAGGTAATCCCACTGCCCCCTTTGGAAACCACTTGTTGTCAAAGTCATTTAATGTTACATAAAATGGTGTAAACATGATCATATGATGCAGGCTTGTGTTTTTCCATAGCAACAGTGGGATGGGCTAGATTTTATGACTGAGTCATGAGTTTTTGGATAGGATTCCCAAGGACACAAAACTGTTTTTTTCCAAGGACACACAGATCTCCCTGGGCACTGGCCAAATTCAAGCAAGCTGTGAATTATTATTATTATTATTATTATTATTATTATTATTATTATTATTATTATTATTCTGCTCTTTCTCTGAAGATCTCAGGGTGGTGGTTCACAAGATAAAAATACAGGATAAAAAGAGGTGTCAGATTTCTTTTGATTTTTAGCTGGAATACTGGTTTTGGGCAAAGATATGTTATTGAGGCTCATACTGGGATCAATCTATGTAGGAATGGAAATAAACAACCGAGACAATATATCGTTCATTGTTTCTGCAATGCTTAAACCAGGTATCTGCAAGCAAAGCTGTAAAACGCTTTTCTTTTGTTACGAGAATTTTTTTCTGCACAGAAGGTCATGATCCTTAGTGGCTTGTGCAAAGTGCTTTTATGAATAATTTTTGCTATAGGTTAGGTGGCACAAGGGATGTGTTTATGGCAGTGGCTTGAAAATGTTTGGGGACTGCTGACTTATACCGAATCAGACCCCTGGCCTCACAGGCCCAAATAGGACTGATTTAGCCAGCTAGCCCTGGTGATCATCTAATGTTTATTGGATGGATTTCCCCCCTAAATTGATTTTTGAATTCTGAATTTATTGTTATTCACGTTTTATACTGTATTTTATGCTGGTTTTTGTTGCATCAATTAAGTGTTTTAAATTTGTTGTTAGATGCCCTGAACCCGGTTTTCTGAACCAGGAAGGGCGGGCTATAAATAAAAATATATTATTATTATTTATTATGGACCAGCCAGCTCAGTAGTGTATACCGAGTGTATGATTCGTACTTTGCAGGGGGTTGGACTAGATGACCCTTGGGGTCCCTTCCAACTCTGCAATTCTATGAAATCACAAATTATGAAAACTAAAACAGCAGGAGAAAAAACAACAACATACAAACACACAAACACCCACAATGAATACCTGAAGCAACACCAAACTCACAATCTTGTTCAGAAAGGAAAGTTTCCAATTGTCGGCAAAACACAGGTACAGAGGAAGATTGCCTCCTATTCTTATTACCTTAACATGGTGGGACGTGGTATAACCTGACTTCATTTTATCTTTGCCATAATCTTAGCTTCCCTTCCGACAGCGTATCATCTCAAGAGCTGCTTCCCTGAACAAAGTTGGCGATACACATTCATTTTCATTTAAAACATTAATCGTCAATTCTGAACCCCGGAATACGGATGGATGAGACCTGCCAATCTCAGCTTCTCATTTTTCCAATCTTGAATTCCAGTCTCCAGATTTCCACAGCAGTTTGTGATTTAAACCTCATGAAAACTCATCAGCGCAGTTTGCCCTGACATATATGTTATATGCATTTCTATGTACGCTTTCCTCTGATATATGTACTTTTGTGCACATCATGTGGTTGGAGGACAGCATTGTGGATATCGGAGAAGTGTGCATTCCGCAAGGTAATTGTGTTTCACTTCGCGTCTTGGTTCGAGAAGTGAAGTTTAGGTGCTTTCTTGTTAAAATGCAAACAGAATCAAGTTTCTTCCTCCAGCCCTCCCTCGGACAGCAGTCCCTTGCCTGACCTTCTCCCCAGTCCAAGTCCATTTTCTCCACCTATTTCTATATCAGGTTTGCTAAGTAACTCATAAAGAGTTACTTGGGGAAGGAGGAGGAGAAGAGCGTGTCGTGCTGTTGCTCTTAGGCATCTTCTGTTTACTACACAGCCACTGGGTTGAACAACTTCCACCCAAACCAGTGCTTTTCCACAGTGATGCAGAACACTGAAGCTGTCAAGAGGAACTTGGATTTGGCACACACATTGCCAAAATAATACAAATTTAGCAGGAATTAATGAAAATAATTCTGAGGTCGTAGTACATCCCCATACCGCAGCTACGTGTTTTTAATGAAAGCTGGATCCAGACTGCTTTGTAGCAGGGATTCAAGCGCAAAGCAAATACGACTTTTTTATTTTAAAAAAACCAGACTGTTTGCTGGTAGGAAAGTGACAGTGAATGCACTGGAAAGTGTGGGGTGGCAAACCAGGACGAATGCTCAATGCATTGCTGTATAATCACCCCATAAACAAACCAGAATGAATGTGCAGTAAAGATCGGACATCGTCTAGACTCCATCCCCTGCATAGGCTTTGTGCAAGCGAATCTAGTGGATGCCGACTAAACAGGAGCCCCAAGAAATTTGGGAGAGAAAGCAGGGAAAGGCAGCACCAGTACAGCAGAACCTGTGGCCTGTTATTGCTGGTGTGTGGATAAAAGCAGAAAGTTCTCCTCTTCGCCCAGAGGAAAATGTTTCACTCTGCATCACAGCTTAATATCTTAGGCTGGCTGAGCTTGCCTCCACCTCTTGATCCTAATTGGAGCAGATTCACAGAGAGCAGCCAGAAAAAGAATAAACTTACCGCACAGAAGCCATGCCCAGAAACCTGCCAGGGCCCAAAGCATCCCTTTCTGTCTCCCCATTTGCCCAGCAAATCGAATTTGTTAAAGGGGGCTCAGTCCTTTGGCAGGACTTGGCGTGGACTGCCTCTCAGGAGATTCCAGTCATTTATAGGATATGCCTGCGTGGGCTGGAAGCCCTTGACCACTCCCATTCTCTCCCCCCCCCCTTTTGCAGGAAGGCTGGAAGGGGCTGAATTTAATAAGCCAACCTCCTCCCCCTCAACCCCCCACCTGCAAGACCTTCACTTCCCAGTCATATGCAATGCATATCAACCAAATGACACTGTGCCACAAACAAAGAGCTGGAAAAAACCAGGTGCGCCTTGCTAAAGGTGCCTGGAAGAGACGGAATATGTAATATGAAGTCAGACAGCTGAAACACAATTGCTCTTAACTGCAAGCCCCTGGGAAATCGGGGAGCAGGAGCACCTCTTTAATTTGGCGAGATGTCTGAGTAATGTCTAAATAGTGTCTTCAGCTAGCATCTTGTTTTTTTTAAAGAAAAACACATTATTTTATTAGTTTCTCACACGTTGTTTAGTCGTTTAGTCGTGTCCGCCTCTTTGTGGCCCCCTGGACCAGAGCACGCCAGGCACTCCTGTCTTTCACTGCCTCCCGCAGTTTGGTCAAACTCATGTTCGTAGCTTCGAGAACACTATCCAACCATCTCGTCCTCTGTCATCCCCTTCTCCTTGTGCCCTCCATCTTTCCCAACATCAGGGTCTTTTCCAGGGAGTCTTCTCTTCTCATGAGGTGGCCAAAGTATTGGAGCCTCAGCTTCACGATCTGTCCTTCCAGTGACCACTCAGGTCTGATTTCCTTCAGAATGGATAAGTTTGATCTTCTTGCAGTCCATGGGACTCTCAAGAGTCTCCTCCAGCACCATAATTCAAAAGCATCAATTCTTTGGCGATCAGCCTTCTTTATGGTCCAGCTCTTTCTCACACGTAAAGAACATGATTTAAACTACAATAAACAACAACAGTAGCACACCTAGACTGTTTCTTGGGAAAACACAAAACAGCAGCTTAAAGTTAGACCCACATCAAAGACTCTAATCAAGTAAGTTTCTGCAGAAGTTTCTGTAGATCTGGGGAATCTGCCTCGGTTGATTGTCGCGTCTCATATGGGAGATGAATGGATGGCAGGTGTTGTAGAAGGATTGAGGCCCCGTCCTGAACTGGCAGGTCAGTTTCTCGGCCAGAGCAATGGGCCACATCTGAGCACACGTGAGTCTATTGACAAGCCTGTGGCAGAGCTGGCATCTTGGGAATTGGCATGGCACATTTCCTTCTCTCCGCGTGGATTTCAAAGTGCCTCAACATGTGTGGGTTAATGCCTGCTGATATAACATCAGTTTGCCTCTCGAGAAGGACTTGGAAGCCTCATAATCTCGTGGAGGAAAAAAACTATCATGAAGTTGGTGCAAATATAATCCTTTCAGGAATGCATAGAGGCAGCAATGCTTCAAAATGCCCGTTGCTGCAGAACACGAGAAAGAAAGAGTTCTTGTGCTCGGATTGGCCACTGTGAGAACAGGATGCTGGACTAGGTGGGCCTGATCCTGCAGGATTGTGCCAGAGAAGTCAGTCCATAAGCACCTAGAAGTGGCAAACACATCCCTTGTTGGTTCTGGAGCCTTTCATCACAGACAGGTGTCACTTAGGGACTCTTTGTGCTGGCTTGTGTGTCAAGCGTCACAAGAACAAAGGAAGCTGCCTTATATGCAAGCCATAGAATCACAGAATGGCAGACCTGGAAGGGACTCTGAGGATCATCTAGCGCAACCCCCTCCAATGCAATAATATGCAGTTGCCCGGTACGGGGATCGAACCTGCAACCTTGGCGTTATCAGCACCACACTCTAACCAACTGAGCTATCCAGGAAGGATATAGTCCCGATGCAGCAATAATCTCACCTGATGTAAAGGTGGAGTTGCAACCCAGCCAGATGGGCGGCATAGAAATTATAAATTATTATATTATTATAATGGACGGCTTTTGTAATTCTGGGATGTCCCGGTTGAAACGGGACGGTTGAGATGGGCTTTTGGTTTTATCCAGCTTCCGGGCTCTTCTTCGCTTCTTTTGCCCCACTTGTGGGGGCCTTCCCAGAGACGTGGGGTTGGCCATGGTGCGAAATGGGATGTTGGATCATTCAGGAACACCCTTTGGCCCTGATCCAGCAGGGGCTCTTCCTGCATTCTTAGGGAACCCGTGAGCAGGGGCAGACTTTGTGGAGCCCTGAGCGAAGACCAAATTGGGTGCTCCCCCTAAATATTTCTTATTCCCCAGTTTACTCGGAGAAACAAGGCGCCTGTGATTCCGGACAAACAGAAACAATAGAGCATGTACTTCTCCAGTGCCTATATTATAGAGACATCCGTATTCGCCTCATCTCCCCACTACTCCATCAGTACCCAGGGCGCACAGGACAATTCTATACCTTCTGCTGCTTTGAGGTACCAATCCTGCTACAATGTACAGTGTTGCCAGGTTCTGCTCAGCAATGTTCAAAACTCGTTGGCTGATGACCTGCACCACAAACTACGGTAGATTTAATGAACAGTCATATTGGAGTGCTTTGTAAATTGATAGCTATAGACTTTTAGAGCCAGTGTGGTGTAGTGGTTAAGAGCGGTAGTCTCGTAATCTGGGGAACCGGGTTCGCGTCTCCGCTCCTCCACATGCAGCTGCTGGGTGACCTTGGGCCAGTCACACTTCTTTGAAGTCTCTCAGCCCCACTCACCTCACAGAGTGTTTGTTGTGGGGGAGGAAGGGAAAGGAGAATGTTAGCTGCTTTGAGACTCCTTAAGGGGAGTGAAAGGCGGGATATCAAGTCCAAACTCTTCTTCTTCTTCTTCTTTTATATACTAACCTTTTATGCTCTTCCACATCCGTTTAATGCTCCAAACCCTTCTTTTCGCTTCTTTTCTATTCTAACAGTCTTTTATATATACCTTCTGTTTTAATAATCTTAGCTTTCCAAAACGGTTTACAGATTTTAAATGATTGTACCCCAACCTACTTATGGTGGTCTATGACCATAAAAAAGATTTGATTGATTGCTTATTCCCACAATAACTCAGGTTTTTTATTTCTTTAATATTTTTCGCCCCCTGAGCCCTGCCCTAAATCTGTTGCTGCCATGAGATGCTTCCAAGGAATCCAGTAGCCAAAGGTCTCCTAAAGGTAAAGGTAAAGGGACCCCTGACCATTAAGTCCAGTCGTGACCGACTCTGGGGTTGCGGTGCTAATCTCGCTTTACTGTCCGAGGGAGCCGGCGTACAGCTTCTGGGTCATGTGGCCAGCATGACTAAGCCACTTCTGGTGAACCAGAGCAGCGCATGGAAACGCCGTTTACCTTCCCACCAGAGTGGTACCTATTTATCTACTTGCACTTTGACGTGCTTTCGAACTGCTAGGTTGGCAGGAGCAGGGACCGAGCAACGGGAGCTCACCCTGTCGCGGGGATTCAAACCGCCGACCTTCTGATCGGCAAGCTAGGGGTTGGCAAAACCAGTGCCCCAGTCAGGGGCACTAAAATCACCTATCAGACTCTGGGTTGTATGACACATATGTGTACCCCAGTATTATGGAAAGGTCAAATGCAGAAGCTTCTCATCTTTCTTACACCACATCACAAAGGCGTGCAATTTTTCCTCCCTTCCTCCTCCTCTTACCCTAACTCAGGATGCTTCAAGTACTTGGGTCTTGTAAAATGTAATAATTTCTAATTTGGCTAGTGGGGTAAAGTGATTTTCTGTGTGTGTGTGTGTGTGTGCCGATACAACTACTTGCCAAGGGACCGTCGGCGCACCTCTGTCGATAACTCCCCGGGATGTGGTTTCCAAACAACTAGAACAGGCGTTGCATTGTGCTGCGGGACCCTCGAGAATCCCCAAAACGCAGAAGGGGGTCCGGGAAGACCAGCTTGGCATGCATGCCAGCCGCCAGCCGCTCCTGCTTGCAAGCATCGCCCACTCCAAGAGGGCCAGGAATGTTCAATGGGCCTCTGGTCACACTTGAGGAGCCACGGAGATATAAACTTGCTAATTCCGCCAGTGCCCACACGGCCCATTAACTCTGCTGATGAGGTCACAGACCGTGGGTCATTAAGGGCTCTCCGCTCAGCTGGAACAAACGCCTTGGCCGCGTCTTGGGAAGGGACAGAGAGGGCATTATGTCACCAGCCAGTAAAAGGCAGCATCACTGATAACGGGCACACCTTGTGAGCGGGGCAAACGTCACAGCCGCACCTCGATGCTATCAAAAGAATTTTGCAAGGTTTAGATCGATGGAGATTGTTATGTACTGAGCTGAATCCTAGATCAATAGGATCCAGAATGCAGCAGTCTGATTGGTCCGCAGGAGCCCCCCAATCCAGCTCCAGGTGGAAGTGAATCAGTGACCTGATTGGCCTGCAGGAGCAGCCAATCAGGCTCCTGGATGAAGTGAATTGACAACCTGATTGGCCTACAGGAGCAGCCCGGAATTAGCCAATCACGCAGGGTCCATTGTGTAAGTAATGTATATGTAGCTAGACATTTTGGGGAAAGTTTCATTCATTGCTACTATGAGCTGAATAAAGAGCATGAAATTCACACTCGACTCCGAGTATATTTCAGAGATATTCCTGGCTTTTCAAATGTTGAATCCCAGCTTACACCCGCGTTCAAGGCTCATAAATTGCCCCTTTTCCTTTGAGGTCCCCCATCTCTGCTCTAAGCTGCCGGAGAATAGAACAGGCCAATTTCCTTTTCCTTCATTCTCTTCTCCTGGTCTTCAATTTCCATTTTCCAGCTGACACTCCGCAGGAGCCCACTGTTTGAGTGGGGATGGGATAATAATAATAATAATAATAATAATAATAATAATAATAATAATAATTTATTATTTATACCCTGCCCATCTGGCTGGGTTTGCGCAGTCACTCTGGGTGGCCCCCAACAGAATATTAAAAACATGAAAAACATCAAAAATAAAAACTTTCCTAAACAGGGCTGCCTTCAGATGTCTTCTAGAGTCAGATAGTTGTTTATTTCCTTGACATCTGATGGGAGGGCGTTCCACAGGGCGGGCGCCACCACCAAGAAGGCCCTCTGCCTGGTTCCCTGTAACCTCACTTCTCGCAGAGAGGGAACTGCCAGAAGGCCCTTGGAGCTGGACCTCAGTGTGCATGTTTTAGAGCCAGACCAGAAGGCTGGGAGAATTCTCCTGAAGGATGGCAGAGAAGATTCTTACTAGGGGGCACCTTCATTGGTTAAATGCAAGTCTCCAATTTATTTTCACCTAGCACCAGATTGGTTTATTTGTTTGTCATATTCTATGGGGGCGCGGGAGCGATTCATAACAACTTACAACAGGAAAATGCACCTGAATGCAATTCATAACCAATATGCCATTTAAAAACAGCAATAAAATGTGCCTCCTTTGCTCTCTTTGATAGAATTTGGCTTTTCAAAACTGGTTCATGAAAGAACTGAATAAATAATAATAATAATAATAATAATAATAATAATAATAATAATAATAATTTTATTATTTGTACCCTGCCCATCTGACTAGGTTTCCCTAGCCACTCTGGGCAGCTTCCAGCATATATAAAAACATAATAAAACAGCAAATATTAAAAACGGCTGCCTTCAGGTTTCCTAAATGTGATATAATTTCTCATCTTCTTGCCATCTGATGGGAGGGTGCCACTACCAAGAAGGCCCTCTGCCTGGTTCACTGTAGCTTCACTTTTTGCAGTGAGGTTAACACCAGAAGACCTTGGAGCTGGACCTGAGTGTCCGGGCTGGACGATGGGGGTGGAGACGCTCCTTCAGGTATACAAGGCCCAGGATGTTTAGGGCTTTAAAGGTCAGCACCAACACTTTGAATTGTGCTTGGAAATGTATGGGAAGGAAAAGACCCCATAGCTGTTGATTGAGACAATGAATCTAGGTCCACAGCCCGCAAGCATATGAGCTTCCCTACAGAAAATATATCCCATGCAGATATTCCCCTGCCTCTTCCCCATGGAAAACCGTAGGCATCCCATGAGTTGAGGACTTTCTGTGATGATGCTCACTGAATCAGTTTGGGAAGCCTCTCTCAGATATCTTCCCTGAGCTTCTTTTCGAAATCTGGAGCTGCCACCAGAAAGCATTTGACTTTCCTCCAAGGTGACATTTAACCAAATTCAGCTGCACAAAGGTTTATTAGTTTGATTTTACCAAGCTGATTAAAGAGTTAATAGGTGACTAAGCTGTTACGCAACCTGGCATTTGGCGAGGGGGGGCACAGGAGCGGAGGATTGCCTTCAAGCCCTCCAAACAGCTTTCCAAATTAATGAACTGGATACTTGCGGTGGCGTCACAGGGTTAGCAAACTCCTGAAGCGTTGAGCAGGACACTAATGGCCTGAGGTGTTAGAAGGATTTCTAATAAGGAAGAAATTACCAGATGGGACACTGAGCTCTTTGCAGTCCTCCTGAGGCGACTCTTGGGTGGGTCAGCTGGTCCACACCTGCAATTGTCACAAAAACGTCTCCCCTCGATGGCTTCTAGGGTTGAGGGACGAGTTCGATTCAGTTTGAATTTCCACGCGAAACTACCTAATTTGCAGTCCCTGAAATGCGGGGCTGAAATGCAGCTGCCTTTCAAAATCTGCACCGCTCCCAAATTCTCAAACAAAAAAATGTGCACTTTTTATTTTTTTGTTAAAAGTAAGATTCTGGAGTCTGATATGTGAGGCAACATGTGCAGGTGCTATTTTCCTCGTTAGTTTCGCCAGAAACTACTGTATTTTTTGCTCTGTAAGACTCACGTTTTCCCTCCTAAAAAGTAAGGGGAAATGTGTGTGCGTTTTATGGAGCAAATGCAGGCTGTGCAGCTATCCCAGAAGCCAGAACAGCAAGAGGGATTGCTGCTTTCACTGCGCAGCGATCCCTCTTGCTGTTCTGGCTTCTGAGATTCAGAATATTTTTTTTCTTGTTTTCCTCCTCCAAAAATTAGGTGCGTCTTGTGGTCTGGTGCATCTTATAGAGCGGAAAATATGGTAGCTTTCCCTCACATTTCAGCATTTTGGCCAATGGAAAGAGTCACAGCAGTGACTGACATTTAAGAGAAGGGATCTAGTCAATTCGAGATCTTGCCATTTAGGAAAAAGGATCTAGCCAATTTGAGGCAAGGGTGTGGTTGTTTCTGAAGGACCGGCACAACATAGCACCCAAAACAACCAGTTCATTAAAGATAAGGGGCTTGCCTCAGGACCCCTGGTGAATTTATGGCAGGAGTGAAATTTGAGCCAATGACCTTCTGGGTACGTAGCTCAGTCTCTTCACTGCAGTGCTATGCCAACCCTCTGGTCCATCTGCAGATAACCATAAGGAGCAAACTTTGCAAGCAAGGAGTATGCACTTAGAGATATCCATTTGCATGTGATGGAAATACAGAATCAGTTCACACTCTTGTGTCAGAACTGGAGCTCAGCTGCTACAGAATCTCTCCTTCTCCTTTTGTGGGGCTCATTCTGCCTTCATTTCTGATCAGCCAGAGGCTGCTGTGAGACTTTTAGAGCTTTACTTCATCTGCTCTATCCATTTCACACTGAAGGCAGCGCAGGGGAAGTTGGCTCTCAAGTCGTGACTCAGCTGGAGAGGAAAGGACAAACACAGGGGTGGGGAAATGAATAAGATATATGAATTCATGTTAAGGATACAGTCATACCTCATGTTACGTATGCTTCATGTTACGTTCTTTCAGGTTACGTCCCGCGGCGAACCAGAAGTACCGGAAAGGGTTACTTTCGGGTTTCGCTGCTTGCGCATGCGCAGAAGCACAAAATGACATCACGCGCATGCGCAGAAGCACCGAATCGCAACCCGCGCATGCACAGACGTGCTGCTGCGGGTTGTGCTCTTTCCATGTTGCGAACTGGCCTCTTGAACGGATCCCATTCGCAACCAGAGGTACTACTGTACAGTGGTGCCTCAGGTTACATACGCTTCAGGTTACAGACTCCGCTAACCCAGAAATGGTGCTTCAGGTTAAAAACTTTGCTTTAGAATGAGAACAGAAATCGTGCTCTGGCGGTGCGGTGGCAGCAGGAGGCCCCTTTAGCTAAAGTGGTGCTTCAGGTTAAGAACAGTTTCAGGTTAAGAACGGACCTCCAGAATGAATTAAGTACTTAACCCGAGGTACCACTGTATCGGCATTTAAAGATGACGTGGTGAGTTCAGGGTAGGGTGGGGTGGGGTCTGGATGAGGCCCTGAATTCTTTCCAGTTATTGGGATCCTATAACCAGGGAGGGTTAGAATCTAACAGAGGAGTTTACTGAATGGGTCAGACAAATTTCTTTGTAAGACAACAACCTTAGCTGGCCACTTAAGTGTCCTCATCAGCGTCCCAAAAGAATTAGCTAAATTGAGAGAGCTTCAACTAAGGGCTGATCTTCATGCAGGAAAAAAAATCCTATAAATAAGTCAGAAATTAAATCATTACAACAAAAGGGGGGGAAACGCTATGTAAAAAACACATCGAAAATTTATTTGCTCTCTGGTGCCATCTGGTTTTGCGTGTTTATAATGCACCCAAAATGTTTTCTTTGACTCATGTAGCTGAGTCCTAAGTGATGGCTTCTGCCAGGCTAATGAGTGGTCCTTTTCTCCACCCCGCTCAGCCAGCTGCTAGGTAAGAGGGCAATAGCCAGAGTGGTATGCAAACAGAGCTGGAAGCTGGAGAAACAGCAACTTGCTTGCTCTGTGATGGATTCAAAGCTGTCACTAATGGTAAATCAAGCTCTGTTGGGGTATTAATACTGCGAGCCCCTCTCTCTGATCACCAGTGTCGAAGCAATGGTTCTTCAACATCAACTTCGTTGGACTGGTCATGTTGTTCGGTTGCCTGATTATCACCTTCCAAAGCAACTACTCTATTCCAAACTTAAAAACGGAAAGCGTAATGCTGGTGGTCAACATAAGAAGTTTAAAGACTCTCTCAGGGCAAATCTAAAAAAATGTAGTATAAACACCGACAACTGGGAAACATTGGCCTGTGAGTGCTGCAGTTGGAGAACAGCCTTGACCAAAGGTGTCATGGGCTTTGAAGACCCTCGAACTCAGGACACAAGGGAGAAACGTGCTAAGAGGAAGGCATGTTTGGCAAATCCACACCGTGATCAATTCCCACCTGGAAACCTATGTCCCCAGAATGGAAGGACATGTGGATCCAGAACTGGCCTCCGTAGTCACTTATGGACTCACTATTAAGACCGTGTTCATGGAAGACAATCTTACTCGGCTACGAGGGATTGCCAAAGAAAGAATATATCCTGTAATCTTTTGGCTTGGATGTGATCCCTTACCTCAAAATTGCTGACATCCCACAGATATTTTGAGACTGTTTAATAATAATAGTGATGGCAATAAAAAGCCGTACAAAATCGGTGGCCATTGACCACTCAGATCCAGACTAAATCTTTCAGAAAACATTATCACATTATTACTAAGAGAAGGAATGATGACTGATCCAAACAGAACTGATATTTGGTTACCAAGCACTTAAAATCGCTCCATGTTAAATCAGAAGCTGCCTGGAGGACTCCGTACGATAATAATGAACCCTCACCTTGTTCAAAACCATCTCTTGGGTTGTGGGGTCTGAGATATTCAGGGAAGTGGTCAAGCCCATTGACAAGATGACCTGGGTCCCACCTGCCAGCAGAGGAGAAAATCACACACAAACCGCATTTGTTCCTTTTCTGCACAAGTTCAGCCACAAGTCGCAGTATAAGCAGACAGGAAGAAAAACCTTTTCTTCACATCATGTGTCTTTGTATAAACGCCTGCCATTTAATTGCTTTACTTATTTAAGACATTTATATCCTGCTTTTCACGACGGGAGGCATTCAACTACCCCACGTCCCGTCAGGGCAAGGAAGCAGGAAGAGAAATTGCAAAGTCAGGTGAGATTTAGGAAGAGCGACACAGGATGCTTCAGTCCCTGGATGACAAGAGCTTACCTGTATTTGGAGGTAGAGAAGGGCAGGAAGGCCTTGGCGGGGGCCTCTTGGTTCCAACTGGAGCTGCGGAAGGAGCTGGAGGAGCCACAAGAACACAAGTCAGCTCTTTGCTTGCAAAAGATCCAGCCCCTCCCACATAAGTTGGCCCCATCAACCAGCCCAGGCCCTGCTGAGACTAGGGAGAGGGGCTGCTGGTGGGGAACATGAGTAGACCCTTCTCTGTGGTACTGCCCCAGTTGTGAGACTCCCTCCCATGCAGAACTAATAATAATAATAATAATAATAATAATAATAATAATAATAATAATGTATGTGTTTGTTAATATATTATAAGTTGCTTTGAGTTACTTACCTTGGTAAAAAAGATTAATAATAATAATAATAATAATAATAATAATGTATGTGTTTGTTAATATATTATAAGTTGCTTTGAGTTACTTACCTTGGTAAAAAAGATTAATAATAATAATAATAATAATAATAATATTAATAACAACAACAATTTTGATAAAAACCAGATGTAGTCTGACCTCTGTTTATGTTCTGTGCAAGGTGAATGTTCAATAAACCCACTTCTTAGGGTTAGGATAATGCTAGCCTTATTTGTTTGTTTGTTAAATTTATATACCGCAGAGTATATATGATCCCAGGGCAGCTATCTCAGCCTACAGGTACTTGCATTCCTTCCAGCTCTGCCGCCTAGCTCAAAATGCATACGCTTCAGGTTACAGACGCTTCAGGTTACAGACTCCGCTAACCCAGAAATTGTACCTCGGGTTAAGAACTTTGCTTCAGGATGAGAACAGAAATCGGTGGCGGCGGGAGGCCCCATTAGCTAAAGTGGTACCTCAGGTTAAGAACAGTTTCAGGTAAAGAACGGACCTCCAGAACGAATTAAGTTCTTAACCTGAGGTACCACTGTACTTGTGTGCCTAGGAGCCAACTCCCCGGGGCCGAAGTCCCTTCACACACACCCCAAATGTTTGAGGAGGCTTCCCCTCCCGAGGGTTGACGGTCACTGCCATTCAAATGGTGGATGTGAGCCACATCATGTGATCAATTCGGTTGGGCAGAACTTAACTGCCCCCCAATATTGTATTCAAGTCGGCCCCCCTGCTTGTGTGAGTCTTCCCTGTTCAGATGAATGTCAAAGTCAGTATGCTTACCTGGCGCTGAAATTGGAACCTTAATAATTTTGGTCACCTTTGTTGACGATGTGGTGGTACCAGTTGCCCTTGTGACATTTGTAGTTAGTGTGGTAGCTTGCCGTGAGGCGGTGGGTTTCCCTATTGTCTTTGGTGCTGTAGTGGTTTTGAGCAGTGAAATGGTGGAAGAAGCAACTGTTGAAGTGACCCTGGCAGTTTTACTGGTGGTAGATAAAGCTTCACCTCTGGAGGTGGTTGTGAAGGTCATCTGTGGTCCTGAGGTGAGGGCAGGGGAGCTTCCAGATGTGGTTGTGAGCTCAGTTGTGGTTGATGTGGTCTGTTTTGGCGATGTGACAACACGGATGCCACCTTCACCCTTGGTTGCAGCTAGCGATGGGGAGAGGAGTGCTGTCGAAGTGGCTTGATAACTTTGGATAAAAGTTGTGAGCTCAGAGGTGGTTTCACCAGGATGGAAAGAAGGAGCTGTTGTTGGGGTGGAGGTTCCTTCTGCAGATGTGGCTTTTTCTGGATTGTGGGATGCCAGCAGTGTTGACCTATTGTCTTCTACTGCAGTGCTGATGAACATAGTTGGTTGTTGGCTGAGTGTTACGTCTGGAACAGTGCTCCTGGACCTCGCTGTTTGACCTGTGATTTCAGTTGATGGGGTGGTGGAAGAGAGGCCTGTTGACGTGGTCTCTTCTGGCGGTGTGCCAGCAGTGGTGGTACTTTCATCTGTGATCTTAGCTAGTGATTCTGTTGGAGTGACTGCACTTCTTTGGATAAAAGATGTAGGATCAACGCTCGTTTCACCAGGATAAGAAGAAGGATGAACTGTTTTTAGGATGGTGGTTCCTTCTGCAAATGTGGCTTCTTCTGTGCCGTAGGATACTGGCAGCGTTGAGTCTTCTACTGCACTGCTAATGGAGGTGCTGATCTCTTCTGTTGTGCTGAAAGTCACAACTGCTGGAGTGCCGGTTTCAGATGTCGTTTCAGTTGGTGAGAGAGAACTGTGCGCTGCAACAGTTGTGAGATGAGCTGTGGATTTACCTGGAGAGGAAGACGGACTGGAGACTGACAAAGTGTTGAGCCTTGTGGCAGTCACAGCAGTTTCGGATGTGGAGGGCTCAGCTGCCGTGGCTGGCAATGTGCTTAGCAATGAGGTGGTGGGTTGGGCTGCTGAGCTTGCCTTCGGTGCTGTAGGAGTGAGACTGGGGCTGCTTGTTGTGGTTTGGAGCAGTGAAATGGTGGAAGAAGCAACTGTTGAAGTGACCCTGGCAGTTTTACTGGTGGTAGATAAAGCTTCACCTCTGGAGGTGGTTGTGAAGGTCATCTGTGGTCCTGAGGTGAGGGCAGGGGAGCTTCCAGCTGTGGTTGTGAGCTCAGTTGTGGTTGATGTGGTCTGTTTTGGCGATGTGACAACAGGGATACTACCTTCACCCTTGGTTGCAGCTAGCGATGGGGAGAGGAGTGCTGTCGAAGTGGCTTGATAACTTTGGATAAAAGTTGTGAGCTCAGAGGTCATTTCACCAGGATGGGAAGAAGGAGCTGTTGTTGGGGTGGAGGTTCCTTCTGCAAATGTGGCTTTTTCTGGACTGTGGGATGCCAGCAGTGTTGGCCTATTGTCTTCTACTGCAATGCTGATGAACATTGGTTGGTTTTTGGCTGGTTTTTGGCTGAGTGTTACGTCTGGAACAGTGCTCCTGGACCTCACTGTTTGACCTGTGATTTCAGTTGATGGGGTGGTGGAAGAGAGGCTTGTTGACATGGTCTCTTCTGGCAGTGTGCCAGTAGTGGTGGTACTTTCATCTGTGGTCTTAGCTAGTGATTCTGTAGGAGTGACTGCACTTCTTTGGATAAAAGATGTAGGATCAACGCTCGTTTCACCAGGATAGGATGAAGGATGAACTGTTGTTGGGGTGGTGGTTTCTTCTGCAGGGCTGATGGTCACGTCTGAAAAAGCAGTGGTGGTCTCCTCCGCTGAAGTCAGTTCTCTACGCTTTGTGGTTTTGAATGTGGTTATGTCTTGAGGAGCTAGCGATTGGGATCTTGAGCTAGTTTCTACTATCATAGTGCTGGTGGCTTCTGGGATTTCAGGTGCAGAGCTGCTAGCCACATCACCTAAAGCACCAGGGCTGGTGGTCATTCCAGATGTTGAACTGCCAGCGGCAACTGTCCGAGGTGAGTTGGTGTGGGGCTGCAGGGCTGCAGAAGAGAATGTGGATGGAGGGGAAACAGTTGAGAGTGTGGGTGAAAGGGCTGTGGAGGTGACTTCTACACTGGTGCTGAAGATTGGTGGATGTTCTGTGGAAGAGCCAGACGCATGCATGGATCTTCCTGCTCCAGTGTTGGGGGTGGCAAAGCTTTTGGCTGTGGTCATGGTATGCAAAGTAGCAACAGATTCTGTGATGGGCGTGGCTTTGTCTTGAGAGGCTGAAGATAGGACTGTAGGGCTTGTTTCTTCTTCCAAAGTAGTAGAATCCGTGGTTCCAGGTTCTGAAGTGCCAGTGATAGCTGTTGAATCATGCAGTGAAGAGAAGAGGAACATTGTTGGCTGTTGGCTGAGTGTTGGCTCAGTGCTCCTGGGCCTCGCTGTTTGACCTGTGATTTCAGTTGATGGGGTGGTGGAAGAGAGGCCTGTTGACGTGGTCTTTTCTGGCGTTGTGCCAGTAGTGGTGGTACTTTCATCCGTGGTCTTAGCTAGTGATTCTGTTGGAGTGACTGCACTTCTTTGGATAAAAGGTGTAGGCTCAACACTCGTTCCACCAGGAGAGGATGAAGGATGAACTGTTGTTGGGGTGGTGGTTTCTTCTGCAGATGTGGCTTCTTCTGTGCTGTAGGATACCGCCAGCGTTGAGCTACTGTCTTCTACTGCAGTGCTGATGGAGGTGGAGGAGTCAGCTACTGCGGTGACATCCATGGTTGGCAATGTGCTTAGCCATGGGACAGTGGTGGATTGAGTTGCTGAGCTTGCCTTTGGTTCTGTACTAGTGAGACTGGGCCTGGTTGTGGTTTGTGAAATGGTGGGAGCAACAGAATTGGAAGTGACTTTGGCCGTAGTGCTGATGGTAGGAGAGCCTTCACCTGCGAAGGTGGAATGAGAAGTTACCAGGGTGAACCTGGATGGCCTAGTATTGGTAGAATAGCTTCCAGGTGTGGGTACAGCTGATGAGGGGACTGGTAATTCTTCTGTGGACATTTTTGCTTGGGAATGGGTGGTTTCTTCTGCAGGGCTGACAGTCCCTTCTGAAATAGCAGTGGTGGTCTCCTCAGATGTGATCTGAACAGCGCTTTTACCTGCAGAGGATGATGGGTCAGGACCTGGGGTAGTCCCTGTTGTTGAGGGGTGTGTGGTGGAACTGCTTAGCAATGGAACGGTGGATTTCTCTGATGCATTTGTCTTTGGTGTGGAGGTGAGACTGGAGCTTGTTGTGAAGGCAGAGTGAACTGTGGCTGCACCTGAGGAGGAAGAGAAGCGAGATCGAGTTCTGCACTGTGGCACAGAAAGAGCTCACCTTCTCCAGGAACTGAAAATTTCTTTTAGAATTCCATACTTGGCTAGACAGACAAAAATTCTGAGATGGGATATGGCAACATCCTTCACACAGTTTGCACCCCAGCAACTTTTTAAAAAAGATTGTTTTCTTTTGAAAATATTTATGGATTCCTTTGTGTCTCTCACTGGGCTCCCCTGTAGTTTAGCACCTCTCTCCCTTCCTTCAAAACTCCCCTAAAAACCCACATTTCCCTGCATGGCCTTTGGCTTATCCTCAGAATCATCAATCCCTCAGTTTCTCCCCGTTTGTCTGCCTTAAACTGTGAGCTCCTTCTGAGTAGACACCTGTTTGTGTACTTCCTATGAAACGCTCATGGTTGTGTACTGACTTGTTTAATGCTAATAATAAAGATTTCTGCTAGCATAGCTTGGGAACGAATGCAGCTCAGGGTTGGAGCATCTGCTTTGCATTCAGGAGGTCCCAGGATCAATCCCTGGTGTCCCCAGGAAGATCTCCGAGGGATCCCAGTCTGCAACCTGGAGAGCCAGTGTAGGCAGTACTGAGCCTCATGGATCAATTGCTCTCTTAATATAAAGAAGCCCCCTATGTTCTTAGTTCAGTTGTGCTACAGCTACTCTTGTTCTTAGGCCATTTGCTGGATCCCAAGGTCAGCAACCAGGGACGCGGGTGGCGCTGTGGGTTAAACCACAAAGCCTAGGACTTGCCGATCTGAAGGTTGGCAGTTCGAATCCCCATGACGGGGTGAGCTCCCGTTGCTCTGTCCCTGCTCCTGCCAACCTAGCAGTTCGAAAGCACGTCAAAGTGCAAGTAGATAAATAGGTACCACTCCGGCGGGAAGGTAAACGGCATTTTTGTGCGCTGCTCTCGTTCTCCAGAAGCAGCTTAGTCATGCTGGCCACATGACCCGGCAGTTGTATGCCGGCTCCCTCGGCCAATAAAGCGAGATGAGCACCGCAACCCCAGAGTGGTCCGCGACTGGACCTAATGGTCAGGAGTCCCTTTACCTTTAAGGTCAGCAACCAACTGAATGCGAGGGCCGCTATTAGGAAGGGATGATAAGATTGCCCACGGGCTACACCTGGGTTATCCTTCTTGGATTTCTAGCGAATCCTGGTGTCAGCTACTACTCCATCCGCACACCACACTTGTCTTTGCATTGGCAACTGTGCAGCAGGTGGACAAGTGGACACCTCAGGTGGGGGCTGATTTGGCCCCAGGGCTTCCAGTGGCTGATCCTCAATTTGCATGCCTCCCCTCCTCCCCAGAGAACAACTAGAGAAGAAACCGATATGAAATTGACATGCACTCAACTGTTCAAAAGAGATTCCTGAAGCAAGCCTTAGAATCCATGCCAAAAAGACAAGGCAGCAGCAGCAGTTTCTACACTGCACAGGGTCCAAACTGCCCTGGGGCTTTGCCTGTTACAACACTCCAGCGTATTTCAACAGCTCCCAGGAAAGGAAAAGAAAATACAACTCTGGTGCTATTCAGTTCCCAAAGTGGCTAAAATCTCTAGGGAGCATGGCGCAGTGGAAGTAAAATATGCCACAGACAGAACTGAGCCAGGAAGATGGTTCTCTTGTGAACTGGTTTCTTCTCTGCCTATTTTACTCCATGATGCATTGCAAGATTGCTGTCACTGCAAAAGCATTTCATGCACCTTCTAGCTGAAAGTTATGAGCTACTCCTTGTGGTACAACGGACAAGCTCCCTAGTTTTTCACTGATCTTGAGTAATTCTGCGCCCATGTTTTCACATGAGCCACAAAAACACACTTTGGTTTTTGCTTTCTTTGGCCAAAGGTTATTAACAGCTGATTTGTGTATGAACCAACGCAAGGATTTGGCTGATTCTGGAACTCCAGCTTTCCTCCAAAGCCACCTTTCTCCCCCCCCCCCCAACACGTTGCTATGCATTAGTCAGTGAGACTTGGCAGCAGTCACTCACCATGGGTCCAGGTGCAGCAGAGAAGACACAATAATAAAAGGGGCACCACAGGGAAATGATAGCAGCCCATGCCGGCAATGCTTCTTTGCTTGCCCTTCCAATCTGGGACCAGCAGCCCGGTCCACTCTGTGTGTTGTAAGACCACAAGTGGTGCTTCTAGAAATACTTGCTGTTGGTTTACTTCCTTGGCATGGTTTCCTGGTTTGAAAGACAGTTGGAGGGTGGAGTGCCCAAAGCCTGCTCCCTTTTTTTCGCTCCAAAGCCTTTGAATAGCTTTCTTACTGTAAGAGCTGTTTGACAGTGGAACACACTGCCATGGAAAGTGGGGGACTCTCCTTCATTGGAGGTTTTTAAGCAGGGGGCTGGACTGGATAATCCTTAGGGGTCCCTGTCCAACTCTACAATTCTACGATTATATCGTAGGGAATTGTCATTTTTAATAATAATAATAATAATAACAATAGTAAATTTTATTTATACCCCGCCCTCCCCGGCCAGAGCCGGGCTCAGGGCAGCTAACACCAGTAAAATTACAGTAAAAACATAATAGGGAAAAAAACCCAATTTAAAATACAGGATAAAATGCAATTTAAAATGCAGCCTCGTTTTAAAAGTAGCCCATGGATCAAAAGCATAAGGGGAAGGAAACATAAGGGTGAGACTGAGTCCAAACCAAAGGCCAGGCGGAACAGCTCTGTCTTGCAGGCCCTGCGGAAAGATGTCAAGTCCCGCAGGGCCCTAGTCTCTTGTGACAGAGCGTTCCACCAAGTCAGGGCCAGTACTGAAAAGGCCCTGGCCCTAGTTCAGATCAATCTAACCTCCTTGAGGCTTGGGACCTCCAAAGTATTGTTATTGTGGACTTTAAGGTCCTCTGCGGGGCATACCAGGAGAGGCAGTCCCGTAGGTACGAGGGTCCTAGGCCACATAGAGCTTTAAAGGTCAAAACCAGCACCTTAAACCTGACCCTGTACTCCACCGGGAGCCAGTGCAGTTGGTAAAGCACTGGATGAATGTGATCCCGTGGCAAGGACCCCGTAAGGAGCCTCACCACGGCATTCTGCACCCGCTGTAGTTTCTGGGTCAGTCTCAAGGGCAGCCCCACATAGAGCGAGTTACAATAATCAAGCCCGGAGGTGACCGTCGCATGGATCACACTGGCCAGATCAGGGCAAGAAAGGTAAGGGACCAACTGCTTAATACGGCGGAGATGGAATCCAATTTGAAGATCAAGCACATGCCTAACTTAAGCATGGCCAGGAAGCCTCAGAGGTTGTCCTGGTGGAGCAGCTGGTCGCTGAAAATTAGAGACGCCAGTGTTTGTGTCTGTCTAAATGCCATATCATCTCACTGGAAGCCAGTCCCCTAAATCCAGATCTGTATGGAGGGGCATTGTTATGTACTGAAGTTCTCACCCTGGGCCAGCAGGGGGATATTGTAGATAGTTTTCACTCAGGTCCACATATGCAAATAAGGGATTGAAAGTGACATTCAGTGATTGGATAGTTACGGAAAGTGGTTACAGTTGCGTTGTAGTGGAGCTCTATATAAGCAGGCTGGCTGAACCCTTCAGTTCAGTTCTGTTCTGTTCTGTGAATAAACAAGAGCTGTTTGAAGAATCGCTGTGTCATCTGATATGTTCACCCACAACTTAACAGGCATTAGCAGCAGTGGTTGCTCGGTGCTGAGAGGAAATCATTGAAAAACACACTTAGAGGCCACTTTGCATTGTTTTTCCCATTTAAGGGCAAAATCTTATAGAACTGCTCACACAAGCAGTGGTGGTGTTTATTGTTTTATTAATATTTTTCTTCTTCATTGAATACACACTCCGTTTCAGAACCACTGTATTAGGGTAAATCATACTGCAAAAAAAATATGTATTAGGCAAAAGCGCATTCAAAAATGTGTATATGAGAAATTAGCACTCAAATGCTGATTAATTTGCATGAGGATTTTTTCTTTTTTTTAATGCAAACTGATGTCGAAATGTGGAGAACTGAAGATTGGAAAGATGAGAAAATATAAATGCTATAAGGCATATTGTCCACGTCTTCTCATATTGCTGAATACCAAATCCAGAGCCCAGACTTGCGTCTTCAGCCGACAGATACGTCAGCCTTGCCTCTGCTGGGACCTCTTTGCCATTTAGCAGGCTCAGCTGATCTTAAGCTCCGAATTTCAGGAGATTAATTCTTCACATGTCTGCCTGTCACTCAAAAATGGAACCCAAGTCCTATTTGATTAAAGCAGAGAGATTAGCAGTGATGAATCTCCTGAGCTGGCCTGACAGCAGACAAATCTCTTGAAATCTAACCAGGTCTCCAGGGACAAAATTCCTCACTAAGTTGTCGATAGGAGGAACTGGAGTTTTGGTTCAGAAGAGGGAGTGGGTTGTGGTGTGCATAGAAGGAAAAGCCCCAGTACTGGATCAGACCCAGGCTATGCAAAGCCCCACCCTCTTTTGTCAAATTGGCAGGTAAAAGCAGACCAAAAGCCTCTGGAAAACAGAGGCTGTTTTGTCAGAAGTCTTTCTAGCTATTAGCTGAGAGAGTGCCAGGTTTAGTTGGTTGCTGCCAATGACTCAGATGGTGGGGAGATATGTTCATGGAGTTTAAGGGGGGAAATTGTCAATACAGATGGGACAGATGGGGCTGGTGCCAGGAAGGAGAGGAGTGAAGATGGGAGAGGAGGCAACAGGATCAGTAGTCTTCTTCTTCTGCGATCCCTCGTTTGTTGTTGTTGTTGTTTAGCCGTGTCCTCCTCTTCGTGACCCCCTGGACCAGAGCACGCCAGGCACTTCTGTCTTCCACTGCCTCCCGCAGTTTGGTCAAACTCATGCTGGTAGCTTCGAGAACACTGTCCCAACATCTCATCCTCTGTCGTCCCCTTCTCCTTGTGCCCTCCATCTTCCCCAACATCAGGGTCTTTTCCAGGGAGTCTTCTCTTCTCATGAGGTGGCCAAAGTCTTGGAGCCTCAGCTTCAGGATCTGTCCTTCCAGTGAGCACTCAGGGCTGATTTCCTTCAGAATGGATAGGTTGGATCTTCTTGCAGTCCATGGGATTCTCAAGAGTTTCCTCCAGCACCATCATTCAAAAGGATCAATTCTTCGGCGATCAGCCTTGTCTTCCATAAACACAGTTTTAACAATGAGTCCGTAAGTGACTGTGGAGGCCAGTTCTGGATCCACACGTCCTTCCACAGTGGGGACATAGGTTTCCAGGCAGGAGTTGATCATGGTGTGGATTTGCCAAGCGTGCCTTCCTCTTAGCACATTTCTCCCTTGTGTTCTGAGTTCAGGTGTCTTCAAAGCCCATGACACCTTTGGTAAAGGCTGTTCTCCAATTGGATGGGCTTTGTGGCTTTAAAGAAACTCTGTGCTTCATGAATGTTGGCTACGTTTAGCAGAGGATCAGTAGTCAGGTATTAGTGATATGAAAGGATGTATGTACCGATACTAGGACGAGATGAGGTTTAAGTAAGATGCTGAATGGCCAATAGATACAACTATGCGCTACTCAGAGCCGAGCCATTAAAATGAATGGGCCCAACTTAGTCATATTTATTAATTTACATGGGACTACTCTGAGTAGAGGGATGTGGGTAGCATTGTGGGTTAAACCACAGAGCATAGGACTTGCTGATCGGAAGGTCGGCAGTTCGAATCCCCACGACGGGGTGAGCTCCCGTTGCTCGGTCCCTGCTCCTGCCAACCTAGCAGTTCGAAAGCACATCAAAGTGCAAGTAGATAAATAGGTGGGGACGCGGGTGGCGCTGTGGGTAAAAGCCTCAGCGCCTAGGGCTTGCCGATCGAAAGGTCGGCGGTTCGAATCCCCGCGGTGGGGTGCGCTCCCGTTGATCGGTCCCAGCGCCTGCCAACCTAGCAGTTCGAAAGCACCCCCGGGTGCAAGTAGATAAATAGGGACCGCTTACTGGTGGGAAGGTAAACGGCGTTTCCGTGTGCTGCGCTGGCTCGCCAGATGCAGCTTGTCACGCTGGCCACGTGACCCGGAAGTGTCTCCGGACAGCGCTGGCCCCCGGCCTCTTGAGTGAGATGGGCGCACAACCCCAGAGTCTGTCAAGACTGGCCCGTACGGGCAGGGGTACCTTTACCTTTTTTAGATAAATAGGTAACACTCCGGTGGTAAGGTAAACAGCGTTTCCGTGCGCTGCTCTGGTGTTGGTGTTCCATTGCGCCAGAAGTGGCCTAGTCATGCTGGCCTCATGACCTGGAAGCTGTACCCCGGTTCCCTCGGCCAATAAATCGAGATGAGCGCCACAACCCCAGAGTCGGCCACGATTGGATCTAATGGTCAAGGGTCCCTTAACCCTTTACCTTTACCTTACTCTGAGTAAAACCCAGTTGCATACTATCCTGTGAATTATTTATGGTTTACATGCAGAACAAAACTGACCGAAACACCAAAGTAAAAGAAGCAGATATTACAAGCCGCAACTTCCGAAATGGATTTGCTCATCTTTGGGGAAACGGCTTCCCCCCAAAAAACTTTCCCGAGCAGACCCAAACAGGAAGGCACTTTCTATGCAAGGGTGCCACCTTAAATAAAATATGGGGGGCAGGGGGGACCTGCATGATGTGTCACAAGATGTGGTGCAAGCACACCCTTTGAATGGCAATGCCCATCAACTTGGGGGGATCGGTCCCTTCAAATATTTTATGGGGGGGGCCAAAGGGACCTCAGCCCCAGGAGTTGGCTCCTGTTGTCTCTCTGTGTCTCTCTGCTCATGTAAAAGGTAAAGGTACCCCTTCCCGTACGGGCCAGTCTTGCCAGACTCTAGGGTTGTGTGCTCATCTCACTCAAGAGGCCGGGAGCCAGCGCTGTCTGGAGACACTTCCGGGTCACGTGGCCAGTGTGACAAGCTGCATCTGGCGAGCCAGCGCAGCACACGGAACGCCGTTTACCTTCCCGCTGGTAAGCGGTCCCTATTTATCTACTTGCACCCGGAGGTGCTTTCGAACTGCTAGGTTGGCAGGCGCTGGGACCGAACGACGGGAGCGCACCCCGCTGCGGGGATTCGAACCGCCGACCATGCGATCAGACCATGCGATCAGCAAGTCCTAGGCGCTGAGGTTTTACCCACAGCGCCACCCGCGTCCCTCTCTGCTCATGTACCAGTTCCCAATTTCAAAATGGCCATCCAGGTTACACTGTGTTCTCAGCAAGGCCTCGGCTGTTAGACTAATGAGCAAAACCTGCACGGCTGGGATTTCCCCGCTATGGAGTTTGTTTTTAGAGTCCTCACTTCCTTCCCCCACTCTCTGCTCCGTTCCAGTTCATGCACAAAAGGCCAACCTTTACTGTAAATCGTGTCCCTGTGCCAGGTTCCTCATTCCAGAGATGGGAGACATTATGGGCTGGGTGAATATCCCAGACAGCCTGTTTACAATACTTATTTATCACAGCGGATCAGCAGATCTGTAGAATAATCAACTGATACAATGTCCAACGCCGCACCACCTTCGAACTCACGCAATCGTATGCCATGTGGTGGCTGTTTAATTGTTTATCTTAGCATGGTTAGCCTCTGACTACACAGTGTGTGTGTGTGTGTGTGTGTGTGTGTGTGAGAGAGAGAGAGAGAGAGAGAGAGAGAGAGAGAGAGAGACCACAGTTGCCACTCTCCCACAAACACCGATATTTCAGACAACGGGATGGGGGCTGTGTTATAAGAATTTTAAGGTCTTAGATATGTAATAAATGTTCATAAATGTACCAAGCAAACACGTATATAAATATATAAACCACATGTCTGAAGCAGCACAGGAGAAAACAGCCATGAAGCCATTTTGGCTCCCAAACTGACCAAATGTTTTCTCTGCAAAGTCAAAGGAAAACAGAAAAGCCCCCCCCCCATTGTCTTTTCCTTCACAAATCCTGTCTTAAGGGCACATTTAAGATATGACTAGGGTGTGAGCCTGTGACCTGCCTCAGGAACTAAGTACCGTATTTATCATTACAAAAGACTGGCCAGGCTCCCCAGGCAATCCAATCAAGTAAGCAGTAACAGGTTTCTGGTAAACAGCACACTCAGATTTCTGTTGTAGACCACCCCTTCTGTGATGTATGTATGTTGTTTCTGGGGGGGGGGGTCTTGAGCTCCAGGGCAGGGAATTTAAAATGTCTATATAAGGGCGAACACACCTGGGTTCTGGGTTCCTCCTCCTTTCCTGCGTGTGAGGGGAGCACCCTGTTGCAACAGATCAATAAAGATCAGGCTTACGAGCTGCTTTGCTTCTCAATATTCTCTGGTTGGCCTCTGATATTTTCTCCAACCGATGGAGAACCTACAAAGGACTCTACAAGGGCTCTTGTGTACCCCATAAGGGAATAAGGGCAGATTTTGTTTATTACAATATAAATTATATAATTTTACCTGTGCCCCCCTTGGAATAGCTGGGGAAGGGCAGGGGGCCACATGGCCCCCGGTTGAGAAACACTGGTGTAGAGTCTACCCCTTAGCCTTTTCTTCCTGAAGATGCCCTGCGCGTTTTCCTTCTTCTCTGTGGGCTACCTTCCCAGGTGGACATTTGCCCCCTCACTGCTACTGCCTGGGCCTACTGCCCGGGGGCATGGGCGATTTATGTTGGGGGGGGTTGGCAGGACAACCACCTGACGCCATCCTCTGTCTTGCTCTGCGCAGCAGATTCGGAATGAAACGTCTCAACACAACAACAGCTGTTTTAAATTACTTTCTTTTGACCCCAAGTGCTCAGAAAAATCTGTCAAAATCTTTCTACAATTTTTAATTTTACTTAAGTATTTTTATTTATTTACTTGATGGGGGGGCAGCTGCCCCTGCCCATGCGGGGGGGGAGAGCTGGAGTGGCGCCCCCCTCCTGCAAGACGCGCCTGTGATAGGAATTTTGAGGTCTTAGATATATGGTAATGTTCATAAGTGTACCAACCAAGCACATACATAGATCAGCACAGGAAAACCCACCTGGAACCATTTTGATTCCTAAACTGAACAAATGTTTTCTCTGAAAGGTCAAAGTGGGAAACCTCCCAATGTCTCTTTCCTCACAAATCCTGTCTTAAGGGCACATTTAAGATATGAATAGGGTGTGAGCCTGTGACCTGGCCCAGGAACTAAGTACAGTGGTACCTCAGGTTAAGTACTTAATTCGTTCCGGAGGTCCATACTTAATCTGAAACTGTTCTTAACCCGAAGCACCACTTTAGCTAATGGGGCCTCCTGCTGCTGCCGTGCCGCCGGAGCATGATTTCTGTTCTCATCCTGAAGCAAAGTTCTTAACCTGAAGCACTATTTCTGGGTTAGCGGAGTCTGTAACCTGAAGCGTATGTAACCTGAGGTACCACTGTATTTATTATTACAAAAGACTGGCCAGGCTCCCCAGGAAATCCAATCAAGTAACCTGCCAGACAGGAGATAAACAACGACAGGAGAAAAACATTCAAAATTTCTGTTTTAGACCGCCTTTTTTGTGATGTAGGTATGATGTATCTGAGGGGTGGTCTTAGGTTACACCCCTTCTGTGATGTATGTATGATGTTTCTGGGGGTGGTCTTGATCTACAGGGTGGCAATTTCAAAAGTCTTTATAAGGCCTTGCGCGCCATTTTTCTGGGTTCCTCTTCCTCTCCTGCGTGTGAGGGGAGCACCCTGTTGCAACAGATCAATAAAGACCAGGCTTACTAGCTGCTTTGCTTCTCAATATTCTCTGGTTGGCCTCTGTTATTCTCTCCTACCAATAGGG
Organism: Podarcis raffonei; assembly: GCF_027172205.1. NCBI lineage: Eukaryota > Metazoa > Chordata > Lepidosauria > Squamata > Lacertidae > Podarcis > Podarcis raffonei. The sequence continues at coordinate 98,387,890 of NC_070606.1, read as the reverse complement.
AACCTGTGTAAGGTCTATATATGGGCTCTTGGATACCCCATAAGGGAAAAGGGCAATTTTTGTTTACAACAGACCCACCGCTTGGAGAAAAAGCAAGAGAGATTCAGGCGCCCTCCCGCCCCGCCACGTGCTTCAGGCAACAGCGCGTGACGTCAGGGGCCCGCGAGTGTAAAATGTTGCAACGTTCCATCCGCTGGGCGATTCATTCACAAAAGTGAGTCTGCCTCCCCGAGCAGGGAAAGCGAGGCTGCGGCGGCCCCTGGCGGGGTTCCGCTTCCCCGATGCTGGGAGGAGGAGGAGGAGAAGCGGCCGCGGGAGGGGCTTCCCGGAGCCCAGCCCGCCTCTCTCCCCGCCCAGCCTCCGCCGCCGCCGCGTTGTGTAAGCGGGGCCTGGCGCGCCAGCGGAGGAAGCCCACGCGGAGAGCTCGGCGCCCGGTGAGTGCCGGCGAGGGGGGGCGATCGCAGCCCCGGACCGTGCCCCCATCCCTTGGCGCCCTTCCCTGGCCGCACAACATAACTTGTCCTGTTGACACTACTTTGCGGGGCCCTTGTGCGGATGAAGGGGGCAAGGAAGGCTTGTTCTGTTACCCCCCCCAAAAAGTGTGGCCAGGATAATAGGGGCTTAGTATTCTCCCCTTTCTCCCCCAGCCTCAAATCCAGGGAACTCCCCCCACCCCGTCAAACCCTACAGGCCAAAAAAAAAAAAAGACCACTGAGGGAAAATAAAGGAGCAAATGAGGAATTGAAGCATAGCTGTCAACTCTCAGATTTGAAAATAAGGGATCAGCAGCCTCACCTGTCCCGGGGACAGTCTACGGGATATCTAACATTCCCGGATAGCAGCGGGAAGCAGCGGGAAACGGAGCTGGAATAAGGGAATTTCCCGCAAAAAAGGAAAGGTTGACAACTATGAATTGAAGGGGAAAGAGGCAGGGATCAGGAGAGAGAAAAAGGAGGAAAACGGAGGCGCCTTGCAAAGGATGGAGTGATACAAGAGTTAAATCCTTTGTTTCTTCTCCTTTTTCAGAAGCAGTTCCTTAGTCTGGTCCACGGGCCGGACTGCACAAATCATTCGGGTTGCCCTGTTCTCTCTTCCCTCTAATCTACTGGACAGACCTGGTCTAGCTCTGCTCTAGAATCAGCCTGAGCACAGCAGTCCCGTGAAGTGGCTGAATGCCACCTTCACCAAACTGGTGCTCTAAGGTTTGAACGCAGGAGCTGCCTTAAGTGCCCAGCATTGCCCACTCTGACCGGCAGCAACTGTGAAGGTTGTTTCTCTTTTTAAAGCCAGGATTCTGTGTGCAAAACATACATGACCACATAGCTAGCTACCAGCCACCAAAGAGCTTAGACAGGGCTGGATTTAGGGTCGTGTGGTTCCCGAACACAGGGTGCCAAGCTGAGAGGGCACTAAACAATAACATTTCTGTTTTTTGTAATAATGTGAATTTTCAGTCCGCCTGTTAAGAAGATCTATTAAAAGCAACTGTGCCAAAAATAATTATTGTGAAAATAAGGAATATTTAGGGAGGGGGGTGCCAAATCTTCTCCCCGCTCAAGGCACCCTATTTCAAAAGTTCACCTCGGTTTAGAGAACTTCTGGCCTTCCCAATGTTGATGAACTACAACTCCCATCATCCCTACCCTTTGGCCATGCTGGCAGGGGCTGATGGGAGTTGTAGGCAGAAGCTGGGAGGCCGCATGCTGGACAAAACCAGCTTGATTCTTGCCTCTGTGAGGAAGAGGCCAGTAGCCTTGGATGCTAAATGGAGACCCCCCATGCCCAGAGACAGTGTACCTCTGTATAGCAGATACTCGGGACAAACCACAGGGGAGGGCTGTTGATTTCATATCCTGATTCCCCAAAGGTATCTCATTCACTGCGAGGGGGAAGTAAATGGGATTACAGCATCCTGGTACCCTCCAGATGTTCTGGAGTTGTCTCAAATACCTGAAGGGCCAGGTATTTATTTATTTTATTGCTGCATTTCTATCCCACATTTTCTCCCTAGGAGCTCAAGGTGCTTCATGGGGTTCTGAGTTTCCTTTTTCAAATCTCTCTGAGGTGGGTCAGGCTGAGAGGAAACAATCTTCGTGGCCGAGTGGGAATTTGAACCCAGGTCTCTCCCAGGTCGTAGTCCGGCACTCTTAACTGCCACACCAATATGGGCTATAGTTGGAGATGGCTGGAATGGAGGCCCCCATAGCCTGATCCACCAATGATGTTCTTTTGTGCTTGCTTACAGGCTGCTTCTTCCTTCCAGCCTGCTCCCCGGACGGGTCATCGCTTGCGTCTCTCCCCATTCCGGCCCCGCCTGGGTCTTGTGGTTGGTGCGCAACCTCTCTGCGGTCCCCGGGGCGCGGCCAGCCATGTCCCAGAAGAGGAGAAAGCGGAAGCCAGCCGAGTCGAAGCAGGAAGGGGCAGAAGAGGGAGCATTAGTCCCTGATGGCTTGGAGAGCAACGGGAGGTTGGCATCCGGGGCACCGCCTGCTGCTAAGAAGGCGGCTGGGGAAGGGGATGTGGGCAGCAGAGGCTCTGCCGCCCTGGCCGAGGCCGTCAAGCGAGCCCGCCTGGACGCGGCGCCCTCCGTCGCAGAGTTCAAGTACAACAAGAAGCGCGTCCGTCTCATCTCGCAAGATCCCAATCTCAAGGAAGATGCTCGGGGCATCCTCTACTGGATGTCGCGAGATCAGAGAGTGCAAGGTGAGAGCTTGGCCGGTGCTTGGGATCCACAATCTGTCCTGGCTTATTTTTGGGTGGGAAAACCAAACTACAAGAGGTGCATTGATATTTGCAGTAAAATTAGAGCACCAACAGTTCACTACTTGTAGTTGGTTAGACACTGAGGTCCAGCTCCAAGGGCCTTCTGGCGGTTCCCTCCCTGCGAGAAGCGAAGTTACAGGGAACCAGGCAGAGGGCCTTCTCGGTGGTGGCACCCGCCATGTGGAACGCCCTCCCGTCAGATGTCAAGGAAATAAACAACTATCTGACATTTAGAAGCCATCTGAAGGCAGCCCTGTTTAGGGAAGTTTTTAATGTTTGATGCTTTATTGTATTTTTAATATTTCGTTGGAAGCCACCCAGAGCGGCTGGGGAAATCCGGCCAGATGGGTGGGTTACAAATAAATTATTATTATTATTATTATTATTATTATTATTATTATTATTATTATGCAGAGCCTAGGACTTGCCGATCAGAAGGTCGGTGGTTCGAATTCCCGCAACGGGGTGAGCTCCCGTTGCTCGGTCCCTGCTCCTGCCAACCTAGCAGTTCGAAAGCACGTCAAAGTGCAAGTAGATAAATAGGCACCACTCCAGCGGGAAGGGAAACGGCGTTTCCGTGCGCTGCTCTGGCTCGCCAGAAGCGGCTTAGTCATGCTGGCCACATGACCTGGAAGCTGTACGCCGGCTCCCTCGGCCAGTAAAGCGGGATGAGCACCGCAACCCCAGAGTCGGTCACGACTGACCTAATGGTCAGGGGTCCCTTTACCTTTACCTTTACCCCACCCCCAGCCTCCTCTTCCCCTCTGTGTAATTGGTGGGATGGAGTGCCTGGGGGTGAAGGCTGGCAAAACACTGGGAAAAAGCATCCTTGCCATGTATAAAGCAATTGCATTGTGGCAAATTCAGAAGTGCCGTCTCGCTTCCTGATACAGCCACGCCCCTTCTAAGATTATACAACCTTCCCAAGTTACACAATAATTTTATAATTATGCAATTATACATTAATAACCATTATAGGGGTGCATTGCAGTAATTAATTCAGGTCTCTCTGTGTTGCCTTTCGGCTAGATCTAATTTTTTGTGTGGAAACCGGGTCTTTTTTTGGTAAAGTTTGTTTATTTATTTATTTGTTTTGTTTTATAATGTGTATGAAACACAAGAGAACAACAGACTCTCCTTCCTTGGAGGCTTTTCAGCAGAGTTTGGATGGCCGTCTGTCATGGATGCTTTAGCTGAGATTCCTGCCCTGAAGGGGGTTGGACTAGATGACCCTCAGGGTCCCTTCCAACTCTGCAATTCTATGATTCTAACACTGGATGAAAGTAATAAAAAAAAGAAAACTATAAAATAGGCACGTGGGTTAAAATGACCAAGTCGCAAGTATCAGATTATCAGGGGCAGCTGATTCAAGGGAGCCTGGCAGTATTTGCTTTCTGGGTGACTTTCCTATGAAGTTCCCTTGTATGGAGCGGACGTTGCACAGAATTCCTTTGAATCTGAAGCACCCTTCGCTTTCAGTGTTTAGATTGGGAGCATAACTTATGGTCTCTGTGTGTGGTTTGGGAGCCGCACGGTCAGGGGAAAAACAGTGCTGTCCAGGGTTGTAAAGACAGCGGAGAGAATAATTGGGCGCACTCTTCCCACCTTAGATCAAATCTATGCTTCCAGGTGTCATAAGAAAGCTGCAGAGATAGTGCAGGATAGTGCACACCCTGGAAATGATCTCTTTCAGCTTCTGCCTTCTGGAAGAAGGTACAGGGTTATAAAGACTAGGACTAGCCGCCTGAGAAACAGTTCCTATTCAAATGCGATTTTGGTTTTAAACGCAGTGTAAGGTAGTCTCTGCGGGAGTATATTGTATTTAATTATGGGGTATCAGAGTTTTTAGGGGGCTAACCAGGCTGGGATAGCTGGGATAGCAGGCTTGTCGGTTTTTGAATGTCTGATGTAGATTTTTTCAATTTCGTTGTTCTGTATGGGACAATGACAATAGAGATATTGTATTGTATGGTGACTAAAAATATCCCCCATTTATGCTGATTGGGCAGCCCTAGGATGCTGGAGATAGCGACCCTCTGAGACCCTGCTGCAGAAATAGCAACAGGTCTCCAGCCGCCTGGGGAGGAAGGGAATCTGAATTTTTATTTATTTATTTGTTGAATTTATATACCTCCCTATACCTGGAGATCTCAGGGCAGTCCACAAAAAAGATCACAGTACATAAAATCAAAATAAAAACAATAACCCAATAATAACCCCCCCAAAAGAGCCACATTTTAAAAGGGTATAGGGTGTTGATCAGGCCTGCCAAAGGCCTGGTTAAACAGAAAGTTTTTGCCTGGCACCTAAAGATGTACAGTGGACGCTTGGGTTGCGAACGTGATCCGTGCAGGAGGCATGTTCGTAACCCGCAGCGGCACGTCTGTGCACGCGCGGGTTGCGATTCAGCGCTTCTGCACATGCGCAACCGCCAAAACCCAAAAGTAACCCGTTCTGGTACTTCTGGGTTTTGGCACGTCTGTAACCCGAAGAAACGAAACCTGAAGCATCTGTAACCCAAGGTATGATTGTATAATGAAGGTGCCAGACAAACTTCCCTGGGGAGAGCATTCCACAGACGGGGAGCCACTGCAGAGAAGGCCCCGTTCTCGTGCTGCCACCCTCCAGACCTCTTGAGGAGGAGGCACACGAAGGAGGGCCTCAGAAGATGTTCTCAGGGTCTGGGGAGGTTCATAGAGGCGCTCCTTGAGGTATCGTGGTCCTGAGCCACACTGTATACCGCCTGGTGCCCTGCCTTGCCTTCAGAACTGGGGCACTTGCGCCCATCAAACTGGCCCAGAGGTTTGGAGAAGCCCAAACGCTGCATGTCTGTTGCGCCCCCTACACTCCCAGCCGCTGACCATCTGTTGCAGAGCCATTCCTTTAAGCTTTTCCCTGCTCTTTCTCTCCCCAGATAACTGGGCCTTTCTCTATGCCCAGCGACTGGCCCTGAAACAGAAGTTGCCGCTGCATGTCTGCTTCTGCCTGGTGCCCAAGTTCCTGGAGGCTACCATCCGCCATTTCGGCTTCCTGATCAAAGGCCTCAAGGAAGTGGCCGAGGTACCGGCGTTGTGTCGGGAAGATGTTGCATCGGTGCCAGAAGTGGTTGTGGACCCGGGAGAGGTTCTAGTGGGCAAGCCGCCTGCAGCATGAATTTGGGCACAGCAGCCTTGCCACACCAGCTTTTTCCCAAATGCCCATCAACTGCAGACAGCATGCCCTGTGGGCAAGGTTGATGGGAGTCTTTGTCCAAAATATCCTGAGGGCACCAGGGTGCGGCCAGCTGTCATAGATAAGTCATTTGCAGCTGCGTGCCGGATGCTGTAAATAGTAACCAAACAATTAAACCCCTGTGTTGCAAACAATTATCAGTAATATCCAAGGGAACACGATGACCAAGTACAACAATCTAATATCATAACTTTATGACCACTGCTCCATAGATATTGTTGTTATACAATTCCATTCATCATGTTGTTGTTGTTGTTTAGTCATTTAGTCGTGTCCGCCTCTTCGTGACCCCCTGGACCAGAGCACGCCAGGCACTCCTGTCTTCCACTGCCTCCCGCAGTTTGGTCAAACTCATGCTGGTAGCTTCAAGAACACTGTCCCACCATCTCGTCCTCTGTCGTCCCCTTCTCCTTGTGCCCTCCATCTTTCCCAACATCAGGGTCTTTTCCAGGGAGTCTTCTCTTCTCATGAGGTGGCCAAAGTCTTGGAGCCTCAGCTTCAGGATCTGTCCTTCCAGTGAGCACTCAGGGCTGATTTCCTTCAGAATGGAGAGGTTTGATCTTCTTGCAGTCCATGGGACTCTCAAGAGTCTCCTCCAGCACCAGAATTCAAAAGCATCCATTCTTCGGCGATCAGCCTTCTTTATGGTCCAGCTCTTACTTCCATACATCACTACTGGGAAAACCAGAGCTTTAACTATACATTCACCATATAGATGGGTTTATGAAGCATTTCTGTATCCTGCTGTGCTAAAGAAGAATTCTATGAAACAGTGGGTATATCCGGAATCACTGTTCACTACGTCTGTTTGCGGACCATTTCGGCAGCATTGGACGTCATAAAACAAAGCTTTACTGTTTTCATCAGATAAGAATCTGACCCGTTGCTTTTTTCAGAGACTTGCATAGTCTACAAAGACTTCCAGAGACTTACGTTTTCAGGAGAATCCATCAAGAGTGCACATTTTGTGACTTTCAGAGATTTATAAGATTTCTGTTTATTTGGTTTTTCATATTGTTCAATGTTCCGTATAGATTATATAAAGAGTTTATATTGATATTGCATTGTTGTACTTGGTCATGGTGTTGCCTTGGATATTACTGGATGCTGTAAATAGCCTGCGAGCCCAAAGCAGCTGTAGGCAGAGGAGTCTTCCCACAACAGCTCTGCATGATTAACTGCTCTGGCCTTTCCTCTTGGGTCTCTGCGTCAGCTGGGGCTGGATTGTTCACTTACCCGGCAGAGCAACCCATTCTCCAAAGAAAATTGATTTTTGGGTCAACGAAAGAGGCAGCACTCTGGGCTTTCCTCTTTCCACTCGAGGGGAGTGCTCAGAACAGAGACTTGTGCAGAAGCACAAGGGTAGGACTCCTCTCACAGCAGAAATATTTCTGTGCTCTTATTCTTTTGCACGCTAAGTCAGCCTTTTGGTGGGTGTTGGTGAAGTGTGCCAACTTCACTTTTTTGATGGGGCAGGGGGGATGACTTACCCGTATTTTTCGCTCTATAACACGCACCCGACCATAACACGCATATAGTTTTTAGAGGAGGAAAATCCGTAGGCATGCCACCCGTAGGCATTTCCTCCATAACACGCACAGACATTTCCCCTTACTTTCTAGGAGGGAAAAAGTGAGTGTTATGGTGCAAAAAATACGGTACACTTTCTGTCTGGGTAACCTAGGAGAGCTTTGGAAAAGCTGGGATTTTATTCGGGGGATGTGGGTAGCACTCGGGGGACGTGGGTTAAACCACAGAGCCTAGGACTTGCCAATCAGAAGGTCGGCAGTTCGAATCCCCGCAACAGGGTGAGCTCCCGTTCCTCAGTCCCTGCTCCTGCCAACCTAGCAGTTCGAAAGCACGTCAAAGTGCAAGCAGATAAATAGGTACTGCTCTGGCGGGAAGGTAAACGGCTTTTCCTTGCGCTGCTCTGGTTCGCCAGAAGTGGCTTAGTCCTGCTGGCCACATGACCCAGAAGCTGTATGCCGGCTCCCTCAGCCAGTAAAGCGAGATGAGCGCCGCAACCCCAGAGTCGGCCACGACTGGACCTAATGGTCAGGGGTCCCTTTACCTTTACTTGTGTTACCGGGCCGGTGCATGACTGTGGCAGTGCGACAGGCTTAAAAGAAACAATTGGTACCTGAATAGTTGCACTCATAGCCAAGATAGTCATGACACAGGCTTGTATGTATGCGTGCAACTAAAAATCTGTACCTGCTAGAACTTTGTTCCTTTTTGATAGACACATAGCTCAGTGGAAGGACATGTGCTTGGGATGCAGAAGGTCCCAGATACAAAGCCTGGTATCTCCAGGTAGAGTTGGGAATGACCCGTTTGAAAACCTAGAGAGTCACTGCCAGTCAGTGTTGACAATACTCAATGAGAGAGACCACTGGTCTAGTATAAGGCAGCTTATAATGTAACCAGCTTCCTATTCAAATTCACGCTTCGTTCAAAACAATGAGGACTACAAACTTGTATCTTTTAGATACTCAGTGGGGGAGCACATGCAGAAGGTTCCAGGCTCAGCCCCTGGCCTCTCCAGGTAGGCCCAGGACGTGTCACCTGCCTGAAACCTTGGAGAGCTGCTGCCAGCCAGTGTGGTATATACTGAGCTAGACTCACCGGTAGTCTATGAGTCGATATCACAAGCTTCCTGTGTGACCAAATATTCTCTGCTTCCTTTTCATGTCTCCTAGGAGTGCAAGGAACTAAGCATCCCGTTCCACCTGCTCATAGGCTTCGCAAAGGACGTGCTGCCTCCCTTTGTGACGACCCACGGCATTGGCGGGGTGGTGACGGACTTTGCCCCCCTCCGCGTCCCCATGCAGTGGGTGCAAGATGTCCAGGCGAGGCTGCCACCTGATGTGCCCTTTGTCCAGGTAGGGAGGCCTGGAGTCTGGCATCTGGGGTGTGATCTGGGCAGAGCTGTGGGGCAGTGGGGCGTATCTCCATGGTGACATGGATGTTGTGCTTCCAAGGAGCATTCCACCATCTTGCCTGGATTCCTGAGTTCATAACCTCCGTCACGTTCACTGAATCTGACAAAGGAAGCTTAATATAGTCATACCTTGGGTTACAGACACTTCAGGTTGCATTTTTTCGGGTTACGGACCGTCAAAACCCAGAAGTACCAGAACGGGTTACTTCCGGGTTTCGGCAGTCGCGCATGCACAGAAGCACTACATTGCTCTTTGCACATGCGCAGAAATGCCGAATCGCGACCCATGCGTACGCAGACGTGCTGCTGCGGTTTGCAGGCGCTGTGGGTTGCAAATGTGCATCCCGCACAGATCATGTTCGCAACCTGAGCATCCACTGTCATAATAATACCTTTATTGTCAATGTACAACCTGTGTACAATGAAATTAACCGAGCCTAACCGAGCCTGCCTCCCAGCCCACCCAAACATTCAATTTCATTGCACTCTGTGTGCTTATCACACAGCACACCACCTCACAAGTCAGTTGCGCTATGTTATTTTCCATTCAACAGCCTAACAGCCCACGGATAGAAGCTATTTTTTAGCCTGTTGGTATGGCTGATTATACTTCTATATCTCCTGCCCAAGGGTAGAAGATTAAAAAGGTTCTGGCCGGGGTGTGAGTCATCCCTGAGAATTTTTCTCGCTCTCCTAAGGCAACGATCCCTTGCGATGTCATCTAGCGGACTCAAGGAACAGCCCATGATATCATGTGCTGTGTTCACCACCCTCTGTAGAGACTTTCTGTCAGGCCAGCATACCACGCTGTGATACAATATGAAAGGACACTTTCTATTGTGGACCGTCAAAGGAGTTCATCAGTTGTTGTTTAACATTATTCTTTCGTAAGACCCTGAGGAAATAGTATCTTTGTTGGGCCTTTCTGATCACCTGAGTTTTGTTGATTTTCCAAATGAAGTCCTCACTAAGGTAAATTCCCAGGAATTTTCTCCACACAACGCCCCCAATATACAATGGGGCAGGTTCCCCTCTCTTCCTCCGAAAGTCCAGCACCATTTCCTTTGTCTTACTAATATTTAGGTGCAAGTTACTCTCTAAGCACCATGTAGATACTTTTTGAACCTCCCCCCTGTACGCTGTTTCATCTCCGCCTGCAATTAGACCCATTATGGTGGTATCATCTGCAAACTTAATAATTACTGTGGATGGAGATGATATGCAGTCATATGTGTACAATGAGTACAGGTAGGGACTTAGCACACATCCCTGTGGGGTGCCAGTACTAAGCTTCAGGAAGGTAGATGTAACAGTCCCAATCCTCACTGTTTGTGTCCGATCCCTCAAAAAGTCTTTATTCCAGTCACAGATTGTAGAAGCAGCAGCTTCATCCCAGAAAAGCTGATGCCACAATTAATTGGTGGCTGTTAAGAGAAGTTATGGACCAACAGCATCTAGAGGGCACCAGATTGGCAAGGGCTGCTGTAGAAGTCCCTAGGATCCTTCTTTCCCCTGTCTCTACACGTTAACACAAAGGTCTCGCTATTCAGATACAATGCATTCTCAGGAAATCATTTGTTAGGCAGATGTTTGCATAATGAGTCAATCGTTTCCATTGATTCCTATGGGGAAATTTCTAATCCGTTCCGAACCACGGAATTTTACCCCCAAATGACAAGAAAACCCAGGAAAACCCTCTGAAACTTTGCAAAAGGCAAATAAAGAAGGAAAACGCTGTCTTATTTGTCTGATCTCTCCAGCTCCCTCCCTCCCTCCCATCATGGTTTTTGGCAAAATGGCTGCCATGAAGCAGGAAAACACAAAAAGTAAGGTTTGTTCAAGGCTGCTAATTCGTTTACAGCACTACATGCAGGTCTGGCTGTTTGGATATCTGAATCTGTGGTGTACATAGCAATTCTAGGAGGCTTGGGTATTAATCCCTTGGGTTTGGATAAGTGAATTTTTGTATAGTGAGTGTTAGGATAGTGGGAGCTGTGTGCAATTGCAGTTTCTCTTGCTTTGCTTCTCCAGGTCGATGCTCACAACATTGTGCCCTGCTGGGTGGCCTCCGACAAGCAGGAGTACGGGGCCAGAACTATCCGCCGGAAAATCCATGACCGGCTAGCTGAGTTTCTCACCGAATTCCCACCTGTCATCAGGCACCCTTATCCCACAGAGTTCCAAGCAGAGGTAGCAGTTGATATTGGGAGCAGGGATCTGGGTTGTTTTTTGTGTTTTGTTTTTTTGACATTTGTAATTATTGGCAAACTGCTGCAGACATTCCAGCTGGTCTCCCTTAGCCCTTCACTGCAGCTGGGGCAAACTTGGGACAGAAAAGCTGTGGAAAGTCTGTAGCTCAGCAGTAGAGCATCTGTTTTGCATGCAGAGGGTGCCAGATTCAAATCCAGTCATCTCCAGGAAGCACTGAGAGAGACACCCTGTCTGAAACCCTGGAGAGCTGCTGGCAGTCAGTAAGGACAGTAGCAAGCTATATGGACCAATGGTCTGACTCGGGGTAAGGGAGCATCCTATGGTGTAAGGGACCCAGCGTGGTGTAGTGGTTAAAAGCGGTGGACTCGTAATCTGGTGAACCGGGTTCGCTTCCCCGCTCCTCCACATGTGGCTGCTGGGTGACCTTGGGCCAGTCACACTTCTCTGAAGTCTCTCAGCCTCACAGAGTGTTTGTTGTGGGGGAGAAAGGGAAAGGAGATTGTTAGCTGCTTTGAGACTCCTTAAGGGGAGTGAAAGGCGGGATATCTAGTCCAAACTCCCCCTCCTCCTCCTCCTCTTCTTCTTCTTCTTCTTCTTCTTCTTCTTCTTCTTCTTCTTCTATGCTCCTTTGACATTTACAGAAGGCCACAGGTATGCAGTACTCACCCCACAAATGCGTATTTATTTTTTACCATCTGTATTTTAATAGATTTGCTTTTATGTTGTTTTAACCCTGTTGAAGTTTAATTGCATACTAACTATTGTCTTGTATATATGTTTAGCTTTCTTGCATTTTTATAAGCTGCCTCGAGTCCTGGGGAAAAAGAGGCGCCAGAGCTCATCAATGGACTTCTCCCTTGTTCTCTTAGAATAGCAAAAAAAGCCCTGAATAATAGTATGTATTATTTTTATTCCATAAAATTTACGCGCTGCTTGATTGTTAAAAATCAATCAATCAATCAATCAATCCTCAAAGCAGTTTACAAAAGAACTATAAAATTATAGGCAACAACAGTTAAAAACTATTTAAAATATTCAAAGGATTAAAATCAGCAGTAAACTCTATGTGTTTGGGTAAGCCTGTCTGGTCATTTTTTTGTAGACTGCTTTGAGGCCTATAAAATTAAAGCGGTGCATGAATTTAAGAAATGAAATAAAAATAAGATAAATGAAAAGCTGAATGATGCCCATGCTCCCGTGAGCTCTGGGATGTTAAGTATTGCTGGAACGTCCCTTGCCTGGAGAGCTCCTCCTTGCTTCCGGCTTTCACCCCTGTTCCTCCTCTGACTCTGCAGCCTGTCGACTGGGACGCCTGCTATGCCAGCCTGCAAGTCGACCGCTCCGTGAAGGAGGTGACCTGGGCGCAGCCAGGGACAGCTGCCGGCCTGGCGGTGCTGGAAGAGTTCATCAAGGACCGCCTGAAGTTCTTTGGCACAGACAGGAACAATCCCAACCGGGCAGCTCTGAGCAACCTCTCGCCCTGGTTCCACTTTGGTGAGTGGGGAGCTGGTCCTCTGCAAGGCCTGGGTCAAACCCTTGGGGGGGTTCGGGGTGGCCAAAGCCTGGGTGGGTTGCAGATCAGCTGTCCGCTCTGCCCAAAAAGTTTAGGGTTGGTAGCAGCCTTTAGAAGAAGCAGCGGCATCTGAAACAGATCTCCCTTGGTATTAGAAATTGTGCTGAGACGTGAGGAACAGAGGAGGACTCCAAAACTATTTAGGGTTGTGGCCTTCTAGATGTTTTGATTACTGCAGTGCGCTCCATGTGGGGCTACCCTTGGGGGATGATACGGAGGCTGCTAGGTTGGCTGTGGGGCAAACCACCAGCAGCATATAACACCTTGCTTGCTAGATCTGCTCTGGCTACCAGTTTGCTACAGGGCAAATTCAAGGTTTGGGTACCAACATCTGTGGCCCTGTTGCCCTGGTTTGCTGACCCAAAGGAGGGAGTATTGTGGGAGTATTTGGGAGCAGGGGTACCAAAGAAGGATGTCAAAGATGCCAGAGTGATCCGTTAGAGCAAGCCAGCCTGCCCGTTCTCCCAGCCTTTGCAGACATAGAACGGACACGGTAGCAAGGAGATGGCTTGTCCGTACCCAAGGAAACCTTCATCCATTCTTTATACAGCATACGTCCCTTTGGCCATGCCTTCCCATCGCTTCACCTGTCCATATGAGGGCACAGGTGGCAGGTACCCAAATCTTACAGATAATTCTCCTTTCTGGGCTCAGAGCCCAGCACCTCAAACCCCACAGTTAAGGAGAACTTTAAAAGCAAGCCAATTAGCTTATATCAATGCACATGAATATAAGCATATATGTTAATGGGTTGAATGGTAAAATCAAAAGAAATAAGATTGAATGTATTTTGAAGAAACAAAAATGGGATGTGATCTGTTTACAGGAAACTCATGTAACACGAAAACATAGGAAGATCTTAGTAAACAAACGGTTGGGACAAGAATTTATAGCTTCAGATTGTAAAAAGAAAAGAGGGGTGCTGATCTATGCGAACACTAAACTACAGGCAAAACAACTGTTTAAAGATGATGAAGGAAGGACATGAATATAAGCATATATGAGCTCCTTGTTACAACTACCAATTAATAGTGGCATTATCTTGACTACAAAGATGGCAATTGTACAGCTCAAGACCAGGTTACTTGAGAGAGACCCCTTAGGCACCTAGTAGATAATAAATATAATAATAATAAATCTATTTATACCCCACCCATCTGGCTGGGTTTCCCCAGCCACTCTGGGCGGCTCCCAACAGAATATTAAAAACACAATAAAACATCAAGCATTAAAAACTTCCCTAAACAGGGCTGCCTTCAGATGTCTTCTAAAAGTCAGATAGTTGTTTATTTCCTTGGCATTTGATGGGAGGGCGTTCCACAGGGTGGGTGCCACTACTGAGAAGGCCCTCTGCCTGGTTCCCTGCAACCTCACTTTTCGCAGGGAGGGAACCCCCAGAAGATTGCTGTGGCCTGCAGCAGAGTCTCTCTTGCAAGTTCCAAAGATCTCAGAAGCCCACTGAACAGCAACTGTCATCCCACAGGTCAGATCTCTGTCCAGAGAGCAATCCTGGAGGTTCGCAAGCTCCGTAGCCGGTACAAGGAATCGGCGGAAGCCTTCATTGAAGAGGCCGTGGTGCGGAGGGAGCTGGCGGACAATTTCTGCTACTACAACCCGAACTATGACAAGGTGGAAGGTAAATGGGCTCACCTGTTTCGCCTTTCTCTGCTCTGCAAAGACACCTCTTCTGCGACGCTTGCCTTTATGTGTGATATGATAATGCAGGGACACAGGTGGCGCTGTGGTCTAAACCACTGAGCCTCTTGGGCTTGCTGATCAGAAGGTCGGCGGTTTGAATCCCTGCAATGGGGTGAGCTCCCGTTGCTCTGTCCCAGCTTCTGCCAGTTCAAAAGCACGTCAGTGCAAGTAGATAAATAGGTACCGCTGCGGTGGGAAGGTAAACAGCGTTTCCGTGTGCTCTGGCTTCCATCACGGTGTCCCATTGCACCAGAAGCGGTTTAGTGCTGCTGGCCACATGACCCGGAAAGCTGTTTGTGGACAAACGCCAGCTCCCTTGGCCTGAAAGCAAGATGAGCGCCGCAACCCCATAGTCGCCTTTGACTGGACTTAACCATCCAGGGGTTCTTCACCTTTTTACCAGTATGGTGTAGTGGTTAAGAGCGGTAGTCTCGTAATCTGGGGAACCGGGTTTGCGTCTCCGCTCCTCCACATGCAGCTGCTGGGTGACTTTGGGCCAGTCACACTTCTCTGAAGTCTCTCAGCCTCACTCACCTCACAGAGTGTTTGTTGTGGGGGAGGAAGGGAAAGGAGAATGTTAGCTGCTTTCAGACTCCTTTGGGTAGTGATAAAGCGGGATATCAAATCCAAACTCTTCTTCTTTATGATAATGCTGCATTTTAATAGGGCTCAATTACTTTTTAACCATAAGAGTCATGGGTGGCGCTGTGGGTTAAACCACAGAGCCTAGGACTTGCTGATCAGAAGGTCGGTGGTTTGAATCCCCACAACGGGGTGAGCTCCCATTGCTCGGTCCCTGCTCCTGCCCACCCAGCAGTTTGAAAGCACGTCAAAGTGCAAGTAGATAAATAGGTACCGCTCTGGCGAGAAGGTAAACAGCGTTTCTGTGTGCTGCTCTGGTTCGCCAGAAGCGGCTTAGTCCTGCTGGCCACATGACCCGGAAGCTGTACGCCGGCTCCCTCGGCCAATAAAGCGAGATGACCCCAGAGTCGTTCACGACTGGACCTAATGGTCAGGGGTCCCCTAACCTTTACTTTTTAACCATAATCTTTTATGCCTTATACCATTCAAAGGGGCTTATGACTGGGCCAAGACTACGCTGAAGCTGCACGCCAAAGACAAGCGATCTCACCTGTACAAACTGGAAGAGCTGGAGGCAGGAAAGACACACGACCCTCTCTGGAATGCTGCACAGGTAAACCTAAGCTCCAAAGGTGTGTGAGGACCTGGCTTTGGATGGGCATGTGCTGGCTTCTGAGCACGTGTCTGTCACGTGCTTGGAGATCTGCATCTCCCTCTCCAATAATGCTAAAACTTTTTGGAGGAGCAGCTCAATCGGAATGGAAAAGTTACACCCTACCTTGTTAAGTGGTACAAATCTCAGCTACTGGATGTTGTGATGGCCGCTGGATTAGATGGCTTTAAAGGGGGATTAGGGGTGGAAATTCCCAGGTGTCAAAAAAGTTATTTATGTGTGCCACTACTGTGGCCTGTGTTTCGTTAGCTCCAAAATGGAAAACGAGCGAGGTCCCAAGTAAAGAAGAATGGAAACTTACAGTAAGTTGACAGAATATGCGCAGCTTGCAGATTTTACACACAGAATAAGAGAACAAGAAGAACATACGTTTAGAGAAGATTGGAAAACGTTTATTGAATATATGGGAAATAATTGTGTACACTTGAAAACGTTGGCAGCATTAATATAAATTCAGCAGTGTAAATAAGTTTTGACGGGTGTAATAATGGAATACTGAATGGTTTAGTTTTTGTAAAATATGCAGGGATTTATGATATGTAAAATGAACCATGGAAAGAGAAGAAGGGAAGTCATTGATATTTTAAGGATGTTTAAATGAGTATTTTAAATTCTGTAACAGAAAATTTAATAAAAAACTATATATAAAAAAATTAAAATGGGGATTAGAAAAATGTCTGTTTAACCATACTAACTAAATGGGGAGCCTCCATGTTCAGTGGCAGCCTACCTTCTGAAGGGCCGTTTCTGAATGTGTACAGTTGTTTTTATTTCCTGCTTGTGGGGTTAAGAGCATAGGGCCCCACTCCATCCCTGTGACTGTCATTAGTTTTAACTCTTTTTGATTCTGAATTTAAAACTGTTGTAACCCACTCTGGTGGGAACTGCTGTTGAAGGGTGTGTGAACAATAGTGATGGCCAACCAGCTGCCCCTATGGGACACCCATAAAGCCCCCCCTTTACTTGCCTTTTATCTAAACCAGTGCACCCCCATTTTTCGGGCCACCACCCCTTTGGTTCCATAAACACATCCCCAGCCACTCTGGGCGGCTTCCAAGAACACACCAACACATCAAAAGCTTCCTGATACAGGAAGTCATATGATGGTTGATCTCTTTGACGTCTGATGGGATGGCACATCCCAAGGAGGCCTCATCCATAGCTCATCCACCTTTCCATCCCTCTGCTTCAGCTCCAGATGGTTCATGAAGGGAAGATGCACGGCTTCCTGAGGATGTATTGGGCCAAGAAAATATTGGAGTGGACCACTTCGCCAGAAGAGGCCCTGAAATTCTCCATCTACCTTAATGACCGCTATGAACTGGATGGCCGGGACCCCAGTGGATACGTAGGTCAGTCATGGGAAGAGGCTGGGTGGTTGTATCATAGAGTCATAGGGTTGCAGTGGGCCCCAAGAGCCAATCTAGTCCAACCCCCTGCGGAGCTGGAAACACCAGACCTGTGTCTGTGTCTGTTTCTGCAGAGAAAGGAGGGAGGAAGAATGCAAAAGCAGAGACCCGTTTGTTCTTTTTTCCTCCCATCAGGCTGCATGTGGTCTATCTGTGGGATCCACGACCAAGGCTGGGCAGAGCGGGCTGTGTTTGGCAAGATCCGCTACATGAACTATGCTGGCTGCAAGAGGAAGTTTGACGTGGACCAGTTTGAGCGCAAGTACAGCCCTCAAAAGTTCTCCAAGTAATCCTCAAGTGGCTGAAGGGCAAGGCTTGACGTTGCCTTTTTCACAGCGGCTGAGGCCAGCCTAACGTTACACAACGGCTGTAGTGCAAAAAGGCAGCTTTTGCTCACCCTTTTAAGATGGTGCAGAACAAGCAGCGACAGTAGGTCAAGCTGCGTTCCTGAAGCCCCGCTCTCTACCTGCTATGCAATCCTAAAGCCGCGTGCCACACAGCAGACAGGTTTTGACAATGTTTCTGCATGGCAGAATGGTGGGCGGTAGCAGGAGGAGATGGCAGCCCAGCAAAGCCACAGAGCCTGGAACCTACGAATGAGGAGGCGTTTCACGTTCGACGAAAACAGAGACCGCAAAAGCAGCATGCTTATTAGTGTAGTTTATTATGGACAGCATTTCTGTGGTTAACAGCAGGTGGATATCTGGTTTCTACTCCACCGTTAACTCTTTATAAAGAACTTTCACATACCATTTACAATATGGACAGCAGTCATTCTGCAAAACCGTGGGCATACCAGAAATCGATCACAGCTTCATCAGGGTTGGCCATTTGGCTTCCAAACCATTCCACTGTGCATTACATTCTCCCTTTGTGTGCTTTCCAGGCATTGCAGAAAGGAGACTGCACAATTATCACGTAAAGGGGGAAAAACCCCCACAACCTACCACCCCCCTTTTGGAACTTAGATCAGTGCATCTAGAACAGCTTTTGCCAACCGGTGCCTTCAAGATGTTTTGAGCTATTCTTTCCTCATCAGCCACCAGGCAGCAGAACTGCACCACCCATGGCTGATGGCAATTGTAGCCCCATAGCTAGAAGGAGAGCACCAGGATGGCAAAAGTCTGTCCTGGAAAATAGCTTTTTTAAAGAGGGCCTTACTGACAAACACAAGAAATGTCATCAACAGAAGTGCTGACAAATATATATATATATAAACCCACAAAATTTCTTCTTAACTGTAAAGGATTGCAGTGTGGATTTACAATCTTTTGAGACTGTTCATGACACAAGGTTGAGGGCTTGCTCACCTTCGTTTGACGATGGTCACATTTAAAATAAGAAAAATACACTTAGCCAGGCTGCCACCGTTTGAGAGAGGAAAAAAATCACCAGGATTCCAAATGACTTTTCTGTTCATGGCACATTTGGGGGCAAATAGCCAGGAGGGTGTGATATTCAATAGAGAAGACAAATGTCCAGTGGCTGGGTGGGCACTGATCTGGATTGGACGTGTATTTCAGATTGGAGCCCTAAAAAGTTAAGCACATGATTAGCAGCAAGTGTAGTTGGGCCCTGGAATAAGTAAAAACAATTTTTGAAAGGCAGGGGGGATAGCAAGGGGGAGCTCCAATCCATAAAACAGAGCCATGTAATGTTTTTTGGCAGTCAAGGGAGCTGATGTATGTAATCAAGATAAAAGATGTTGTTCTTCAACAGTTATCTATGAGAGAGGCTCTTAACTGAAGCAAGTGAGGGCTTCAGAATGCATGAAATACTCTATGCTGCTGCAAACCTGTCGCTATTGTTTTTTTAAAGATCAGAAATTATTTGGGAAGCGCTTTCTGTAGAGTTCTGATAGTAACAGGCTACTGTAGGAATTGTGAAGGCACAGGAAATGGGAGGAGTGGTCCCGCAGTTTTCTTTGAGACACAGCAAACCCTGTCTTTGGGGGTGGGGTGAGGTGGATGGACCGCCCCACTGCCACCTAACACCAATAACCCTCTTGCGATAATAACCAACCCACAAACACCCAAGGCGTTCAGTCAACAGGGTGCTTGTGGTGTGCCCCCATCTCCATCTCGCAAGCATCCACCCTGCTGAGTTAACCTGTGTTCTCGGCTCCTTGCTGCTTTGCTTCAGCTGGTTCAATCGCTCGTATTCCAGACTGCTAGTTCACCAAACCACCAACTTTTTCTGAACATACCTGAAGTCAATTATTTCAACATTTCCTTTATAAATTATGGACATGGGCATACTCTGAGCAAACTACACGTGGAGCTAAAAAAACAACACAGAGATATTTCAGCCTTGCCAAAAGCAGCAGCAAAAGGCTGAGGCTCTAAGCCGGGGGGCATAAAAAGAGTGCCACTGAATTAAGCAAGTGGAAGCCACAGAGCAACACCTTCCAAGGCCGTGTCTGAGCAGAAGTGGGCAACTTCCTGTTCTTAGAAAAAGCAGATAGAAGGTAGTCTACCTTTATATAGCATTCTTTAAGTAAATCTTCACAGCATCACCGTGTCATTTTGCACGCATGTCAACTGTATGTCCTGCTTATCTTGGTCAGGGTTTTTCTAGTGTGTTATGTATAGCTAAAAAAATACAGTAGCTAAAATGACACTGCTATCCATCTTTAGAAAATGGGTCTTGCAGTCTAGGCCAGCACAAAAGGACATATGCTGCCTCCTACAGGAGATTCTGCTGTGTGCTAGCTGAGTGACCTGTGCCAAAAATGCCACCTCCTCCTTCCTCAAGACATCGTGCCATTTCTACCTACAGACCACACTGACCCTCACTAACATCCACAAACCAACTGTCCTTTCAGACTGGGCCACTTCAAACATCCAAGAATCAGCTGACTTTGAAAGTGGTCATATTGCAAGGAATACAATCTGCAGCTTCTAGGCAGCAACACTCCGAAGGACCACACCACACAATGTGCTCTGCTAGGAGGTTGTTACGGAACAGCACCATATACAGAATTGGGTACGTTGCCATACAGTAGCATCTGATAGGAGAAGGCTGCTCTCACAGCCATCAGAGGCCCTTCCATTTTATTCTCCCCCTGCACAGGAACTGCCACATAGAGGAGTCTGGGAGAAGTTTGCGAGCACAGTCAATAAGGGTGTGAAGTGCTTTCACCATAAGAGGAATACCAGCATCAGTGGGGGGATGAAGTCGCGTAAAATAATCCTGCCAATCACACGGCACATAACTCAAGTATATGCCATGAGGGCTGCAGGCAAGTAAGAGCAGAGATCAAATAAATGTATGGCTTACGAAGAGAAACGTCAGGCTTTGCAAAAGCAGAAGTATCAACTGGCCAGACCCTCACCCGTCCCCTACAGCACCTGCACATGAGGAGGTTCCTGGTGCCTCACAGAAGCCACCAGTTGCACACCTGTCAGGGCACCAAATTGCAAGGGCAACATGACACCTGGGACAAGGCTCCAGCAGAGTTAAAGCAGGGGTGGGGGGCGGAATACAGTTGGCAGGCCAGATCCCAAGTTTCTCCACCCCCGCAGGCCATTTTGACAAGACAACTCAATGTTGAAAGGGTTCTCTTAAGCGCTCTCAATTGTTTCTTCCTCTGCAGCCTGGCTTTATACCAAAGCCAGACTGCAAAGGGAAGATCCGTGCCAAAAGCAGGGATTGGCTGCACTGCAGAGTTCTGGATCCTGCAGGACTTGCTGCCAGTGCCGACCGCAAGCCCCACAGGCCAGAGATTCCCCGATGAAAAAGCCTGGAGATTAAGAGACGAGGTAGACTCTTAGAGATTAAGCAGGGCTGATGAACATCTCTCTGCCGAGGAACAAGGTACGGGAAGCAAAGGTGGGCAAGAAGGTGCTAGGAGAAAGCGTTGCAAAACAGGAGCAGGGAAGAGACTATAAAGACTAGTTGGTGTGGAAGAACCCTACTTGATTATAAAGCACAGCCACATTTCAAGTACCAAATTAAAGGAATCTGACAAAGAGGCTCACCTATTAATATGAGGAAAGAAAGTTTTGTTTGTGTCTGAATGAACTCAAGCCATATTCAGTGCAACAGGCCAGTTAACTCCCCTTCAGCCCCTAATTCTAGCAGAATGGCTGGTGGTTAACAAGAGAGCACCACCTCACCAGCATGCTAGAAGCCTGTCTTCTCCAGTTTAGAACCCCTTCCAGGACTGCAGCTCCCATTGAGCCTAAACATCAGGAGGATGAAGGCTGCTTTAAGCTCTGCTTCTAGGGACCCTGCCATGCTTCTGCAAGAATGAGGAAATGAACTGCAATCCTCAGCACCATTTTCTGCCCCTCATCCTACTACATAATTGCCCCTTTCCAGCCTCATGGTCTGCTTGATCATGAAACATGACCAGTAATAGGAAATCTCCTGTACCCTAAACAACAAAAGGCACCTAACAATTTACCATCAAAGCCGGGTAAGTACTAGAGGTTAGGTGACAGAAACACAGCAGAAATATCAGCAGGAGAAGCAAATGCATCGCTGCAAAAGTGTCAGAAATCTTCTCTGATCTAAGGAAGAGCCCAGAGGTTAACTCCCCCAATAAGAAAGCCCCAGGCTCTGCCCTATGTAGGCTTTAAACTGGAATCCCTGCCAAATCCAGCACCCTGGAAGGGTACAGTTAATTCTGCAAGCTGCCAGCCCACATTTCCCTTGCAAGGAAAAAGACTTTTTAGGCAAATTGGAAGAAACGGTGGTAGGGAAGGAAGCAGGTGCTAGGTCCTCTCTAATAGGGTGTTGGGGTGTGTGGACAGATTATTCTGAGAAGAGTTGTGGGAACCTTGGGTTTGCCAACTATCGCCCCACCCTCCTCCGCTTACCCCGCTAGGTACCAGCGGGTTTTCTACACCCCCCAGTATTTATTGTAGCTAGGCAGCTCCTGACAAAATAAAAGGGCAGGTTGAATGCCCCTTTCGGTTCTCTGGCTTCCTTCAGGCACAAAAAATTAGGGCCAGATAAATGACATTCAGCAGCAAAGTATACAGAGTTATAGGCAGTGGTTTTGGCAAAAGAAAAACATAAAAGCTGCCTCTTCTGGCACACAGCAGCCAATACAGCAAATAACAAATTTCCACGTGGGCCGTTTTCCCTTTAGGAGTGTTTTGGAACTCGGCCAGGAGCTCAGCCACATAAGCCCACCAGCATCACCCACCGGCTTCTCCCAAGTGGCATGGGGGGAGAGGTTCAGGCGCTCAAGGCAAAGCCAGCTGCTACTTTCTTTGTGGTGGCAGCGAAACTGGGCTCCGCAGTGCATCGAAGTTGGTGGCGGAAACAGCAAGCAAGTCTCTCTCTCCCTCGTCCTGTGGCTCAGACAGAAGGGAAGCACCAAAACCTCCCGAGGCAAGTGCAAAATAACCCTTTGAGGGACTCCCCCCCCAAAGGCTCCCATCACGTTGGCTTATTAGCTGTGGAAGAGTCAGTCGGAGTTCTCTGTCAGTTCAGTCCCTGGAGGCAGAGGCCACGCACCAAGCCGCAGTCTCTCATTTGTCACGTGGCTGCTCCTTCAACGGCCGCCTCCTCCTCCTGCTCCTCCTCATAGTCCGAGATGTCAGCCTCCATGCTCTGCTTGGCCAGCAGTTCCCTCCGCGCTTGCAGCCGCTCGCATTTGGGGCAGGGTCCTGAGCGGAAACACACCTTGTGGTAGCAGGCTCTGCATTCTGCAAGGGGAGAGGGAAATGAGCAACTAGCAAAATCAGCGTCTCCAACACCCAGCCGCAGGGGATGTGGCTCCCGTTCTCACCTTCGCACGTCCTGCACTTGTTCAGCTCAAAGGGGAAGAGGATGTCCTCCTCGTTCTGGCAGAACTCGCAGATGAAGCCCTTGGCCTGGCACAGCTGAGGGGGAGAAAAGGAAGAAGCGGAGGGGAGTGAAGGAGAACAGCCCAGCAGAAGCTGCAGCCCCACTTCTGAAGGGACAGAGAAGCCCTGGATCTGTAGCATGTCCACACACAGAAAGACACAAATGCCCTGCCAAGGAGTCCTTGCCTCACCCTCAAGCAACCTCCATGGGCATCTGTTTAGCGCTGGGCACGGTAGCTCCACAAAAGTGGCAAGTGATCTCTAACAAGGCTACCTGCCATCTCATTAACTACCATTGCCAAGGAATCACAAACTCCCTTGTGAAAATCTTGCCTGAGCCATTGAGGGCTTTAGGCAAGCAACTTTGGCCACCCAATCTGCAGCACAGAAATAATTCTGCCGCATCTTAACCAGCTGTTGTTGTGTGTGCCCTTATAAATGGGTTACAGGTCGTGAAGGTTGGATTACAGCAAGACTGTGTATGTGATTACATACTGTGTATCCAACAATGGCAGTGCACTAGGATTTGCTGTTGTTGCAATCAATCAATTAAATTATAATTTCAATTTACTACCCAGGGTCCAAGGCTGGTCACAACCATTTATAATTCAGTATTTACAACAGCTGAAACAAATTCCAGTCCCAGGAACTGGGTGGATCCTGAAAATACTTCCCATGTGTCAAGAGCTAGGATAAAGAGCAGCACCTTCAGAATGCCACAGAAACCATAGAACAAAGGTGCCCAACACACCTCTGCGGGGAGGGAATTCCAATGCCGTAGAGAATGACTTCTCCTGGGCCACCCCCACAAACTTCTGAGGGTGATGGAACTACGAAGAGGGTCACCTCTCCCCATCATAACACTGGCAGGAAGCATTTCTGCTTATGCAATGCAGGGCCCCCAATCTTCACCAGTTCTCCCATACCTATACTGTTCTGCAGGGTTCTGCAGGGTCCCCATGCCAACACTCCCATGGTTCTTGTGGGGGGTGAGGGGAGATGTGGGAGAAGCCAGAACAGGAACTGTGTTTCAAATGAGCTTCATCCCAGCTTCAATTTAGCAGTGCATGTGATTCTTTATTACAAGAGGTTTACCAAAGTTACCCTCTCCGTTGTGTGCAAGAGCGATTCTAAGCTCCTCCACCGATGTTCCCATAGAGATTGCAGCTCAAGCTGTCTCACTAGGAAGGGTTAAGATCAGCCTCCCTGGCACCCAGGCACACACCCAGAACACTGCCTGGGAAAATCCAGGTCTCCCTGCATGGCTTTTGTGCGAAACTTGACCCAGTGGAGAAACCAATACAATACAAATTGGGAGGATGGGGAGGGGCTGAAAGGGTGGGGGGAAGTAAAAAGGTTACCCACCATGCATTTCTCAACGTGCTGGGTACCTGCCTTGAGGAGCTCTGTCAAGCAAGGAACGAGCTCCCCCTTCTTGGTGGCACTCAGGTCATTCAAGGAATAGAGGTGGAGGTCCTCTGTCAAATGACCTGGCACGGCGTCAAAGGCATCCAGGAGCCTGCAGGACCAAGTCAGAAATCAGCACCATGACAAAGCAGCCTTGTTCTGTTCTGAATGCTCCCTGCCCTCACTTAGTGAATATTGCAGCCAGACCAGCTGATGCAAGTGAAGGCTGCTGGCAGAGCTCTTCAAAAGCTCAAGCCTACACATTTCCCACCTAACATCTCACTGCCCTACTGCTCCTTTCCCTTGCAATGGTTATTTTCCATTTGCAAGTTGTATTGCTTTTAATATTTTGTCAGGAGCTGCTCAGAGTGGCTGGGGCAACCCAGACGGGTGGCATATAAATAATAAAATTGCTGCTGCTGTTGTTACTAAGGTTCATTCCAACAACCCAGCAAGGTCTATGCATCTCTGATGCAGTGGGGGGGGGGGTTTACATTCGCATAGTTAGACCCTTGTGTGAATGTCACGCATGACAGTTTGGGCAGCTGAACACTTGCTGGGAATCTGCTGCCGCTCGCAGCTTTCCAACTGACAAATATAGACAGCTGTGCAATCTTCACACATGACAAGCAGACACTGGTACACAATGCACACCCCTATGCACAGAAGCAGAGGAAATGATCCCACAACCCCACCGACCAGGTGGAGTCGGGGGACAGTTGCAACAGACATCTTGTCTTGCTTAAGCCCAGGCCTAGAGGTTAGCAAGGAGCAGAAGAATGCGTCTTCTGCTCAACAAAGGGAGGGTGGAGGTGCCTGAAAGACTAAAAGTGAGGTACAGAAGTTCATATGCTGGTGGTGGCGGCCCAGGTTCCTTGTGGTTCAAGAGCATGTCCTATAGATGTTCTATAGGAGGAGATGCAGCTATTTGGGAGGAGTGCACTGGGAGGAGTCCACTACTGTTTCTGCACCCCTCCCCTTGTCCCTATTGCTGGGCTTCTGTCGTTTTGCCTGCATCCCACAGCACTTACGCTTTCGCTAGGCGGCAGGTCTTGAACATGTTCTTCATGTGGTACAGCTGGATTCTCAGCAGCTGGAAAAGACCAAGTGGAGGGGAAAACCTCAGGTTGGAAGGCTTCTTTCATTTTAGAAGTATTAGGTATGTGTGTCACAGCAAGGAGTTGAACAGAAACCCAGACCCAGGACTTGGCCCTGCCTCAAAAGGGACTTTGGAGTTTCCCCAACCCAGTGGGATGCATGGTTAAAGAGGAAGGGGGAAATGAAAAGGGGAAATTAAAAAACAACAACCAGGTGCAAGAGCTAGAAGAAATAACAATCGAACTGCCTCAGGCAGGTTTGGGTATGCTTTGTTGCTTTACAAACGCCAGTCTGTGTAAGTGGCATGCAAATTCGCTGCATCTGACAGTTTTGGCTTAGGTTACTCATTTCTGTAGTTCTGGGGTGGAGCAGAGTATTCTGCAGGGCGCTGTAGCTCCATGCCCCAGAAATCCTGTCCTTTCTGTTGCTCTGAGATTTCACCAGGCTTCAACCACACACTTTCAAGGTGATCTGCACAGCCTTAAGGGTTGGAAACTTTATATAAATACAAAAAAGCGCTGAGATTCTGAGGATGCTGAATGCTGTGGTCAGTAACAGTTGCTGCACACACATGATTCTAGGGGTGGGAAAAGCTACTATAAAAAAGCAATTTACATCAATGGAAGGTTTTGAGCAGATGTTTAAAGAAAGAAAATGAAAACGAAGGGGCTCTGCAAATGTGCTTGGGGTAGGATTTCTATGCATAAGGTTGAAGTGAGTGGCAGAGGCGCAGGCTTGGCTCAAAAAAATGGAAAATATGGACCTGGAGGTTTGCACGCTTGGCTCAGATTCAAACAGTAATTTTCTCTCTCTCAAAAAAGGTGTGTGTGTGTGTGCAAATTGGCCCCTGCATGTAGAACAATATTTCCAGGGTGGTGGGGAGCGGGACGTACCCTAAGAGCATGTATCTGCTCCTCTCCCACACATATTGGAACTCAGGGAACTGTGGGATATGTAACAGAATTCTTTCCCACTGCACACAGGCACAGAAAGCAAAAAGATGCTTATGCAATAATGGCAAATACAATTCAACGTATGCATATTAAATTATTTAGAAGAACTATGTTTCTTTCTTAGGTGCAGGCAAGGAACTTTGCAGGTCCTCATTTGAAACATAAGGTATAAAGTCCCTCCAGGTTACAGAATGTTGTTCTACTTGTTCTTTGTTACAGAATCCCCAAGCTTTCTCACAAATCTACAGTTCCCGAGACAGCTTTGGCAGAAGCCCTGACACTTAAAAGCAGGTATAAAAGCTACACTTGCAGGGTAGGGATGGCCTCACGGGGCACCTCACACTCAGTCTGCCTTACCCTGACTTGGTTGAGCGGCTTGACCTTGCGGTAGAGGGCAGTGTTGATGTCCTGCACATTGAAGAGGGGGTCGCTCCAGATCTTGCTTAGCAGGTCCTTGGAGAAATTGCTGATGCAATATTTGCTGAAGTCCCACTTGCGCAGGATGCGGCTGGGGATGAGCATCTGAGCGTTTTCATGGCAACACTGGCAGAAGTATTTACCCAGGTACTCACAGTAGCGCATGCGCTTGATGTAGTCTGAAGGGATGGGGGTTGGGGAGGGAGAGGGAGACAGAAAGAGAGAGACAGATAATGAATGAATGAATGAATGAATGAATGAATGAATGTGTTCAGACTCCTCCTGGGGAACCGGGGGTGAGCCTATCCACAAGTCATCCCGAGAACAAAAGGAAGGTATCCTGCCCAAGGTGCCAGTTTCAACACCCCCAGTGTCGTGCATGTGTACATAAATATATGGAATGTGAATTTTGTCCCTACCAGTTCATGGTTTGAACCACATCAGTTAGTTGGTTGGTTATATTCTGCTTTTCTGTTCAGAACAAAGTGGCCAACAGTAATTAATACACAAACAACCCAGTCAAATCAGATTAATACCACCCACCACCTTCTAAGACAAAATCTTTGAAGGTTCAGGCAGTGTTGAAGAAACTGCACTAGTTGCCAAACAGCTACTGGGCTATGTCCAATGACTTCTTATTATGTGAAAGACTGCCTCCCCCTGCATTCAGTTAGAAGATCAATTCAGGCCATCTGGGAAAATTCTACACATGCCATTGCACCCTGCAGAATATCCGAGGGTGCTGACCTGAAAATAAGCATTTTTTGCTATTGTCCCTTATTTTGGAATGCCCTTCCCTCTGTCATATGTGAAACAGCAGTTACCAGTTGCTTCAGATGTCTTGTGAAGATGTACCTTTCACCTGGGCTTTCCACAACCTGCAAGTTCAGACCCTGCATGAAATGCTTTGAATCCTACAATTCCTGTTTTATATGCCCCCATATAGTTGTTTTATTGGTTTTACACTGTATTTTTAATTTTAAAAATAGGGTCTTTGAAAATCTTGTATGATGCTTAAGAGATTTCTAAAACATTAAACTGTCTATAAACAAAGTTTTAAAAACAAAGTAACATAAAATAACATAAACAGGGCCTCAAGAACTCTGCCAAATCCATCACTCACCAGGGTCTGTCCTGATGCCACATCCGGCACAGCGATAGTTCTGCTTGGCCACTGCCACCTTTCTCCTGCAGACACACAAAACATGTGCTATGTATGTGTGCAGACAGAGGATAGATAGATCTGAACCTCCTACCTTGGGGGCAGGGAGTGGGCTGCTAAGGAACATGCAGCATTTGAATATGCAAAAAAAAAAAATCCTCTACATGGGCATGCAATGTTATTGTAAAGGACAGAAGACACTTGTCCGTTTCCAAGCCTGTTCTTAAACCACAAGGAGCACTAGATTTCTGAGAAAAGGCCGGTGCTTGCAGAATGTCACCACCCACCAGACATGAGCTAGGGAAGAGGCCATGGAGAGGACACTCTCACCAGTCGCTGTACTTTGGCTGGTCATCAAGCAAATCATGAGACAGCCACTCCCAGCCACTTTCTCATCCTCTGGTTGATGGTGCAACAGTCTGACTCAGCATAAGGCAGCTTCCTTTGTGAGTAAGGGTTCCATTCTTAAAGATACCTTCTAAGTTTTTGTGAAGAGGGGAAAAATCCACTTGCTGCTGTTGGCAGATTCTAGCAAGGGCATGAATGGGCATATTTGGAAAGAGGAAGGGAAAGACAGAGGACACTGCAGGCTTGAAAACCACCTGTCTCCTTACGTTGGTGCTGGGTGGATATTGAAGATTATCTGTGGTCGGGGAGGCGCCCACTCCAAGTTCCCTCGGACCCGGATACGGAGTTTATAGATGTCCGCGTGTTCCCCATCGTCGGGAGAGATGGGCACAGAATCAGGAATTGGCAAGAGCTGCAGGAGGAGAACAAGACGCACAATGCAAACATGCACCTGGGTCTGGGCACAGAGCTTCCATGGTTAGCCAACAAGCAAGTAGGCAAGATCTGATTACTGCAGAATCTTCTGGAAATAATTTAAGCACTAAGTCAATGCTGCTATAGCAATCCCGTGGCTATTCCACAATCCAGTGATAAACTGCTACGTGTAACTGCGTCCTCCATGTTATTTCTGTTGGACAGGTGCAGAATCTCACGTCACGGTCCCCTCCCTGCCCACCACCCTCGCTTTTCATATTTCACGTGTACGTGAAACTTTGTAATCCCAGAGTGCACACAACCTTAACAAGAGGGCACTTTGGAATTCCTGACTGCTGAAAGAAGAACTTCCTTTTGCCATTACCCAAGAGGAAGTCGACAATCAGTGATCCCTTGTGAATAGAGCCCAGTGTCAAACTGAGAATGTGAAGTGGGGAGTGGGTGGAAAGCAACAACAGCCCCAAAACTACGGCAAACGGAACAAAGCAGCATCTTGCAGAGCACCTTCGGAGCAGAACCGCAGGTCACCACTGAAGCGCCTTTGTAAAGCCAACACAGAACTGAACTGCAAGGCGACCAAGGAGTGGGAGAACAGCCACAGTTGGGGCTTGTTAGTCACTTCCAGCCGCGCTGAAATGCTTCACTGTCTCCAGCACAGAGTATCAGCGTTGGGTGGGCCCTTACACCCCACTGAAGTATATAAACAGGGCCATTATGCTTGCTGGAATTCCTCCCGGTGTGACTTGCATGACTGCTGCCTCCCTAAAAGGCCTCACGCTCTCACATACGAGCAAAGCCTGTGGTTTGAAATAGACAAAATTAGAAGAACACACAGAACTTGTTTAAGGAGCGATGCAGAGCTCCGACGTTCCACACCCTGACCACACACTCCTGCACAGCCTTGGTTTAGATTCTGGGATTTCAACCAGCACAGCCCATGTCTACTCAAGTTCCTTATGGCAGCTTTAAGGGCTAGAGGCTTTTTGCTTTTAAAACATACCAAAATTCTCAGGGTGCTGAATTCTACATCAAAATGCCCTGCTGTGCCCCAGTGCTATAGGACTGTAAGCATACCTAAGACACCTTTCTTCCTCCGGCCATTGGCTTCCCGCAAATCAAGAAGCTGTCAAATGTCAGCAAAAACACAGCTGGGGTGGAGGCCGAGACATGCAGCCTGGACTCACACGTTTAGGTGGCTACTGATTGGTGCAAGTCACACTGAGCTGGCTTGTATTTGCAGTCTTTTGGCTTCAGGTGTGGCCAGCCCTGGCTATAAACCTGATTTTCTACTGAGCAGCCACAACAAACCACTCTAAACCAAGGCCTTCCATGCAGAGCGCAGCCACAACACTCACACACCCTGGGCCCCTTCAGATGGGCCATTCATAAAGGCTGTTAGAGCACGCAGTAAACACGACACTCCCTGGGCACACCTCCCATTTGGGACATACCAGCAGCAACTTTTTGCAAAGCTGTCTTTTCTTATACCACTTGGGCCGCTTAAGAAGCCTTTTAAGAGATAGTCTTGGACCCTGAAAACCAACAGCAAATGATCTATCAAGGTGGCTCCCTGAACAAGTCTTCCCTGCTCCTGGGAAGAGAAGCAGGAACAGAGGTGGGCCTGGTGAAAGCTTTTGGAGGCACTTCAGATTGCCACGCTCCTCCTATTGAAACATCCGATCTTTTGCTCCTTATCTCTGCATTCGGTGCAGAGCAACCTGTCCCAAAACCACAGCTAAATTTCACAGACCACATAGCTCACTTTTATCAGCCACAGCCCTGGTCAGTGGTCAATGCACATGATAGAAAGGGCAAAACACCAATTCCCAGTCTCCTTCATCCAGAAGTTTCGGATTACAACTCCCATCAGTCCCTTGGCCACGTTGGTTCCTGCTCCCCACCAATCCCAGTGTCAGTAGTATCTCCCACTGTGTTGTGCAAACATAGGTCTTGTTGCCCTTGCCACCTGAGCCGCTGGATGGGCTGGCCACATCACCTGGCCTACCTGAAGTACTGGGACTGCTGCCCTTTGCCCTTTTAATCTAGAGTGGTTACGACCATGCTTAAAAGCCACCACATCCAGCGCGTTAAGTGTTTGCTGCCCCCCGCCGTAAAGTGGCTAAGTTTAAACCACCACTAGAGGGGAAAGGGGGGTGCAGAGCACAAAATGACTGTGCTCTTCTGGCAGGTGCTGAACTCAGGAACCCTACCTTCTGCGGGGCATCTTGCTCTGGCACAAGCCATTCCAGTTCGGAGGCTGCGGGGAGCTGCATCCCTTCAAACTGCTTCAGCAGGCCCATGGCCACAGCCTCCGCCGAGTTGGAGTTGAGGAAAGAGTGGAAGCTGTTGGACAAAGCAGCGGAGATTAGCACAGGTACAAAGCAGCAGGAAAGGAGGTCTCTCCTGTAAATCCCCTTCACTTTCCTCTTGAAACCCCACATGTCCCACAAAGCCTTGGGCTTAATTCCTCACTCTTCGTCTCTTACTGCAGGGACAGGGAACCCGTGGCCCTCCAGAGGTTGCTCGACTCCCCACTCCCTTCAGCCCCAGTCAGCATGGCCAACTGGCCCAGGAGCAGTGGGGATTGAAATCCAACAACATCTGCAGAGTGAACATCTGGCTCCCCCTGTTTCTGCCTCACTTAAAGTGTCCTAAGAACACTTTACTGCACTTTCTCACATCTAGCCCTCATTTGTTATTTCTGCCCCTGTCCCAACCAAAATATAGACACAGCCAGTTGGAGGAGCTAAAACAGAGGCTCCTATCAGTCGTGTCTCTGCCTGTGGAAGCAGCCTCTTGGTTAGTCTCCACTGAAGACCCAAGCTGACACCTTTGACACATCTCTTGGCATAGAAGCAATAAACCAGCATCTCCGGCTCCAAACTAGTTCCTTTTATCTACTTGAAACCTGCCCCTGGACGCAATATACTGCCACCATCCACGAGACTCAGCCTAGCCAGAACCTCAGCAACCTGCAATCTGGTCCTCACCCATTCCTTCACACTGGGAAGCCAACCCAGATGCAGAGCTTTAAATCCTTGTCATCTTTTGGCCCCGATACTACCAGAAATGGCTCCCGAATGGCACTGATTCTACTTACATTTTGGCCCCCAACACCCTTCAGATATATTACTGAGAGAAGAAGCCTGTTTAGAGCTTTCTTAAATTTGTCCCCCAATTGCCCCTTCTTCAGCCTTTCAGACTAAATCTTCCCAGTGTTTCACCCCAAATGAAATGGAGCAGGGGGAGGAATGAGCCATCATGGTGTTCTTACGCTACATC
This sequence comes from Podarcis raffonei, assembly GCF_027172205.1. Taxonomy (NCBI): domain Eukaryota; kingdom Metazoa; phylum Chordata; class Lepidosauria; order Squamata; family Lacertidae; genus Podarcis; species Podarcis raffonei. The sequence continues at coordinate 98,355,906 of NC_070606.1, read as the reverse complement.
AGAGATACATACGTGGAGCCTGAGGAGTGGAAGGACTTCTTGCTGGGAGCTGCACTCCTCTTGATGTCTGCATCTAAATCACAGCACAAATGAAGTGGGGGAAGGTTAGACGTGGCAAAGGCCATGCTGAACAGATTCTGGATGGGTTAACACATAGCGCCATTTTACAACAAGGAACTGATCTACAGCAGAGATGGGCAAATTCGCCTATGGGCCGAGGTCTTCTCACAATGGACCACTTCAAAGTCTGCCCACTTTCTGCACCATCCACAGAGAGCGCCTCAAGAAGGGTGTCAGAGCCTGCGTTCGAGGTTTCTAAGACTAAACTAAACACAAGCCACATCTGGCATCTAACCCAATTTTATCTGATCCTCTCCACCCCAATTTGTGCCTGGTTGGAAACATGAGGCATCGATTCGTAGCTGCTTGCATCCTTCCCATGAGGAAGAGAGACGGCTACAGAGACCTCCAAGGTGGCCTCAGTTCCTGAGCATGTTGGCACATACCAGGAGGGAAGAGATGCTTTGTTCACACAAAACTCCCAAGGCATGGCTTGATAGGTGGTTCTCCCATCAGAAAATGAGTAGGTTGTTCCCCAGTTTAAGCCACATATTCCCTCACCTAACATCATCTACCACAGAATTCTGTGGGCGACTCTTATAACAAATGGCTTTAAAAAGCAGCTACACTCTATATAACTAAATGGCAGATTAGTTGCCCAGTGGCTATTGAAGCCATTTCAGAGAGGAGGAGTTACAGACTGCTAGATATTGTGGGTTATTTATCTATGATGTGGAAGATCACATCAGGCCCTGCTTGTAAACTTCCACAGGGCACCTAGTTGTCCACCATTGGCAGAAAGGCCATCAATCTGACCTGGTCTGCCAATTCTTAAAAGGTCCCCAAAAGTTTTGCTAGCCACAGTTGCTCACACTGGCCTAATCCTTCTATCAACACCAGCAAGCAGCTAAGAGAGCGAGAACCATAGGAAGTCTACCGTGGGGTAAGGTGGAAAGCTTATAAGCCATGCAGGGAAGTAGCTGCTAGCTGTTTAGCTTACCCGAAGAAACACACACACAGGGAAATTAGTTACGAGGTGTTAGTAGAGAGACTTACTCAAGCGTGTGTGAGTGTGTGTGTGTGAGTGTGAGAGAGAGAGAGAGAACAAACTGGTCACTATGCCAGCCAAAATATGACAGTTTGCATTTGATATCCCTGCTTTTGTAGCCTTCAGTGGACTGCAAAAGAAAGGGCTCAGGACGTCCCAGATAGATTGTAACAGAAATGTCCCTCCCACAGTGGGGCCATGTATGTTGTACAACTGATAGATTTTTGCTGCTTTGTCAAAACCGCCTGGTTTAGACCAGACTTTGGCCCATACGGTTTTTGCTTTGTTTCGCTCTCACCTCTGTTTATATTCCAAAAGGTGGAAATATACATTGACTATAGAAGGGAGGGAGGGAGGGAATTCTATAACATGCAAACACTACAGGTAAGCACCTAAGGCATGACATGCAATACACCCCAAGGGCGACCTAACTAGTTGTGCCCACGTGACACAGACAGACCAACACGCAGAGCGAGGTTACTACCTGAAAATAAGGAAGCCATTGAGACAGACAGGCCATTCTTGGATATTTGAGTCAGGTTAGATCCATCGTTACCATCTGCATGATACGGTGATGACAAAATATTGCATGTCAGCAGAAGAAGGGGCGGGGAAGAGAGGGTGTAAGCACAACCAGAGCAAGGATAGGAGAGACTCCCAATAGCACAGGGCCCTTCAAACCAGACCAGTGGCTTTCAAATTTTCTACCCTGAGGGAATTCTTTCCATGTCAAATTTGTCTGCCAAGTAACCCTTGCACATCACAAATTATTCTGGAGCATAGCTGTGTGTGCGCACACACACATAGGGTACTGGCCAGGCCCCCACTGTAATCCAAAATGCACCAGATAATGCAATTGACACCCCCTCCTTGCTGGTGCAAGCTGACTTCATTGGGGAGCCTCTAAGAGGCTTCTGGGGAGTCCCAGAATTCCACAGGATAGAGTTTGAAAATCTCTGAATTATGGGGTTCAGAAGATCCCACCAACTCTGAGCTCTTGATCCTTTCCCCTCCTCCCTCACCCCAACACACAGTATTCCAAGCACAGCCAGGCCACCCGCACAACTGCTCCTCTGGGTCTTGGCTGCTTAGCTATTCCTTGCTTCAAAGTGAGTTTCCAAGTTTCAAACCAGCAGTGTTTCGTGGCCGATGCCAAAAAAAGGTAGAATATTTACTTTTGTTTCTCCGATCTCTCTTAAAAAGTTTGACAGGGAACAAACTTGACTAGGAAGCTTCCACAGGGGTTAGGGAGCATCACCCAGGCTACTTTTGTAAGGCTGTTTGCTGGGCTGGTTTCTCTGCCATGCTCTTCTTTGGCAGGAGCAGGGTAATCATGTACAGGCAGAATAAGGATTGCCTCACTTCCCTAATGGCCAAACTCCACACACACTGTGGTCTCCAGCCCTGGTAATATGTGCACTGGGACTGATCCTGCACTCTGCACAACTAGCTTTGGCTGTTCCAAGTGCAAGTACCTCCTCTACACTTCCCATTTTTAAAATTCAGAACTGATCTTTCCTTTCAAAAGCCGGCCCGATTCTGCCATGTGAACAGGCCTTTGGAGAAGATTCAATCAGTAAGTTTCATGTTGGAATAAGCAAGCATGGGCAAGCCTCCTCCCATTGTAACAGCAGCCTTCAAATTTGCATTTTCACTGGAGGGACCGATCAGCAAGGACACTTTCAAGCCAACAGACTAGCAAATGAGGATCACAATTATCCTCCCAAGGCCCATTGTCTGTGCTTTTCCATTCCTGTTGGGCCCACTGTTCTGATACTAGAGAACTGTGTCACTCTCATTTTAAGAGCTGGACAATGCAGGCAAAGATTATTGTCTTCAGAGTCGCACACAGAGAAGGTCCCAGGTTCGGTCCCTGAAATCTGCAGTTAAAAAGGATCGCGGACTTGTGCCTGGAAGCATTTTTGCCAAGGACCTTGGAGAGCTACTGTCAACCTGGGCAAACAATCTTGGGTCAGATGAACCAACTGTCCCAGTATAAGGGAGCTTCGTATGCATGAGGCTCATTATACCAATTACCACTTACCTCTAATCTCATACTCGTCAACCTCTTCTGCTGAACCTGAGTCAGACAAGTGTGTCGAGTCCCGGGAGCTGAAGTGGGATCCACTGTCTGTTGCCACAAGACCTGGGAGAACAGTGGCAGAAAAAGAAAGACCGCAGTGCACGTCAGAATCTGTCTGGTTCAGCCTTGGCCAGCCTGGCACCCTCCATGCTTTGGACTACAGTTCCCATCACCCCTGGCCAGAACATTAATTCAAGCTGGCAATTGTAAGCACAGTAAGAAGCAGCACATGACTTCACTTATTTCCTTCTCCATCCCTTTCGCCTCTTGTACCATGTCTATTAGTTCCTGCGGGCAAGGACTGCCTTCTTTTAAAATCTGTGCACAATGCTCAGTAAAGGTTTAGGTGTTTTAAAAAGGAATCATAGAAGTTGCAGGAGAAAGTTCTCTCTCTTCACTCAAGTCACCTCATTGATGAGTTTTGCATGATCAAAAGTTTAGCCCAGTGCTGAAACAAGGGGAAAGGAAGTTCCTGTGGATAACTAGGGGCTCTCAAATAATTCACAGAACCTCTTATGCTGAGACTAAATACAGATAAACCAGAAGAACAAAAACTTAGGGCCATCTTTTTAATAAATACCTGCATGTTAATGAAGTATGCAAATGATTAGACACTTGCCCATTTCACAACTGGTACACATCCTAATAATCAGGCAGCCCTCAAGACAATAAGCCAAACTAAATACACACACACCCTTAGACAACCACATAAGCTCTATTGGTTTGGATCCTGTATACCTCGGTCCTGTATACCTGAAGGAGCGTCTCCACCCCCATTGTTCAGCCTGGACACTGAGATCCAGCACCGAGGGCCTTCTGGCGGTTCCCTCATTGCGAGAAGTGAGGTTACAGGGAACCAGACAGAGGGCCTTCTCGGTAGTGGCGCCCGCCCTGTGGAACTCGCTCCCTTCAGATGTGAAGGAAATAAGCAGCTATCTTCTCTTTAAAAGACATCTGAAGGCATCAGGGAAGTTTTTAACATTTAATGCTGTATTGTTTTTAACACTCGATTAGAAGCCGCCCAGAGTGGCTGCGGAAACTCAGCCAGATGGGCGAGGTATAAATAATAAATTATTATTATTATCCAAAACAGCTCCATCTTGGGGTAATCCAGGATACACATGTGGTAAGAATTCACTTCTACACCACTTTGTTTGTTACCCAAGTGCGAAACCACCTTTTAAATGAACCACAGAACTAAGGAAACTATTTTCAAGTCCAGCATCCAGGAGGGACCCAACGTTTATTTCTATTGCAACAGGACAGAGCTCAACTTAAGTGCCAGCTGAGAAGAGTGTAGGGTTAAACCTGCAGAGTATGAGATCAGCATGGCCCATGTATAGGTCTTCTTGCCTGCTTGAATTGACCAGTCCCTTCTGAGTAAGTCCCAGAGAAAAAAGTTTATCTTTCTGCCTGAAATGCACATAAAGCCTTTTCCATCTTATCAGAGTGCCTCCTTTCGTCCTCATTCACGAGAATCTGTTACCACGAGCCTCCCTGCTGACTTCTTTAAAAAGGAGATGAAGGAAGCAAGGATGCCCTGAGTGGGGGAGAGTTAGATTTCTAGCAGACCACTTCCTCCTCCAGACTCCTATGACAAAACTAAAAGGCAAGGCTAAACCCTCTAGGTGTTTTGTGATTCTCAGATGCTGCACACACAAACAAAGCTGTAATCTGCACTACACTAGGGTGGAATTTGGTATGGAACATAGACATTAGTCGCACGCCCCCCCTCGCCCCAGGAGTCTCATTTCTATCTCTTTTTCGTTGCCAGCTTCTACCAAGGATAGATCCTGAAAAACAACACCCGGATTGAACCACACTTCCAGGGGTCAGGAAGGAAAGCTTCAGTGCAACTCATTCATGCTCTGACATGATAAGAAGCAGAAGGCCATCCATTAATCTTGCTGAATTGGCACAAGAATAAAGGTTTCTTTGGCAAGAGGATATCAAGCTGTGGCACTATCCGGGATCTGCACCCTCGGAAATAGCCTCAGGGATCCACAGTCACTTAAATCCCCAAAGAAGCCTTCAACACAGCAAAAGGAAGAGCTGGAAGGAAGCACCCACTGTCTGAGCTGATCTCCGGGTACGCTGGGTGCAGGTGCCGCGTCCTGATCTGTTGTCGGCGGATGCGGATTTTCTGTTTGAGCTCCTGGATCTCCTTGTCGCTGTCCTCCTCCTCCTCTTCCAGCTGCCTGTTCGTCATGTTGCACTTCATCAGCTCAATGGCAGCAATGAGCGACTCGCAGATGCTGAAGTGAGCATTTTCCTGGGGTGAAGGGAAGAGGAGAAGCAGCAGCGTTAAGTTTTGCACAAGACTCAAAAGGAGGGAGCAGTTCTCTAGAGAAAGAGACAATGGGCTTGGGGGGGGGATAGGTGTCATGACAGCTGTCTAAATATCTTTCAATACTCAAGCCCAGTAAAAAAAACAAATACAAAAACTTTGGCAGCCCTGTGCAAAATCTACACTGTTGTAGAATATGGATGTGCACAGAAATCTGTGGCTTGCTGCATTTCCACCAACCCACTCCCAAATATTTTTCTAGCCCTTATGGTTTGGGGTGTGTGTTTTTAAATGTTGCATTAAAAAAAAATTGCCAAGGCCAGAACTTTTCTATCAACCGCATTAGTAACAATTTTACTGTTTAGCTCAAAGTCATAACAAAAACAAATGGAACATTCAAAAGTGAGCCACAAAGTTAAGTTTTCTGTCTGCCAATGCAAATAAGGAAACACACAGAACACATAGTTCTCAGAAAATAAACCAACAGAAATAAAATTATTCCCGACATTAAACCCTGAAAAATATTTTTCACGAGGATCCTTAAAAAGAGGGCATGTTTAAAACACTGCTAACTTGGGGGCTAGTGTTGATTATTTTATTGTCAGCCCTTCCCTTAATTGCCTGTATCACATAGATACTTTGGACCACAAAGAAAGTGATCACTATCCTCTCTCCAGCTTACATTTAAATACTGCTGGATTTCAGCCAGCTTATCGACCTAACAGGAATAGAAAGGCCTTGGGGATCAGATGACCGAGATGGTCTGCAGCCCTTCCTCACCCTATCAGGAATCTTATGAGGTGTAAGGAATTGATACTGCCTGAAATAATTGAGTGCCAAAGACATTCCTGTCATCTTAGACTAGCAAGAGACCCCAAGCATATATATGGTTCCCAGGCAGCTACACACCCGCCCAGGCACTGGCCATATATCCTGGGAGTCACTGCTCTCTGTGTTTTTCTCTCACTATTTCACGCAAGCTCCCTGCTAATCTCACATTTCACTTCTCTTATTGCCTACCTTTTCCAAGTCTGCACAGCTGCCAAAATCTTGCTCTGACAAGTAACTTATCAGGGACTGGCCTTCTGAGGGCCTCCGGAACATCCCTTCCCCAGAGCTTAGATACTGCCCAGTATCTGTTGGAGAAAGAAAAGTTAAAGGAAAATTACTGTTCCATTCCTATGAACTTTGTCAAGGGGTGGCTCACGCAGGACTAGGGCAGTCAGAATCCTTTGGGAATGGTGGAAGATGCAAAGTCATTTGGAAAACCTCGCAAGGTCTGTGCTGGCTCCAGCTCCTGCTTCTCTGTTGTCAATAGGCCTTGGGTAGCCAATGTGGTACCTTCCAGATTTTGTTGGACTCCAACTTCCGTCAGCTCCAGCCAGCATGGCAAATGGCCAGGGGTGATGGGAGTTGTAGTCTAATGACAAATGGGGGGTGCACCACATTGGCTACCCCTGCTGAAGGCCATTTGAAGCTGGAGGGGCACAGCTCTTAGCAAAAACCTGCATCAAAAACTGGAAAAGGCTCACACACCATCCTGATGCCCAACTCCAAAGGAGAGCTGAGAAAGAGGGGGAAAATAACCCAACGAAAGCCCTACAGTGCTCACCGTATTCCATGTAAACAGATCCAGGGGTGCTCATCTGGCTGCTCTGCATTGAGCAGGACATGCTGCCTTGGAACCTGGAAATGTCTCCACTGGACTCTAGGGATAATATAAAGAAAGATGGAGTCAATCGCCATGATCAGAACGAGCCACAGGGCGGGGCATGAACAGAATTGAATGGGACAAAGTGATACATCGTGAAATATATGAAAAAAATAAAGTCAACAAGATGGAAGGTGCGGGAACATTTGGGCAAACAGGAGCCCAGAAGGAACCATTGAAGGCAGGCAGGCTGTGGGGTGAACTTTCATGGACAGGAGCAGAAATCATGCATGTTTTCAAGCAGGGGGGTATTCTAACAAGCTAGTCTAGATCTGCCTTCACAACTGGTGCCAATAGATGTCAGGATTGGATCCTGCAGAGAGTCAGGTTCAGTATCCCAATTTAACTTGTGGCCCTCCAGTGTATTTAGGAGACCAGCTTCCATCAGCCTCTGCTAGCCTGATCCATGATTAGGGATGTTGGGAGTTCAGCAGAACCTGACAGGTTCCCCATCCCTCCCCTAGGCAAACATAGGCAAGTTGTTGTCTACTGAGTGCTATAATAAAAGCTTTCCTGTGAGACCACCATAAAGCATTCTGTTGCAAAGCTTGGCTTGATGATTCTCCGGAAGCTTCAGCTACTTACTATGAAGGCCGCTCCAAAATATGCACTGAATCCTTGGCGCACAATTAAACTATGCTGTTTTACATGTATAAAGTGCTGAATGGTTTGGGCTCAACATACCAGGGACCACCTTCACCCACATGGCCACGTCACATTACCATTTCTGAAACTAAATGTTCCTGGGGATCACCAGCGCCTACCAGTAACTCCCGCCTCTTGCTACCCTTGGAGACTCAAAGGCAAAGCACAGCTCAAAATCTTTTTATCTAGCCTTGGCACTGAGGAGGAGGGTTATGCCAATACAGAAAGAGAAGCGTGACCATCAGTTACATTTCACCTGGATAATTCAGTTTTTTGGGTTTTTTTAATGTAACTATCCTTGTTTCTTAGACTGTTGCACCACTATAAAATCAACTTACATGCATACTATGGTGGTTATCCCTTCTTGAAACATTCCTATGAAGTCACTGCTGAAACTCTGGACCAGGTCACAAGGCCTTGTCCACAGTGGCCGTTCTCCAGCTTCCTGACCACACACAGAAGTCTGTCCTGACCTAGATTTCAAGTTTAGGAACAAGGCAACCTCTGAGAAACAGCTACTATAGGGAAAGGCTTGCATCACTTGGGCCAGAGCGTGGGCTTGACCTCCCCAACAACTGAAGTTCCAGGGGCAGCAAAGGCTGAACGGGACGGCAGCTGCTTTTAGTGCTTTATCCCAGCTGATAATGGCATGGAAAGAAGGTGATGGTGGGAAATCAACATTTGAGAGTGTGTACATCCAGAACATGCAATGGCAAAGGAGAGGGTTGAACAAGGCAAAGGAGACACTGGTGTCAACTTCAATAGCGCAGAAGGTCAGACCCAATTTAGAGCCACTTCACAGGTTATATTCCTGCCCGCCCGGCCCCCAATATGAAATGCACTTCCATGTAGGAAGCAATGCAGAACCCGCATGTGAGAGCTATGCAATGTGAAATATCACTGTCCAATATAAGCTACAGGGAAGTCTTCCTCATCTAGGAAAAATAAAACAAATGAGGCAGTCCTTGCAGAGCTGTTTAGACTGGGTAGAACCACTCTATAAATTGACACTTTTGGCATCATGACCAATTTTGGCAAAGCTCCGAATGCAGACCAAAATCTCTTTATCAAAAAGCTTTGCCATATGGGTAGCACCAAGAAGAGGAAAGCCATGATCTTTGCACTTGGACATCTCAGAGCATGCCAAAAAAACTGAACAATGGTGGCTTCTTGGGTCAAAATGGTTAACTGCAAACTCTGCAGGACACAAAATACTCCCCCAAGACCCTTTCACAAGAACCCACACATTGAGTAGCACCAAGTAGCTTCAAGTAAGGAGGCCTGTATGTACATAGTGCCCTAAATTCAGGCCAAAAGCCACCAGGAATGAATCTCCTTTCTACCACACCTTAAAAACTAGGCAGGTAGACCTCTGAGCTTGCTCACCTTGCAGAAGAAAGCCCAGTAACCAACAATGGGCCAACAAGAATAGTTTAAAAAAACAAAAAAAAAATTCCTTCCAGTAGCACCTTAAAGACCAACTAAGTTAGTTCTTGGTATGAGCTTTCGTGTGCATGCACACTTCTTCAGATACACTGAAACAGAAGTTGCCAGATCCTTCTATATGGTGAGAAGGTGGGGAGGGGTATTACTCAGAAGGGTGGTGGGAATCGGTGATTGGCAGATAGCTGTGATGAGCCTGTTGACGACTCTTAACGACTGCAATAGGTCTTCTGAGTAATACCCCTCCCCACCTTCTCACTATATAGAGGGATCTGGCAACTTCTGTTTCAGTGTATCTGAAGAAGTGTGCATGCACACGAAAGCTCATACCAAGAACTAACTTAGTTGGTCTTTAAGGTGCTACTGGAAGGAAAAAATTTTTTTGTTTTGACTATGGCAGACCAACACGGCTACCTTTCTGTAACTTAAAAAAACAACTCTTTTGTCGCCCAGAGAACCTTCATTATGGGGTGAAAAGAAATGTTACAAATCAAAATGCTCAAGTTGTTGGAGGCTTCTTGAGGTTGACACCAGGGGGTTTCTATTTTACAAAGACCTTGCAGTCAGTGCAGAAGATGCTGATGAAGGGGTTTGCAATGTGCTGGCTCCCAAACCTGCAACAGGATCTTCTATTATAATGCTGATATCTCTGTGCCCCCCTAAGGACAGGCAGCAAAGCAGAAAAGGGAGCGTGAAGGAAGAGAGAGAAAAAGAGAGGGGAAAGTTACTTACCAAGGCAGAATCCTGTCTGCCGCACTTTGGAGACGTTGTATTTGTTCTCCCTTTAAAGACCTCCAAAAGGTTCTGCCATTGCCCATACCATGAACAATACAACAGAGTAGAGATCCCAAAACAAGGCCCCAAATTTGGGGGGCCCAGGGGCACACTTGAGAATCTAAGAAACTTTTGTGGGTACCTGAATCCTTCCCCCACCAAAACCAGGCAAAACACCTATACCCCCAAAAAAGCAACCTCCCCCACCCCGCAAAAAAGGCAACTGTCCAAAGCACCATTTAAAACAAGAAGCAAAAACAACAATTAAATCCAAGGAACCATGAGGCTAATGAGTGTCATGTTTGGGACCCCAACTTTAGAGTCATTTTCTTCCAAAAAAAAAAGGAGCTATCAGTCATTTCAGGTTCACCAAGTTCTTCTGCCCAATTGTAATTTCCTTTTTCTTTGCCGCTTGCTGTGGCTGCTGTAGGCCTCAGCATTATCCTTTTTCCAGCAGCCCCACACAGTCTCACCAATATGCGCATGCAGAATACTATAAAGAAACACGGTGACCAAGACTGGTGATCTTGCAGCCACGCAGGAATCAAGTGCATGACACTGATGGCGGCCTCTAGGGTGGCAGGTCAGGCTCTGTGGCTCCATCTTGCAGAATTTTGAGCATAGGAGCAGCTAACTAGTGTGGGATTAACACCTATGCTAAGCATAGTACAGGCGTCCCCCTGTAAACAGTTCAGGGCCCCTGTGCGCATAAGTGAAATCGCGTAAATTGGGAAGCACCCTTTAAAAAGCTTCTAAATGCCTATTTCCCCCTGGTCTACTGCTCTTTCTCCAATCCAGACCAAAATATCTAGAATTAAAGCTCTGGGGCTGGACGGAGGATGCGCAAGAAAACAGAAGCAGCTGCTGCTGCGCTACCCCGCATGTCAGCTATTAAGCGGGGAGGCTGAGCAGCCTAAACAAAGCCCTGCTGCACCTCAGGTCTCTTCAGGGCTTCCTCTGCCCTCATTGACATCCTCTTCAGGCTCCGGGGAGGGTCCCCTCACAAGGACTCTCCAGCTCTCTTCTGCTATTTGCTGGTATGATTTTATTTATTTCCAGCGGTCACAGAGCAGGGGTCAAGGAATTGGGCCTGCTATCGTGTGTGTAAATTAACTGAGGGTACCATGCCTATGAATGCGCCTTGCTACTTGTAGCAGGAAGCTTTACAATCCCTTTCTCAGCATGATATTCACTGTCTCGAGAAGGGCATTTCTAGATGTGGGCAAAGTTAAAATACTACTGGCTGAGTGGTGGAAAGAATAATGGTGTTTTGTGTAGCATGATAGATTTCTGGGGAGGGGTCAGCAGCTCAACAAAAGGCTACCAATGTGACTCTGCATCTCCATGGCTACATCAGCAACTATATGAATGCTGTGCAGAGAAGGAAGTTTGACATACAATTTGTTATTGCAGCAGCATAAGTGTACATAGCACTTTGCAGGATTTCTTGAGCAAGTAGAGGGGCTCTGTCTCCAAGGAGCCTATAATCCAAATGCCGGCCAGAAAGTCAAGAGAGGGAGAGAGAAGAGCAGCAAGCAAATGTGATCAAGTGCAATTACCTGTACTCAGGTGTGGTTAAAACAAAAAAAAAATTTCCTTCCAGTAGCACCTTAAAGACCAACTAAGTTAGTTCTTGGTATGAGCTTTCGTGTGCATGCACACTTCTTCAGATACACTACAGGTGTGGTTGCAACTGAGGCCAGGGATTAAAAGGTTAAAAAAATGTTGCACAGGGGGAAAGGAAGGTTTTGAGGGGGGATGTGAAAGAAGGGAGAGAGATGGCCTCTTGTACTTGTCCAGAGAGGGACTTCCACAACTGGATAGCTCAGTTGGTTAGAGAATGGTGCTGATAATGCCAAGGTTGCAGGTTCGATCCCCATAAGGGACAGCTGCATATTCCTGCATTGCAGGGGGTTGGACTAGATGATCCTCAGGGTCCATTCCAGCTCTACAATTCTATGATTCTATCATTCTAACTGAAGGGCGGGAAAGGAGAACAGGCAAAGTTGTGTTAGAAGATCATCACACAGCTGTGGTTAGAAGACCAAAGTCACAGACAGCTCTGTAAAGGAAACCAAGGGAATAGCAAGGCTGTGGCCAGCTTTAGAGGCAGGAGAGCCAAGGAATTTCTACTGGAAATGAAAGGGGATGGGAAGGCAGCCAAGGAAAGCATTTGAGAAGGGGCATCACAGGAGATGAGGGTGACGGGCAGACATGGGCAACAGTGGATTCATGAAATATGGGTTATTCAGCCATGAATTTTGACCACTTGCTTTCCCCATCTGCTTTTCTCTGATAGATAATTATAACAGCTCATCTTCCCAGCTTGATCTCCTTCTACCTGCTCCCCAAGACCATCTATGAAGTATGTCACAAATCAAAGGGAAAGGTGAACCAGGTTGACTGACGGGGGCAAAGTGGGACAAGGAGGGGGGGGATTTTAAAAGGTATTGAGAAGTGCCACACAGCTGCAACTTTCTGTTCACCAAATTTCTAGCTTCCCCCTCAAGACCTGCTTCTTTAACAAAGCCTTTCAAAACTCAGTTCAGAGTTAGTCTTTAATACAACACCATAGGAAGGGCACCAGTTCAGTGGTACAACCTCTGCTTTGCATGCAGATGTAGGGCTTGGAGAAACCCCCATAAGAAATCCTGGAGAGCTGTCAGTCAGTATGTAGACATTACTGAGTTGGATGGACCAAGAGTCTGAGTCAATGTAAGGCAACTTCCTCTGTCCCCATGAAAAGGGCTTCCAATGTTCCACACCACAACATGGATCAATCCAGTTTGGCTCACAAAGCCATTTTCTCTCAAGCCACGCACCCCTGCCCATCAGCTGACACCCCTGATGATGTCAGCTGATGGGCAGGAGAAAAGGGTTTGATGCTACGTTGGCTGCACACCCTGTTCCAAGCAGGGAACAGGATCCTGCAGCCAAGGAAGCAGGATTTAACCTCCGCTGATCAGCTTAGCCTTTTGCTCTTCAGAGCTGGAGCAAGGTTGAAAGGTGGGTGTGAGGCACTTCAGAGTGGTTTACAAAAACGCTTTGTGAAACGTCTGCCCTCGCCTCCATTTTGACATCGCTCCTGCTAGGGATTTTGACAGGTGGGTGGTTCTGAACACCCATCAAATTTGGCCCACAATGCCGATTCTGATAAGGACCTGGCCCATGGAACCAACCAGAGATCTCCCCCCCCCAACCGCTGCAAAAGGCTGAGCTATAGCAAGTATGGGTGGGAGGGTAGGTCTTAGCTGCCTTGTACATCATTTCTGCTATTCATTCATTGTAACACCTTTCATGCAAATCCTGTCTTTTCTGTTAAGTGGGCAGGGACCATGACAGAAGTTGAAAGTTTTCCCAGAGGCAGCTGAGTCTGTGCTCAACAGCAGCAGTCGTAAGATATCCAATTCTTTTGCCCACACCTTACCGTGAGTTTTCCCAGAGGCCACGTTGGTGTCTGAATGGGAGCGGACATGGCTCCTCTTGAGCCCCCCATAGGAAGCTGCCGTCTGACCCTCTGAGAAGCTGGACCTACGGAAGAGGCTCATCCCTCGGCTGCTGCTGCTGCCGCCACTTGCTCCCTGCTCTCCCAAGGAGGAAACGGACTCCTGCTTTTGGGAGCTGCTGGACGAAAACAGGTTGGAGGTGCTGCTCTCAGCACTGTTGCTAGTGGACGTGCCGGACTGGGCTGGGCTACCGCAAGCCCGACTCTGCCGGCCCAGGTTCCCAATCGCCAGGTATTCTGGCCCGTCTGTGTCATCCTGGCTGGCTGCCCACTGGTCATCATTGGCCGAGGTGCTGGCGCTCATCTCGCCAGGAAGGGAGGTATCTTTTGGGGGAGAGACGGTGAGGTGTGGGAGAGGAGGCGCTTGCCACTGGGGGGACCTGCCCTCCGGCTGCCAATGAGATGAGGCACATTGGGAGTTTTCCTGAGGCTGGCCGGTGCCACTGCAAACCCAAGTGTTTGAAGGTCTCCTGTCTGGAAAGAGGTGGGGAAAGAAGGGGAAGCAGGGGCTTGAGTATTTTAAGAAACAGAAATGGCAACAGAAAAACACAACCTAAACTACTGCACTTTGCGGTGCTAGAGCTTTCACCTTGAATGCTGGCAGAGGCGGAGTAAAGACCTGAGAAGGAGCCAAAATACCGGTGGGTCGTGCATTCAGCTGGAGGGGTACATATGGATCCAGGAAGCGCTGTGAGACTTTGGCTCTTTGTCACAGGCACAGAGGACTCGCTCTTCCTGGCAAACTGAAAGAAGGACCTAGTTAATGCACAAGGAATACGCAAGGAAGTAGAGCTATAGAACCAGAAATGGAAGGAATCCAGTGGATTATCCGAATCAATCCATATTCAATTAGGTCCACATTTATTTATTTGTTTATTTATTTAGCCTGTGAACCCCAGATCAGCTGCCGTGGAATCCCCGGGTGTTGCAGAGGGCACATTCTAGGGGCACTAACATATCAGCTGTGCCTCATCAACACTGTTGTCCTATGTTACGTGTTGCTCTAAGAAAGCTCTCTCTTGCAGGGAAAGGTGGGCAAGCAGCGTTTCAGAGAAGTTTGCGAACCGTTGCTGATCATCTTATTGAGGAACTCCCACTTGACTTCTGGCACCACGGAAAGCCACTCATTAAATCCAACATCTGCCCCAAGGTGACATAGATAAAGCACATTCACTGATCCCTGGCCAAGCTTCTTTTCAAACCTCCAAGAAAGAAGAATCACCCACAACTTCCCCAGCAGCTATTTCACTGACAGCTATTCTTTAGAAGTAGCCCAGTAATTTCCTCATGTCTTATCCACTGTGGCTTCAGGAATGGCTCTTTCTGAAAGCAGGCCTGGAAGCTAAGTGGAGCAACTAATAACAACCCTGAAGCAATGGAGAAAATCCCCCAGGGTCCAGTCTACCTGACAGATGCTTCTGAACCAGCACTGCAGTCTGCCTTCTCACAGATATAGCTGGCTGAGCAATTTCCTCCTGACCAGCCATTTTGCAGAGCTACAGCAAATGCTCTGGGGCATTTAACCTCTGGGTCAAGCAGTCAAGGCACTTCTTCAAGAGTCCCCTGCTTGCTCCTGAATGAGATATTGTGTGCAGGACAACAGCAGAGCAGCATCTGGGAGGAGGGAAGCAATGAGCAAAAGGGGAGGGGAGACAAACAAGAAGCAATGAGGACCCTTCTCACCATAGATGCATCTATCTGAGCTAGCAGCCGGGGGTTGTTCTGTTCGACAGCCTCCAAGCACTGTAACATGGCTGTCACATGAGCATCACTGAGCAGGAATGCTGAGTCTGCAAAAAGGAAAATAAAGGAAAAGGAAAACTCAGGCTGATATTATTATTATTTTTATTATTTTTATTTTTATTTTTATTTTTATTTTTATTTTTATTATTATTATTATTATTAATACCCCACCCATCTGGGCAGCTTCCAACAGAATATTAAAATACAATAGTATTGGCTTACTGTTCCTTTACATGATGAAGCATACAGTATTTGCATTCCTAATGTCCCAGTCCTCTGGGCTTCATGCTACAGAAGAGAGGGGAGAAGAAGTACCCAAGGGACTTTCAGAAGGAAGGAAGGAAGGGACTTCCTACAAGCTATGTGTTACTTAGCTTTCTATCCTTCCCCAAGGGTGCTGAGCAATTTTTTTTAAAAAAAAGTAAGTCAAATAAAAACCAAAAATAAAAGGATCCCCAGCAAAAATACTGAAGACTTTTTTTAAAAAAAAAAAAAAGTAGCCCTGAACTACTAAAACCCAAACTTGACTGTCTTACAGTCCTTCTCAGAAAGCATTCAACGCCCAATGAATTCACAGGGAAAAGATTTCTATGGTTGCGCAGCAGTCTTCAGAAGCCTCTTACAAGTTATAAATGAGACGGCCATCTTGAAGGTGTTGGGGCAAGTGACCTTGCACCTCTGCTTTTCACTCACTTAGCACTTCCCAGTTGACATACAATCAGGGAGTTGGCCAGGTCAGGTGTCATCGAGTCCAAACCCTGCTGATGCAGCTTCCCTGCACACTGGAAACCTATCGTGTCAAGCAGGAGACTTCTAGGCTTGCCTTCTCCACAACTTAGTAGTTTGCACTGCAGTGCAACAGGGATGGGTTCCTGTGCAAATGATTCTCATGCCACATCTGTCACCAGAGAGTTCCTACAATTAGACACAGCCAGTGACATGGAAGAAGCTACCTTTGCAGGAACAGTCCCCTAGTATGTTCCTCGACAGTTGCATCACCCATGGACACTCCATCTCAACAGAAGAATTGCAGAAACGGACTCTGCAGCTGTGTTACAACAACAAAGGCCTCTTGAATGTCTCCCTTCATGGCATGCCAATTAGGACAACGGACCCCCCCTCCTCCCCAGCCTTCATGGTACAAGCTCTACACACTTAAGGCTTTGTATCAACAGGCTGTGATCATAAGCATGCGGGGGCTGAGGATACAAAAAAGCACCAGCAAGGGTTTGGGAGTTAAGGAAGTAGGCCCAAAGGGAAGGGCCCATTACTTAGAAGTAGATCACATGCTTTGAATGCAGAAGGTCCCAGGCTCAGTCCCAGTTAAAAGGATTTCAGATAGTAGGGCTGGGAAAGTCTTTGAAAGTGACCCGGAAACTACAACTAATCCAGAACGCGGCAGCTAGACTGGTGACTGGGAGCGGCCGCAGGGACCACATAACACCGGTCTTGAAAGACCTACAATGGCTCCCAGTATGTTTCCGAGCACAATTCAAAGTGTTGGTGCTGACCTTTAAAGCCCTAAACGGCCTTGGTCCAGTATATCTGAAGGAGCATCTCCACCCCCATCGTTCTACCCGGACACTGAGGTCCAGCCCCAAGGGCCTTCTGGCGGTTCCCCCACTGCGAGAAGCCAAGTTACAGGGAACCAGGCAGAGGGCCTTCTCAGTAGTGGCGCCTTCCCTGTGGAATGCCCTCCCCTGTGGAATGCCCTGCGCTGCGATCCCGCTTGTTGTGCTGGCTTCTGGCTTAGCTGCACGCAGCCTCTCCCGGGCAGTGGGGAGCCTTCATCCCGCTGCCCGGGAGAGGCTGCGCGCTGCTAACCCATAAGCTAGGACAGCAAGCGGGATCGCTCTGCAGCGATCCTGCTTGCTGTCCTGGCTTCTGGGATTCAGAGTATTATTTTTTTTCTTGTTTTCCTCTTCCAAAAACTAGGTGCGTCTTATGGTCTGGTGCATCTTATAGATTGAAAAAGGTGTCTATCACGAGAGGTCACTACAGGATTGTTCACACAGTGTGTTCATACATGTCATTCAAATATGCCATGGGCTGCCAGAGAAGCTAAGAAGAGCCTGCAAGATCAGGCTAGCAACACATCTAGTCCAACGTTCTGTTCTCACAGTGGCCAACCTGATACTTCTTGGGAAGACTGCAAGAAAAGATATGAGCACAACAGCACTCTTTCCACTGAGGAATCCTAGTAACTGGTTTTAAGAACATATTGATATGAGAAGGGAGATAGAACACAGCCTTGCCATCCATGGATTGCCTAATCCTCTTTTACTACCTTTCGAGTCACTAGTTAAACTCTTAATATATATAGGCCAGTTATAGTATTTTGGCATTTTCCCATTTTTTATTGCTTACTTTTCCAGACATATTAGTTTGCATTTGTATGTGCACATATATAATGTACAGAGCGAAATGAGACATCAAACAAAAATATTAGGCGGAGGATTTGCACTTCAGTAAAACAAATTTAGCCAGGTCATCCATGTTTAAAAGAACATGAATATGAAACACAAAAAGAGGATATGAAAACTGATGAACTGCCAGATAAATAAGGAAGCAGCATTAATAAAGTGAAAGCAATACAACAGAACAGCTACAAAAGACATGATGTGAAACAATAGATGAGGCAGCACAGCTCAGTGCTTCGTTCCCCCCCCCCACCCCCCCAGGGATGAGAAACCTTTTTCAGCCTAAGAGGCACATTCCCTCTTGGGAAACCTCCAGAGGAGCACATACAAAAAACTCTGAGGAGCAACAGACGTGCCTTTTTCCTTTGCCCTTTTATCCAAAGATCACGGGGTAATAGTAGTATTCTAGTACAATGCCCAGCAGTGGCTCTACAGCAGGGGTCAGCAAACCTTTTCAGCAGGGGGCCGGTCCACTCTCCCTCTCCCTCTCTTTTGGGGGGACGGACTATTTGGGGGGGGGGAATGAATGAATTCCTATGCCCCACAAATAATCCAGAGATGCATTTTAAATAAAAGGACACATTCTACTCATGAAAAAACACGCTGATTCCCAGACCGTCCACGGGTCAGATTTAGAATGCGATTGGGCCGGATCTGGCCCCCAGGCCTTAGTTTACCTACCCATGCTCTACAAGGGTTTGAGGCCTACATGAAAATGCTGGGGGTTGAAATTGCGATCTTCCACATGCAAAGCAGACAAGCTACCACTGAGCCATGACCCTTCCACATCCTTTAAACAACATTTGCCAACATGGCCAGCCTGGGACTTTAACCTCAGTTTTGGGGAAGGGGGAGGAAGAGAGAAGCCACCTGTGTCTGTCTGAAAGCTGCCTTTTGTTTGCAGGCTGCCAAGTGCAGGCCACAGGGTACAAGAAAGAAGAAGAATAGCACAAGAAAGAAGAGGAAGAGGCCGGGTTTCATCTTACCTGCATAGAACTTCCTGGTGTACTGTTTGTTCCCAAGCAGAGGCTTCAGCTGAGCTGACAGGCAATGGAACTGCAGGCTGTGCTGGAGCCACGCCTCTGCAATGGCTCGATCACTGACGCCGTCGGTGTTCCGCTGTCCGTTCTCGTACAGGTTGATAAACTGGAAGACAGATGCTACTTCCTCTGAAAAGCTGGCAGAGACTAGCAGGTAATGGACAGCAGCGTCCCAGAAGAGCCCTGATTACATACTCCTCTTAGAATCTCTCTCAATTTGCCACTGTCCCTGGAAGGGTATGAGGGACTGCTGCTTGAGGCACCAGCTGACAAATGAGAGGCAGCATAGCCTTGGCTGCCGGAAAGCCAGTCTGTATCAGCATCAGTTCCCCATTCGCACAACAGGGAAAATAATGGCCTCACTTTGCAAGCCTGAGATGTGTTATAACCCTTGAAGAAGGAGGAAGCTGTCTGCCCTTAGCAGACCCCATTTTCTTGCCTGATTATTCTCTAAATGGAGACTGTTAGCAGCAGCCCCAATACAACACACCTACATATGCTTTCCACGACAATCACGCCAATTTCCGCGTTTTTTATCACAACTCTCGCCATTGATCCAGTGTCAGAACTTGAGCTGCAGCAGGCAAAGGGAGCTTGATGGAAATTCAGTTATAGTTCAGTTATAGTTCAGTTGTTATTGTTATTTATTATTATTATTATTAAACTTTCCTCAGGTCTGAAGCTGCTTGCATTTCCTCACCAACCTTGGGCTGCAGTTAAGAGTTTCCCATCAGCTCCCTCCCACCTGCCGTCAGCACTTTTTATTTGAGTTACCGGCTTCCTGCAAACAATCCCAGCAAGATTTGCCTTTCAGACCTTCCGTAAAGGTTAAAAACAACCGAGGCAAGTGACTTCTGCTCACCTTGACAAACTTGTCCCCCACCCCCTGGCAAAACCAAGATCTTCTTTCCCCAAAACATGAGCTCACCTTTTCAATGTGATGGGCAGCATGTGGGCTCAGCCAACGGAGGTCCTTCACAAACTGCCAATAATCCCTCTGCCTGCAACACACCTGCCCAGGAAATACAGAGAGTTAAAAATTCCCCTGGCAGTGCCAGCTCAATACGTGATCAGAGACCAGATTCATTAAGAGGCAGGCTTAGAAAGAGGAAGGAAATTAACTCCTTTACAGCTGTCAATTATGAACTACGGACCAAAACATGTCAGGTGGTCTGAAGTGCTACTTCTGAAATAACCTCTGTTACAGCTTAATTTGCATCTTCCTTCTCTCAAGCAGTTGCAAAAAGTCAGACAAGAACAGAGTCAAGAATTCAATGCCTTCCTGATGTCTGGAACATGCTGCATTCAGGTTAAGCAAATCAATCACCTGGTTGGTACATAATGCTAAATCATAGTTTATCAAACTATGCTTTAGCGTTATGTGTGTACCCTGCCCAGCAGCTTACCTATTATTTATTGCCAAAAACCAATGATTTGAAGTCATAGGTTTTTGATGGCTTATGAAACTTGGCTTGTTTTAAACATGGCTTAACATTACGTGTAAATTCAATAGTTTTCCTTACCCATGGTTTGTTTGAAAACACACACACCAACACTCACAAAACTACAAAGGCTTGAGGCAAGAGTAAGTGTTGTGCCATCAACATATTGCCAGTGTGGTGTAGTGGTTAAGAGTGGTAGTCTCGTAATCTGGGGAACCGGGTTCGCGTCTCCGCTCCTCCACCTGCAGCTGCTGGGTGACCTTGGGCCAGTCACACTTCTTTGAAGTCTCTCAGCCCCACTCACCTCACAGAGTGTTTGTTGTGGGGGAGGAAGGGAAAGGAGAATGTTAGCCGCTTTGAGACTCCTTAAAGGGAGTGAAAGGCGGGATATCAAATCCAAACTCTTCTCTTCTTCTCTTCAGAAACTCTGGATGACCTCACTGAGCATATGGGATAAAACTGAACCCTGAGGAACCCCACACTGAAAGCTCCACAAGGCTGAAGAGCGCTCCCCAGTTATCACCCTCTGGAAATGGCCATCCAAATAGGACCGGAAATACCGAAAACTGGTGCCACCTACCCCTAACTTGGACAGTCACTCCAGAAGGATACCATGATGGAAAGCTGCTGAGAGGCTGAGGCGAACTAATGAGTACACATTTCCCCTGTCTTCCTCTTAACAGAAGTCATACAGGGTAACCAAAGCAGTTTCTGTGCCCAAACCGGGCCTAAAACCCAATTGAAATGGATCTGAAAACACCCACTTCCTCCAACAGCATCTGGATCTGGTCTGTGACTACCTGCTTAATAACCCTGCCCAAGAATATAACATCTTAATTACATTGTTATGGCTCAACCTTTCCCAGGCAACAAATTATATATTTTTAAAGCGGGAACAGTTATATCCTGTCTTTCTGATTAAAATTATCAAGGGGGCTAATAAATGTATATTAGCAGCTGTATGGATGGAGCAGACAATGAATGGTGCAAATACAAATGGAACTAAATTAGGTTAGACAGGAAGGCCAAAGCAAACACCACACTACATATCCTGACAGCTACAGTTTTATAAACAAGAACACGTTTTCTAGAGCAGCCAACATTAATATAACACTGAACCAAATAAGAATCAGTGTATTTTTGAAGCAACAATACCAAGGCTTTCAAGATACCAGATTTTGCATGGATGTAGGAACCTTAAGGTGTGTGCATTCATGCTCTTATTTAACTGTGCCAAAATTCCCAAGATGCTGATTTCTTCTCTCTATGGAGAAAATGCACTGATCACTAGTAACTTTGGTTACAGCTTATCTACTACAAGCAATGATTGTTTTGTGCATGTTCAAAATATGTGCAACTGTGCACATATGCATCGCCACAACCTAGAAGTG
The DNA here is from genome assembly GCF_027172205.1 of Podarcis raffonei. NCBI lineage: Eukaryota > Metazoa > Chordata > Lepidosauria > Squamata > Lacertidae > Podarcis > Podarcis raffonei. The sequence continues at coordinate 98,334,314 of NC_070606.1, read as the reverse complement.
CCCAGAAAAAGGTGTGGGTCGGGGCATAACAGGGCAGGGGCGTAACAGGGAGGAGAGCACTTACACAAGCTCCACCAATGTGTGCAAGGGTCAGGAATGCAAACCCCGCACAAAATGGGGGTAGTTGCCTGTACTGCAACCAACAGCCTGATTTTATCTCTGGAGGACTGCAAAAGCCCTACAGAACAGATTATTACTAATTATTATCTCAAAAGGACAATATTCCATTCCACAAGATGATAAAGGCAAGTTAATGATTTATTCTTGCAACTACAGTGGCAAAAGAAACTGTTAGTTGTTGCAGGAGGGAAGGTATTAATGCTGTTCGACATTTAATGGCAGCACAGCTAGGGAACGATGTCTAGACTAGAGGACTAGACCAATTCATAGAGGACAAGGCTATCAATGCCACAATGGCTATATTCCACCTCCACCACGAGAGGCAACATGCCTTGAATAGCAGCTGCTGGGAATCACAGGTGGGCAGAGTGCCGTTGTGCTCATGTCCTGCTTGCAGGCTTCCCACAGGCATCTGGTCAGCCACTGTGAGAACAGGATGCTGGACTAGGTGGGCCATTGGCCTGGTGCTCTTATGTGCATGCTCAGAAGTACCACTACTCTAAAAAATGTGTATGAATGTGCAGGGGAGGCATGATGGAGCTTCGTAAAATCATGAACAGTGTGAAGAGAACAAAACCTTCCAGTTCAGAGAGAACCTATTTCCCAGGTGATCCTCTACAGGGAAAGCAGGAGCTATCACCCTGGAGACAGGAAGGACTGAACACTGAAAATGACTGCAGATGGGGAGACAAAAGGGCTTGCCTAAGGTCACCTAGGAAAGGAAATGTGATCTAACTAACTCTTGGATCACAGCTCTACTATACCTGCTCCCCCCCCTTTTTTTTCTTTTTTTACAAAAACAAACATTAGTTGGCCCAGGTCTCAGTCTTGCCTCGCTTCTTCCTTAGCATCTTGTTCTGTGGATGCAACCCGACTACTAACATTCCTATCTATTCTCGTCCAAGACATGACATCTAGGTCAGATTTTAGACAAGATGATTAAGGGATCCATTTGATGGCTGTCCCAGGTGAACACCGGTCAAGATAACCACCTGCTAAAGCAGAAGCAAGAGTATAAACTCCAGAGAAAGCCGAGAAAGCCTACCTTGTCTGGAATGAGCCCATGATACAGAATGCTGTGCATGTCCCTGCAGAGTCGCTCCAAGCCACCATACTTAGACCAGACGTTGGGATTGTTTATAGACACCAAACCTTCCACAGTAGTCTTCAGGTTGCCCAGCAACTTCCAGTGCTCCTTCCTGAAAAATGCAGACCATCAGTTCTGTTGCGCAGGCAAAATTTCCTCGCTGCTTTGTGACCCTTTACAATGTCATCATTGTGGAAAAACAGTAACATAAGCAGGATGTGGTGTCACCAGTTCAAGTTCAACAGAAACCCCATCCACGCTGTTCCAATGCAACTACTTATGCCAGGACAGATGGCGCGACAGCTCCTCTGCTGCAGTCCTGGTAGGAGAGCTTCCTCCCAAGCATTTTCCCTTGTGACAGCCACACTTTAACAGCATTTCTTCTTCTTTTTTAAAGAAAGAACGCTTAAAAGGGTAAATTATAAATTATAAGCTTATCGTGGTCTGGAGAAAAGCAGACACAGAAATTCCTTTGGGAGGTAGGGCAGGATAGAATCATCAACGTCTCTCACACAGATTCATAGAGGTCGAAGGGGCCACGAGGATCATCTAGTCCAATTCCCTGCAATGCAGGAATCTTTCACCCAATGTGGGGCTCAAACCCACAGCCCTGAGATTCGAGCCCCACATTGGGCGAAAGATGCTCTACCAACTGAGCTATCCCCATACCCATTGACAGGTAAGAGATTCAGGAGAGTCAGAAACAAGCACTTCTTCACACAGCACATAATTAACTTATAGAATTCACTCCCAAAAGATGTGGCAGTGGCTAGTAGCTTTAAAGAGGAAGTAGCCAGATTCACAGAGCTTTGGGCTGTCAACGGCTAATAGCCGTAATAGCTAAACAGAACCTTCAGGTTCAGAGGCAGTCTATCTCTGAATACTTGCTGCTGTGCAGGGAGGCCCAAGCCTTCATGACCTGTTTCTGTATTTCCTGGAGACATGAATGAAATGCAAGATGGATCTTTGGTTCCCATTCAACAGAACTTTAGAACCACCATGGGAGAAAATTTCACTGAGTGCATCCTAAAACTGATGAGGATCTTACTTTTAAATAATAATACCAGAGCTGCAATACAGAGAGGCCATTTAAGAACTTGATTATTATATTATTTACTGGTTACGTATAACCATCTGTGTACATGGTGCTTTACAAAGGATGATTTTTATTTTATTTGCAGATCTATAAACTGATTCATAGCCAAAAGCTACAAAGGTGGTGTACAGCAAGATAACAAAGAGATTAAAATACTAACACAGACTCTATGTACACAATAAAACCAGTTCCTTTTAAGATTCCATAAAATGACAGGCTCCCACTTCAAGGAAAGATTTTTTTTTTTTAAGTCTTCAATAAATGCCTAAATATCATGGTGCTAGATGCTTGCTTAAACACAGTAGGCAACCAATTATAGAAGGCTGGAGCTGCAACACTAAAAGCCCTCTTTCCAATACTTACTAAGTATACCGCCATGGCAGGAGATACGCTCAGCAGTGCCCATGTGAGAAGTGCACTTGCTGAAATAGATGGTGAGGCAGACCCTCAAGCAAGCTGGCACCAAGTTATTTATGGCTTTAAATGCCTAAAGCAGAGCACTGAACTGTGCCCAGTAACATATTGGCTGCCATTTCAGTTCCCTCAGCAGGAGTGGCGTCAACAGGGTGGGCCAAGCAACAACCTACCTGCTGCAGTCTGCACCAGCTTGTGGACTAAGCCCAAGGGAAGCCCCACATAGAACACACTGCAGTAATTCATTCCAGAGGTTACCAGTGCCAGGACCACAGTGGCCAAGCTATGAGGAGTGGGGGAAAGCTTGGAGATGTACCACCATCCAGCTCTCCTAGTGGCTTCCCACTACAGGAGCGTCTCAAGGACCATGTTTGCCTTGGGTGGGGGGCGGAGTGAGAAGCAGTAGCATCTTCTAAAACGAACTACAGTACCGGTAATTGCCTTTTCCTCTTATCATAACTTTTTACAAAAATCTGCTGATTGTGATAGGAATATTATGTAAACCACTTAAGTGCGCCTAATAAGCAGTTACGTAATAAACATCCTTAAATAAATTATTATTATTTTGGCCCAAGAACGGCCACAGCTATCTTACAACGGAAGATAAGCAAGAGTGGTGGTGAATCACTTCTCCAAGCAGCTTATATTCTATGACAGCAAAGCAGAAAGGGGAGGGGTAGCAGCAAAAGTAACATGGAATGAACGTGTGTTTTCTTCTTCCACTGCTTGGTTTGCACTGCGCTCTTTGTGTTTTAATTGTTTATTAGTCTTATGTGAGTAGATACCGCTGTTGGGTAGAAGGCCAGCATTTCACATACACGAATAGGTAAAGGTAAAGGGACCCCTGACCATTAGGTCCAGTCATGGCTGACTCTGGAGTTCCGGCGCTCATCTCACTTTACTGGCCGAGGGAGCCGGCGTACAGCTTCTGGGTCATGTGGCCAGCATGACTAAGCCGCTTCTGGTGAACCAGAGCAGCGCACGGAAACGCCGTTTACCTTCCTGCTGGAGCAGTACCTATTTATCTGCTTGCACTTTGGCGTGCTTTCGAACTGCTAGGTTGGCAGGAGCAGGGACCGAGCAAGGGGAGCTCACCCCGTCACGGGGATTCGAACCGCCGACCTTCTGATCGGCAAGTCCTAGGCTCTGTGGTTTAACCCACAGCGCCACCCGCGTCCCTACACGAATACCATTACATTAAATTGGGGTGAGGAGTCAAGCAAATTCAGTAATGGAAACTGGGGGGGGGGGTGCAAGAGTGAGAGATCATGCCATGTATGGTGTTCTGGGAGGGTGCCCCAGACAGGGGGCCAAAAGTGTTTAAACGAAGCAGGGAGCTTTGGGGCAACTGAGGGTGGTGGAGTTTAGGGTCGAGGGCTTTGTAAGCCAGAGAACAGAAAAGAGGACTGGCAGGCTCTGAGCCAGGATTATATTTAGAAGCCTCCTCCTGTTTTTGTCTGCACCAGAGAACCTGCCTTGAATATTAAAAATAGAAGTGGACAACCCTGGACAGACACAAAAACCCCAACCAAAGCCCAAAAAAACCCAGAAGGCTGCCCTAGGACAGGAGCTGCATTTGTTCATTGCTTTTATGAATGCTCATAACACCACAGCACACATGTAAAAGACTGTAAAGTAACATAACATTATATGTAATAAAACTGTAATTCCTGATGGCAATAACATATCATATTACTATTAACCTTCTATACATATTATTGTCATAAAGTCCAAGGATTGTCAAGTCTCAGGCTCATGAAAATGAGAGTAAAATCACAACCACAGGGAAGATATCATGTCTTCCCTGCAGAGCAGTTTAAAAATTGCAAGAGCATGTTTAGTAAAAGCTTATGCAGACCACATCCTGAATGACATGAATGAAGCACTCTGGTAATTTGCTACTTTCTTATGGCAGATAGGAATTGTTTTTGAATCAGTCTCTTATCTACAAATGCCACATTCTTATGACTTCCTTAACAGTGCTCTTTCTCCCCACAACCACACACATGGCCACAACCGGGAGAAACTGTATGAACAGGAGGTAAGTTTGGGGTCCAAATGCTCACAACCACAGTTTTGGGCTAGCTGTGCACATTTCTGCCATACACGAGCTTTTATGCAGAATGATCTCAGCCACTCTTCCTTGGATCCCGCAACTCCACCCCAGAACACCTGAACTTCCTTACAAGAGAGCTGCTGTGTTCCAATTACTGCTACCAATATGTGTTCAAATACTGAGCTGGCAATTATCAGCCGGAGAGCCCAGGACAAATGGTGACGAATCAGGGCAGGGCAGCAAGAGAAGGGAGAAGAGCGGCAGGGGGTGGGGAAGAGAATCGCTTCCTCAGCAAGTCCTTGCAAAGCTGGCTTAAAGAACAGCAACAGATCTGTCACATTCCTACAAATGAGTCACTCTACTACACTAGAATGCCATTTTTTAAATTTGTTTTTTGCTTTTTCAAGAAGGCATCCCACTGAGCCAAAATTGTATTTAATGTTCTCTGTATTCCATTTCTACCCTGTAAACCATTTCTACCCTGCATCTTCCACCCAAATTGAGTTCCCAGAATGACTTACAAACCAGGAAGAAGAAGAAGAAGAAGAAGAAGAAGAAGAAGAAGAAGAAGAAGAAGAAGAAGAAGAGTAGTAGTAGTAGTAGTAGTAGTAGTGGTAGTAGTAGTAGTAGTTTGGACTTGATATCCCGCCTTTCACTCCCCTTAAGGAGTCTCAAAGCGGCTAACAATCTCCTTTCCCTTCCTCCCCCACAACAAACACTCTGTGAGGTGAGTGAGGCTGAGAGACTTCAGAGAAGTGTGACTGGCCCAAGGTCACCCAGCAGCTGCATGTGGAGGAGTGGGGAAGCAAACCCAGTTCACCAGATTACAAGTCCACCGCTCTTAACCACTACACCATCCTGGCTCTCATGCTGGAAAAGCATAATAATAATAATAATAATAATAATAATAATAATATCAACTAAGCAGCCTCAGCAGCAAAACAACAATACACACAGAAATGGCAGGGTGGCACACAAAATGTGTGTTCAAGCAAAACAGTTGTCACTTGCTGTCCAAATGTGTTCATGTATGAAGAGCACCGAAGTCCTTGGAATTCACTGTGCCAACGTTTGGCTGCAGATGAGAAAACACAATCATGTGCCCCTATAAGCTACATTTCAGAGCAAGAGGGATAAGAAGAGCCTGGAAACGGCCGGAGGGGACAGCCCTGTTGATCTAGGGTTCTGCTTGCAGGGAGCCCATAGCCATCTGGCTGGCAACTGTGAGAACTGGATGCTGGAAAGATGGGCCTTTGGTCTGATCCAGCAGGAATCTTATGTTCTTAATGCCTGCAATGTGTGGGATACACAAAGTCAGGACATACAGACCAAGTCCACATCCAGAACTTCCCAAGGCCTACAGCTATTTTTGCAGAGAAAAATAATATTATCCTTTTTGGTTCATTTAATTGTTTCTGAAAAGGACTCTCATCCAAAAGTTGCTATTGAGGGACACCCACCAGGAACTCTGAAAGGGCCGTTCCTGCTTGTCTCCCAACTTGAAAAGGTTGCCTGAAAAGCGGAGACTTAAACACAAACCTTTTTGAATGCAAGAGTTTGGTTTCCAAGACAACGAGCAGCAAATTGGCTTATGCCATCAAGCCTATTCCTCCCATAAAGCTGGTTCTCCTGGGAAATGGAAACTAAATCTTACGGCAATGATCTAAGTTGACAGATGATTCACAATCAGCTAACTTTCCTTCCAACCAAATTGGCGTGGGGAAAGAGAGAGCTGACAGGCTGAGAGAAAACAGACCGTAAACCAGCATGCACAATGGCTGTGGCCACAGTCACACATTAGGGCAACTTTCACCTTAATAAAACCCTGATGTTATTAACTAGCACAGTCTTTGCAACAGGACAGGAGCTGAAGCAAGGAGGGAGTGGGTGAACAGGGTCCTTTCCTTATGAGATGGGCAACTTATCAGACCTAGTTATCTAGCCCAGCATCCCATTTCCCACATTGGCCAACCAGATGCCTACAGCAAGCCCTTGAGCAGAGACATGCTGGCCACAGCTATCTCTTGCTCTTGTTCTTCAGCAGCTGGAATTTGAAGGCACACAGCATCTGAACCTGGAGGATGCATTTTGCCATCATTAATAGCAGCCATTGTCATGCCACTATTTCAAAAATGTTGGTTTGGAAGAACATTACTAGAGTAGGACAGTTTTCACATTCCCCTAGGGCTTCTCTCAGTCATGGGCATGAAAAGATGCAGGGCAAAAGTTCACATATCAGTCATCGATAGCATCATCCTCATGATGAAGAACTGGGAAAGGTCCAGAATCATGCCCCATGTTGGGCGATGCTTACTGCATTGTAGGGGGTTGGACTAGATGACCCTCATGGTCCCTTCCAACTCTACGAGTCTATGAAATGTAGGGAATTGTCACCCCTGTTTTATGAAAGACGGCCACCTTCCGTAACATCTTTCCTACGCTCCAAAGGAGAGGTTCTTCTCTGTGTTCCAACACAGGCCGAGGTAAAATTCCTGGGGAAGTTCAACAGGGCCTTTTCTGTGGCCATGCCACACTTAAGAAAACCATCAGAGTCTAGTTGCTGGGTCAGGATACAGTGCCTTCTAGCCCAGCAAGCAGTGGCCAATTAGGGAAGCCTGCAAAGCAGGATGTGAGTGCAGCAGCACTTGCCCCCCTTGTGATTCCCAGCAACCAGTATTCAGAGAAATAATGACTCCAACCCTGGAGGCAGAAGAACGCAAACCATTCTGACTGGTAGCCATTGACAGCTACTCTTTTAAAGCCATTCAAGTTGGTGACCATCATTGTGTCTTGTGGGAGTGGATTCCATGCAAAAAGTATGCACAAATGGAATTCCTTTCTACAGGTGGTTTGTCTGACCACCTTCTTTTGTACTTTGTGCTGCCTAGTTTAGCCTATTTAAGCAAGTTTTCCACTCACCTATATGCTAGCTATTATGCTGACTGGTTTTTAGTCTGACATGCTGCCTTTTACACCTTTTTTACTTTCACTTGTTTTGGGAGTTTTTTTTTACTTGTTTTAATGAAAGAGTTATTCAACACCTCCTATGCGTTTAAAATATATTTTATATCCTGCTGGCCTCAATATTTCACCCCTATTGCCACTAATTGGCCCAGATGAAGAGATAGGTATTTAGCTAGTACTGAATGATGTCGGTGCCAGCTGCAGTTCAGGGAGGAGAGCATGCCATGGTTCCCCCGTTTTAAAAAAATGGTAAGGAAGGATACAAATTATCTTAAAACAATTAAAACATTTCACACACCTGAAGTACGCAAGAGGCATGCATTAGGTTTATCTATAAATTGGCTAGGTTTATGATTTAGAGATAGGAAAAAATCCAAACTAGTCACTAAAGCTGCAATTCTTTTTACACTTAACTGATTCAGGAGTAAGCGTCACTGAACTCAACAGGGCATAATTCTATGTAAACAATGAATATTGCATTGTAAATTGTCTAAACTGAGCTAACATAGATGCAAAAGGTCTCTGTACAAACAAGTTCTGACGTCTGTCTTCACCTGCACAGATTATGCCAGAGCTTGACAGCATTGGTGTCATGGAGGGTACGTATAAAAGTCATCAAGCTTAGCAATGCAAAGCAGGTGGGTTTCCAGGGAGGAAGGCCCAGCTCTCCCCCACCCCCTTGTCCCTGAAATGCACGAATGACCAGCCAAACTAGGTAACACAACAGCAGCCTTTGATGGGCCTGCCTTCTGTTGGCCTGTAGCCCTGTGCAAAATTTTGAGTTACACATAACTCTAGAGCAAAGTTTTAATTAGGCAACTGTTGAAAATGACTAAGCCCTTATCTCTTTTATCAAGATTTAGGAGCGCTTTACATTTTAGTGTATACCTTTGACACGCAGGTGTCAGGGCGGGGAGAGAAACAATCACAGCCATTGAAAGTGCTTCATAGTGTTCTGTGTTACTCAAAAGCTGACACCCTATTGGCCTGCTTTTTTCTCTTAAATTCTGAGAAGACAGTTTTCACTAAAAGCTATATTCATACCTTGCAACGTAAGTCTGCTCTTTCCCAAATCAATCTCTATCTCTCAGAAATATTCCACACACATATTCTACTGATCACCAACCTTGTTTAATGCAGGAGATCCTAACAGAGGCTACCCTGAGGTTGTCCATAAAGGCTTTTTTTAATGGTGCCTTTTCAACAAGTTGCCCAAGTCAAAGTACAGTGGTATCTCGGGTTACATATGCTTCAGGTTATAGACTCTGCTAACCCAGAAATAGTACCTCGGGTTAGGAACTTTGCTTCAGGATGGGAACAGAAATTGCGCAGCAGCGGCGCGGCAGCAGCAGGAGGCCCCATTAGCTAAAGTGGTGCTTCAGGTTAAGAACAGTTTCAGGTTAAGAATGGACCTCTGGAACAAATTAAGTACGTAACCAGAGGTACCACTGTACACCAAATTTCTACCCTCCTGTGTCTTCTTGTGTTCCATTGAATGATTAAGATAGCAAGTTTCTAGTCCTTAAGCATGCAGAAAAGCATGAAAAGAAAAGTATCTAGTAAAAGTCAGATGATGAGACTGAATTTCCACTGAGCAGCGAAAGAATACCCTTTGATATTACTTCCCACCCACGTACACACAAACCCTTTGCTAGTTCCTCTTATATCTATTATTGCCTGGTCCTAATCCCTGTTCCTAAATCCCACTGATCCAAATTGCAAGACCCCACAATTCAGGGGTTAGGCATATGCTTTGCAATTGCTATTATCTCCAGTTAAACAATCTCAGCCTGCAGGGCTTGAAATAACCCCAACTTGAGATCTGGGAAACCTGATGCCAATCAGAACAGACAATGATGGACCAATGAACCAGTTATCTGACTCTAGGTAGGGCAGAAATATATGTTCAAAGTATCTTTTGCACACTCCTTTAGTGACTTCACCCCTCCCCATGAAAGTCAAGTTCTTTGACAACTCAGCTACCAGAAGCAAAATATTCTGGTCTGCACAATTTATTGTTAATGGCGTGAGATTTCCACAGGAAAATAATGGAGTTTCTGCATACTGCACAGCAATCACTAAACACATATGGGACATTATATAGATATTAAAATGTACAACAGTAAATAAGCAACATGATTTCTGCCCCCCAAAAGAGTTGCAAATAAACTAAATATTTATGTGACTGATGTTCTTTTGCAATGGGCCTCAGTGGCTGCCCTGTCATCTACATACCCAGTGAACTTCACATCATATGGGAGACATGTGGGAGTTTTAAAGTTCTACAGAACTCTTCTTCAAGCTAGATTCCAACAATCAGCTTTGCTTTGTTTTTTTAAAGTGAAATAAAGCATGGTTCTTTACTTACTAGCATGAATCTTGTTTGGCCCCAACAAAGTGTTTTCCCCCTCCTTTACAAAAAATTAAAACATGCAGTCTGATAAAGAGTTCTGTGTAAGAAGCCCTACTCAATTAGGTCAATGGCCCATCTAGTCCAAGACTGTCCTCATAAGCAGCCAATGAGATATCCAAGGATAGACTGGAAGCAGAATGACAGCACACTCCCCAACTAAAATTCCTAGCAAATAGAACATAGTCATCAGGGTTAGCAGTCACTGATGACCTTATCCTCCATTAATTTGTCTAATCCTCTTTTGAAGCCATCCAAGTTGGTGGCCATCACTGCCTCCTGTGGCAGTGAGTTCCATAGTTTTAACCAGGCGCCATGTGAACAAGTAGTTTCTTTTATCTGTCCTGAATCTTCCAACATTCAGCTTCTAGTAATTACTATTATTATTATTTTATTTATACCCCGCCCACCTGGCTGGGTTTCCCCAGCCACTCTGGGCAACTTATAGAATATATAAAGCATCAAACATTAAAAACTTCCTGATACAGGGCTGCCTTCAGATGTCTTCTAAAAGTTGTATAGTTCTTTATCTCCTTGACATACTAGTGTTCTAGTATTACGAGAGAAGGAGAAAAACCTCTCTTCGCACTTTCTTCACACCATGCATAATTTTATACCTCTCTGTAATGCTCGCCCACCCTCTTTCATTTTCCTTTTCTCTAAACTTGTGAGCTTGCAAGGAAATTCCTGCCTCAGTAAGTGAATCTGGGTCAGTCCTACACAACCTTTCCGTTGTTCAAACATAAAAAGCCCTGCTGAAGAGACTCCGGCACACACCTCCTAGTGACACAACCGAACTCCCTTCTCCATCCTCCTCCTCCCACACCTCCTCCTCCTCCACCACATACAATATACAGTGGTACCTCGGGTTAAGTACTTAATTCGTCCGGAGGTCCGTTCTTAACCTGAAACTGTTCTTAACCTGAAGCACCACTTTAGCTAATGGGGCCTCCTGCTGCTGCCGTGCCGCCGGAGCACGATTTCTGTTCTCATCCTGAAGCAAAGTTCTTAACCCGAGGTACTATTTCTGGATTAGTGGAGTCTGTAACCTGAAGCGTATGTAACCCGAGGTACCACTGTACTGTAATACAGTATTGCTTTACTACAATGTAACATCGAATTCTTTGCCCTTTTCCAAATAAATGTTCGGAGATTAGCATGATAAAGAGCTACGGCTTGTAGCCATGGTCAGCTGTTTACATTTTGAATTTAGAAGGGCAAATTATCCTTTTTAGCTTAGTTTATCTTTATACCATTGATGATGTGACTCTTGGATAATAATAATAATAATAATAATAATAATAATAATAATAATAATAAATTTTATTTATATCCCGCCCTCCCCAGCCGAAGCCGGGCTAAGGGCGGCTAACAACAATAAAACAGTACAAAAGTACAACACAAACAACACTCTAAAATCATTCATTATAAAATTAATTACATTCAAGCCACTGGCCACCATTGGGCCAGAGCTCCGCGAAGATTGCCGAGGGAGGGAGTCAGGCTGTGCCCTGGCCAAAGGCCTGGCGGAACAGCTCTGTCTTGCAGGCCCTGCAGAAAGATTTCAAGTCCCGCAGGGCCCTAGTCTCTTGTGACAGAGTGTTCCACCAGGTCGGAGCCACAGCCGAAAAAGCCCTGGCTCTAGTTGAGGCCAGCCCAACTTCTCTGTGGCCTGGGACCTTCAAGATGTTTTTATTTGAAGACCGTAAGTTTCTCTGTGGGGCATACCAGGAGAGGCGGTCCCGTAGGTACGAGGGTCCTAGGCCGTATAGGGCTTTAAAGGTTAAAACCAGCACCTTAAACCTGATCCTGTACTCCACCGGGAGCCAGTGCAGCTGGTATAGCACCGGGTGAATGTGATCTCGCAGCGAAGACCCCGTAAGGAGTCTCGCTGCAGCATTCTGCACCCGCTGGAGTTTCTGGGTCAGTCTCAAGGGCAGCCCCACGTAGAGCGAGTTACAATAATCCAGTCTGGAGGTGACCGTCGCGTGGATCACAGTGGCTAGGTCAGGGCGAGAGAGGTAAGGAGCCAACTGCTTAGCTTGGCGGAGATGGAAAAATGCCGCCTTTGTTATAGCTGCAATCTGCGCCTCCATGGAAATACCATCTCCACCCTTACTCTTAAGTTATTTCTTATATCTGGTAGGGAGATCCCAGACTATACACAACCTCTTCAAGACCTCCATAGAGGAGTTATGCGTTTTCATCTCCTAATCACTTGAGGCTTACAACTCCTGCCCCACTGTCACGCAAGGTCCCATCCCAAAACGGGCTATTTCCCATGGCAGGGTAGCCATGTAACTCCCCACCCCGCCCGCATTGCCCTCCCCGCCTCAGCAAACTCCCCTCTCCCCACAAATAGCCCCCACCACCACCATCATGGGCTCTTTCCCGGCCCCACAACTCACTCCCCACCCGCAATGCCTCAGCAAACTCCCCTCCCGCCGCCCCATCGCCTCAGCTCCCCCAATAACTACCCACACCCCACTTAGCGCCCCCCATTAACTCCCCTCCCCCCAAATATATCCCCTCAGCTCTGACCCCCAACTGATTCCCCCCACTGCATGTCATTTCATTTCCCTCAGCTCCCACACCCCTTTTCAATTAATTAGCTCCCCCACTCCCCGCCCCACTGCCTCAGCTCCCCCTATAACTACCCACACCCCACTCCACGCACTTAGCGCCCCCATTAACTCCCCGCCCCCCAAATATCTCCCCTCAGCTCTGACTCCCCCCCCCCACTGCATGTCATTTCATTTCCCTCAGCGCTCACACCCCTCTTCAATTAATTAGCTCCCCCCCCATTGCCTCGCCTACTTCCCGCCCCCCAACCAGCCCCACCCCCGGTTACCTCAGCCCCCCCCTTCCCGGCCCTGCTGCCCCCCTTCGCCTTCTGACCTGCTCTCCTCCGGCCCCGCAACCTCCATCCCTCGGAGGTCGAGGCGGCGGTCAGAGCCCGGCGGCCTCACTCCCCGCCTGGACGGCGACGCCCACTCTGAGCGCAGCCCCGTCTCCTCCGGCCATCTCGCCCGGGACAGCGCCGCCTTCTCTCGCCCTCAGAGGCGGGGAACTACGAGTCCCAGAGGCCCCCGCGCGCGCCTCGACAACGCAAGTTCCGGCGCGCTACGTTCCCTGCCCCGCCGATAGGCAAGCACGCCTCCGGAAGCCCCGCCCACCCACCCCCGGAATCCTTCGGGAACTACGACTCCCAGCGTGCCCCGCGCTGAACAGCTGCTCCCAAGCCTGTTCTGCCTCTGCTTGGATGAGGGCGATTTTGAATTTAGACTTTTCTTTTCGGGGGGAAACGGGGCTAAAGAGGGCGGGCAATAATATGCCTTGATAATGTTGGAATTATCTGCACGGCGATTGGGCGTGCATGCACTTAATGGCTCCGGTGATTATAAAAACTTTGCCGATATATAACGGCAGCAAGAGTACTATTGGCACAGAAATGGAAACCAGAAGAACTATCGAGGAAATAAGAATGGCAGACGAAATTAATGGACTACGCAGAATTAGATAAAATGACAGGAAGGATTCGAAACCTGTGGGATCAGAGATTCTCAGAGGACTGGAGTAAATATGTGAATTATTTGAAAAGCAATTGTAATCAACAGATTACGCTAGTAGGACTACAAGACGTTTTGTAAGGAGGACTATGTGAAATATTGCAGAGAAAAGCATGAAGAGAATTATTAGTGAAGGACTATTAAAAGTAATAGTGAAATGAATGAAATGCAGATTAAGTGATAAAGACTGAAAAATCTTCTGACGTGGTTGATGGAAGTCCAAAACATTGTATAAGAAAATATGTTGTATGTTTTTGGGAAACTTTCAATAAAAAATAATAAAAATATATTTTTAAAAAGAGAAAAACTCTGCCAATAGGTTATATATAAATTAATGAGCAAGCGTGATGCTGATCAGGTTTACTCAAGAAACAAAGCTGCAACCCTGATCTCACTTACCTGCAGGTGAACCCAGTTCAATTCTACAGGGCCATGAGGAGACCTATTTGTGATTAGCCAGTTTGCACAATGAGCAGAATCGAGAGGGAAAGCCTTTCCTGAACTGTGCTACAACAGGTTGCAGATAGGTATCATAGAGTACGTCTTCATGTATGGAACTCCCTCATGAGGCAGTGATGGCCACCAACCTTGATGGCTTTAAAAGAGGGCCATGGAGGCTATCAATGCTACTAGCCAGAATGGCTATGCTGTGCCCTCCACAGCTGGAGGAAGCAATGTTTCCAAATACCAGTTGCTGGAAACCACAGGGAGGGAGAGTGCTGTTGTCCTTGAATTCTGCTTGCTGGTTTCTGAAGGACATCTGGTTGGCCACTGTAAGAACAGGATGCTGGATTAAATGGGCAATCTAGCAGGTTCTTCTTATGTGGCTTGCATGTATCAACTTCTGTAGGATGGGGGGATCTGTATACAAAACACTAACATGTTAAAGGTAAAGGGACCCCTGACCATTAGGTCCAGTCGTGGCCGACTCTGGGGTTGCTCATCTCGCTTTACTGGCCGAGGGAGCTGGTGTACAGCTTTCGGGTCATGTGGCCAGCATGGCTAAGCCACTTCTGGCGAACCAGAGCAGTGCACGGAAACACTGTTTACCTTCCCGCAGGAGTGGTACCTACTTATCTACTTGCACTTTGACGTGCTTTCGAACTGCTAGGTGTGCAGGAGCAGGGACCAGGCAACAGGAGCTCACCCCGTTGCGGGGATTCGAACCACCAACCTTCTGATCGGCAAGTCCTAGGCTCTGTGGTTTAACCCACAGCGCCACCCGCGTCCCTTACTAACGTGTTAGTGAACCTATTAAACTGTTCCAATATTAGCACACTGCAATCTGTATTATTATCACAACAGCAGCCTTTTCTATCAGTTTTCTATTTTTTGCAAATGTGTCAGCTGGGGGAAAAGGTTATATTGATGGTTGCTTTATTTCATCATTGACCCTCAAGTGACTTTTGCCATATGGGGGACACCAAAAGGGTGATGCTTAAATATTTCTTTTGGATGCTGGTATTTGTTCCGTTTTCCTTTGCAGATGTCCAGTTGCAGGCAGCTGCTTTCTTGGCTTGGATAATAAAAGTTGCTGCTGTCTCCTCCACCACCATCTGTCTGTGTTTGGTCTGCTTTGCACCTGCTGTCTGGACACAGAGCATCTGCCATCTTTCATTTTGTTAAATTGGTTGAGGGATTAAGCAAAAGCATTTTAACCTTTATGTCAGTATGCTGACAATATAAACCAGGGCTCCAAACATCAGCATTTTCCCATATTAGTGCAGGAATCAGGTTTTAAAAACCATCGCAATACATGAGGCACCAGAATTTTATTTGTTATTCAAGCAGAAGATGCTGCTTCGAAATAAGATGAGCCATGATGAATTGGTATCTAGCTACCTATACATTTTTTGGGGCACGGGTCAAACCACAGAGCCTATGACTTGCCAATCAGAAGGTTGGCAGTTCAAATCCCTGTGACAGGGTGAGCGCCCGTTTCTTAGTCCCTGCTCCTGCCAACCTAGCAGTTCGAAAACACGTCAAAGTGCAAGTAGATAAATAGGTACCGCTCCGGCGGGAAGGTAAACGGCGTTTCTGTGCGCTGCTCTGGTTCACCAGAAGCGGCTTAGTCATGCTGGCCACATGACCCAGAAGCTGTACGCCGGCTCCCTCGGCCAATAAAGCGAGATGAGCGCCACAACCCCAGAGTCATCTGCAACTGGACCTAATGGTCAGGGGTCCCTTTACCTTCTACATGCCAAACACTCCTACACTGTGACATATTTGTGATGTATCGATGATGCTGTTGAAAAATATATTATGGGAAATGGGGAGAGGTCTTAAAAGGTCACACAATCTCATGCTTGGGGTTGCTACTCTCTGTGCGTTTGAACCTTGTTGCAACAAATAAAGACCAGGTCTACTGACCGCTGTTTGCTTCTTTAACTTGGCTGGAGACTCCTCCTTTTGTTGACCAGAGACCCGCGGGGAGTAGCACCCCGACAAGCTGGACAGCAGAGTAAATCCGCACCCCAAGATTTTTCCTAATCAGCTTCATTTATATTTTATTTTATATTTTATGTTTAATTTGCTTTTAACTTGTTCTTATCTCTTTAGGATTTCATTGCCAGGTTTTATGTTGCGGAGCGCGTTACGGTACCTCCTCCTATGCGCTCAGCTCGGCGAACTACGGTACTCCCCCCCCCCCCGAGCGTCGCCGAAGTCGCTCGGCTCGCGCAAGCGCAGCAACGGCCGACGGCGGACCCCGCTCCTTTCCCCGCCCCGTAATCGGCTCTCGCGCCCGGAGGAGGCGTTGGGTTCCGTCACGCGGGTGGAGAGCTCGAGCGTGGCGCATGCGTCCAGCGCGCCCGGCGCATGCCCAGAAAGGGGAAAGAGCGAGGAGCTTCTGTGGTGCTGCTTTCCTCGCTCTCGGTCTTGTGTTTTGGGAGCGGCGGCCATGAGCGGCTTCGGCGCTGGCGGAGCCCCGCTGAGGAGCGTCAGCAGCGAGACGCTGGAGAAAATCGACATGTCGCTGGGTGAGGGAGGCCGGTCAAGTGGGCGGCGGCGGCGGGAGGGGGGGTCAAAATGGGGGCGGGGCTTGGGAGCGGGGAGCCGAGCGAGGGATGCTCGGACCGAACCATGTCTGCTCTTTGGGGAGGGGGGAGAAGGAGGAGAGGGGGCCGAACCAAAGGGAGCAACGAAGGGGGGGAGACAGTTGGGAGAGTTCGGCGGGCGGGGGAGCCTAAGGAGTTAGGGACCGAACCTTGGGGGCCGCGGCAGGTGACGGGGGCGGGGCTGAGAGGCGGCGCCGGGGAAGATCGGGGGAACCTCCCGCTGCAGGAGCAGAATCGGTAGCATTTATTGATACCCTGCCTTTTCCTCCTGGCAGGGACTCCGGTAAAAATATAAGCAGCTTAAAAACTAGAAAAGCGAGTTGAGAAAAACGATTGAACGTTAATTTAATAATAATAATAATAATAATGATGATGATGATGATGATAATTTATACCCCGACCATCTGGCTGGGACCCCCAGCCACTCTGGTCGGCTTCCAACAAAACACTAAAATACAATAACCTATTAAACATTAAAAGCTTCCCTAAACAAGGCTGCCTTTAGATGTCTTCTAAAAGTTTGGTAGTTATTTTTCTCTTTGACAACTGGTGGGAGGGCGTTCCACAGGGCGGGCGCCACCACCGAGAAGGCCCTCTGCCTGGTTCCCTGTAACTTGGCTTCTTGCAGCGAGGGAACCACCAGAAGGCCCTCAGTGCTGGACCTCAGTGTCCGGGCAGAACAATGGAGGTGGAGACGCTCCTTCAGGTATACAGGACTGAGGCCGTTTAGGGCTTTAAAGGTCAGCACCAACACTTTGAATTGTGCTCGGAAACATACTGGGAGCCAATGTAGATCTTTCAAGACCGGTGTTATGTGGTCTCTGCAGCTGCCCCCAGTCACCAGTCTAGCTGCCGCATTCTGGATTAATTGTAGTTTCCGGGTCACCTTCAAAAGTAGCCCCACATAGAGCGCATTGCAGTAGTCCAAAAGATATACACTCATATCTCTGGTTAAAGTAGCTTTGGGTTGAGCGTTTTTGGATTGAGCAGCGACCTGGAAGTAACAGAACGTGTTACTTCCGGTTTTCGCCGCTTGCGCATGCGCAGACGCTCAGTATGACATCAAGCGCATTCGCAGACGCGGCGAATCACGACCTGCGCAGATGCGGGTTGCGTTCACTTCAGGATGCGAACACGGTCCGAATGGATCCTGTTCGCATCCAGAGGTACCACTGTATGTATGTACCTCTGTGTAATAAATGAGATCTATGAAAAACACAATGGATGGTTACAATAAAAACAGCACAGCACCAGCTGAAAAGCAGTCGGTTCCCCAAAGCCTGTTGGAACCAGAAGGTTCCTGCTGGGAGGGAGCCAGTCTAGCTTCTCTTCTCTTTCATTTGAGGAAATACACTGTCATAGAATTGATGAGTTGTACCCCAAGGGTCATCTAGTCCAACCTCTTTGTAATGCAGGAATCTAATTTTTAGAATACTGTAATATGCTTTCGAATAGGTTTCTGCTGCTGCTGCTATGAGGAGGAGGAGGTAGGTTAGAAAGTGCCATCTATTGCTATCATTAGTACTATTAATTGCATGTATATCCTACCTTTTCCTCCAAGAAGCTCAAAGTGGTGTACATGGCTCTCCCCCGCCTCTCCTAAACCCCACAACAACCGCCATGAGAGGTAGGTTGGGCTGAGAAGTCACCCACTGAGCTTGATGGCCAAGCAAGCGTTTGAATCTTGGTCTCCCAGGTCCTAGGCCAACAAGCTAACCACTGCTCCACACTGGCTTTCTACGTACGTGCCGCTGTTGAAAGTATAAGAAGACAGATCTCTATCACCAGGCACTTAAAATCTGTAAATCAACACAGACAAGAGGAGGAGGAGATGGTGTTGCGTGTAAGAAGAGAATGTGCTTGTTTTGTAGCTGTGTGCTTAAGGGTGTGTGCCAAAGGCTTCGTGGCACATATATTGTATTTTTTAATATAGATTTGTTTGTTTCTTGCCCAGTAATTACTTATTGATGGGCAGCCCTTTAAACATAATAAATAAGAATAATAAAATCTGAGTGACATTTGCTGGAGGGAGGAACTGGGTGAAGGCTGGCACCTTAAATGCCCCATTTGTATGATTAATAATTATAGATTTATAGGCTTCCTGGGAACACCTGCTTGAAGCTTGTAGCCTGCACTTTAAAATTTAAAGTCAAAATTGGGCCTGGATAGAAAGAAGCAGCCAATGAAAACGATGGGAGTCTCTTAAATTGCTGATAGTAATCAGGAAGCAATTGAACTTCCTGGATTGTCTTTAAAGGCAGACCCACATAAAGAACATTATAGCAGTCCAGCCTGGAAGAACCAGGGCATGGATTGCCGAGGTCAGGTTTGAGTTCTCCAGGTAAGGCTGCTGCTGGGACATCAGCCAAGTCTGATTAAAAGCAGTCCTTGCTATAATCCACCTGGATATCCAACACTGTATATCTGCTTCTTCAAGGAACAGTATCAACAACATGATGCCTGACCTTGGGTTGCAAGTCTCCTGACCAAGTACCTCCAAACTGATGACTCCTTCGCCTTCAAAAACTCTCTTACTGTAACTAATACATAAGGAAGGGATTATCAAGCTTTTCCTGAGAGCATATTGGCAAACTGGAGAAACTGTCACGGGTACCACATGGGCACAAACACACATACACATTGTAATCAAGCACACAGAACCCACAACCTTCTCTTTTGGCTGCAGTAGAATGCTTCTTACAAGCGTAATTCCAGCGGGCACAAGAAATGACAATAAAGATATTATTATTATTATTATTATTATTATTATTATTATTATTATTACTAAACCCTGTGGGCACCAGGGAAGGCGATCTGTGATATACTATGTATGTATGTATGATACAACTGTATATTTTTGTATATAATGAGATATCTCCATTGACCATCCTAACCGTAAATCTTTTAATGATGCGTGCAAATCTGCAGATTTGTTGCTGTGATTTTATTATTATATATTAGGGGAGTTGCATAAGTGCATTGAGTTGATGTTCCACCTCTGTTGACCTAGAACTAAAAGCGGAAGATGCCTTTAAAATACGGCATCATCGCTGGCTGTAGTGTCCTGTTCAACAAGTTGCTGACGTGTGATTATATTCCATCACGGCACAATCTCCTGTTCTGCAGCAAGAAGCTGTGGAGGGTCAGACCAGTGTCCCTCTCACTTCATAGGATTACTTTGCTAATGTCCATATCCTGGTTTTTCAGGATGTGTTTCATGCTGTAAAGTGTGTTAACAGGAGGCGCAGGGTGGGGATGGGGATGCTGAAAGACACGTGGACTTGGGAATGTGAAACTTGCACCAGTGGGGACTTTTAGCTGACGTAGAACCAAGCGCTGCCTTACATGTGTATCCAAACCCTCTGAAGTTTCTGAGTGCCTTCACAAAAATTACACAAAAGAATTTCTTATAAAGCATTAAATGTGATTTTTGTAATAAAGTGCAGCAGCATACATTTATAGTTCTAACACAACCACACTTCTCAGTTAAAGAAATAGAGAGTTCTATTCTAAAGGGGGAATAGCTCTGAAAGTGGAGATAGGTGCTCCTGAAATGTTGTGTTTGTAGGTGATAGAAGAGATGGGACCCAGGCATTGAGCTCAGGAGTCTATGCAGTGAGTTCAGATCTTTATTAGTAAAATAGGATCACGGGCATAGACCCTTCACCAAGCCTTAGTTCTGAAGTTTAAAGATGTTCCTGGTGTGTGCAGAATGGTTGCTCGGAGGAAGAGAGAGCAGAGGGGAAACTTCAGACAGCATTGTAGAAGGTGGTCAAGGAGCCTGAACTTTAATAAGTGTGTTTTAGGTGAATTGGCATGGTGACCAATGAGAAGGGGTCAAAATGAGGGAATGAGAGTGGATAGGGTAAAATTCAGGTAGGTGTGCTTGGTCATAGGGGAGGAGTTTCTGGAGAAGACCTCAGTGATGTAATAGGGAAGGTTCTGCTAAAAGGTGGATTTGGGCATGTAAACAAGGATGACCCATCTGGAAGGTTTCCTTTGTGGATGGTCCTCCTGAATAGATTTACCTATCAAGGACAATGACTATGGCAACAGATTCCTGATGCGTCATTCTGTCTTACCTGCGGATGTCTTGTGTCCATCACCAGGGGTCCTTTACCTTTTTTACCTTTACATTTCTATAGAATTTCTGGTTGATGGAGGAAGCTTTCCCCTGAGCTACATGTAGAGGCTTTTATGTGCAAAAAGCCAGCCTTCTGGCCTTCTCATTTACCTATCATTTTACTTTATTCCCATTACTGCATCCAGACTTCTTGGTTCGTCACTCTGAACTTTCTGGATCCTCATGATCTCGCTGGCAAGAAGGATTTGCATAGATACAGTAAATCATTTTGTTAGAGGAGGTCAAGGCAAAAAGGTCATTTCCAGTGGCCCTTCACTTTAGCCACACCCATCTTTGGTTGACCACCGAACACAAACTGCAGACTACCAGCAAAAGCATCGTAAGAAGTGTCATTGCTGTGTTTGATTCCTTACTCCTCAAGACGAGTTAATCTGAAATTCTGCCCTTGTGCCTTGGGTTGCTGTGTGTAACAACATCCGCTGGAATCCTCTGTACCTTCTGAAACAAACTTTGTGCCGATAGTATACCAGTCAGAGGCTTCCTCCTGCAGTGTGATATGTTCAGCTGGTCTACAGTTTAGAGAGCATGTGTGGTAGTGCAAAATGACCTTAGTGAGAGAGCCAATGAGTTCTCTTGGGAGATGTGTATTTGTCTTGGGGGCTGAGGGTGGAGCTAGTCTCCCTGAATTTTTTTAATTTATTTTTTTTCGGGGGTGGTGGGTATTTATGGGGCAAGGAAAGTATTGGCTTTGGGAGCAGTCAGGTTATGTGTGCTTGCTGGCTTCAAATTTGACTTAGATGCGAATTTGCTGAATCCCCTCGGACACGTTCGCTAAACTCTGTTGTAAGAATGATGCTGTTACACAGCAGTTTCACTGCAGAAGTGATTGCAATGATGGCGACGACTCCTGAACTTTGGGAGTCAGTTTCTCATTTTGAAGTTGAATCAAATGCAGGCTAACAATGTGTTTAGGGATGAAGTAATGGTGCTGAATGAATTATAGCAACTCTTGCGAAAAGAAAACTGGGGCATTCTGAATTACTGACAGAATTCATTATCTTAGTGCTTGTGGGTGCAATATATGTTCAGAGACGTGGAAGGGCTCTTGGTTTAAATTTTAATGGCCATGCTTTTGCAAAGATTTTTATTTATTTGCTGTTAGATTGCTGTCCTGCAGCCTTCAGCACTTTCAAGGCAAATGAGGATTCAGAACGGCCTCAAATTGAAGAAATATAAGATTCTATTGTGTCACCCTATAGATTCTGCAGTGTACACCGTGTGTAAATCTCATGGGATTGAAGCAGGCTTCTAAAAGGAGTTCAGCTTATCACAAATATGTGATAAATGCAATTTTCAGAGTGCTATCTGGCTGTGTAGCACTCTGGGCAATACACTGGGCTAAACTAGTAACAGAACTCACCTAACCCCATTTTAAAAAGAGCAGGCGTGAAGAGCAGGGATTACAAGACATATGAAGCAGCCTTTCATTGTCAGGTTGCTGACCGTCTGGACCACACTTGACTGGCAACAGCTCTCAGGTCCCCAGAAGAGCATTTTCCTCTACCTGTGAGATGCCAGAGGTTGAACCTGGGGATTTCTGCATGCAAGGAGCGTGTGCCGTCACTGTACTGTGGCCACTCCTCAGATGGCGAGATTGTGCTTTCTCACAAGCATCATACATGGCAGTGGACGCTGCATTGCAGCTAAACCTAATTTTGTATGTATAGAATCATAGAATAGTAGAGTTGGAAGGGGCCACGAGGGTCATCTAGCCCAACCCCCTGCAATGCAGAAATCTTTTGCCCAACATGGGGCTTGAACCTATAACCCTGAGAGCAAGAGTCTCGTGCTCTACCGACTGAGCTATTTGGCAGGAATAATGTATGTATATAGCACCATCTATGCACATGGCTCTCTACAGGGATGCGGGTGGCGCTGTGGGTTAAACCACAGAGCCTAGGACTTGCCAATCAGAAGGTGAGCGGTTCGAATCCCCGCGACGGGGTGAGCTCCCATTGCTCGGTCCCTTCTCCTGCCCACCTAGCAGTTCAAAAGCACGTCAGAGTGCAAGTAGATAAATAGGTACCGCTCTGGCAGGAAGCTAAACGGCGTTTCCGTGCACTGCTCTGGTTTGCCAGAAGCGGCTTAGTCATGCTGGCCACATGACCCGAAAGCTGTATGCCGGCTCCCTCGGCCAATAAAGCGAGATGAGCGCCGCAATCCCAGAGTCGGTCACGACTGGACCTAATGGTCAGGGGTCCCTTTATCTTTACGCACATGGCTCTCTACAGAGAAGTGTGACAGACCCAGGGCCCTGTTGAAACAAGGGAGGGAGGCTGGCTGAAGACAAGGACTGAATTAATCCCATTACACAATTCCAGAAAGGTTCTCGATTCCAGAAAAGTTTCTAAAGGTTTACAGATCTCTTCCGGGAGTTTACTTAACAAACTTAAGAGTTTACTTAAGTGAAAACCTGAGGCTTTTTAAAAATAACAAATCATGCATGGGTTCCTGTTTTGGTCCCCCACAGTGAGAAGTGTTCAGTACTTAAATTCTCGCTATGTGTTTTGCAGATGATATAATTAAACTGAATAAGAAAGAAGAGAGGAAGCAGTATTCTCCCAGAATGAAGAGGGGGCTTCAACAGGCTGGCAAGCGGCAATTCCGGATGAGGAGAACCAAATGGGGAATCCAAGAGTACACAGGTAGGTAGTTTTGCTTGCTTTTTTCCTGAAACACCGGGGACATATTTTGTAGCGGGACAGTAAAATGTCAAGGTTGTTTGAGACCTGCCTTTTTTTAAAGGCAGGTGATAAATAACATTTTCCTTAATATATACTCAAAATTAGAACAGCCTGCACAGGTTTATGCGCTAAGTAATACATAATGCATTTTGCCCTCTTAAAAGAGTAAAGTATTTTTTGGAACATTTTTACCCTGTCTTTCACCCAGGGTCTTCCAGAGTGACTTACGCACCATCATTTAAAACAAGACAGTCTCTTGCCTGCGGGCTTACAATCTGCCCGACACAACACAAAACAAAAAAGGGATGGTTAGGGAGGAGGAAAAAAACAGACCCACGCACCAGTTTTTCAAGTTAAATAGAAGTTATTAAAATGATGAACTGGATTAGAAACAGTGTGGGATCAGGAGGACCCCGATGGAGTTTGTCTTGTTGCTGAACTTACGAAATGGCTCTGCCTCCCATCCCTGTATAAGAATTGTGATGCACTGTCAACCCAAGTTATTTTTTTCAATATTTTTGATACTTGCAGCAGCCAGCCAGATGTTTTACAAAGGTTTACCGGCAAGACTTGAGACATAATCCTCCTTTGGTGTTAAGCCCCAGCATCTGGTATTGGGGAATGGAATCCCTTTGATAATGAAAGCCGTGTTTTTTGGTGTTGTTGCTATGAGATGTGGATGGAGCTGTTCCCCTGTGTGCCAATTTATCCTCTTCAAGTATCTTTGCTAGGGAGCCACAGACCTCTGTGGCAACGATTTCCATATGCTGACTTGCTCCTGGATATGCATACAAGTTTAGATCTGCTAAGAAAACAAGGGTTTTTATTAATTTCCTCCCAGATTTTTTCTAAAATAAATATGGAAGGGGAACCCCTCCCCCAAATATATTTTTAAAAGCTCTGCCTGTGCTCCTTCACTAGTCTTGACCAAGGCATGTTTACTTGCTTCTGTGCCACTGGCCCACTTTTTGTCTCCTATTTATGCCATTTCAGGTTTTGGAAAGAACCGTTTAGGACGCAGAAAACGGGTGGCTGGAAAGAGGCCTCCCTATGGAGTCAAAACCGGGCTAGCGGCAAGGAAAGCTTTGGGCTCTCGCAAAGGCATCAGCCCCCTCAACAGATCGCCTCTCAGTGAAAAGGTATGTGTGCGGGCTTTGAGGCAACAACGTACCCATCTTTTTTTCTGGGCAGCAGTGTAAGAATGCCTCTGCCTTGAGGTGGGATCTGGTGGAGTTCCTCCCCTCTCAGCACCCCCTTTTCCGAGAGTGCAAGGCTTCATCCATGAATGGAGCAGCTGCACTGGGTCTCGTTCCATGTATTCCGCTCTCTTTCTATGGGCAGAGGTGCTCTCTGTTGGGATACTGCCAGGGAGATAAAGTCCATCTGAGCCCCCAAGCTCCTTGCTGGACGATCCATCGACCTCCCGTAGTCACGCAGTATCATGCAATTTTAGCGACACGAAGCCTCAGGCTTGTGCACACTCTATCAGCAGAATTCACACAGCAAAAGTTGCACAGCAGGACAGCATATTTACAGTTTATTCGGTGTAGGTCAGAACAAAAGGAGACATGACCGTCTGCTCCGACTGCTCAGGCAAAACAGCAGAAAACGAAAGGAACAGACAACATAAACATCCTGTGAGACAGGAAATTACGCAGGCTGTGACACAAACATCCTGCTCCCTTTTAAGGTGGAACGGAAATATCCTAACAGTTACCTCCAGTAACACTCTGAGGCAAGTGACTACTCTTTCCAACTGAAAGTGTGTGGTTTGCACCAAACTATGATGGGTTTTTTTTCTGAGCCAAAGGAAATCCAGAGGGGCAAAGGTGAGAGCCAGTTTCCTTTCCTGGAGGGGGGGGGAGGGATCCTTGCATTGGGTGGTCCACTTGCTCTGCTGGCAGTAAATTGCAGTTGGGAAGGGGCCGTCCGAGTGGGACAACTTCTCCCCAGATTCACTTCCTGATTAGACTGCAGGAGGAAACCAGAGGGGTTCCCAGCCACATGTGGCACTGTAGGGGACCCCCGAGGTGGCTTAAAACAATCATATGCCAAACAGCAAAACAAATAACATTAAAAATCCAATAGAAAGAAGGAAGAAATGAAAAATGCAAAGCAAAAGCAGGACACCCCCCCAAAAAATAAAACAACCCAGGCTGTTGTGTAGTCAGAAAGGCCCTGTGTTGTGTCCCCACTAATTGCACCTCTGGCGGGCTAGAGTTGTTCTGACCCTTGCCCTGGCAGGTGGAGTTGGGGAGGCAGGACATTTCTGTGTTCTCTAAGTTGTAGGCAACCAATGAGTAATATGGCAAGCGTGAATAGATGGGCTAGAAAAAGCAATATTGTGCCCTAGCAATTCTTTCGGACTAACTTACAAGGGTCACTTAAGCATGACTTTCACTTTCCTCAGCTTTTGTGAGCTGTTGGAGAATCGTTCACATAGTATGTGTCACGCGACACTTTTATTTTTGGACTTTGACCATTCCGTCCCGCACTTGTCAAGGAAGCTTATGAAGTTTACAAATAGTAAAAAGTCGCAGCCAAACCAACATGCCTGGCAGCAGATTAGTAGCAGATGATCTGCAGATTGAGATGCTAAAGCAGCTCTGCTGGCCAGAAGCAGATTTTCGAAAGGCAGACGAAACAAACTTCCATACTTCACCCCAGTATGGAGAAACAGCACATTGAGTGGCTAAACGTAAAGGCACAAAGATGCATCGACTGTACTTCACCCCATCCAAAACAGAAGAGACTTTCTGTGAAGTCCTATATCCAGATGCCCATTCATTATCTATGCAAGGTGCCTTGCTTAAAATAATGAGGTTTCAGTGGCCCAGATGGAGAGCCGAGATGTCCTAAATGCAACTGGAGAAAACATCTAGCAGGCCTTATGAAATGTGTATATACACATGAAGGGCCATAGGTATGTGTGGGGCATAAGCAGTTCAGGCACCACCACAGAGAGGGCTCTTTCTCTGGCCCCGATCTGCTTAACATCCACCATACTTGGGACACAGAGAAAGACCCTCCTCTCAGATACTGGGGCAGGGGTGGGCTGGCAGGGGAGATGGTGGCATTTCTACGCTAACTTTATTGCTCCTGTTTTAAGTTACCCCTCGTTCAGCTGCTCTGTTTGGATATTGCAGGGTTTTTAAATTTAATTGTGCTTGCGTTGTGAGCCATCTCAAAGAAAGGTAGGGTATAAATATATTAATGAAGCAGAGAACCTGGTACCTTTCAGATGCTGGATTACAGCTCCCATCAGCCCCAGCCAGCATGGCAGATGGAGTTTGAAACAATCCATAGTGCATCAGGTGGCAGAGACAGTTTTTGGATGAGAGTTAGCATTTGTCCATAATCCGAGTAGACCCGTTGCAGTCCGTGAACGTAATGGCTCTACCCTAGTTGGATATCACACAGAGGCTGCAATCCTAATCCTGCACACCTGGGAGGAAGCACCATTAATTTCTACAGTGCTTGCTTCTGAGTGGACATGATTAGGATTGCGCTATTAGTTAAGCAGCTTCTGAACGTCTTGGGTTTTTTGCTGCAACAGACTAACACTGCTGGAAATGTGTGGACCTAATTTTTTAACATCTCTCTTCCTGAAGAACATACAGCGGGACTACTCGGTTTTGAAAAGGAAGACCACCGTCCAAAGACAATCTGAGTTGCAGAGAAAGCAAGGAGCCATTCTCAGGAGGCCTACTTTGTTAAACAGAAGGTGAGAGCCATATGCCGTTTGCAAAGGTCTTGTGCCTTGAATGCTTTGCCTGCCTTTGCCTCGAACTCTGACTGTGCTGCTTCCTTGCCTACAAAAATGGAGGATGGGGAGTGGCATGTGGGGAAATGAGCATTGCTTGCTCCATCTGCTTTTGTTCCTGATCCTCCCACCGCTGGCATACAGCCCTTGGAAGGTTTCCTGGAACATAACGCGTCCCATCCGTGCTTTAGATTGTGATCTCCTCGGGGCACGGCACTTGCATCACCCTGTCACATTGATGGTGCTGACGATTCTTTGTGGATGTTTTACAGAACCAACATACAGTCTCCTTCTGCCCGGATCGGGAATAAGCTCTACCAGCAGAAAGACGCACGCCAAGCCACTTTCCTTTTTAAGAGGGGCCTGAAGGTACTGTAGGAGGCTGAGCGAGAGTGCTGTTCTCTTCCCCTGCACCTCTCTATTTGACATAATCTGACCATCTGGATAGAGTTTGAAGAAAACTTGGCTAAAGTTTTGTGTTTTATATATAGCTATGTTCTCCTTCAGATACTACTTTTCATTAGATCTTAAGGTTTCGGTCATTGGCACTAAAAAAGTTGCGTATGTGCCTGTGTGCTATTTGTCGTGACGGCGCCTTCTGACGGCTGTATTAAAAACATCGGTGCAGGAAAAACTCGGCCATGAGCTAATTTGAGAGAGAGCAGAAGCCCTGTTCTCACTGAACCAGGCATCCAGCTCTGATGATAATGCAGACATACTTCTCCCCAGAGATCGTGACTTGATTTCTATGCTTGTGTGAAGCCAGGCTAGGAAATGCCTCTATAGAAGCCTGTGTAATTTATAGCCCTTCAGACTCCACTTTTGTGGGTTCCCCAGCAGCCACTGTTGTTCTGACCGAGTAAAGCTGTCTCCCAACATCACAGTGGTGTGTTTATTGAAGAAATCCATCCCAGAGCCTTCTTCAGCCTAAAGGCGTGATGGAATGCCAGAGATACAGTACCAGGACCAAACTTTCACACTCTTTGTGGATGCAAACTTGGAGAGTGCAGGGCATGCATAGACACAGCTCGCAGCTTAACAAAAGTTCTGAGCCCAAAAAAGGAGTACAAATTGGAGTTTCTACAGTCAGCGAAAGACTCGGAGTTCTCTGGAACGCCAGATAAGTTTGCAACAGGAGTGGCTGTTGAAGGGAGCACAAGTGGCTCTCCGCCTGCCCGCTTGGAACAAAGCTGGAGAATTATAAAGTGAGGCAGGGGGTCACATGCAGGGAAACGTGAGTGGTTTGAAGAAGCAGTTCAGGCAGGGCGAACGAAGGCAGGGAGGCTCAAAACAGTTTTGGGGCGGGAGAGCATCTTAGGCAGTGAGTTACCAGGCACACAGCTTAGCTACATATAGGTAAAGGTAAAGGGACCCCTGACCATTAGGTCCAGTCGTGACCGACTCTGGGATTGCGGCACTCATCTCGCTTTACTGGCCGAGGGAGCCGGCGTACAGCTTCTGGGTCATGAGGCCAGCATGACTAAGCCGCTTCTGGCAAACCAGAGCAGCGCATGGAAATGCTGTTTACCTTCCCGCCAGAGCCGTACCTATTTATCTACTTGCACTTTGAAATGCTTTTGAACTGCTAAGTTGGCAGGAGCAGGACTGAACAACGGGAGCTCACCCCATCGCGGGGATTCGAACCGCCGACCTTCTGATCGGCAAGTCCTAGGCTCTGTGGTTTAACCCACAGCGCCACCCGCGTCCCCATGCTACATATACATGGCTGGAAAGAGCAAGAGGCAGGGATGAAGCCAGTCTTGCTGGCTTGCAGAAGTGGGACCCACAGTGGCTGGTGCTGGCCAGTTGGGCATGTTGATTTTTTCCAGCTTTCAAATTCCAAAACTGAGGGGTGCTAAAAAGTTGTAACATGACTTGGAAATTCAAAAAATATTTTTGTTAACTAAGTATATAGTCTTATGTGGTAAGTAAAATGTGTGTGAAATTGCATAAAAATAAATAAAATGATTGCCAAGTACTTGCAGTTAAATTATGCAGTAGTAGTAGTATTTAAGCATTATCTGATATTGTCAGAAGGTAAATTTAAAGTTATTTGGTTTTTTTTCAAGAGCAGTTTATGTACTTTTTAATCAAACATAGATTTACCAAGCTAAATGTTGTCCAATCACAAAATAATAGCAAATTTGAGTTCCTTGCAACCAAAAATGTATTTTTAAGATCGCTCACTGAAGAAATTTGCAAAAATTAAGTTTCACCCCCTAAAATGACATCCCCTACTGGCCAGGTTTGGGGGCAGAGTGTAGACGGCACTTGAAGAAGCAGCAGCACTTCAGAATGGGATGGAGTGCGGGGAGGGGAATCTCCCACCAGTCGACTGACTTTGGGGTCCACTAAACCTCTTTAAGTGTTCGTTTTGTAGCTGTATGTTTTGTGTGTCGTTTTATTTTGAAATCTTCATATTGCATTTTTTGCTATTTGTATTCAAAATGGCTAACAATATGGTTAAATCCTAATAATAATAATAATAATAATAATAATAATAATAATAAATTATTTATTTATTTATTTATTTATTTATTTATTTATTTATTTATTTATGCCCCACCCTTCCTGGTTCAAAAACCAGGCTCAGGGCGGCTAACAACAAATTTAAAACACTTAATTATAAAAGTAGTATAAAATACAGTATAAAAACAAGAATAACAATAAAATTCAAAATCACTAATGCCTGTTTGTCATGCAAATCCCTTCATGAATCTCTGTAGAAACACTCACACCCAGAAACCCCAACCCTGTTGGAATGTGTTGGTCAGATTCCAGTGACCTAGACTAAGTCTATAGTTGTCTCCTGAATAACTCTTTCCTCCCCACCAAAAGACATCTTCAGCTTTCTCATTTTCTCTACCGGTATTTTCTTTCCCCCTTGGGCAGGTGCAGGCCCAAGTCCATCCAGAAGATGACCTAAGCGCCCAGGTCACAAACAGAAGTCGCCCGTAAGTGTTCCAGTTTATTTGGCAGAGCAGTTGTGGAGGCAGTAATGCATGTGTGTTGAGACTGTGGCTCCCCCCCTTTTTTTTGCAACCAAATATTCATGGGGCGTATCGAGGGCACTGGATGTCTGTCTGATTTGGGAGGTGGCCTTGGGGTGTTGCTGAGCTGGGAGGCAGGAGCAGTGGCCTGCTGCAGTGGTGGCAGGGAGCTTCAGAAAGGGTGGGCTTCCAGTGTAAATCAGGGATGGTCTCATATTCTGAACACACTGTCATAATATGGTATGTCACCAGTTCTGAAAATGAAACTGTTGTATGCCTGCCACTTGCTTGGGAAGGTTTTGTAGATATCCTCCGTACACTTTTAGTTGAGAGCAGGCCCCATAGAATTTCTGAAGCATGCATAGGACCAGACAGTGTGCAACTCATCCTGAAATGTTGAATGAACACCCTCTAAACGGCTGTGGAGAGCTTTGCAGGTTGGGATTGGGCTGCTGGCAGTGAGAAACAGAGCGTTTGTAGAGAGGAAAGTTGGTTGGTTGGGAATTGTAGAAAGCAGAGGTCTTTAATGCCCTGGTTTCTTCTCTGACTGCTCTCGGATCTGTAGCATATGTGCTGTAAGCAGCCCAGAGTAGCTGGGAAGACCCTGCCAGATGGGTGGGGAATAAGAATAAGAAGTGTTTAATGGGCAGTGTTGCTCAGTAACTGGTATGTCTCTGTTAACTAGATGCCTCATACCCAGCCTTGCGGAGGAATTTTAAGAAACAAAAAAATCAGTGCCATTTTTAAATCAGTAGTTTCATTGTGCTTTGTAGTATACAAGTGAGCAGGTCCCTGCCCCTAGGAGCTTACAATCTATCACTTGCCACAGGACAGGCAACAGAAGAAGAAGGGGAAGGAAGCAGGAGGCAGTTGTCAGTAGGTAGAGAATGTGGAAGGGGTTGTATCAAACAGTGTTTCTTCTGGTGGCAGAAGAAGAAAAGGGAGGGAAGTAATTTCAGTGATGCACCATCTGGTCTGGAAGATCCCCCAAACCCGTAGAGCAGATTTATGGGGGGTGGGAGGCTGCAAGCGTTAAGAGGAAATCACAAGAAAATTGCTTCCTGCCCCATTCTGGTGTTGAAAGCCTTACCATAAGCTGAGCAGTGCCACCAAACTCAGCCGGACGGTTTCTGAACTCCTGCTGATCTTGACTACCAACCAGCCTCTTTCGCTCAAATGGTGGTAGCTTAAAATCGCAGTCTAATTTGCTTTCTTATAAAACAGGGGACTTTTTGCTGTGGCTACTTCTGCATTCTGGATGAAGCTACCTTCCTTATTGGACTTGTTTGCTAAGAGGAAACAGGAGCTGCTTCCAGAAAAAGGAGAGTCGCCGAGTGCTCTGGAGCATGTGCACATGCGTGTGTTTAGGGACAGCGGCCTCCCACACAGGAACAGACTGTGCAGAACTGCAACCTTTTTGAAAGAAGTGTAACAGCTCGCTGGACCAAGCCAGTGGCCCATCTAGTCCAGCTTCCTGTTCTCACAGTGGCCAAGCAGATTCCCCAATGGGAAGCCTGCAAGCGGGATCTGAGTACACACCCCGGCTTGTGATTCACAGCAGCTGGCATTCAGACGCTGGGGGCCTCCATCAGAGAAGGGAGAACATAGTCATCATGGCTAGTCGCCATCAGCAGCCTTAACTCATTGAATTTGCCAATAATAATAATAATAATTTATTATTTGTACCCCGCCCATCTGGCTGGGTTTCCCCAGCCACTCTGGGCGGCTTCCACAAAGACCAAAAATACACTAATATGTCATACATTAAAAACTTCTCTGAACAGGGCTGCCTTAAGATGTCTTCTTAATGTCAGGTAGTTGTTTATCTCTTTGACATCTGATGGGAGGACGTTCCACAGGGCAGGTGCCACTACCGAGAAGGCCCTCTGCGTGGTTCCCTGTAGCTTTGCTTCTCGCAATGAGGGAACCGCCAGAAGGCCCTCGGCGCTGGACCTCAGCGTCCAGGCAGAACGATGGGGGTGGAGACGCTCCTTCAGGTACACTAGGCCGAGGCTGTTTAGGGCTTTAAAGGTCAATACCAACACTTTGAATTGTGCTTGGAAACATACTGCGAGCAAATGTAGGTCTTTCAAGACCGGTGTTATGTGGTCTCAGCGGCCGCTCCCAGTCACCAGTCTAGCTGCCACATTCTGGATTAGTTGTAGTTTCCGGGTCACCTTCAAAGGTAGCCCCACGTAGAGCGCATTGCAGTAGTCCAAGCGGGAGATAACTAGATCTAATCCTTTTAAAAAGCCATTCTTTTGAAAATCACTCTGCTTTTAGAAACTGGTGTCCTAGCATTGGTGGTCTGGCTGTTGGGTAAGGAAAGCCCTACATGCTGGGCCAGCTGTTGTCAAATGTTGTCTTGAGGAGCAGCCTCGAGCAAAGGGGAAATTGCTCAGGCCTTTGCTGGTACTGCTTCAGGTAAACTGCTGAGCTCCTGAAAAGGGTGCCCGCATCGGAGCCCACGGTAGATTAGTTAAGGCAGCCAGGAATGCAAGTAGCATTGGTTAAGCATTTATTGCCTTTATTGCCTTAAGCAATCAAAAATGGCTGTTGCTTGTCTAACTCTGACGTTTTGCACTATCAGTGAATTTATCTAAAGTGGAAATTTGAAGCAAACTGCCTGTACAGCTGGTCTTTTCAGAACACCCTTTAGCTCAGTGCTTGGGAACCTTTGGCCCTCCAGGTGTTGCTGAACTACAACTCCCATCGTGCCCTGCTCATTGGCCATGCTGGTTGGGGCTGATGGGAGTCCAGCAACATTGGAGGGCCACAAATTTCCTCATCCTGCTTTACCTGGGATCATAAAGTTTACGTTATGACCCATAGTTAAAACATCAGCTAGTGAGAAATCAGTGCTTATATAGCTTATGGAAACTGTTTTGAATGATTTTTTGAACATTTTCCACATTAGGACTATCCAGGTACAAGTTTAAAACTAGTTGTTCCTCCAAGCCTTTGGGTCTTTAAAATTGATGCTGATTCTGGAGATTATTATTTTATGGCTCCGATTTGTGCTTATAGTATGTGTATATTCAATTTTGTGGTGCGTAGTTTACGTTATGAGACACGCTGTGCTCCTGTGTTGGATGAAAGGCAGGATAGAAAAACTATGTGATATTAGCAGAGGATTTACTGGGTCAACTGGGTCTTGTGCTTTCCCAAACAGATGGCGAACATCCACTACAAATGGAGGGATTTTGACAGTATCCATTGACAATCCTGGCGCAGTCCCATCCCCCATGTGAGTAAAAGCAGCTTCATCTTGCGCTGGAATCTCCAGGCTGATGGGAATAGTGGTGGGAGCTAAGGAAAAGTACATGGCTGGTGAGAAACTGTGTTCATCACCCAGGTCCAGCCTTGCAACCGTAGCCTTATGTTAATTCACCCCCTTGCTTGCTGTGTTATTAGCTTGGAAGTAATAG